>NC_040083.1:104837352-105456692 GCF_003369695.1 Bos indicus x Bos taurus
GCTGGAATGCAAATGAGTCTTGGCATGTGAAAGCAATAAGACAAAGGGTCAGAACTTTCTGAATTAACAATGGAGGTGTTTGTAACATGCTCAGTGGAGTATGTGACAAAGACTTCTATTTTCAGGCCTTACTATGAATTCATGCCTATTTTACCGAGATGCACGTCAACTTCCTTCTCTCGCTTTCTCTCTACATACATACATGCACACACACACAAACATACATACATTTGAAAAATCTTTCTATGTACATACTTTAGAGGCAGCAGTATATGCTGGAAACTTTTCTTAAGTTTCATACTCAAGTTCATGGTTCAAAGAAAAGACTGGGACTGGAAGCTGATATTTTTCTGCCAGCCCACTTAGGACTGCGCAGTCTAGGAGCACTTAGATACAGGATGCTCTGCTAGAAACTCCTGGGTCTGGGATCAGAAGACCAGGTTTCTAGGCCTTTGAGTTCTGCCACCATTTACCTGGTCACTTCAGTCGTGTCCAACTCTGTGACCCTATGGACTGTAGCCTGCCAGCCTCCTCTGTCCATGGGATTCTGCAGCAAGAACACTGGAGTAGGTTGCCATGTCCTCCTCCAGGGGATCTTCCCAACCCAAGGATCGAGCCCATGTCTCTTCTGTCTCCTGCACTGGCAGGCAGGTTCTTTACCCCTCGCGCCACCTGGGAAGCTGCCTGTGGACCTAGACCTACCCTTTTCCTCTTACAGCCTCAGTTTGCTCTTGGGAAAGGCAGAATTCAGCACAAAGAAATCTTTAAGGTTTCTTTGGTTTTTGGAATTTTCTATTTTGTCTTTTTCTCATGACTACTGAGGCCTGGGCCTTGGAAAGAAGGTGCCCTGTGGGCTGGTAGCTACTTTTATTGAGTGTGTTGTTGTCTGGCTTTATGCTTAGGGCTGTATGTATCTCATTGAATCCTCATAGCATCCTGAAAGAGGTCATTGCTCTTCTGTTTGGTAGGAGAGGACTGGAAGCCTAGGGAAATGAAGTTGGTTCATGTTCTTTTACTGTAACTCTGGAGATGATCCCTTTTATAGGAACACCTTCATAGGGTCTTCACATCATAAACTCTGCCCAGACATCAGCTGACTGCCTTTTTTCCTTCCAAGTTCTCTACTGCATGGGGCACCCAGTTACACATATCACAGTGATATGAAGGCAGTGTCCAGGAGACATTTGTTGACATCACCTCCTCCAAGAAGCTATCTAGTGTAAAGCCTATACGTAGGCTGGGAGGTGGGAGGTATAGAGTTTACCCTTTCTCTTCATGAACTTACTTTTTGTCCTTGAGAAAAACATTCCCTCTTCTTGGATTCAGTTGCCTCAACCACAAATTATGGGGACAATATGGCACTGATCAAAGTCATTATAGGGTGTTGGAGAATAGCATCCAATCTGTTACTTAGTTTCAATCCTAAGGCCCTCTTTTCTAGATGTATGTTCTTTTGCAAGTTACTTAACCTCACTCAGATTCAGTTATTCAGCTATAAAATGGAAACAATATGACTCAGTTCCCTGCAGGACTGGTGTGAGTGTTGAGTGAGCTAATGCATGTGAACTGACTAGCATGATGCCCGGCACATGCTGAGGTCCTAATGAACTATTGTTAGCCATCTGTTGATGAAAGTTCTTGTGAATAGCATGTTGTAGACTGGTTGGTTTCTAAGAATGCTCCCTGATATTTTTTAAGAGTGAACACTGTAGAGATATTGAACGCGGGCCATGAGTATAGTCATAAACTGGGGAAGAGCATTCTAGGAGGATGGCTTAGCATATACACAAGATGGAAGCAAGAGAGCAAGCTACATTGAGAAATAAAATCATTCCATACTGTTGGGGCGCTGGGCTTGTGTTTATGGAGTGGGGTGGGCTTCAGTTCGAGAAAAGACAGGGAAGACAGGCAGGGGGCAATCCTGAAGCACTTTAGACTGTATCCTGAAGGCACTGGGGACTGGAGTGTCAGATTATGTTTGCAGGGCAAAGTGAAGAACAGGGATGATGTACATATTTCTATGGAGCACACGCTCAGCTAATGAGCTGGTTTTATTTAGACTGTGTGTTGATTTGGAAATGATTTGGGAGGCTGGACTTGAATGAGTGATGAGGTGTCCTGGGGGCTCTCCCAAAACCGCTTTTTGGCACTGCCCCTGGTGGGATTCAGAGGGAAGACAGAGAAACTGGATGCCTGGAGGCCTGCAAAGAGGAGCGATGCTGTGAGCTGGCCTCTGGCAGTGGCCCCGGGCACAGGGAGCAGCAAGTCCCAATTCACTTGGAGGTTGGAAGGGCAGCTGTCTCTAGCCTTACCACCAGTCTGGCCTTCATGCTTCGGTTTAGAAACCTGACCGCTGAGCCATTTGTCCATCCTGGGGCTGCTCTGTGGACCTGAGGCCTAGCACCCATGAAGGATGGTGAGCTCAGCTCCTGGGCCCCTGGGAACCATCACTGCCAGGAGGAGCACAGGTATGCCAGGTAGGAATTTCTCAATGTTCGTCCTCCTCCACCCCTCAATTTCGGGAATGCATAGAGAACGACTGTGGCTTGGATGTGAGACTTGAAGCTCAGCGGCCAAATGAAGTCAGGCTGTCCGTCTGTTCTAAATTTAAATCCTTAACCACGTTTGGGCACAGTACCTTGTCTGAGGTTGTTTTCTATCCCAAAATGTATAATGTCAGGGCGTGCCAGGGAGGGATGCGGGCGATGACGGCAGAGGGCCTCGGAGAAGAAAACACGAGCAGTTCCTGCAGCCAATCTGATTAGCGCATAAACTCCAGCTCTCCCCTCACCCCGAAACCTCACTGGGTCAACAGTGACTGCCTACAGGCAAGCTGCTGCCTTCCAGTGGAATTTCACAGAAAGACCATTTCAGAGTCTCTCGGCATAAGTGCGATTCAGTACTCCTTTCCTCTAACTTCTTTTAGGAGCATACCATTTGGAAAATATTAATAACTGCTATTTTAAGTGTTCTCCATGTACAAAACACTGGGCTAAGCATTCCCTACTTGTTATCTCATTTAATCCTCATGGCAACTCTATGAATTAAGTACTATTATTAGCTTCCTTCTGAAGATTGGGAAAAATTAATTGTTCAAGGATTGAGTAACTTGCCCAAGTCTTCAGAGCTAGGCAGGAAAAGGGTCTAGATTTGAATTCAATATTATCTCAAATTGAACAGTACTACATAGGTTCCTAAATACAGGGAAGTACCTCCGTGGACCACCTGAGCCAGCCTGCTACTCGGGCAGAGGTAAAATATTGTCATCCCCTCATAAAGACGAGGAAAAGGAGGGCCAGAGAAGTTAGTGACATGCCCTAAATCATACAGGAAGACCACAGAAGAGTGGAAGCAGGATGCTTGTCCTCAAGAAAACAATTCAGAATAAGCAGCCAGTTGGCTGTCAGATATCTCTGCAAAAAAAAAAAAAAATTTAAATTTCAACTACTTCTAAACTTCCTAAAAACAGCAAAAATAGAGCACAGAGCTTTGATGCACGCTTTACTCAAACTCCCCCGATAGTAACATCTACAACTAGAGTGCAACCATCAGAACCAGAAAATGAACTTTGGTACAATACCATTCACTACAGGCTTTACTGAAGTTTCACCAAGATTTCCATTTAGGTTCTTTTTCTGCTCCAGAATCCCATGAGGATCCTTTGTGACATTTAGTCCTTACTTCTTCTTAGTCTACTAGAGTCTGTAACAGTTCTTTAGTCTTTATCTTCCATGACTTTGGCACTTTTGGGGGGTATTGGTAAGTTATTTCATGGAATGTCCCCCGGTGTGTGTTTGTCTAGAGTTTTCAGGTGACTGAACCGAGGCTCTGAATCTGGCGAAAGAGTATCAGAGAAGGGATGCTGTGGCTTTCTTAGTGTACCGTATCACCAGGCGTATGCTGTCTACGTGCCTTACTGGTGATGCAACCTTGATTGCTTGGAGAAAGAGTTTTCTGCAGGGGTGCTCTGCTCTAAGATTGTTATCCCTCCCACCCCTGCTCCTGTACTTAGCAGATATCTTAGAGAAGATACTTTGAGGCTATATCCCTCTTTCTGCTCTTACTTTCTCTCACTGGTTCATATCCATTAGTAAAACTTGTGTGCAACAAGTGTTGTCTGCTTGCTTGCTACTGATTTCCCTTCTGCTTATATTAATATGAATTCTGTCATAAGGGAGGACTGTCCATTCACTCCCATCTCTCTATTTAATCAGATATTTTCATCTCCTCATAAACTCATGGATGTGTATTTTAGTCTATGGATTATAGTCCAATTCTATCATTTTCTATTTTGTTGCTCAAATTGTTCAGTTCTGGCCACTCAGAGCTCCTGCGGGCTTGCTTCCAGATCTCTTGCATCACAGGGCTCCTCAACTTTCTTTTCATTAATTGCAGCAGCTGCCTAAAATAGAAATAGCCATGATCCCTTTAGTTCCTCTTTTTCTCTTATTTCCTACACCCTCTTCCAGCTTCATCCCTTGTTTCCAAAGGCTGTTAGTTTCAGCTCCAAAATGTCTCTCAGATCATTCCTCATGGTCTCGTCCCAGTTTGGAGTGTATTACTTCTCATTTTAGCCACTATGACATTTTGGTCTTTCTCTTTCTAGTCCCTACCACACTCCCAGTGAATCCCTTTTCCACACTGCTGATTAAACAGTGTTCTGAAGATGTGAAGATTATATTACCTCTCCCCTACAAAGGCTCCTGCTTGCTCTCAGAGAACTGGAGTTTCTGGCCTGTCTGTAAGGCCATCCATGATTTGGCCACAATCAGCTTCTTTAATTCCATCTACTGCTTCTCCATCTGTTTTGCGCTTCTGTCCCTTGAGCCCCTCACCTTTCCCATAATGTGCTACAGCATTTCATCTTTTTGTGTTTCTGCACATGCTGTTGATTTTGCTTAGAATGCCCTTCCTCTTGAAGAGGTGTTATTATCCCAATTCAGAGCTACTTGTGATCTATGGAATTGGTGAAGAAGTGCTTCAGTCAATAGATACCTATTGATTCAAAGGACTCTCAATTGTTTTCACAACTTCTTGAACACCTAATTTACATTTTTTTCTGGAATAAACAGAAGGAGGTCATATGGAATAGCCTTAGTTATTCTATCTGAATTGTAATCTTGTGGCAGAGCCAGCAGAATTGTGGATGGTGACGGAGGGTTAAATCCATCTTTGCTGAGGTGACTGCCTCTCTTTTTGTGAGATAACACTGTCACCACTCTCATGATTACTTCCTCATCACCACCATTGCCTAGCCACTGCCACCACCTACTTTAACACTACCGCAATCACCATCACTGCCACCAGCAAATTTGTACTCCACTATGACTGCTACCACCACCACCATCAAACCAACACCAGGACTAAACGACCGTTACCTTGACACCACCATCACCGTCAGTACTGGGACCGCCACACCACTAACCCACCAAACCTGTCCTTTATTGAGTGTCAAAAGGACACTAAGCATCCCACATATGTTATCTCATTTATCCCTCTTTATACTTTTGTGCAGAAAGAAAGTGAAATCGCTCAGTCGTGTCCGATTCTTGGCGACCCCATTGCCCGTAGCCTGCCAGGCTCTTCCGTCCCTGGGATTTTCCAGGCAAGAATACTGGAGCAGGTTGCCATTGCCTTCCCCTGACCCCGGGACTGAACCTGAGTCTCCTGCGCTGCAGGCAGACTCTTTACTGTCTGAGCCACCAGGAAAGCCCACGCATATACCTTTGTGCTGAGACAAAGAACTCAGCAATTTATTTAAGATTACTCAGTTGGTAAATGCTAGAAAAAAGTAGAGATATTGAATGTAAGTACTAAATGAACTTAGATGTCTGTTAATTCAAATTTTACATTGTCTAATATTTAATTTTCATATTTTACAGGTAGGAAAAAACTGAAGACAAGTAGAGAATGGCTCATATCTCGCTATGACTCTTAAACCAGGACTATGTTCATTGTGCCACAGTCTGTGCTACACAGACCAATTTCCTCTCTTTGCTCTGAGATTATCTTTGGATTTTTCCCATTGCAAAATTATTTAAGCATCTCATACATGCATGTATTGGATCAAATAACAGACAGAAAATTAATAGAAAATCCAGGAAGAAGACTTAAAAGAGTAATTTTCCTTCTTCCCCAAATCCCAAAACTAAACTGGACAATAAATAGCTTTTTATTCACTTGAATTCACCCCATTAACACTGCATGAATTAAACGTGCCATTTCAGAAGGAACACGGCAGCATCACTTAGTGTCCCAGACCACAACTTGGCAGCCAAAAGAGAATCCGGAGTCCGTGACAAGGGAGAGAAGAGGAAGTCTTCCAATGTGATTTCCAGAGATGGAGAGGCAGTGATGCAGAGAAATAAAGGATGGCAGTGCCAAAGGGCAGGGATGGATTTGGACAGTCCTCTTTAATCTCAGTGGTGGGAAAAGGCTTGGCCTTGAGTGACATGGATTAGTTGCATATTTGAGGGATGAAAGGGTTTGTAGCTTCTGAATGGTTTTCTTCCTCAGGTGAGGCCCAACCAGGTCTGCAGGGAGAAAGAGCAAAGCTGCCACAAGTTGAAAAGACTTTAGAACTGGGTCTTCTGGGAACTGGCTTGGCCAAAGAGCCTCTGGGTAGGTCTGAGATATGCTCCTCTGGGCACGTTATGAAATGCTGTCAACATCCTAAATCTCCTCCTTTTATAAATTCAGGCCTATTGCATGGCCCCCTCTGCACTGAGCCTTTCTAATGTTCTCATTTCTACAGACACTGAAGTCCCAACTGAAACAAAGTCAAACCTTAATTGCCAACTTTAGATTCTCTGTGGATATCTGGTCTACCCTGTAGTGATCCCTCAATTCTATATCCCTATTAGAATATTCATGGGTGTAGGGGTAATAGAAAGAGCACTGGGCAGAAAGGCAGGAGGCTAGGACTTTGTTCTAGAACGTACATGGAATGAAGGAAGCAGGAGTCTTATACACAAGGCTGCATATTGGTTTTGAATCTAATTAAATGTTGCAATTATCAGTAGTAATAGCTTGATCACTGTGTTTATTGCTTTCTGGCCCCTGTTTCTCCAACGAACTTCAACATATTTTCCAGGAGACTCTACTGGTTTCCCAGCTTGCTACCGCCCAGCAAACTGTGCCTCAGTATTTGGGCTTAGTCACATTTTGTGCTGCGTATATTCTGAATGTGTCATTCAGATAGTCAATAAGTATTTTTTGTGACTCTACTATACATACCATATATATATGTGTGTGTGTGTGTGTGTGTGTGTGTATGGGGAGAAAGAAGAAGAAAAGGAAGAAGGAGAGGAGAAGGGAAAGGAAGAACAAGAGGAATAAAAGAGGAGGGTAAGGGTTGGTTTCTGCCTTTAATGAGATTAGAGTCAAAAGAGGAAGTCACATAATAATGTGGAATTACAAACATTTGAGTGTCCCAAGCATTGTGTAAAAGAGAAGCACAGAGAAAACTTTACTTGGGGACCTAAAATGTGTAGGGAAATCGTTGTTGTTTAGCTGCTCAGTCGTGTTTGACTTTGTGACCCCTGTCAGGCTGAGGAGTCCATGCGATTTTCCAGATGAGAATATTGGAGTGGGTTGCCATTTTCTTCTCCAGGAGATCTTTCCAACCCAGGGATCAAACTTGCATCTCCTACACTAGCAGGCATTGGTGTGCAGATTCTTTACAGCTGAGCCAAGAAGAGCCATCCTAAGTCTGTGTAGGAGAATCAGGATGATTTCTTTTGTGTAGTTACCATTTTGAAGGATGACTAGATTTCAGCCAGATGAAAAGAGCAAAACTGGTTCTAGGAAGAGCAAAAAATCAATGAGCAAATCTTACAAATGAGAGAGAACATTGGAGGAACTTCAGCTGCGGTTGTAGAGAATCAGGGTGAGGTGAGGGGAGTGATGAGAGTTGAGGCAGGACATCTAGGCAGTGTTCAGATCCTGCAGTGCCTTGGAAGTGAGGTAAAGGATGCTAGACTCTTGTCTAGTGCTGTGTTTGTGTTTATGGGGCCACTGCTGAGTAGAGCCTTGCCTACAGTACCATCTTAGTAAATCCAAAGTTCAATGTGCAGTTGACCCAGAAGAATCCCCTAAAGTGTTTCTCTTTGTTCACTCTTCAGACTCCTCTACTAGAGATATTATGGGAAATGGGATCTTCATGTACCTGGGCCTCAGTTTTCTCATCTGTTTGATGGGTCATTAAGATAACTATATGCAGCAGTATATGAAACAGCTTCCCAGGTGGTGCTGTTGGTAAAGAACCTGCCTGCCAATGCAGCAGATGAAAGAGACATGGGTTCAATCCCTGGGTCAGGAAGATCCCCTGGAGGAGGGCATGACAACCCACTCCAGTATTCTTGCCTGGAGAATCCCATGGACAGAGACACCATAGAGTTGCAAAGAGTCAGTTATGACTAAAGAGAGTTAGCACACACACACCGTATATGCAAAGGTCCTAGGTAATTGAGTAAAAGTTCTTAACCTTTGCTCCATTCCATGCTTTTAAGTTTAGATAATCACTGATACCATCATATAAAGGAAAATTATCCTACATTGTTAGGCTATATACACCTGGTGATCCCAGGAGGAATGTCAAACTTTAAAATATGTATGTATATGTCCCAAAGTCTCTTTTACAAAGCATACTGATATCATAAAGCTGATTCTCAGAAAGTTGAAACAATTCAATTGTCACTTAGCTACTTGATGATAATAACGGAAAAGGAACCCAATCTTACTTGTCTAGGCTTCTTCTTCTCTGGTCAGTTTTTTCTGCAATTCCTCATCTTCAGTTCCTTTCCATCCTCACCATTCACACCAGTGCTTAATCATCATTCTGCCTCTAAATATGTGCCCCAAGGGTAGTCACTCAGGTGTGCATTGTGCAACTCTGCTCTGTCTTCTGTAAAGTAAGGACAAGAAGACCTTAGCCCTGCATTCTTCTCTCAGATCAGCTAATGTAGTCACATGGAACAAAGCAAGTGAGAGAATGCACTAGACTGTCTGATCCCTGTGAATCCTTGCAGAGCTATCATCATGACATTTGTGCTGCCCAGTTTTGTGGGAAATGAGGAGACCAGAAGGAAGTGAAAGGACATTCATTAAAATCCCAGAGGAAGACTAGGTCTTATTATTTGTATGAAGAAAAATAATAACTCAGAACCCCAAGAGCACTTTGGCATGAATTCAAATGCTAAATGTTCTAATCCTAAATCTTTCTCAATTGAAACCTTTTGTCTCTATTTGGTCTATAAAACCTAGCTTTCCTTTGATACAATCTCTCAGCAAATCATTCCATGTTTACCCTTCAAATACCTCTCCCATCAATTTTTCTCTCCATCTACTTGCTATTTTCATGATTCAAGGTCTCAGAACCTTCCCTAGGTCTCTTCACAGTTTTTTTTTTTTTCCCTATCTTAATTGATAGTTATATTTTCCCAGATGAATCTTTTTAAGTCCTAGTGTTGGTCAAGTCTTTACCAAAATTAGGTTATGCTTCCCAATCAACTACAGAAGACGTTCTAAGCTCAACTCCCAAGCCTGAAATCCCAGGCCCTTTACAGCTGTTCGTGTTTTGCCCTTGTCAACACTACCACGTACTGATCTCCCAATGGCACCCCACTCCAGTACTCTTGCCTGGAAAATTCCATGGATGGAGGAGCCTGGTAGGCTGTAGTGCATGGGGTCGCTGAGGGTCGGACACAACTGAGCGACTTCCCTTTCACTTTTCACTTTCATGCATTGGAGAAGGAAATGGCAACCCACTCCAGTGTTCTTGCCTGGAGAATCCCAGGGATGGGGGAGCCTGGTGGGTTCTGTCTATGGGGTCGCACAGAGTTGGACAGGACTGAAGCGACTTAGCAGCAGCAGCAGCATGCTAAATCACTTCAGCCATGTCTGACTTTGTGTGATGCAATGGACTGCAGCCTGCCAGGCTCTTCTGTCCATGGGATTCTCTGGGCAAGAATACTGGAGTGGGTTGCCATGCTCTCATCCAGAGGATCTTCTTGACCCAGGGATTGAGCTCACATCTTTTATGTCTCCTGCACTAGCAGGCAGGTTCTTTACCACGAGCGCCACCTAGGAAGCCCCTGGTCTCCTTTATTTTCCCTAAACTTGAGCTAAAGGATTGACTTTGTTTGCTGGTATTGCTCTTTTGATCAAAAAGCTCCCTCTGGTTGTATTCTTCCCTGCCCTCAACCCCAAACTATGCGTGCTTTTACATCTGCATAAGTGTCTCTTCTTCCATGAAGGCTCCAATGATCATCCAACCTTATCCCTAAACACTAACATTTCCAGCTGGAAATGTCCTCCAAAGTCTTTGTAATTTTTTCCCCCATTCTCAGGCAAAACATTGGTTTATTCACTTACCAAAAAGCTTATTTATGACAATGTTTTGGTCTCTGATTCTATACTATAATCCTTTTGAAGTTGGGGGCTATATCTAATTCTTCACATCAACCTTAGTACTCGCCACAATGCTTGACAAGTGAGAGCTCAGCATATCTTCTGGAAATTAATTGACTGTTCTGAGTACTTTCTATAAATTACAGCAAAGAAGTCTGAAGAGAGCCAAAGGTAGCTCTTATAGAAACAAGAATAACCCCTGAACAATGGTAATGCATAACGTAATTCAGACTGAGAAACAGCAAACCCAGAGAGGGTTTTCTCCCTTCATGTTTATCTTTGGAGGCCTCATGTGAAATATGACTATGAGAGTCTTGGTCTTGCTCAAAATTGTCTTGTTTTTCTTCTCTTTCCTGGCCCTCCCCCACCTCACTTTCTTTTTATAATGTTCTTAAAAGTTGAGAATGGTTTATCTTAGCATTTGTAAGTTTATTTGTGGATGCAATTGCGAAGCTCATCATGTCAGTTTTATGAGAAGTCTGAGTCCATTGTCCTTAGAAAACGAAAATGATTAACATTGATTTGTTTTGTTACCCAATTGTTTAAATTATAATAACTCTCCATCAGGGTTTTTTAAGTACAGCTGTGTTTATGGATTAAGATCTACTGACTCAAATATTTACAGTGTTCCAAAAATTACGAGAACATACAGTGTCAGGAATTTTCCATAGGCTGTTCCTTTGAGCCGAAGTGAGTTTCTGTTCAACTTGAAGAGAAGGCTTTAGACGATTTCAGAGGACACGGACAGGTCTATGTAATTCATCCCCAGATAGGCCCCAGACGGAATAGCTCCACAGAAGAGAAACATTGGTCAAATGGTCATATTAACAGTCATCCTAGGCTGTATTAACAGAGCAGAGATAAAAGGGTAGAGGCCCCAGCATTATGAAGGACAGACCCTACTAGCTTATCAAATCTAACCTGTTGCTTTCTCTTAACTTCTATATTGCTTAAAGATGCCTCTGCCTTTAAACATTTGAAACACAGCTGGCCTGGAGTGGGGACAGAGAAGCCACTTTCTAGTTCTGGGACAAAGCATTTTTCTAGATCTTTTGTTCCAATATATGAATAATGGTAGGTAGGGGAACATGAAAAGACATCATGATTCTCTGCACATAAATATGTTCAGTGGACTCTCAGGGGATTCTTTTTCCTTTAAGCCAGATTCTGCTCTTGGAAACATTGGCTTCAAAGTGGTAATTTTCCCAGATGAATCTTGTAAATAGATAGAGAGGACACTATCTGGGAATTTGAAACTGAGGGTTCCAGCTTGTCTCTTCAGCTGTTGCACTTCTCCTCCCTTGGTTCCATCACGTATCTGTCTACTCTTCATGCCTAGCTTGAGGCTGCTCTATGACAGGGTTGTAAATGCCTTAATTGGCCTTGAGTGCTATATCACAGTGCCAAGTTCATGTAAGACCTAAAAAAGGGGTTTGTTGAAGAAACAGAGAAAAGGAAGGAGGTAGAGAAGGAGGAAAATGCAAAGGGAGGAAAGGAAGGAAGGAAGAAATCTACAAATAAAATAAGCATATTTCAGTTCAGTTCAGTCACTCAGTTGTGTCCGACTCTTTGTGACCCCATGAACTGCAGCACACCAGGCTTCCCTGTCCAACACCAACTCCTGGAGCTTGCTCAAACTCATGTCCATCAAGTCGGTGATGCCATCCAACCATCTCATCCTCTGTTGTCCCGTTCTCCCCCTGCCTTCAATCTCCTGCCTTCAGTTAGGTGAGCATATTTGTCCTACCCAATTCATAGGATAGGTGGTAGATGGAGAGAGAACACACACATAAATAACCCACACCATCTTTATAGCCTTTATAGTTTACAAACGACTTTCACATCCATTATCTAATTTGATTTCCCAAAGTCCCTTGAACTACGTTGGACAGGGATAATAACCCCATGTCTGATTGGTGATTGAGCTGATACTCAGATCATTGAAATTATTCACCCAAGGTTACACAGGTAAATTGTGGGTTGGGACTTGGCCTCCATTTTTTAACTTAAAATACCCTGGATAATACACCATTCTAGTTAGATGTACTTTTGGAATTCAGAGAAAGAAAATATAAATTTGAATTAAAAGAATGACAAAGAAGACAGGAAATATATTTTAGATAAGTTGGTTATCAAAGCATTATTTGTCCAGAAAGAAAATTAAGTTTTCTAAGAATCGCCAAAGTAATTGATAGAACATAATGCTTAAACCATTTCTTTCAGAATTTTCCACAGTTTATTGTGATCCACACAGTCAAAGGCTTTGGCATAGTCAATAAAGCAGAAATATATGCTTTTCTGGAACTCTTTTGCTTTTTCAATGATCCAGTGAATGTTGGCAATTTGATCCCTGGTTCCTCTGCCTTTTCTAAAACCAGCTTGAATATCTGGAAGTTCATTGTTCATGTATTGCTGAAACCTGGCTTGGAGAATTTTGAGCATTACTTTACTAGCGTGTGAGATGAGTGCAATTGTGAGGTAGTTTGAGCATTCTTTGGCATTGCCTTTCTTTGGGATTGGAATGAAAACTGACCTTTTCCAGTCCTGTGGCCACTGCTGAGTCTTCCAAACGTGCTGGCATATTGAGTGCAGCACTTTCACAGCATCATCTTTCAGGATTTGAAAGAGCTCAACTGGAATTCCATTACCTCCACTAGCTTTGTTCATAGTGATGCTTTCTAAAGCCCACTTGACTTCACATTCCAGGATGTCTGGCTCTAGGTGAGTGATCACACCATCGTGATTATCTTGGTCATGAAGATCTTTTTTGTACAGTTCTTCTGTGTATTCAGAAAACTAAGATCATGGCATCTGGTCCCATGACTTTGTGGGAAATAGATGGGGAAACAGTGGAAACAGTGTCAGACTTTATTTTGAAGGGGCTCCAAAATCACCGCAGATGGTAATTGCAGCCATGAAATTAAAAGACGCTTACTCCTTGGAAGGAAAGCTATGACCAACCTAGATAGCATATTGAAAAGCAGAGACATTACTTTGCCAACAAAGGTCCATATAGTCAAGGCTATGGTTTTCCAGTGGTCATGTATGGATGTGAGAGTTGGACTGGGAAGAAAGCTGAATGCTGAAGAACTGATGCTTCTGAACTGTGGTGTTGGAGAAGACTCTTGAGAGTCCCTTGGACTGCAAGGAGATCCAACCAGTCCATTCTAAAGGAGATCAGTCCTAGGTGTTCATTGGGAGGACTGATGTTGAAGCTGAAACTCCAATACTTTGGCCACCTCATGTGAAGAGTTGACTCATTGGACTGATGCTGGGAGGGATTGGAGGCAGAAGGAGAAGGGTACGACAAAGGATGAGATGGCTGGATGGCATCACCAACTCTATGGACATGAGTTTGGGTGAGCTCCGGGAGTTGATGATGAACAGGGAGGCCTGGCGTGCTGCAATTCATGGGGTCGCAAAGAGTTGGACACAAAATCCAACTAACTGTTATGGTGTTTTGAGGGTAAAGATGAAGGCGTTTGAAGTCAGACCTATCTGCTTTTTAGTACCAATTCAGCTACTTATCCATTCTGTGACCCTGGATCATGTGGACTTTGAGTCTGTTTTTCAATCTGTAAGTGGGTTTAGTAATACTTGTTTCATACAGCAGTAATGAAGCATAAATACAATAATCTATAGAAAACATTGTACATGTTAATAATAAGGCCATTACTCAGAAAGGGAGAATGGTTCCCTTTGAGAACCTCCTTGCATTTCTGGGATGCTATCATTCTAGGTGAGAACAGTGTCCTGTCCTGGCATTCTCTTCATAACCATAGAACAACAAGCCTAATCCTTGTCAATCCACCTGACAACAGATGAAATCCTGAAGAACGCTGAAACATGGGCAGTTCTCTCCCTGGGAACATTCTGTGCCAGGCAGTGGGAAAGAGCTGAAACGGCAGCAGTGGAGGCTTGTTGAACTCTGCTTGCATCAAGTACCTCACCTTCCTGGAAACACTCCCTCCCAAGCTTTCCAGAGAATATCCTAGCCTGGCTTTGCCCACCTTTTATACCAATCTATGACTGCGTCTGACTTCTTTGACTTCTTTACAAAAGTGAAACTAATCTGCAAAAATTTGCTTGATTCATTCACCGATTGCTTCAATCATTCATTCATTTATCCAAACCATCATGACTGCATCTGAGTGTCAGGTCCCTTTCTGATTTTGCACAAAAATAATGATTTGAAGGCAAGGGCCACTGAATCCCCATTCTAATAGCTGAGGACTTAAAGACAGCCTAGTTAAAAGAAACAGTGCAGGACTGAGAAAAGAGATCTGAGTTAGAATTCTCAGTAGCATCACACATTTGGAATAAGTTATTTTATCTCTTTGAGCCTCAGTTTTCTCATTTGATAAAAGGATGTAATCCCTTCTATTAAGGGTTCCTGGAAGGATTGTTGAATAGATGTGTTTGAATCACTCAACAGATAATAAATATTCATTGTATGCCTCCTCTTCCTTGACATAATATTTCAGAGAAAAAGGAAGTTGATTGTTTTAAAGGAAGTGATAAGAAGACATAAGAAGGATAAGACATTCATCTCTCCTTGACATGTTCACAATTAAATATTTTTGAATGAATCATTGAAAGAGTGAGACTCTCAAAGACTTGATGTGTATTTACTTCACATTCTTCAACTTTTCTATCAAAACTAACCACTCAATAAAATTCTAATTGTGAAGAGTTCATGCATCCTGAGAACCAAGGGATTACAACATTCTAAATAGATAAGGATCTACAGAAATGTTCCAGTACATTTCCATTTTTTTCTGTCCTCATTCTACAGGGATCTTTGCTACTTCATGCCTGTTAAATATTGTTAGACCCATCAGAATAGCTCAAATTAAAAAAAAAATGACAACACCACATGACGAGTATGTAGAGTAACTTGGTACAATAAGAAGGATAATTCAGGAAAGGTTAATGAAGAGATGATTTATGAAGGCGTGATCATGGTCAGGGAAATCAACAAGAGATGGTGCAGCACACGAGACAAGCAATAGTGGAAGCTACTAGCATCCTTAGCCTGATGGGAAGAGTAAAGGGAACAGTGTTATTAGCATCTAGAGAGAGCAGCCTATGGTTGTGGTTCGTGAGCTCTGAAGTGGTGGTGGGCTTTGGATGAATGACCAGTCACTGCTTGTACGGGACCTAACAAGGAGCAGAAGAATAAAATGCCACTCTCAGTCATCTCTCTCCCTTCAGTCTCTCACCTGTTCCTTCCGGGGGCCAAATCCAACTGAACATCAGTGGGCAGATGTTGCCCACGGATCTATCATGTAGATAGATCGTCACTGATACATCATGTAGAGGTCTGCCTCTCAGGTCAGAGAGCAGATGGGAAAGCAAAGACTAGTCAACATAAGCATCATAATCAAGAGAAAATAGAGGCTTGAGGAGGAACGGCGATGTGGCTGGCCCACGTGAAGTTTCCTTAGCAGTTACTTTCTGGCAAGCACTATCCCACATGCTTTTCCTTGCATTGATTAGCTATGGGGACCTACATGGAAAGGAAATCCAAAAAAAGAGGGGATATATGTATATGTATAGCTGCTTCGCCTTGCTGTATAGGAGAAGCTAACACAACATTGTAAAGCAACTACACCCTAACACAAATTGAAATTAAAATAAGACATTCTCTCTTATTCATTTTAAATAACGACTGTGCCATGGAAAAAAATCCAACAAGGCACTGTGAGTCTTGAGGGTATTCTTTAAATAGCTCAAAAACCAATTATTTATAGAAAGTGACTGCCAGCACAAGCATTTCATAGCCTTTGTGGATAATGAACAAAATTGCTGTAGGGGTTAAACAACATGTTTCATAGGGTGCTCACGGAAAACACTGCCAACAATAAGATGCCTTAAAAACGTGTACATATGCTGCCTAGCAATTCACACTAAAACCTTCCTTCTCTCTTTCTCTCTCTCTATTGCTGACTTGGAAGTTCAGAGTCTTTGAAAAATGTTCTTAATGATACTTAATATGCTATTTTTGCTCCTTGTATAAAAATAAACATAAAATAAATTCCTTTGGGAACCAAAAAAAAAATATTATCTCATTGAATTCTTACACCAATGCTATGAACACTCTTAAAACTACCAAGTGAAACTGAAATAGTCCATATTAAGCTGTTCTTGATTGGGTTATATAAAATACCAGAAGCATTTAATCAGAGTCGACAAAATGTTGACAGAGGGGGGAAAAGCTGTAACAGCGTGGAAGGTGAAACCTCAGACCCCAAAGCTTGTCATCTGCCAGAGGTCTGGGCATTTGTCACTTAAAGGAGCTGTGGTTGAAGAATAATTGCCCCGCATAGACGTCCGTGTCCTAATTCCTGAGTCATGTGACCATGTTAGATTACATGTCAAAAGAGGCTCTGTAGATGTGATCGAGGTTACATATATTAAGATAGGAAGATTATCCTGATTTATCCTGGCTGGATTTTCCAGGTAGAAGCAGAGGAGTTGTGGTAGAAGGGAGGTCAGGGCGATTGCAAGTGCGAGTATAATCCCCAACGGCTGGCTTCTGTGATGGAGGGGGCAGGCATGAGGGCTAAAAAGGGGCCCTGAAGAACTCAGAGTGGCCTCCAGCTAACAGCCACAAAGGAAATAGGGACTTTTGTTCTACAACCTTATGGATCGTGGATTCCTCCAACAACCTAAATGAATTCTTCTTTGGAGCCTCCTGTTGAGAGCCCAAGACAGCTGGCAGGTTGATTTCAGCATTGTGAGACTGAAGACAGAGGAACAGCTGAGAGAACCCAGGTTTCTGGCCTAGAGAACAGTGAGATAATAAATAAGTGTTGTTTTACTTCACTGTGTGTGGTGGTTTTTTGTTTTGTTTTTCTTTTTTAATGGCAGCAATATAAAGCTAACACAAGTGTGCATATAACTTGGTTTGGAACCCCAGAAGCTCTGAGCTCTGTGGAGACATTCCTGTCCAAGCTCCTCATACTAAAGGAATCTTAACTTCTACCTGCCTCTTAAATATTGTTGTACCCACCAGAATAGCCCAAATTAAAAAAAAAAAAAAAAAGAATTGACAACACCAGATGGCTGAGCATGTAGAGCAACCAGAACTCTCATACAATGTTCATGGAAACATAAAATGGTATTATTGCTTTGGAAATACTTGTTGCGGTTTCTTATAGAACTAAACATATAACAATACTATCCACCAGTAATCCTAATTGTAGGCATTGGCCTAAGAAAATAAAATCATATGCCAAAAAAATACCTTTACATGAATATTCAAAGAAGATGTAGTCAAAATAGCCCCAAACTGGGAATGGCCCAGGTTTATATCAATAGGAGGATGGAGGAGAAAAACAAAAAACAAACAAAAAAAAAACAAAACACTGTGATAACTTCATAATAGAGGATATGATACAAAATGTCCAGAATAGGCAAATCCATAGAGATATAAAGTAAAATAATGATTGCCAGAGGCTGAGAAGAAAAGATTAAAAAACGCTTACTCCTTTGAAGGAAAGTTATGATCAACCTAGACAGCATATTCAAAAGCAGAGACATTACTTTGTCAACAAAGGTCCATCTAGTCAAGGCTATGGTTTTTCCAGTGGTCATGTATGGATGTGAGAGTTGGACTATAAAGAAAGCTGAGTGCCGAAGAATTGATGCTTTTGAACTGTGGTGTTGGAGAAGACTCTTGAGAGTCCCATGGACTGCAAGGAGATCCAACCAGTCCATCCTCAAGGAGATCAGTCCTGGGTGTTCATTGGAAGGACTGATGCTGAAGCTGAAACTCCAATACTTCGGCCACCTGATGCAAAGAGTTGACTCATTTGAAAAGACTCTGATGCTGGGAAAGATTGAGGGCAGGAGGAGAAGGGGACGACAGAGGATGAGATGGTTGGATGGCATCACCGACTCAGTGGACATGGGTTTGGGTGAACTCCAGCAGTTGGTGATGGACAGGGAGGCCTGGCGTGCTGCGGTTAACGGGGTCACAAAGAGTGAGACATGACTGAGCGACTGAACTGGAACTGGAACTGGGACAAAAAGAAGGATTGAGGAGTAACTGCCAATGTGTACAGGATTTCTCTTGGTGGTGATGAAATTTTCTGGAATTAGATAGTGGTAATGGTTACACACCTTGTGAATATACTAACAACCACTAATTTGTATACTTTAAAGGGGTAAATTTATGCTATATTAATCATATCTCAGATTCTTTAAAAAAACATAAAAGAAAAAGAACAAATTATAGACTTTTACTATAGGAATCTTTTTTTAAATTTACTTTTTTATTGAAGGATAATTGCTTTACAGAACTTTGTTGTTTTCTGTCAAACCTCAACATGAATTGGCCATAGGTATACACAAAAATATGGAGTGGTTCACAAACTTGCATGTCATCCTTGTGCCGGGGACATGCTAATATTCTCTGTGTCGTTCCAGTTTTAGTATATGTGCTGCTGAAGTGAGCGCTACAGGGATCTTAATTACTGTATGCCTCTTAACTATGTAATGACACAGATGAATCGCAAAAACTTAGTGCAAAAGAAGCTTCACACAAAAGAGTAAATAATTCCTAATCTCACTGATGTGAAAGTTTAGAAGAAGCAAAATTAAACTATGGCAAAACCAACTAGGAAAACTAGTTGCATTTAGGATGATAGGAGTGAAGACTGTGGAGTGGGATGAAAAGATTTTGGTGTGATGGTACTGTTTTATATCTTGATAGATGTTTGGGTCACAAAGGTATATGCATTTGTCAAACCTCATCAAATAGTAACTCAGGATTTGTGCATCCACTGCATGTACATTTCATCCCACAAAAAATAAAAAAATACTGAACTTCAGTAAAGCCTATGTAGGCATAAAAAACAATATTGTATTGTCAGATAAACAGAGGGATGGATGGATAAAGCAAGCATATAGTAAGATGCTAATTGTAGAATCGAGAATTATGTTTGAAATTTTCATAGTAATACATTGGCCAAAAAGTTTGTTTGGGTATTCCATACCGTCTTATAGAAAACTCAAAAGAACATTTTGGCCAATCCAATAAAATGACAGAAAAATACTGCTTTCTCTTTTCTTGAATATTTATAATGAAGGGTGTTGTTGTTTAGTCACTAAGTCATGTCTGACTCTTTGCAAGCCCATGGACTGTAGCTCACAAGGCTCCTCTGTCCATGGGGTTTCCCAGGCAAGAATACTGGATTGGGTTACCATTTCCTTCTCCGGGGATCTTCCTGACCCAGGGGTCAAACCTGCATCTGCTGCACTGGCAGATTTCTTCATGGCTGAGCTGCCAGGAAATCCCCATAATGAAGGATACTCATCTCATAATGCCGTCCAAATTATTGTTCAACAGCTCTTGATGTCAGAAACATCTTCCAGACAGTAAGATTTTGCTTTAATTCCATCTAGCAGTCCTTGCTTCATCTTCTGGGATCCTCTAGATAAAGTCTACTCCCAAAACCCTTTAGGAGGCTGCCTGGGGTAGTGTAAGAACATGGATTATGGAGGCTTCATGACCTGCTTCTGCCCCTACTATGTCACTGCTCTAAGTGTAGTTCTCCAACCAGCCACCAAGGCACACTTGATAGTCTGTTAGAAATGCAGAATCCTGGGCCTTGTCTCAGCACTACTGAATCAGAATCTGCAATTTAACAAGATCCTTGAATCCTCTGAGTGCAAGTCAAAGTTTAAAGAATAAGCTGGAGCAATAAAGCAAAAATATAAATGTTCTTGTACCAGGGTAGTAGCATTAGGGAGAGTGAATTCAACAGAATAAAGACATTTTTAGGAGCAATAACTTAAAGAACTAGTAGAGTGAGAGTGAGGGGGGATGGATAAGAGAGAACCTGGACCTGAGAATTCTTAGTGTCTGCTGTTTGGCTAACATGGACACAATGCCAGACTTAAGGAATATGTCTGTCCTTAGCTGCTTCACCTCTCGAGCTTTACTTTGATATGCTCTCCAAAGAGTTTTGCTTTGATATCCTCTCCAAAGCTTCCTTGGTGGCTCAGATGGTAAAGAATCCACCTGCGATGTGGGAGACCTAGGTTCAATCCCTGAGGGGGGAAAATCCCCTGGAGGAGGACATGGCAACCCACTCCAGTATTCTTGCCTGGAGAATCCCCATGGATAGAGGAACCTGGAGGGCTACAATCCATGGGGTCACAAAGAGTCAGACACGACTAAGTGACTAAGCACGCACCAAATATGAAACCTCCTTCTTCCAGTCTGGTGCTTCTATGAACAAAACTCTTGAAAATCTTCTTTGCAAGGTTTTGCCCTCATTTTGCTCATCCAAAGTCACTTTCGAAGTGAATAATATGGCTTTCCTTCCATTTCCTGCCTCCTCCTTCCAATTATGTAAACACACCACCAGTGTTTTAAGCATTAAAAAGGAAAACATGATATAGATCAATTCATCAATATTTCTAAATGAGGCTTTTTCATGATAGAATGTCTACCCAGGGACTAGGGCTCTGCCTTCTTAATACTGATAACCTTGGTTACTGGGACTTCCTGGAGGGTCTTTTGTTTTGATGCTGTTTTAATGAACACACAAACACTGTTTTCCAACTCAGAACAAATGTCCAGAAACACGTCCCCTCCTCACCCTTCAGGAGTCCTTTCCTGATTTTGCAACTTGTTTTAACTCTAATGGTCCTTGCTGGTGGTGAACGTTCCCTCTGAGCACGCTGGGAGCTCACCTAATTGGGTCTGTCTCATTGTGACCTGAAACAGCGTTGACCTAGGGCTGACTCCCTGGCCATCTCATCCTTCAGGGTTCAGCTCCAATAGGACAAACGACACATGCTTGGAGAAGCCCGCTCTAACTTTCCTACCTGCCTCTCAGTGTGGCTCAGGCAGTTAGTAACCTCTTGGATTACGTACATCCTTCTGTTCTAATTATAGGGGGAAGAAATAGATATATTAACCTAACAGCTGCCCTAAAATCCTCCTGGGGTGGGAAATGTTTGTCTATCAAAGTACCTTGATTAACTCCTTGTAGTGGAAGGTGAGACCCTGAGGACACGGTTAGAAAAAGTCAGGAAGTGAAAGAGATTTGTAAATTGCTCAGTATTGCGAAATCAGTGAGGCTGAGGAGTAGAAGAGAGCAGAGAAATGAGGGGAAATGGCAATATGGCAAAAGATTAGAGACTGAATGCTGAGCACCTGTGAAGCTTGACGGTTGCACTCTGGTCATCCGATTACCATAACTGATAGCACAATGGTTATCTCCACCTCTCCCTGGAGGAGAAAGAGCATGGGAAATAAAGAACAGAAAGTCTTTATGGAAATAGTGCTATGGATGTGGAGATGCATTGATAAGCACAGTATCTCACTTATTCAAAAATAACAAATTCTAACACAGTCCATGACCTGGGGAATAGACCATGAAAGGCATGTAACTGGCATCAAAGTGTAAATAGCAATCCTCAATAATAAAGCATAGCTGTCATTGACAGAGCTTGCACATCAGACACTTCACTGAATGTTTCTCCTCATACACCGTATTGTGCAATACATGCAAATATCATGTGCATAGTTTCCATATTTCTGACAAGGAAACTAAATCTTGGAAGGCTAAATGAATGCCAAAGTTCTCTGCGTTAGATTATGATGGACCTTGCTCTCATTCCCAAAAGCTCATTCTTCACCAGACGCATCTCAACCAGACACATCATCCGCAGGATAATCCAAAGGGCCTATTAAACCGTATCTCCATCTTTTAGCCATAAAATCGTCCCTTGGGTTACAGAAGAGTTTATTTACACTATATGTAACAATTTAAGGATTTCCCAGGTGGCACTGGTGGTAAAGAACTGCCTGCCAATACAGAAGATATAAGAGATGTGGGTTCGATCCCTGGGTCAGGAAGGTCCCCTGGAGAAGGGAATGGCAACCCACTCCAGTATCCTTGGCTGAAGAATCCTGTGGACATAGAAGCCTGGCGGGCTACAGTCCATGGGGTTGCTCAAAGTCAGACACAACTGAAGCAACTTAGGGTGCACACACACACACACACAAACACACAGCAACAACAACAACAATTTAATGTTATGCAACTATTTGGGTGATTTATTTAAACATCCAAAACTAAAGATTTAATGAGAAATGGTGGTAAGGAAACCTGAGAAGTAGATGCATTGATAACGCCAACAAGTGTTGTGAAACTGAATACCAGTGGGTGAAGATAAAAGGAACAACAACAACAACACCCAATCCAAACATTAAGAAACATGGGTTCTAGGCCAAGCAGCCCAAGTGGTCACAGTACTTGGGTACAGAATGTGGCCATGAAGAGCGCTAAAAAGAAATCTTGTTTTCTGTTTCCCATTTCAACATAGCACGAAAGGACAAAATCCAACGAAAATGCAATGCAAATGGCTGAAATTAATGGTGGTGCGATGGAACAGCTCTCGCTATGGAAAGAGCTTTACGCTGGCCTTGCTCACGTTGGTGCTCTGACCAGAGGACCTCACCGTTCTGAGTCATCCTTGCTCTTCTCCATAGCTGGAATATTAATTGTACCTATTTCTGAGGAGCTTTGTGAAGAGGAAGTGATGACATCTGTAACAGGCTTGGCGCATATTATGTTCAGTACAGCTCTGTTAAGTCACATTTAAGGACAGCCTCATTGCCCAAATGGAAAAGTTCTGGCATTCGGAAGGGATTTCCAACATGGAGCAGGTCTTTTCTGAAAAAGTGTACGGTATTCACTCATCATTATGAGGAAAAACGGGAGGTGGCTTTCCCACCCCTGGGTTATCGGTCTCCACTTTGTGAGGAAAGCCACAGCGTGTCAGATCCACTCGCTTTCACTCTTCCCATCCCAAGCAGCATCGCCCAGGAGACAGAAATAGCATTCATCGAAAGCCGCAATTACCTCATTTCACTGGCCTGTTTATATGAGATGTGCCTTGCTCACAGTGACTGCACGGGGCCAAAAGTCCAGCAAACAGAGCCGCTGCTTGTCCAAGAAACGGCCCTGCAAACAAGAGGGCACAGCGTGTTCCCTGAGTAGATTGGGACCCTTAGCTGTTTTGTGGGTGTTTTTGTTTTTCAAGCCAGAAACAGTGTCTGCAAACTCCTGGGGAATTCCCAAGCCCTATTCGTCAGGCGGCCAGGCTTCCTCTGACATCATCTCTGAGTGATGCGGGGCAGAGAGAGGGTCACACACGAGGCAATCCCTGGGCAGCACTAGCACGATTGCGGGAAGTGAGAGGGCTGGTGCCAGCGTGGTCAGAAAAACAAGGCGAACTTTCTGAAACAGTGCCTGGTATTTGGTGGGTATTCAAGCAATCAGTCTTGAACAAAACTGACTTCCAGATTGTGCATCCAGTATATAACAGAGATGAGATTTCAACTAGGGTGACCAGTTGTCATGGTTTACCTGGGGCTAATGGGCTTCTCTGGAGATGTGACTTTGGGTGCTAAAATCAGGAAGTGTGTGCATGCTAAGTTACTTCAGTCATGTCCAGTTCTTTGTGACCCCATGGACGGTAGCCCACCAGGTTCCTCTGTTCTTGAAGTTCTCCAGGCAAGGATACTAGAGCGGGTTGTCTTGCCCTCCTCCAGGGGATCTTCCCGACCTAGGGATCAAACCCATGTCTCTTATATTTCTTGCATTAGCAGGTAGGTTCTTTACCACTGGAACCACCTGGGAAGCCCCCAAATCAGGAAAGTCTTGGGTAAATTGAATTGAGTTTATCACATTAGTTTCAACCCAGATTTGTCTGACTCTAGAACTCATGCCATTAAACATAAAACAAAAACCTGTCCTCAAGGAGACTTAAGTTTAATAGGGGAATTAAACATGGGAACAGATAATCATCATATATATTGAGAGGGCCTATTGCTTTAGAGAAGGATTAACAGCTAAGCCAAGCACCATTCGGCAGCATCCATCATTCCTCCTTTCTAAGAGCGATCCAGTTTTGTTCAGGAAATCCTTCTACTAAACATGTGTTTCAATGAGCTGGGCCCTGAAACTGCATTCCCCTTGTCACTGATTGGTTTAGGAATGGGCATGTGACATTATGCTGGCCAATGAAACATGAGAAAAAGCCTTAGGGTCAGATTCTTGGAAATGTTTCCTTGTTCTTAAAAAGAAACCAAGGTCAACAAAAGCTCATTTCACACACTGGCTGTATTTATGTCTGTAAGTGACATTTAGAACCATGGTGGCTGTTTTAGATTTATCAAGGGACTAGAGCTAGGCTGGATGATGGGGAAGGTAGAAAGGACCTGCATCTTTTATGACATCATTGAGCTATTAAATGAACTGACCTACAGCCATCATACCTGAGGACTGAAGTGCATTGCCTTTATGACTGAAATCATTTGAGACAAGACGTTTTGTTCTATAGTCTACAACATTAAAAAAGATACTCTATCCAAATGTGACATGCCATCAGATGAAGCAGAGATGCTCACCAGTTGATGACACAAGGGAAGGCTTTAGGAAGGATAAAACACTTTAACTGTGCTGTGGAGGAAGGATATAATTTCAGTCGACAAAACAGGCATAGGAAATAGCACTAGTAAAACTACAGAGGAAGTGTAACCTAGGAATAGCTGGAGAAAAGCAAGTAGTCTAATTTGGCTAACACAGAGGTTTATGAAAGTGATCAATGGAACAGGAAGCAGGAAATGTACTCAGGAAGTAAATCATAAAAGACATGAATCCCAGGCTAAGTAAATTAGACTTTCCCCATAAATGATGAGAGAGCCATGAGAGACAGGTGGCTAGAACATCACCATACACCATCCCCAAACTATTGTTGACCACTCAGATTTCTCCTGCATTTAGATTTGCTGACTACATAGAGCTATAATTCTCAACTTTGGAAGCATGCTAGAATCATCTGAGGTGATTATAATCACCTCTTTCCTCTCTATATATGCCACATACATGGGATGTGAACAGAGTATATTGCTCTGGGACTGCATGATTTTTACTTTGTGTTAAGCTCCTCGGTGCAAATCATGTTTGAGAATAATGGACTTGGCCATCTATAACTGTGTATTTTCAGTTTCAGTTCAGTTCAGTTGCTCAGTCATGTCCAACTCTTTGTGACTGCATGAATCACAGCACGCCAGGCCTCCCTGTCCATCACTAATTCCCGGAGTTCACTCAAACTCATGTCCATCGAGTCGGTGATGCCATCCAACCATCTCATCCTCTGTCGTCCCAGTCTCCTCCTGCCCCCAACCCCTCTGAGCATCAGGGTCTTTTCCAGTGAGTCAACTCTTCGCATGTGGTGGCCAAAGTATTGGAGTTTCAGCTTTAGCATCAGTCCTTCCAATGAACACCCAGGACTGATCTCCTTTAGGATGGACTGGTTGGACCTCCTTGCAGTCCAAGGGACTCTCAAGAGTCTTCTCCAACACCACAGTTCAAAAGCATCAATTCTTCGGCATTCAGCTTTCTTCACAGTCCAACTCTCACATCCATACATGACCACTGGAAGAACCATAGCCTTGACTAGACAGACCTTTGTTGGCAAAGTAATGTCTCAGCTTTTTAATATGCTATCTAGTTTGGTCATAACTTTCCTTCCAAGGAGTAAGTGTCTTCCAATTTCATGGCTGCAATCACCAACTGCAGTGATTTTGGAGCCCCCCAAAATAAACTCTGATACTATTTCCACTGTTTACCCATCTATTTCCCATGAAGTGATGGTACCAGATGCCATGGTCTTCATTTTCTGAATGTTTAGCTTTAAGCCAACTTTTTCACTCTCCACTTTAACTTTCATCAAGAGGCTTTTTAGTTCCTCTTCACTTTCTGCCATAAGGGTGGTGTCATCTGCATATCTGAGGTTATTGATATTTCTCCAGGCAATCTTGATTCCAGCTTGTGCTTCCTCCAGCCCAGCGTTTCTCATGATGTACTCTACATATAAGTTAAATAAGCAGGGTGACAATATACAGCCTTGACAGACTCCTTTTACTATTTGGAACCAGTCTGTTGTTCCATGTCCAGTTCTAACTGTTGCTTCCTGACCCGCATACAGGTTTCTCAAGAGGCAGGTCAGGTGGTCTGATATTCCCATCTCTTTCAGAATTTTCCACAGTTTATTGTGATCCACACAGTCAAAGGCTTTGGCATAGTCAGTAAAGCAGAAATAGATGTTTTTCTGGAACTCTCTTGCCTTTACGATGATCAGCAGATGTTGGCAATTTGATCTCTGGTTCCTCTGCCTTTTCTAAAACCAGCTTGAACATTTGGAAGTTCATGGTTCACACATTGCTGAAGCCTGGCTTGGAGAATTTTGAGTATTACTTTACTAGAGTGTGAGATGAGTGCAATTATGTGGTAGTTTGAGCATTCTTTGGCATTGCCTTTCTTTGGGATTGGAATGAAAACTGACCTTTTCCAGTCCTGTGGCCACTGCTGAGTTTTCCAGATTTGCTGGCATATTGAGTGCATCACTTTCACAGCATCATCTTTCAGGATTTGGAATTGCTCCACTGGAATTCCATCACCTCCACTAGCTTTGTTCGTAGTGATGCTTTCTAAGGCCCACTTGACTTCACATTCCAGGATGTCTGGCTCTAGGTGAGTGATCACTCCATCATGATTATCTGGGTTGTGAAGCTCTTTTTTGTACAGATCTCCTGTGTATTCTTGCCACCTCTTCTTAATATCTTCTGCTTTTGTTAGGTCCATACCATTTCTGTCCTTTATCGAGGCCATCTTTGCATGAAATGTTCCCATGGTATCTCTAATTTCCTCGAAGAGATCTCTAGTCTTTCCCATTCTGTTGTTTTCCTCTATTTCTTTGCATTGGTTGCTGAGGAAGGCTTTTTTATCTCTTCTTGCTATTCTTTGGAACTCTGAATTCAGATGCTTATATCTTTCCTTTTCTCCTTTGCTTTTCGCTTCTCTTCTTTTCACAGCTATTTATAAGGCCTCCCCAGACAGCCATTTTGCTTTTTTGCATTTCTTTTCCATGGGGATTGTCTTGATCCCTGTCTCCTGTACAATGTCACAAACCTTCGTCCATAGTTCATCAGGCACTCTGTCTATCAGATCTAGTCCCTTACATCTATTTCTCACTTCCACTGTATAATCATAAGGGATTTTATTTAGGTCATACCTGAGTGGTCTAGTGCTTTTCCCTACTTTCTTCAATTTAAGTCTGATTTTGGCAATAAGGAGTTCATGATCTGAGCCACAGTCAGCTCCTAGTCTTGTTTTTGCTGACTGTATAGAGTTTCTCCATCTTTGGCTGCGAAGAATATAATCAAGCTGATTTCGGTGTTGACCATCTGGTGATGTCCATGTGTAGAGTCTTCTCTTTGTTGTTGGAAGAGGGTGTTTGCTATGACCAGTGCATTCTCTTGACAAAACTCTATTAGCCTTTGCCCTGCTTCATTCTGTACTCCAAGGCCAAATTTGCCTGTTACTCCAGGTGTTTCTTGACTTCCTACTTCTGCATTCCAGTTCTCTATAATGAAAAGGACATCTTTTTTGGGTGTTAGTTCTAAAAGGTTTTGCAAGTCTTCATAGAACCGTTCAATTTCAGCTTCTTCAGTGATACTGGTTGGGGCATAGGCTTGGATTACTGTGATATTGAAGGGTTGCCTTCGAAATAAACAGAGATCATTCTGTCATTTTTGAGATTGCATCCAAGTACTGCATTTCGGACTCTTTTGTTGACCATGATGGCTACTCCATTTCTTCTAAGGGATTCCTGCCCACAGTAGTAGATATAATGGTCATCTGAGTTGAATTCACCCATTCCAGTCCATTTTAGTTCACTGATTCCTAGAATGTCGATGTTCACTCTTACCATCTCGTTTGACCACTTCCAATTGCCTTGATTCATGGACCTGATATTCCAGGTTCCTATGCAATATTGCTCTTTACAGCATCACCAGTCACATCCACAGCTGAGTATTGTTTTTGCTTTGGGTCCATCCCTTCATTCTTTCTGGAGTTATTTCTCCACTGATCTCCGGTAGCATATTGGGCCCCTACTGACCTGGGGAGTTCCCTTTTCAGTATCCTATCATTTTGCCTCTTCAGTCTAGTAGAATATCAATCAGTAAGGAATACTTCAGGCTTTCTAACACTTCTCATTTTTGGCTAGTCACTGTCCTATCTACCTCTAAAATAATTAAAAGCATTGGCCTTGTAAATACTCTATTACCACAATGACTGGTATCATTTTAATTGGGATTAAAAGGAAATACATAGAAGTTAAACGACGTGTTCAAACCCAACCTGAATATTAGTATTAGATCTGGGACTAGAAACAAAGCTTCCAAAGTATTTATCTAGCTAGCAGTCCTTTCACTAAACTGAGTTGTTTTTCCAGTTATATCTATTTCCCCAAAAGTTTTCTATTTTTTTGTGTAGAAAACATGTGTTATATTTCTCTATCTCCTATCTACATCCTCCCACTGTAGCATTCTTGAGTACCTTTCTTCTATATGATTGATTAAATCACACTTATCTGGCAATTCCAAAACAGTAGCCTGCATCAGAATTACCTGGAGAGCTTGTTAAAACAAACATCTGAGCTTCACCTCCAGAATCCTTAATTCGGTATGTATGAAGTGATTCGTATTCATAGAATACTCTCAGGTGAGGTCTAAGCCACTAGTCCAAAGACCACGCTGAGAATCACTGTCTGTGTGTGCTAAGTTGCTTCAGTCATGTCTGACTCTTTGTAACCCAATGACCTCAGCCCACCAGGCTCCTCTCTCCAAGGGATTTCCCAGGAAAGAATACTAGAGTGGGTTGCCATTCCCTTCTCCAGGTGATGGGGGCTTTCTAGGTGAGAATCACTGCACTCATCCAAATCCAGAGGTGGATTTTTTGTCTGAAGTTTATTTTTTAGCCAAGAAAATCTGGTCTGGATCCTGGATCTGGTGCTGTGTGACTTTGAGCAAATTGCCTCCTCTGTTTAAGTCTCAGTTTTCCAATCTATAAAAGGTAGCTATTTATAAATACCTAGAATGCTGTATCACACAGTTGGTAGCATATAGAAAAGATTCACTAATTGTCCATTTCCTAGCTCCTCGTCCCTTTATCGACTTCCTGTTGATATTCTACCTTTCCCAAGAAGGGGAAATACAGTCTGGCTCTAGTCTTAGATTCATGACTCCTCTTGTAACTGGCTCTCCTTCAGTGAGCTTGAGTTTGCACTTCCTCTACCAATTGCTAACTGACATATGGAGTCTATTTCTAGGAAATGTTATGCAAATCATTTCAAAGAGGGGGAAATATGATAGGCAAATTATGTCAATATTATCCTCAAAGCAGTGTTTTGGAGATAAAACCTACCCCATATGTTCTGCTTCACTTACTTTCAAATTTTTAACAGTTTAACCATAGCAGCTGCTCCTGATCACTAATTGCCTGCAACATTAAACAATGGATGTGTATCAGTTCCCAGACTTTTTCTTCTGTGTCAACCTTAGAGCTTCCAGGTATTTACAGATTTCTCCAGGTCGCTTCATTCTTCCCATGCTAAACTCTGTCAGTCTATGACTGAGCAAAGGATGGGATGGGACGGATCCAGGTGACCTTTGGCACAAGCCTTGGTGAAACCAGAGAAGTAACAGATGGGGTTCCAGACCCAGAGACAACATGACTCCACACACAATCTTTCCATGACTCAAAGGACCTTGACTAAGCTTCCATCATCACTTCTGGTTGACGAGTGCTTTTCCATGTGGATTTGCTGGGAGCTTCTTCATCAGAATCTATGTGTAGCTGTGCATCTCATTGTCCATGCAAGGAATTGGACATTCGCTGCTGATTTTTTTTTTTTTTAATCTACTATTTCAAGTCAGTTTCCAAGGACTATTGGTGTTTCCATTTAAGCTCTTGATTTTCTCTGTTCTCTCAGTCTCCACAGCTTCTGGATAAGCTATCATTTTTTTAAGTTAGGGTGAATATAATATCACCCCAACTAATATCACCTGACTTCTGTTGAACCCCACTCCACCCATGCTTACCACAGCTGGAATGATCTAAGACACAAATTGTATCATGTCATTCCCTTGAATCCCTTTCTAACGGCAAGACTCAGTCAAAACTAAGCTAAGTCCAATCTCATCATCCTGGTTGATCCCAAAGCTATACTGTCCAATATGGTAGCCACTAACCACCTGACGTGGCTCTTGAGAAATCTGTATGCAGGTCAGGAAGCAACAGTTAGAACAGAACATGGAACAATGGACTGATTCCAAATAGGAAAAGGAGTACGTCAAGGCTGTATATTGTCACCCTGCTTATTTAACTTCTATGCAGAGTACATCAAGAGAAACGCTGGGCTGTAAGAAACACAAGTTGGAATCAAGATTGCTGGAAGAAATATCAATAACCTCAGATATGCAGATGACACCACCCTTATGGCAGAAAGTGAAGAGGAACTAAAAAACCTCTTGATGAAAGTGAAAGTGGAGAGTGAAAAAGTTGGCTTAAAGCTCAACATTCAGAAAATGAAGACCATGGCATCTGGTCCCATCACTTCATGGGAAATAGATGGGGAAACAGTGGAAACAGTGTCAGACTTTATTTTTCCAGGCTCCAAAATCACTGCAGATGGTGACTGCAGCCATGAAGTTAAAAGACACTACTTACTCCTTGGAAGGAAAGTTATGACCAACCTAGATAGCATATTCAAAAGCAGAGACATTACTTTGCCAACAAAGGTCTGTCTAGTCAAGGCTATGGTTTTTCCTCTGGTCATGTATGGATGTGAGAGTTGGACTGTGAAGAAGGCTGAGCACTGAAGAACTGATGCTTTTGAACTGTGGTGTTGGAGAAGACTCTTGAGAGTCCCTTGGACTGCAAGGAGATCCAACCAGTCCATTCTGAAGATCAGCCCTGGGATTTCTTTGGAAGGAATGATGCTAAAGCTGAAACTCCAGTACTTTGGCCACCTCATGCAAAGAGTTGACTCATTGGAAAAGACTCTGATGCTGGGAGGGATTGGGGGCAGGAGGAGAAGGGGACGACAGAGGATGAGATGGCTGGATGACATCACTGACTCGATGGAGGTGAGTCTGAGTGAACTCCCGGAGTTGGTGATGGACGGGGAGGCCTGGCGTGCTGCGATTCATGGGGTCGCAAAGAGTCGGACACGACTGAGTGACTGAACTGAACTGAACTGAACCACCTATGGCTATTTAACTTACATTTAAATTAACTACAATTTCATAAAGTTCGTAATGACATTCCTCAATCACACAAGCTACATTTCAAGTGCTCAGTAACCATGTATCCCTAGAAGTTACCATTTTGGGTAATGAAGATATAGACTATTTCCATGATCACAAAACTTTTTATTAGAAAGCACTACTTTAAATGTTGAAAACTGGTTAACACTATTTACTGTAATGCTATGAATGGCCATCACATCAGGGAACAGTGCCTTGAAACACTGCTGATGGGAATGTAAACTGAAGTGAGCATTCTATAGTGCAACAGTTCTTAATGGAATTAAGGATGCTTATCAGCTCCAGAGAACTATCACACAACTCACAAAGAGTACACTCAAGGATGTTTGTCACAGCAGTATTTGGGCTAGCAGATTATGGAGGACAACCAAAGTGTGCATGACCAGGGGACTGATGAGTAAAATATGCAAGATGCATGTGGCAGAATACTGTGAAGCAGCCAGAAGCAAGTGACTAGATACACACATATCTATCTTAAAAACATATTATATTCTTACTGTGGAATATGAGTTAGCAATAAAATAATAATTTTAAAAGTTCTAATACATGCCAAAACTTGGATGGATCTCACAGATATTAAGTTGAGTACAAAAAGTTAGACATAAAAGAGTACATACTTTATGATTCCATGTTTATGAAGTTCATAGGACATGCAAAATAATTTTGAGTAATTGAAATCAGAAGAGAGGTTGCCTCTAATTGTAGATTTACTGTAAAGGGACTGAAGGAAACTTTCTGGAGTGATGGAAATGTTCAGTGTTTTGATCAGGGTGTCCATTACATGGAAATATACATCTGTCAAACTTCCTTAACTACATGCTTAAGATCTGTGTGTTTTACCATATGTAAATAGACCCCAATAAAATTGGCTATTTTTTTTAATATGTAGTTTTAAAGGCAAAAAGATTAGTTTCAGATGAGATACCCATGTATATACGCATTCAAAAACCACAATACATATTTAACAAAGTTACTCATAAACAAAAGGATATATAACAAAAACTTTGAATCAGTATTTTTGGTGAGGATCGGGGGACATAAATGCTAATGGGGATTAGGGATGAAAGAGATATAAATTAGGATAAAGTAAACTAGTAAAGTAAATTAGTAAGGGTCCTTAAATGGACCAGAGGTGATTTAGCCATGTGTGATCAAGTAATCCGACTTTCTGTGCATGTGTGCTAAGTCGCTTCAGACAAGACCAGCTCTTTGCTACCCTGTCAACTGTAGCCCGCCAGGCTCCTCTGTCCATGGGATTCTCCAGACAAGAATACTGGAGTGGGTTTCCACGTTCTCCTCTGGGGGATCTTCTCGACCCAGGGATTGAACCCATGTCTCTCAAGTCTCCTGCATGGGCAGGCAGGTTCTTTCCCACTAGTAACACCTGGGAAACCCCAGCTTTATGTACCTGAAGCCAATAAGGCCTTCATTGGAAGAGGGTCTCTTTCTTTTTCTCCAGGGGTGGCTGATCTAGGATTGTGTAATTCTTGTGTGAAGTGGAGCCTGGAGCCTTGGGGAAAGACAGGGGATGAGGTAGAGAGGAGGGAAGGAGATAACAGCAGGAGGGGAAGAAGAAGACAGGAGGGAGCAGGGGAAGAAATGGAACATCCAGACATCAGAATCGTCAGTTTCTGAGCCAGCTCCATCTCTGGAACTTTCAGGAATGTGAACACATACATTTCCTTTTTCCTTCCCTTAAATTAGTTTAAGTGGATTTCTCTCATTTGCTCTCAAAAATGTACTAGTATCCTAAAGTAATTTAGTGTTTTAAAGAATCTGTGTTAAGCCTTATTTTAGCATTTTAAAAACTTTTTAATGAGGAAATATTCAAATATATACACAAATTGAAGCATTAACATAAAGAATTCTCAGCTTGAACAAGTTTTGGTAGATTGCTATACACTATATATTTCACGCATTAATACGTACCTATTTCTAAAGTTAGCTGTTTTAAAAAATATAACCACAATACTGAGATCATACCAATTTTTTTCCCCTCAAATATTAACAAATACACAATATTCACATTTCCCTGATTGCTTAATAAACGTCATTTACCTTTTTTTTTTTCAAAGAAGGATTCAAATAATATCTAAAACAATCTGAGTAACACATCTCTCAAGTTTATTTTAATTTACAACTTTCCCATCCCACTGTGTGGTTGGGTATGTGTGTGCACTCACACAGGAGCCTGCATTTATTTGTTGAAGAAACTTGGCACCTTCTATAGAATTATCTTTTTCTGGATTTTTAGATTGTATTCTTGCTTAATATCTTGCTCTGGTTCTTTTTTTTTTTTCTTTAGCCACACCTTAGTTCCCCAACCAAGTATGGACCTCAGGCCCTCTCAGTAAAAGTGTGGCGTTCTAACCACTGGACAGCCAGGGAATTCTCAGTCCTGTATATTCTATGAGCTGATAAGTTTTATTTTAATTTAGAGACAAGATATTTTATCAGAGGTAGTCTATAGTTTTTGTTCTATATTAGAGGAAAATTGGAGAAGGCAATGGCACCCCACTCCAGTACTCTTGCCTGGAAAATCCCATGGACGGAGGAGTCTGGTAGGCTGCAGTCCATGGGGTCGCTAAGAGTCGGACTCGACTGAGCGACTTTCCTTTCACTTTTCACTTTCATGCATTGGAGAAGGAAATGGCAACCCACCCCAGTGTTCTTGCCTGGAGACTCCCCGGGATGGGGGAGCCTGGTGGGCTGTCATCTCTGGGGTCGCACAGAGTCGGACATGACTGAAGCGACTTAGCAGAGGAAAATTAATGAAGAAAATTAATGTCTGATTACATCTCTCCCTGTGATGTCCAGAGTGATCAGTACATTCTGGTGTTTTCAATTGGATCCAAAGACATGATACAAAGGAACTTATCTACAAAACATAGATGTCCTTATCAGCTTTTAATCTAAGGTTTGAGAAGCCACTGATGACCATTCATCATTTCATTAAAGGTGTTGAAATGTTCATATTCTGTTACTCCTGTGTATAACAGTTGCAATTTCTCCATAAAGAAAGATTTCTTTCCAATTATTTGGATGCATGAGGTACAGTTCTTATTGGAAGTATAAGTTAATGCTTGATTCTTTCCCCATGTTTAACAGTTTTCAGAGTAAGCTGAAGCCTATAAAGGTAAAAAATGAGAGTTTGGGATTTTTGCTTAAAAGTATCTTTATGAACTCATGGATTATAAAATATTTTATATGTTTAAATCTATTTCATTTATTTTTCTCTTTGTGGACCAGATGTCCTCTTTTTGGCCAATGGGAGCTCTTGAATCCTTTTGACACAGTCTCATTCACTAATAGAGTTACCATCAAGTGGATAAGATGTCCCAGGCTTCTCTCATGTTCTGACTCCAGATCTGGAAGTAATCAATTATTTCTCTGAGGTGCCCTTTTTCTTTTTGGTGGGAAATGGCATTTTGAAACAACCACCATCTGGGGCCTAAGGGTGATCATCGTTACCAGTCATCACAAATCAAACATTTTTTTTCAGAATTTTCAGTGATCAGAGCTAGGAAATAGACACGTTTTAAAGAGGAAACCACATGTGGACAATTTTTGATTTGGCTTGACACCTTGATTTAAAATCTTTATCTCAGCTGCTGACAAAATTTTGATTTTTAATACTTATTTTCTTTCTCTAATTCTAATAGATAATATATTAGTATTAGACTAAGGAGGCCAATATTATTACTAACAATATCATTGTTGAAAGCAGGGTTATTTTGGCAGTTTATTTTGTTTTTGGTATATGTTACCACATTATCCTATTTATAGTCAATTAAAATGAGTCTTCCATGTGTGGCTAAGTCACAACTTTGTTACATTTTGCTTTTTGATGACTTGGTATTTGATTTTTATGAATTGTCATTTTTATATCTGATTTTAAAAAAAAATTATTTAAAATATTTTCATGGCTTCAAAGTCATGTTTACAAAATGAAGTATTTTCAGACAAAGTTAGGTTTTATTTTAACCTTTACCAGTCTCCCTCTTCCTCCCTATAGATAAAGGCTTTAATTTGCTTATGTTTGTTTATTATTCTGTTTCAATATATGTGCATATATGAATCTCAGATAAGAGGTTACCTAGGCTATACGTGCTGCTCTGGACCTTGTCAAGCCTTATTTCAGAAATGAAGAATCCTTCCTTTGAAATATTCTATTTTCCTGCACCTATCCCAATTATTTAAGTAAAAGCAGGGGTTTACTTAGACCAAGTTTTATTAACAAAAGGCACACATAATTTGTAACCAATGAGAAAAGGACTTGAAAAGTTAAGAAGTTCCTTTGAAGGCTAATGTCTATGACTATTAAGACTCAGAGCAGAGATTCTTTCCTCTTTGGAGCTGAACAGATTTTTGATGAAGAAAGTATAGGTTTTGCTAATGGAAATCGCCTTGTGTATATACTGAGCTGGGTTTGTGGACATTAAAAGCTATTTGACATGCACCGATCTTCTACTAGTAAGAATTTGGGAATAGCAATTTCTTTCCTGCCCCTTTGATCTACTCCCAAATCCCATGGTGGTATATTATGGCTGCAGAGAGCTGTAAATGTTAGCAAGCAGTAATTTGAAAGCCCTACAAAAATGTAGTTGCAAAGGCAATTCAAACATCAGGTATCCTTCTCATCATCCAGACTCCAGTTTTAGAGCTATTGAGGGAATTCTGTCAAATCTCACACTGCAGTGGATCACTGGTCTGGTATGAATACTCAAGTTACTCTGAATAGCTGTATTTGCAGTGCAAAAAAGCAGCTATTCCTATTTTTTTCCCATTCCTTAAAATTCAAAAACAAAAATACATACATATATATATATATATATACACACACACACACACACACACGCACACACAAACATATTTCACTGAAAAAGCATTTCTTTCTGAGGACAAATACAGTGGTTTTGAATAAGGAGGTTACTAGTCTAGATGGATTTTGATTCCTACTCTTTTCTCATTGAGGCTTCCCCGGTGGCTCAGATGGTAGAGAATCTGCTGGCAATGCAGGAGACTGGGATTCGATCCCTGGGTCAGTAAGATCCCCTAGAGAATGGAATGGCCACTCACTCTAGTATTCTTGCCTGGAGAATCCCATGAACAGAGGAGCCCAGCAGGCTACACTCCAAGGGTTGCAAAGGGTCAGACACGATGGAACAACTAAGAAGCCATACACGTTCTCTCACTGAGGGCTTAATACATCCATTTGGGAATCATATTCAGTAAGTGCGTTGGGGTGGCCAATGACAAAGAGAGACATTGTATGCCTCCCGAAAGAATCGTGAAGTCGCTCAGTCGTGTCCGACTCTTTGCAACCCCATGGACTGTAGCCGACTGTAGCCTATCAGGCTCCTCCATCCATGGGATTTTCCAGGCAAGAGTGCTGGAGTGGATGGTCATTTCCTTCTCCAGGGCATCTTCCCGGCCCAGGAATCAAACCCAGGTCTCCTGCATATCAGGCAGACGCTTTACCGTCTGAGCCACCAGAGAAACCCTAGAATAACTGTGAGGAATTTGAAGGATAATAAAAAAGACAAAGATACATATGGAAAATCCTATGCTCTCTTTCTCCTTCTTATAGTTTGCAGTATAAAAGATAAATGCATAGTTTACTTTTAGCTGTACAAAATAAATTGCCTTTTACTAATACTGTTCACATTCAAACACACACACTGTATGTTGAGTATTTAACTGTTGATGCTATTTATTGGGGTTTCCCATCTTCCACAATTCTGAATTATGAAAAAACAATCTCTGTCCACAAAAATGGAAGGTATTAATACTTGCCTCAGGGAGACTAGCGAACGGGGAAGAGGGTGGTGGGGAGGATACACCTTTCCTTAAAGATCTTTGTCACTAACACTTAAGGACCTTGTGACCTCAACACCTCTGAGTATCTGTCTTCATCCTTCTGAGTAGATAAAACAGAAATTGATGTCAAAACAATTGGCCGTCTCTATACATTCTAACCAAGTCAGTAATAACTCCAGAAGAGATGAGCTGCCTTTTACTGTGTCCTTTGGGATTCTCAAACTGTCTGGCAAAGTATTTAAGCACCTTTTCTAAACTGACCTGCCCACACTTGACTCCCACTGCCTCCCTGCCTGCCTTCCCCAAACCACCCTTACGTCTCCAGAATCAGTGGAGATGCGCTCAGTAGAGATGGCTGAACTAGGCACTGAATGGGATTCTTGTCAACAAACAGCATGATGTGTGGCCCAAGGCCAGTCACTTTCCTCTCTGCACATCAGCTCCTCTCACCATAAAATGAGAGCCTTGGAATAGTGATCTCCACGGCTTCTTTCAACTCTGACATTTGGGGGGAATCTACAAAAATGCTCCAAGATATTAGAAGAGTTCCATTTAAACACCTGGCCACTTTAAAAGGGCTTTGCATATATATTGTATTTCACTTGCTAAATCGCCAAATAAATCTGACATGAGTGATCCTCAAGAGGACCCAAGACCAAATTGCAAATGTCTGTTTGTGATGATGGAGGTCTTGTAATCTGAGCATTGATCCTAGAAAGCCTTTGGGTGCTTCTCAGAGTAACGTAAGATTATAAAGTGATGTATTACCCACGAGAAATCCTTTTTCATTTACATTTCATTTTCCTCTGTGGTATTTAACTTATTTTTTTATTATGTGCAGCCATCATAAATATTTATACTGCAGTGTATGATTGGTCAATAAAGAAAAATCAATACTGGGTTTTTGCTGCCCAGAAAAGAGATTGTGCTTTACCTGATTCTAATTAAGAATGAATCTAAAAAAGAAAAAAAAAAGGTGAGAAGGTAAAATAGGGAGCTGAGTGGAAAAAGGAAAAAGAAAAAAATTTTATTTATTTTATATTTTAAAATATTATATATATTTTACATTTACATTCACATTGATACACAAAAATTTTTCATTTAAAATTGTCTTTGCTAGTAAACCTCAGTTCAGCCTATCTGCCTTCCTATTGTGCCTATAAACTACAGAAAATGATGAACTTAAACACAGAAAGCCATTACAGTTACTTCATCATGGTTTTATCTGTCATTATATATAAAGGAGATGAACTTGGAAATAAGAAAAAAAGTTTGCTTCTCACTTTCATAAACCATATTTCAGTTCAGTTCAGTTCAGTCACTCAGTTGTGTCCGACTCTTTGCGACCCCATGAACCACAGTGCGCTGGGCCTCCCTGTCCATCACCAACTCCCGAAGTCCACCCAAACCCATGTCCATCGAGTCGGTGATGCCATCCAACCATCTTATCCTCTGTTGTCCCCTTCTCCTCCTGCCCCCAATCCCTCCCAGCATCAAGGTCTTTTCAAATGAGTCAGCTCTTCGCATCAGGTGGCCAAAGTATTGGAGTTTCAGCTTCAACATCAGCCCTTCCAATGAACACCCAGGGCTGATCTCCTTCAGAATGGACTGGTTGGATCTCCTTGCAGTCCAAGGGGCTCTCAAGAGTCTTCTCCAACACCACAGTTCAAAAGCATCAATTCTTTGGCGCTCAGCCTTCTTCACAGTCCAACTCTCACATCCATACATGACCACTGGAAAAACCATAGCCTTGACTAGATGGACCTTTGTTGGCAAAATAATGTCTCTGCTTTTTAATATGCTATCTAGGTTGGTCATAACTTTCCTTCCAAGGAGTAAGTGTCTTTTAATTTCATGTCTGCAGTCACCATCTGCAGTGATTTTGGAGCCCAGAAAAATAAAGTCTGACACTGTTTCCACTGTTTCCCCATATATTTGCCATGAAGTGATGGGACTAGATGCCATGATCTTCGTTTTCTGAATGTTGAGCTTTAAGCCAACTTTTCACTCTCCTCTTTCACTTTCATCAAGAGGCTCTTTAGTTCTTCTTCACTTTGTGCCATAAGGGTGGATTTACCAAGTATCAACTCTGTGCCAGCTAGTATTTTGATGTTTGTGTTCCAGCTGAAAAGAGCATGCTCTTTCTTTATAATAGAAAGGGTAGACAAACAAAGAGGATAAACCCTGTTAGGTGATTTAAAAGGTTGTGTGATAGTCATTGGATGTCTGTTTAGATTGGCCAGAGACATTTTTGAGAACTAATTTTAAGACTTACAATCAGATCATCAAGAAAATTGCTATAATCCAATTGAGCAAGTCAAACACACAAATAAGTGGTTGTAATATAAAACAAGAAGTGACCAGTGCTCAAAAAACTCTTGTTATATTCATTGGGTGGTTTTTAAGCATGCAGCATCAGCATTACCTGGGAACTTCAAAGCATGGGAGGATAGAAGATCCTACCCTAGATCTGCTTCATTTTAACACATTTTCCAGGTAATTCATATGCATATACACATTAGAACAATACTGCTCATTAAACAAACAAACAGGGAATTCAGAGGAAAAAGAAATCATATCCAGCTTGCAGTTGGAAGGGTTCCTTGAGGAATAATTATAAAAGCAAACCAAGAAAATGAATAAGAAGCAAGTCATGCTCTGTTTATGATTTCTTCTCAACATTATTTAGAGGGATTCATAGCTAGACCATACAACAAGAGCCATCAGGCTAGAATTAACTGTAGCATCAAAAAGAATAAAAATACTTAGGAGTAAATTTAATCAAGGAGGTGAAAGGTATGGACCCTGAAAACTGTAAACACTGAGGAAGGAAAGCAAAGAATTCACAAATAAATAGAAAGCTATCCCACATTCGTGTATTGGAAGGATTAATATTGTTAACAAATTTTATACTACCCAAAGAGATAGAAAGATTCAATGCAATTCCTACCATGACTCCAATTGCATCTTTCAGGAAAAAAAAAAAAAAAAACTTCTAAAATTTATGTAAAACTGTAGCAGTCTCCACATAGTCAAATTAATCTTGCAAAATAAGAACACAGTTGAAAGCATCACCCTTCTTGATTTCAAATGGCATTACTAAGCTATAGTAATCAAAATAGTATAGGATAATCTTAAAAACAGACACATAGACTAATGGAACAGAATCAAGACCCCAGAAGCAAACCTATGCATATAGAGTCAACTAATTTTCAACAGAAGTACCAAAAATATACAATGCCAAAAAGATAGCCTTCAGTAAACAGTGCTGGGCAAAGTGTATGAAAGTGTTGGTCATTCAGTCGTGCGTGACTCTTTGCAACCCCATGAATTGGAGCCTGCTTCTGTTCATGGAATTCTCCAGGCAGGAGTACTGGAGTGAGTTGCCATTCCCTTCTCCAGGAGATCTTCCCAACAAAGAGATAGAACCCAGATCTCCTGCATTGCAGGCAGATTCTTTACTCTCTGAGCCACCAGGGAAGCCTCCAGGCAAAATCTATATCCACACACAAAAGAATGCAATTTAACCATTATCTTATACTATGAGCAAAAATCAACTCAAAATGGCTTAAAGACTTAAATGTAAGACTTCCAGAAAAAAACATAGGGTAAAATTTCCTTGATATTGGCCTTCACAATGATTTTTGGATGTGGCATAAAATGCTTGGGTAACAAAAGGAAAAATAAATAAATGGAATTATATAAAACTAAAAAGTTTCTGCAAAAAAAAAAAAAAGGCGACGACCCAGAGGGATGGTATGGGGAGGGAGGAGGGAGGAGGGTTCAGGATGGGGAACACATGTATACCTGTGGTGGATTCTTTTTTTTATTTTCTAAAAGAAAAATTTAAAAAATAAATAAATAAATAAAAGGTTTCATAATAAGGCCCACAAAAAAAAAAAAATGAAAAGGTAACTATGATTGGGAGAAAATATTTGCAAACCATACATCTGAAAAGAGATTAATATTCAAAATCTATAAGAAGCTCATACAATTCAATAGCAAAAACCCAACCAGTTACAAATGGGCTGAGTCTTCAAATAGATGTTTTTCCAAAGAATACATACATATGGCCAATAGTATATGGAAAGATGTTTACTAATCATAATTGGGGAAACGCAAATTAAAATGACTATGCAATATCTGTTAGGTTGACTATCATCTAAGAGACAAAGGATAAAAAGTATTGGCAGGGATGTAGAGAAAATGGAACTCTTGTATCCTTTTGGTAGAAATGTAAATTGGTACAACCACTATGGAGAAAGCATGAAGGTTCCTGAAAAACTTAAAAAACAACTACTATATGATCCAGCAACCCCACTTCTGAGTATATACCCAAAGGAAATAAAATCAGTATTGAAGAGAAATCTGTACTCCCATTTTAATCACAGCTGTATTAGCCATAACCAAGATATGGAAACAACCTAAGCCTGCCTTCACAGAGGAGTGGCTAAAGAAAATGAACTGCACACATCGATCTGGCCAGCTAGTTAGCTAGAACAGGATATTATTCAGCCGTTAAAAAGAAGAAAATCCCACCATTTGTGACAACATAGATGAATCTGGGCTTCCCATGTGGCATAGTGGTAAAGGATCTGCCTGCCAATGCAGGAGATGCAAGAGGTGCAGATTTGATCCTTGGATTGGGGAGATCTCCTGGAGTGGGAAATGGCAACCCAGTCCAGTATTCTTGCGTGGAAAATTCCACTGACAGAGGAGTCTGGCAAGCTACAGTCCCTGGTGGTGGCAAAGAGTCAGACACAACTGAACACTAGAACAAGCTGAAGGAGATGGATCTGGAGGACATTATGCTAACTGAATAAGCCAGACAAAGAAAGAAAAAAACTGCATGATCTCATTTTTATGTAGAACTTAAAAAGTCAAATATATAGAAACAGAGAATAAAATGGTGGTTACCAAGAGCAGAGAGGTGGGGGAAATGGGGAGATACTGGTCAAATGGTACAAATTTGCAGTTATGTGGGGTGAATAAATCTAAAGTTTTAATACACAGCATGATGACTACAGATAATAATATATATCAGCCCAGACCAGTCGCTCAGTCGTGTCCAACTCTTCACAACCCCATGAATCGCAGCACGCCAGGCCTCCCCGTCCATCACCAACTCCTGGAGTTCACTCAGACTCACGTCCATGGAGTCAGTGATGCCATCCAGCCATCTCATCCTCTGTTGTCCCCTTCTCCTCCTGCCCCCAATCCCTCCCAGCATCAGAGTCTTTTCCAATGAGTCAACTCTTCACATGAGGTGGCCAAAGTACTGGAGTTTCAGCTTTAGCATCATTCCTTCCAAAGAAATCCCAGAGCTGATCTCCTTCAGAATGGACTGGTTGGATCTCCTTGCAGTCCAAGGGACTCTCAAGAGTCTTCTCCAACACCACAGTTCAAAAGCATCAATTCTTCGGCGCTCAGCCTTCTTCACAGTCCAACTCTCACATCCACACATGACCACTGGAAAAACCATAGCCTTGACTAGACAGACCTTTGTTGGCAAAGTAATGTCTCTGCTTTTCAATATGCTATCTAGGTTGATCATAACTTTCTTTCCAAGGAATAAGCGTCTTTTCATTTCATGGCTGCAGTCACCATCTGCAGTGATTTTGGAGCCCAGAAAAATAAAGTCTGACACTGTTTCCACTGTTTCCCCATCTATTTCCCATGAAGCAATGGGACCAGATGCCATGATCTTCGTTTTCTGAATGTTGAGCTTTAAGCCAACTTTTTCACTCTCCACTTTAACTTTCATCAAGAGGCTTTTTAGCTTCTCTTCACTTTCTGCCATAAGCGTGGTGTCATCTGCATATCTGAGGTTATTGATATTTCTCCCGGCAATCTTGATTCCAGCTTGTGTTTCTTCCAGTCCAGCATTTCTCATGATGTACTCTGTGTATAAGTTAAATAAGCAGGGTGACAATATACAGCCTTGACAGACTCCTTTTCCTATTTGGAACCAGTCTGTTGTTCCATGTCCAGTTCTAACTGTTGCTTCCTGGCCTGCGTACAGGTTTCTCAAGAGGCAGGTCAGGTGGTCTGGTATTCCCATCTCTTTCAGAATTTTCCACAGTTTATTGTGATCCACACAGTCAAAGGTTTTGGCATAGTCAATAAAGCAGAAACAGATGTTTTTCTGGAACTCTCTTGCTTTTTCCATGATCCAGCGGATGTTGGCAATTTGATCTCTGGTTCCTCTGCCTTCTCTAAAACCAGCTTGAACATCAGGAAGTTCACGGTTCACATATTGCTGAAGCCTGGCTTGGAGAATTTTGAGTATTACTTTACTAGCCTGTGAGATGAGTACAACTGTGTGGTAGTTTGAGCATTCTTTGGCATTCCCTTTCTTTGGGATTGGAATGAAAACTGACCTTTTCCAGTCCTGTGGCCACTGCTGAGTTTTCCAAATTTGCTGGCATATTGAGTGCAGCACTTTCAAAGCATCATCTTTCAGGATTTGGAATAGCTCCATTGGAATTCCATCACCTCCACTAGCTTTGTCCATAGTGATGCTTTCTAAGGCCCACTTGACTTCACATTCCAGGATGTCTGGCTCTAGGTCAATTTTATATATATATATATACACATACATATATTTTATTTATTACTTTTTATTCTTTTTTTTTTTTTTGGAGAAGGCAATGGCACCCCACTCCAGTACTCTTGCCTGGAAATTCCCATGGGCGGAGGAGCCTGGTAGGCTGCAGTCGATGGGGTCGATGAGAGTTGGACACGACTGAGCGACTTCACTTTCTCTTTTCACTTTCATGCATTGGAGAAGGAAATGGCAACCCACTCCAGTGTTCTTGCCTGGAGAATCCCAGGGACGGGGGAGCCTGGTGGGCTGCCGTCTATGGGGTCACACAGAGTCGGACATGACTGAAGTGACTTAGCATAGCATAGCATAGCATTCTTTTTTTTTTTTAATTTTATTTTACTTTTTAACTTTACAATATTGTATTGGTTTTGCCATATATCAACATGAATCTGCCACAGGTATACACGTGTTCCCCATCCTGAACCCTCCTCCCTCCTCCCTCCCTATACCATCCCTCTGGGTCGTCCCAGTGCACTGGCTCCAAGCTTGGGGCTAGATAATAATATATTGATTACTGGAAATTTTCTAAGAGGGTGTGTTTCAAATGCTCTATGGTGGCTCAAATGGTAAAAAATCTGCCTGCTATGTGGGAGACAGGGATTCAGCCTCTGGGTTGGGGAGATTCCCTGGAGAAGGGAATGGCAACCCACTCCAGCATTTTTGTCTGGAGAATCCTGATGCACAGAGGAGCCTGGTGGGCTATAGTCCATGGAGTCGCAAAGAGTCAGACATGACTGAGCGACTAGCACTTATGTATTAAAAAAGGGAAAAAAGAGGTAATTAAGTGGGGAGATACGTTAATTAACTTGACTGGAGTAGGAATTTCGCCTGCAATGCAGGAGGTGCAGGAAATGCCTGGAAATGCAGGTTCGACCTTCCAGGAAATGCAGGTTTGATCCCTGGGTCAAGAAGATCCTCTGGAGGATAAAACGGCAACCCACTCCAGCATTCTCACCTGGGAAATCCCAAGGATGAGGAGCCTGGCAGGCTACAGTCCGTGGGGTCACAAAAGAGTTGGATACGACTCAGTGACTAAAGAACAAGAGGGCATTTCACTATTCATATGTGTGTCCCATCATTACATACGCCTTAAGTATATACAATTTTTACTTGTCAACTCCCTCAAAAGGAAACTACATATTGAGAATGTTTGGTCTTCCCATTCCTGGGATGGAAATTTAAATTCCAAGTATAAAAGTTTGGTTGTGCAACAAGAATTTGGTGGTATCTTCAACTCTGGCAGTACATCATCCGTATTAAGAATGGTCTCTAAAATCTGTCTTATTAGGGCAAAGCCATCTTGAGACAGGCTTCATTAATTTCTGCACTATGGACTGCCTTTGTAAACTTGGCTAAATAAACTTGATATTTTATTAGGAAAAAGACACCTTATGTGTCTCACACCAATTAAAATGGTGTAGTCTGTTATGTGGTGACTTCTGGATGTGTGACCCTGGAAGAAGTCTGCTAAACAGATCATTTGTCATGTTGCACCTCTGTCAAATCAGAAGTTCAGTGCAAATAAAAATGGACACATATGTACGTTTGTATATATGTGTGCATACGCGTCGTGATGTAGAGGAAAGAGCACAGCCTTGAAAATGAGATAAGTCTGATTCAAGTCATTTGATTTCTCTAAGCCTCAGCGTTCTCCACAAAACGGGATTAATAAAAATTACTTCATAAATATGTCAGAAGAATTAAATGAGATAAATGGAAGTCACCTAGTCCCATGCCTGGCACAGTGTATGTGCTCGAAGCTAGTTACTTTCTGTTTAATAAAAACAATACATTATCTATACCACCTGTCCTAAGGGAAAAAAAATTCAGACATTATTATCTCTACAACTAGGAGACATTACTTAGAATCATCACACCACAGATAATGAAAAATAAGATTTTTTGATACTGATGTTATTACCACTGGAGTGGCAGGTAGATTTTTTTTGGACAAATGTATGGCATAAATAATAAATAAATTAATATACACTGAACAAATCAACATCCCTTGGGCTTTCCTTGTCATTATGACACAATTCCATTTGGGAAAGGAACAGAATAAATAATTCTCTGTCAGTTCCTTGGTTAATTACTAGTGATCATGTCAGCTGTTTTATGAGGAAAAGATGTAATGGTCACATGTTCAGATCTAACTTTGCTAATAACCCTTTAAGAAAACCTGTTAATTATCTAATTTGTCTGGCAAATTAGGTTGAGTTAAGACCCCAATATACCTGCTACATTCTCCTTATAGTTTAGAATGTTCAAAACGTGTGAGAAAATATGATTGGCTTGATTTTTCCATTATGAGAGTATAATTCTTTATTAGATTCTACCCCATCCCCCATCCCAATTCCTAAATTATCTTTGATGAGGCATCAAGAAAGACAGGACTTTGGAGAGGGCCACTAGAGGTTACACTGATTGAATATTGCTATCAAAACTAAGGAATCAGGAACCTTGAAGGTATTAAATTCTGGCACAGAAAAAGAGACCATGCATAGCCAAAAAGGAGAAAAGATGAAAAGGAACTGAAGACACATTAAGGTCAGGGTGAACATAAGCACACCATTCTGGCTTATTTGCCTTCATCCAGCCAGCACTGGATAAGACATCAAGGAGTCAAAGTCTTTATGAAAGAAATTAAGATGACCGATAAAATGTCTCTGAGGTAAGAAGTGGTTAAAAGGGAGAGAGTGGTGGAGTTTTTGCAGGTAATATAGATTAAAAGACATTCTAGGCTCTCTTTTCTTTCTTTTTCTTTTCTTTTAGTCCTCTCCCACCCTATGCTCCTGTGTCACAAGACAAAAACATCTTGAAGTGGTTTCTTGCATGTTATGTTCTTAGGGGGAAGGGAGGAAAAGTCTTGGCATTTCAGCCTTGCTTGGAATATGACAGCAATGCATAACCCACGACACCCCTATTGCCTCACCTGCACACTGAAGTATTTAAAGTGAAGGTGTTAGTTGCTCAGTCATGTCTGACTCTTTGTGAGCCCATGTACCATAGCCCAATAAGCTCCTCTGTTCATGGAATTCTCCAGGCAAAAATACTGGAGTGGGTTGTCATTCCCTTCTCCAGGGAATCAAACCTGGGTCTCCTACATTACAGGCAGATTCTTTACTGTCTGAGCCACCAGGAAATCTGGGAAATATTTAAAGCATATGCTCATCTTAGACCTGTCCTTCTCTAGACTGAAATAGAATAAAGTTGAGGAAGGATAAGGAGAGAGAGGAGACCTGAGCTGGCATCTAGGGAGGTGTGAACTCAGAGGACTCCCTGTCTCCTTTGCTGCAGGATCCTCATCTGCTAATAGGTGTGAAGTAGTGTGAAGTGCCATGTCATGGGGCCACACGTACCTGACTCCTGCCTGGATTTTATTGTGGAGGGATTCTAGCTTTCAGCAAAGTGGTTTTGTAGCACTCCAGTAGTTAAAGGCTCATCCTTCGGAATATTTTAGACCTGATTTTAATTCAGGGCCCATATCTTGTGAAAATTAAATAATCCTTCAATTGCCTTATCTCTAAGGTGTAGACAATAAGCTTTTCAGTGCTTTTCAGTGTTACTCATGTGTGTGTGTGTGTGTGTGTATGAAAACTAAATGAGATAAACACAATGCCTAATAAAGAGTAAGTCTCTGATGAAAAGATAGAGCCTTTTACAGAACCCACTTCTTTGTCTTAGGATCCACTAGTGTGAGTATTGGGGTCTGGTGCTTCAGAAGCCTTTGTAAAACCATGAGATAACAAGTACATAGATGAAATCCTGGGTCCCTGATGGCATCACTGAGCCACAGAACCGGCCCTGGAATTGTCAAATGCCAGATTTCGTGATGAATCAGTTAATACGTACGTGCATGCTCAGTCACTCAGTCGCGTCTGACTCTCTACGGCCCCATGGACTGAAGCTCACAAGGCTCCTCTGTCCCCGGGATTCTCCAAGCAGGAATACTGAAGTGGGTTGCCATGTCTTCTTCCAGGGGATATTCCCGACCCATGGTCAAAACTACATCTCCTGGTGCTCCCCGTGACCTAGGCCGCCGGGAGCTAGCCAGTGGTGGACTGAGAGCCCACAGAGTCTTTATTTAAAAAAAAAAAACAACAAAAAAAAAACTACATTTCCTGCGTCTCCTGTCTCCTGGATTGGCAGGCTGATTCTTTACCACTGAGCCACAGTGGATACATATCTGCATTATTTTAATGACTGTTATTCAGAATTTGCTTACTTCTAATTGACATTCTAGATGGTTCACAATAAGTGCCTAATTGTGGAGAGGTCGTGGTAAAAACTCAAGTATGGACTTTTGAAATGATAAGTATTCACAATGGTAGTTATAATTTAGATGTTGTATAAAGGCTTTATTTTTCTCCCTTTTCCCAACTTGACTCTGAGCTCCTTGGGAGCATTAATTTCTGTCACCAGTGTCCACAACTGAAGATGATGCACTGTAAAGCTTCTGGTCTATTGGCAGGAATCAGATTCACTTTCACAATGCAATTTTGTTATAAAGTCTGGCGGAAGAGAGGTATGTAAATTTGGGTTAGAATTCCAGTCTCAGTCAGACTTTCTTGCTGTGTCACTTTGGTTAAGTCACTGATACTCTCTAAATCTTATATTCCCCCTGTAAAAAAATGGTGACAATACTTTCTATGTCTCAGGGGTATAGGCATTCCAAGATATAAAGGAAGTAGAAGATGCTACAAATATTATAAAATTTTAAAGTGTGTCCCCACTCCGATTTGAGATATTACCCTAAATTTGGCCATTGGAACAAACTAGAAAAATAAGGATCCTCTTTAAATCTACATCTCAAATGTGGCTGAACTTGGTCATCCCTGTGCATTCTCTAGCATGTTTGGAGGCTTTGCTCCAACACATCTGGCTGTTTTATGACTTTAATCCCAATTTAAAATTCCACAATGCCTCACACAAACATTTTTCTTTGTCCAGAAAATGCTTTGCATCAGACCAGATAAGGAAAGCAAGAGCCTGATGTGTAATCCTTCCAGTTGTTTTTTGATCTCTCTTCTGCCTCTACCAAGAGTTCAGTACATAAGTCACTTCTCCAGCACTAAAACAAGGGGTTGTACCATAAAGGCCAGTGATTCCTTTATTTCATAATGGTAAAAGCATTTTAGCAAGTAAGCTATGTTTAGGTCTCTGTCCTGACACATAGCAACTATGGTATCCTGGGAAGACAGCTCGCTGAACTACTGTCTTCTCATGAATAAAATAACATGGAAAATACAGGCTTGATGTGGGAACAAAATGAGATCATGCATGTGAAAGAAAGGTCCTGGTAAACAAAGAAATTCTGCACGCCATCATCTGTATTAAAAATCACATGATTTGTGAATCATTTCAGTGGCCTGTTTCTTTTTCTACAAAAAACAACTGGAACGATGGTTTGCAATGCACTGTAGGTGCTTCCCCTGATTTTTCCAAGGAAATTTATTTTAAGAACTCTTTCTCGTGTAATGAAATCAGCGGATCCAGATAGGGCTTGCAAAAGAACAATCAGATACAGCTATTTTCTTTTTGCTTTTTTCTAACCAGTGCCTATAGAATCTTCCTGCAGAGGTACTCCTTGAGGCTAAAGAAGGAAACGTATATAGAAGAAGCTATAGGATGTGGAAAAAACACACCCACGTGTATATTCCTTTCCTAGGACTGCTGAAACAAACAATGGAAAACGTGGTGGTCTAAACCAACAGAAATTTATTCTCTACAGATCTGGAGCCCAGGAGTCTGAAGGCTTGGCAGTGATGGATCTCTTTGGAGGGCCCGAGGGACACTCTCTTCCATGCTTTTCTCCTCACTTCAAGTGGCTGCCAGGACCCTTGTACTCCATGCCTTTTAGCCACGTCACTCCAATCTCTGCCTCCGTTTTCACACCACCTTCTTCTCTGTGTGTCTGTGTCTTCTTCCTTGTCTCTTTATAAGAATGGTTGGCCTTGGATTTAGGATTCACCAGGTAAACCAGGATGATCTCATCTCAACAGCCTTAGCTTAATTAGATCAGCAAAGACTCTCTTCCCAAATAAGGTCACGCTCACATGTTCCAGGGGGATTTCCTCTTTGGGTTTCATTCAATCTGCTAACATGTTCTCAGTGTTATACTCTCCTGGATTTGAAGCCCAACTCGTATACTAATCCCAGTGTAATTTCTACTGTTTGTAGAAATCACATCCTCACTTATAAAATGTTGCCATGAGAATATCTTTACAAGATTGTGGTGACCTTAAAAGAAACCATGAATAATGAATGCCTGCCAGGCGCTAGGCACTAAATATGTGGTAACAATAAAAATAAATAAATAAATAACTGCTGTCTTTGGCACATCTAATATTCCTAAAATAAAAGTCAATGCAAAGGAGGATAGATATTCTCAGATTTAGTAGAAAGTGCCCCGGACTAGGTCTCAGAAGTCCTTTCTTCCAAAGTCTGCCACTCACCAACTAAATCTAATAACTTTGAACAGTTCTTTCCCCCTTAGTGGTACAAATTTTAACTAACTCTCCCCATTTGTATGGGTTGAATTAGATAATATATGTATATATTTAAATTATGGCCTCACAGCATGTTCCCTGACCAGAGATTGAACCCATGTCCCCAACATTGAACGGTAGAGTGTCTATCACTGAGCCATCAGAGAAGTCTCTGAACTAGATAAGCTTTCATCTCTTCCCTTTTTCTGACATTCTGGAGTTTTACAAATATAACATTTTAGATTGCCTTGGCAGTAATTTGGTGAACAAACCACCTAAAAATTTGTACAGTCCAACAGGAATTTTACAATTCCTAGCCACTGTCTTGACTTTGCATAGTTTTGAATATTTGATTTTAGGGGCAGATTTTGTTAGGCACTGCTCCTTTTAGCTTCTGGAAAGGGCAGTGAGCTGGCTAAAGTGAGGCTTTGAGGCCAGGTCTTACCTTTCCAGGCTTTCAGCTCAGCTTCTCCAACCCCAACCACCAAGCACTCAGCTACTGCTCTTCTGGACCCTGTCCCTGCCTTTGAAAAACGGCCTGCCTGCCTTCTTCTGCAGAGAAAGGCTAGGGGCTGGAACACAGAGATTATCTGCACAGTCACCAAATGATGCATGCAACCAGGCATGGCTGTGTAATTCATGAGGCTTCTTGTTCAAAATCAGGACAAAAATGCCATTAGGTACTAAAATACAATTGCTTCCTTCCTTCCACAGTCTCTCGAGCTATCAGAATGCTTTATGTCTGCTAATGAATGCTGCACTCCCTCTGGAAGGAGGACACTCATCGTGTGAGGGCAGACCTTCCTGGGTGCCCTGGGCCCCATCACACACTTGTGTGCACTCACCTGGCTCTTGGTGAGATGCTCCAGGCTGATGTAGTGTGCCCTGACTGGAAGCTGAGATGCAATCTTCCTACCCAGGGGCCTCTGCCCCAACCACTAGGGGTGCACGACCATCAGAGAATTGCGGCCTTCACACTGAGTCACACTTGGTACCTGGATCATGGGTGGGTGAAAAGTTCACCCCCACCACCTACTTACCTGGTGGCTGAGACAGTAGAGAATCTGCCTACAATGCAGGAGACCCAGGTTTGACCCCTGGGTAAGGAAGATTCCCTGGGGAAGGGAATGGCAACCCACTCCAATATTCTTGCCTGGAAAATTCCATGGACAGAGGAGCCTGGTGGACTACAGTCCATGTGGTTGCAAAGAGTCAGACATGATTGAGTGACTAGCACTAACAGCACTGACTCACCTGGAGAATGGGCTGAGTCCCTGCCTACCTGGGGCGGGGAATGTTGCTACCACACCCCTCGCAGTCACCACAGAGCATGTGTGCTCAACCCCCTGGCATCCTGCACTCGGGACCCCCACGAGGTAGAGAGCAACAGTGGCTGAAGGGCCTTACCCTGCCCACCACGATCTGGTCATCATTCTGGATGAAGGAGGCAGAGGGTGAGGCTGGGATGGGGAGGTCGGCTTGGAGCTCTGACTCCAAACCTCTGCTGTATGGTCCATTTTCCCATCAGACTTCCCTTAGACCATACAAGTCTGAACAAAAAATTAAGGATTTCAAGGCAGTGGCTGGGGAGCATTAAACCTAGATTGTGGGACCCTTCTGAGTATAAGGTCTTTGTGACTGCACTGGTCCCACATCCATGGAGCTGGCCCTACTAGCAACATAAGTATGAATATATTCCAGGAACTGATCTCCTTCAGATGTGACTGATTCAATCTTCCCCTCTCAATTAAAGAAGATGTTTCCCTGGGATTTGGGAATGTTTTGAGAAGCCCCTTTCCACACATCCTCCCATGTGGAGTTCTATGAGGCTCTACGAGGACTCAGCTATCTTCCAAATTGAGATTTGATAGAAAAAAAAAAAAAAGACTATGTTTAGCTTCTGGAGGGACATAGGAAAGATTGTGAAGGTCCTGGCTTCCTTGGTAGATCAGCTGGTAAAGAATCCACTCTCAATGGAGGGACCCCAGTTCGATTCCTGGGTCGATTCCAGAAAGATGCTCTGGAGAAGGGAATAGCAACCCACTCCAGTATTCTTGAGCTTCCCTGGTGGCTCTGACAGTAAAGAGTCTGCAATGCAGGAGACTTGGGTCTGATCCCTGGGTTGGGAAGATCCCCTGGAGAAGGGAATGGGTTACCCATTCCAGTACTCTGGCCTGGAGAATCCCATGGACTGTATGTATAGTCCATGGGGTCGCAAAGAGTCAGACATGACTGAGTGACTTCAGTTTTTTTTTTTCACTTTGAGAGACTCTGAAACTACTTAGCCAACTGTGAGCTCCCTGAAGGTCACTGTGTGGCCTCACATTTCTATGTGAGCTGTTTGTCATGGGACAAAGAGCTCATGAATCCAAAATAAGCCATACTTTCTTTTATACCTAAGTTACTATAGCATGTACTCTTCACTTCAATTCAGTCTCTCAATTGTGTCCCATTCTTTATGCCCCCATGAACAGCAGCATGTGAGGCCTCCCTGTCTATCACCAACTCCCGGAGCTCAACCAAACCCATGTCCATTGAGTTGGTGATGCCATCCAACCATCTCATCCTCTGTCATCCCCTTCTCTTCCTGCCTTCAATCTTTCCCAGCATCAGAGTCTTTTCAAATGAGTCATCTTTTCGCATGAGGTGGCCAAAGTGCTGGAGTTTCAGCTTCAGCATCAGTCCTTCCAAAGAACACCCAGGACTGATCTCCTTTGGGATGGACTGGTTGGATCTCCTTGCAGTCCAAGGGACTCTCAAGAGTCTTCTCCAACACCACAGTGCAAAAGCATCAATTCTTCGGCGCTCAGCTTTCTTTACAGTCCAACTCTCATATCTGTACATGACCACTGGAAAAAGCATAGCCTTCACTAGACAGACCTTTGTTGACAAAGTAATGTCTCTGCTTTTTAATATGCTATCTAGGTTGGTCATAACTTTCCTTCCTAGGAGTAAGTGTCTTTTAATTTCATGGCTGCAATTACCATCTGCAGTGATTTTGGAGCCCCCAAAAATAAAGTCTGACACTGTTTCCACTGTTTCCCCATCTATTTCCCATGAAGTGATGGGACTGGATGCCATGATCTTCGTTTTCTGAATGTTGAGCTTTAAGCCAACTTTTTCACTCTCCACTTTCACTTTCATCAAGAGGCTCTTTAGTTCCTCTTCACTTTCTGCCATAAGGGTGGTGTCATCTGCATATCTGAGGTTATTGATATTTCTCCCGGCAATCTTGACTCCAGCTTGTGCTTCATCCAGCCCAGCGTTTCTCATGATGTACTCTGTGTATAAGTTAAATAAGCAGGGTGACAATATACAGCCTTGACGTACTCCTTCTCCTATTTGGAACTAGTCTGTTGTTCCATGTTCTGTTCTAACTGTTGCTTCCTGACCTGCATACAAATTTCTAAAGAGGCAGATCAGGTGGTCTGGTATTCCCATCTCTTTCAGAATTTTCCACAATTTCTTGTGATCCACACAGTCAAAGGCTTTGGCATAGTCAATAAAGCAGAAATAGATGTTTTTCTGGAACTCTCTTGCTTTTTCCATGATCCAGCAGATGTTGGCAATTTGATCCCTGGTTCCTCTGCCTTTTCTAAAACCAGCTTGAACATCTGGAAATTCATTGTTCATGTACTGCTGAAGCCTGGCTTGGAGAATTTTGAGCATTACTTTACTAGCATGTGAGATGAGTGCAATTATGTGGTAGTCTGAGCATTCTTTGGCATTGCCTTTCTTTGGGGTTGAAATGAAAACTGACCTTTTCCAGTCCTGTGGCCACTGCTGAGTTGTCCAAATTTGCTGGCATATTGAGTGCATCACTTTCACAGCATCATCTTTTAGGATTTGAAAGAGCTCCACTGGAATTCCATCACCTCCACTAGCTTTGTTCGTAGTGATGCTTTCTAAGGCCCACTTGACTTTGCATTCCAGAATGTCTGGCTCTAGGTGAGTGATCACACCATCGTGATTATCTGGGTCATGAAGCTCTTTTTTGTATAGTTCTTCTATGTATTCTTGCCACCTCTTCTTAATATCTTCTGCTTCTGTTAGGTCCATACCATTTCTGTCCTTTTTTGAGCCCATCTTTGCATGAAATGTTCCCTTGGTATCTCTGATTTTCTTAAAGAGATCCCTAGTTTTTCTCATTCTGTTGTTTCCCTCTATTTCTTTGCATTGATCGCTGAAGAAGGCTTTCTTATCTCTCCTTGCTATTCTTTGGAACTCTGCATTCAGATGCTTATATCTTTCCCTTTCTCCTTTGCTTTTCACTTCTCTTCTTTACACAGCTATTTGCAAGGCCTCCCTAGATAGCCATTTTGCTTTTTTGCATTTCTTTTCCATGGGGATGGTCTTAATCCCTGTCTCCTGTACAATGTCATGAACCTCCGTCCATAGTTCATCAGGCACTCTGTCAGATCTAGCCCCTTAAGTCTATTTCTCACTTCCACTGTATAATCATAAGGGATTTGATTTAGGTCACACCTGAATGGTCTAGTGGTTTTCCCCACTTTCTTCAATTTAAGTCTGAATTTGGCAATAAGGAGTTCATGATCTGAGCCACAGTCAGCTCCTGGTCTTGCTTTTGCTGACTGTATAGAGCTTCTCCATCTTTGGCTGCAAAGAATATAATCAAGCTGATTTCGGTGTTGACCATCTGGTGATGTCCATGTGTAGAGTCTTCTCTTTGTTGTTGGAAGAGAGTGTTTGCTATGACCAATGCGTTCTCTTGACAAAACTCTATTAGCCTTTGCCCTGCTTCATTCCTTACTCCAAGGCCAAATTTGCCTGTTACTCCAGGTGTTTCTTGACTTCCTACTTCTGCATTCCAGTCCCCTATAATGAAAAGGACATCTATTTTGGGTGTTAGTTTTAAAAGGTCTTGTAGGTCTTCATAGAACCATTCAACTTCAGCTCCTTCACCATTACAGGTTGGGGCATAGGCTTGGATTACCATGATATTGATTGGTTTGCCTTGGAAATGAACAGAGATCATTCTGTCGTTTTTGAGATTGCATTTCAGTACTGCATTTCAGACTCTTTTGTTGACCATGATGGCTGCTCCATTTCTTCTAAGGGATTCCTGCCCACAGTAGTAGATATAATGGTCATCTGAGTTAAATTCACCCATTCCAGTCCATTTTAGTTCACTGATTCCTAGAATATCGATGTTCACTCTTGCCATCTCGTTTGACCACTTCCAATTTGCCTTGATTCATGGACCTGACATTCCAGGTTCCTATGCAATATTGCTCTTTACAGCATCAGACCTTGCTTGTATCACCAGTCCCGTCCACAGCTGGGTATTGTTTTTGCTTTGGGTCCATCCCTTCATTCTTTCTGGAGTTATTACTCCCCTGATCTCCAGTGGCATATTGGGCACCTACCAACCTGGGGAGTTCCCCTTTCAGTATCCTATCATTTTGCCTTTTCATACTGTTCATAGGGTTCTCAAGGCAAGAATGCTGAAGTGGTTTGCCATTCCCTTCTCCAGTGGACCACAATGTGTCAGACCTCTCCACCATGACCCGCCCATCTTGGGTGGGCTCACACGGCATGGCTTAGTTTCATTGAGTTAGACAAGGCTATGGTCTGTGTGATCAGATTGGCTAGGTTTCTGTGATTATGGTTTCAGTGTGTCTGCCCTCTGATGCCCTCTCGCAACACGTACCATCTTACTTGGGTTTCTCTTACCTGGGGTATCTCTTCTCGGCTGCTCCAGCAAAGCACAGCCGCTGCTCCTTACCTTGTACGAGGTGTATCTCCTCACGGCCGCCCCTCCTGATCTTGGACATGGAATAGCTCCTCTTGGCCCTCCTGCACCCACACAGCCGCCCCTTCTTAATAGGGGGTCATTGCAACCCACTCCAGTATTCTTGGCTGGATAATCTCCATGGACAGAGGAGCCTGATGGGCTATTATCCATGGGGTTTCAGAGAGTCAGGCAGGAATGGATTAACCCTACAGAGGTACCAATATTGCTACCTCTATTTTACAGAAGATAAAACTGAAGGCAAAGGAATAAAGTGATCATCTCAGGCTTACATAACTCCTCTGGATCCTGAAATGCAGGTGTCCTGAGCCTCCAGTCCTTTGCTGATAAGACAAAGAGTCCTGGAAAATCTCCCTGTGTATAAACCTCCAGGAGGCTTTCTCTCCATCACTTTACGTCAGCCAGACTCTGACTCACAGCTGGAGAATTAGCGTCCTTATTATCTAGTGAATTCCATGAGCACACCCCAAGTGTTGTTTTCTATAACAGACTGAAGTCTCTCCCCCTCTCTTTCTTCCATTGTTGTTGCTGTTCAGTCGCTAAGTCATGTCCAACTCTGTGACCCCATGGACTGCAGCACACCAGGCTTCCTTGTTCTTCAGTATTTCCCAGAGTTTGCTCAGATTCATGTCCATTGAGTCACTGATGCTATCTAACCATCTTATCCTCTACTGCCCTCTTCTCCTTTTGCCTTCAATCTTTAAACATCAACTAGTTTTCCTTGGAAAACTGTGCCCAGGTTAAGGGGACTTCTGCCTAGTTTTGCATAGATGCTTTGATATGCTCCAAACTCAATGAGTTTCCTTCAATCCCTGGGACTTTGGGAACAGCCAACCCACATGTGGTGGGAAGCAGGGCAAGAGGGAAGGAGGAATGTGAGGGAGACACAAACACAGCGCAGTGTTTTCTTTCTGAGAAACTTCATCAAGGCTCTGATTCCAGTGACCTCACCTTCAAGCAATGCCAGCTCCTTTGCTCTAAATCAAAGTTGACTTGTGGTGGTTCACATGTTTTGAGTCTAATGAGCCTACAGCTTCTGATGTTGCAAAAGAAATCCTGAAGGTAGTCAGCATCTGTTCTTTGAAATCAGGATAGTCCATGACCCTGACATGCTTGACATGCTTGTTGACATGTTTCAGTGAAGAAACCTGAAGGATGTTGTACATGGGATGCTAGTCTGTCCACATGGTAAGCCTCCTTCAAACAGGGAAACTTATTGAAACCTAACAGGGCTTATTCTGTACTCTCCATTCAAGTACATGAAACTGATTATATAAACAGGCTCTCAAGGTAGCCCCATGCTTTCATTCTTATCCCTTCATGTAACTTCTCTGCACATATTCTTCTAGTGCTGACTTTTCAGAATTAGAATATAATCTATGTGTTTTTGGTGTCTACAAGGAAATTCACAACCTGATCCCTGGCTGTACCTCTGACTTCTTTTAGAGCAATTGCCAATACTCATTCCCATACAAATTACTCTAGTTTTCTTGCTATTCCTAAAACATATTTAGGATTCTCTGAAAACACTGTTGCCTTTCCAACTGAATGGAAACCCTTTCCATGAGTCTCATGGCTCATTTCTTTAGCACATTCAGGCTTCTGCTCAAATATGGCATCTTAAGAAAATCCTGATATTATTATGGTGGTCTCTGATAGTCCTATAACAACTAATTTCATGGTCAACTTGACTGGGCCACAGGGTGCCCAGATATTTTCTTAAACATTAGTCTGAGGGAATTTTTGGATAATATTAACATTTAAATCTGAGCAACCAGAGATGGAATTGGCAACCTCTTTGGATCATAGAAAAAACAAGGGAATTAAAAAAAAAAAATATATATATATATATATATATATACTTCTGCTTCATTGACTATGCTGAAGTCTATCACTGTGTGAATCACAGCAAACTGTGGAAAATTCTTATAGATGGAAACACCAGACCACCTTACCTGTCTCCTGAGAAAGCTGTATGAAGGTCAAGAAGCAGCAGAACCAGACATGAAACAACAAACTGGTTCAAAATTGGGAAAGGAGTACATCAAGGGTGTATACTGTCAACTTGCTTATTTAACTTATATGTAGAGCACATCATGGGGTTTCCCTCATAGCTCAGTTGGTAAAGAATCCGCCTGTAATGCAGGAGACCCCCGTTTGATTCCTGGGTTGGAAAGATCTGCTGAAGAAGGGATAGGCTACTCACTCCAGTGTAAAATGCTAGGATGGATGAATAACAAGCTGGAATCAAGACTGCTGGGAGAAATATCAACAACCTCAGATATGCAGATGATACCACTCTAATGGCATGAAGTGAAGAGGAACTAAAGAGCCTTCTGATGAAGGTGAAAGAAGAGACTGGAAAAGCTAGCTTAAAACTCAACATTCAAAAAACTAAGGTCATTGTATCCAGTCCCATCACTTCATGGCAAATAGATGGTGAAAAATTGAAAACAGTGGCAGATTTTATGTTCTTAGACTCCCAAATCACTGCAGATGGTAACTTCAGCCACAAAATTCAAAGACACTTGCTCCTTAAAAGAAAAGCTATGACAAACATAGATAGCATATTAAAAAGTAGAGAAATCATTTTGCCAACAAAGGTCTGTGTAGTCAAAGCTATGTTTTTGTTTTTGTTTTTGTTTTTCCAGTAGTCACGTACAAATGTGAGAGTTGAACCATAGAAAAGGCTAAGCACTGAAGAACTGATGTTTTTAAATTGTGGTGCTGGAGAAGACTCTTGAGAATCCCTTGGACAGCAGGGAGATCAAACCAGTCAATCCTAAAGGAAATCAACCCTGAATATTCATTGGATGGATTGATGCTGAAGCTGAAGCTCCAGTACTTTGGCCACCTGATGTGAAGAGCCAACTCATGGGAAAATACCTTGATACTAGGAAAGATTGAGGGCAAGAGGAGAAGGGAATAACAGAGGATGAGATGGTTGGATGGCATCACTGACTCAGCGGACATGAGTTTGAGAAAACTCTGGGCGATGTGAAGGATAGGGAAGCCTGGTGTGCTGCCATCTGTGGGGTTACAAAGATTCGGACATGACTTAGCAACTGACCAATAGCAGATAAAATTGCTTTCCCTAATGTGGGTGGGTCTCATCAATCAGTTGAAAGCCTGAATAAAACAAAAAGGCTGACCCTCCTTGATAAGAGAGAATACTTCTTTTTTAATAGTTTTTAAACTGGGATACCAGCTGTTTTCCTGCTTGATATTCTTTGAACTAGGACATCTGATTTTTTTGTCTTCAGATTCAAACTGAAACATTGTCTCTTCCTGAGTCTCAAGCTTGCTCCCCTACTGATTAAAACTATGCTACTGGCTTACCTGATTTCAGGCCTTGAGACCAGATTGGATCTAAATCATTTTCTGTTCTGGGTCTCAAACCTGCTGACTTACTCTGCACATCTTAGGACTTAGTTGGCCTCCATAACTGCATGAGCAAATTCCTTATCATCTATCTATCCTATTTACTCTGTTCTTCCAGATAACCCTAATACAAATACCAAATTAAGAATAGAAGGCAATGGCACCCCACTCCAGTACTCTTGCCTAGAGAGTCCTGTGGACGGAGGAGCCTGGTAGGCTGCAGTCCATGGGGTCGCTAGGAGTCGGACACGACTGAGCGACTTCACTTTCACTTTTCACTTTCATGCACTGGAGAAGGAAATGGCAACCCACTCCAGTGTTCTTGCCTGGAGAATCCTAGGGACGGGAGAGCCTGGTGGGCTGCCGTCTATGGGTCGCACAGAGTTGGACATGACTGAAGCGACTTAGCAGCAGCAGCAGCAGCAGCAAGATAAAATGTAGCAAATTTAAAGGGTTTTTAGTTAAACACCAATGTACCATCAGATATCTAGATTGCATTGTTAATATTTTACATTACTTGTCTCCTCTGATATGAACTTGAACACCTCAAAGAAGTCTAAGAGGTCATCAACAACTGTGACAGTCTAAAGTTATGCCTTTTAATGAATCTAAATCTGCCTTTAGTGTTAACATTGCTTTCAATGTTTGTCATTGAAATATTAAATTACTAAGAAAGCATCTTTTAAATGCCAAACCATAAGCTGAATGTTTATGACAAAGTAAATTAATTCCTCTTTGCCAATTTTATATAAACTTAAATACATTTTTATAAAATATTTTTGCATTAATATGTTTTATTAGGATTTCATTGAGTCTACTGATCAGTTTGGTAGCATTGACATTTTAATAACATTGAGTGTTTGACCCACAAAACAATATACTTCTGTATTTATTTAGTTCTTTTTTAATTTTCTCAGCAATGCTGTGGAATTGGCAGCATACAGGTCTTTGTCAGATTCATTCCTAAGTACATCACATTTAGTCTGTTAATATGAAGATTTGTATTAGTTTACTTTCAAATGTTAAACTAACCTTGCATTCCTGGGATAAATCTCACCTGAATATTGTGCATTATCTATGTCACATATTCTTTTTTTGATTTACTAAAAGTTTACTTAGAATTTTGCATTTATATTCATAAAAGATACTGGAATATGTTTTCCTTTTATTTGTAACATACTTTTTTTGTTATTTTTGGATAAGAATACTGTTTGGCTCATAGAATGTGTTGGGCAATAGTCCCTCCTCTACAATTTTCTGGAAGAGGTCAAGTAGAATGGAATATTGTTCCCATAAATGTTTGGTAGCATTATCAGTGAAGGCATTGAAAACTGGGATTTTCCCTGTGGGATATTTAAATACAAAGTCAATTTATTTAATAGATAGAGATTATTTACTTTAGCTGTTTCTTCTTGAATGAACTTTGGAATTTTCTGTCTTTCAGGGATTTTTTTCCATTTCATTTAATTGTTGAAATTTTTAGCATCAAGTTGTTATATTTCCTGATTAACCTTTTAAAATTTGTAGAATGTATAATGAGGTCAATTCTCTGACTCACAGATGATAATGTGTGTTCCCTCTCCCTCTCAGTATCTCATGGTCTCTCTGTCTCCATCTGTCTCTCAATCTCTCTCAATTAGTCTTAAAAGTTTGGAAGTGAAAGTCACTCAGCCATGTCTGACTCTGTGACCACATGGACTGCACAGTCAATGGGATTCTCCAGGTCAGACTATTGGAGTGGGTATCCTGTCCCTTCTCCAGGGGATCTTCCCAACCCAGGGATCGAACCCAGGCCTCCCACATTGCTGGCAGATTTTTTACCAGGCTTCCCTAAAGGCTTCCAATTAGACTTACTAGTTGTTAATTGTATTGATATTGTAAAAGAATCAGATATCGGGTTCAATGATTTATCTCTATTATTTTTCTATTTTCTACATTATTGACTGCTGCACTAATTTTTAATGTGTCCCTTCTCCAGCTTACTTTAGATTTAGTCTATTCTTCTTTTTCTAGTTTTTAAAAGTGGACATGATATCATTGTATTGTGATCTTTCTTCTTTCCTAATAAAGATATTAATGCTTTAAGTTTCCCATAAAGAACTGCATTAACAGTAACTCACATATTTTGATATGTTGTTTTTATTACTTTATTTTTTTCCAATTTAAGTTTTAATTTTCTATTTGTCCTATGGTCACTTAGAAATGAGTTATTTATTTCCCAAAGTTTTTGGGTTTTCTGGAGATAATTCTAATTTAATTCTGTCTTGGTCTAGGCAATGCTTTGTATGCATTGAGTCTTTCAAAATTTATTGATACTTGTTTCATGGCCTAAAATATGTTCTATGTAGGTGAAAAAAATTTGCACTTGAATGTTTACTATTTTGTTGTTGAGCGGTGTACTATAAAAGCCAGTTAAGTCAAGTTGGCTAATAGTTTTGTTCAAATCTTTTGTATCTCCTCTTGTTTTTTGTCAACTACTTCCATTAATTATAGAGATGAGTATTAATATCTTTAAGTATAATGATGAATTTGTCTACTTTCTAAAAAAATTATTGGAGTATAATTTATTTACAATATGTTGCATTCCAGTGTACAGTACAGTAAATCTGGTTTACATATATCCACTCTTTTCTAGATTGTTTCCCCATTTAGGCGAGAAGTGTGTTGAGTAGAGTTACCTGTGTTATACAGTATGTCCTTATTATTTCAGTCATTTCAGTCGCTCAGTCGCGTCTGACTCTTTGCGACCCCATGGACTGCAGCACGCCAGGCTTCCCTGTCCATGACGAACTCCCAGAGCTTACTCAAACTCATGTACACCAAGTCAGTGATGCCATCCAACCATTTCATTCTCTGTCATCCCCTTCTCCTCCTGCCTTCAATCTTTCCCAACATCCCCTGATGTTTTCCAATAAGTCAGCTCTTCACCAAAGATGACCAAAGTATTGGAGTTTCTGCTTCAGCATCAGTCCTTCCAATGAATATTCAGGGTTGATTTCCTTTAGCATTGACTGGTTGAATCTCCTTGCAGTCCAAGGGACTCTCAAGAGTCTTCTCCAACACCACAGTTCAAAAGCATCAATTCCTTGGCCCTCAGCTTTCTTTATAGTCCAACTCACATCCGTACATGACTCCTGGAAAAACCATAGCTTTGACTAGATGGATCTTTGTCAGCAAAGTAATGTCTCTGTTTTTTAATGTGCTATCTAGGTTAGTCATAGCTTTGCTTTCAAGTCACCATCTACAGTGATTTTGGAGCCCAAGAAAATAAAGTCTCTCACTATTTCCATTGTTTCCCCATCTATTTGCCATGAAGTGATGGGACCAAATGCCATGTTCTTAGCTTTTTGAATGCTGAGTTTTAAGCCAGCTTTTTCACCCTCCTCTTTCACTTTCATCAACTGACTCTTTAGTTCCTCTTTGCTTTCTGCCATTAGGGTGGTGTTATCTGCATATCTGAGATTATTGATAATTCTCCCAGCAATCTTGATTCCAGATTGTGCTTCATACAGTCTGGCATTTTGCATGATGTACTCTGTGTATAAGTTAACTAAGCAAGGTGACAGTATACAGTCTTGATGTACCCCTTTCCCAATTTGGAAGCAGTCTGTTGTTCCATATCCAGTTTTAACTGTTGCTTCTTGACCTGCATACAGATTTCTAAGGAGACAGGTAAGGTGGTCTGGAAAATTTAAGAATTTTCCACAGTTTTCTATGACCCACACAGTCACAGGTTTTAGTGTAGTCAGTGAAACAGAAGTTTTTCTGGAAATCTCTTGCTTTTCCTATGACCCAGTGGATGTTGGCAATTTGGTCTCTTGTTCCTCTGTCTTTTCTAAATCCAGCTTGAACATCTGGAAGTCCTCATATCATGTACTATTGAAGCCTGGCTTGGAGACTTTTGAGCATTACTTTACTAGCGTGTGAGATGAGTGCAATCATGTGGTAGTTTTAGCATTCTTTGGCATTGCCTTTCTTTGGGATTGAAACAAAAATTTATCTTTTCCAGTCCTGTGGCCACTGCTGAGTTTTCCAAATTTGCTGGCATATTGAGTGCAGCACTTTCATAGCATCATCTTTTAGGATTTGAGATAGCTCAACTGGAATGCCATCATCTTCACTAGCTTTGTTCGTAGTGATGCTTTCTAAGGCTCACTTGACTTTGCATTCCAGGATGTCTGGCTCTAGGTGAGTGATCACACCATCATGATTATCTGGGTCATGAAGATCTTTTCTGTACAGTTCTTCTGTGTATTCTTGCCACCTCTTCTTAATATCTTCTGCTTCTGTTAGATCCATACCATTTCTGTCCTTTATTGAGCCCATCTTTGCATGAAATGTTCCCTTGGTATCTCTAATTTTCCTGAAGAGATCTCTGGTCTCTCCCATTCTATTACATTTCTCTGTTTCTTTACATTGATCACTGAGGAAGGCTTTCTTATCTCTCCTAGCTATTCTTTGGAATTCTACATTCAGATGGATATATCTTTCCTTTTCTCCTTTGCCTTTGCTTCTCTTCTTCTCTCAGCTATTCATAAGGCCCCCTCAGACAACCACTTTTCCTTTTTGCATTTCTTCTTCTTGGGGATGGTTTTGATCACCACCTCCTATACAATGTCACTAACTTCCATCCATAGTTCTTCAGGCACTCTATGAGATCTAATCCCTTGAATCTATTTGTCACTTCCACTATATAGTTTTAAGGGATTTGATTTAGGTCATACCTGAATGATCTAGTGGTTTTCCCTACTTTCTTCAATTTAGCTCTGAATTTTGCAAGAAGGAGTTCATGATCTGAGTCACAGTCAGTTCCTGGTCTTGCTTTTGCTGACTGTAGAGAGCGTCTCCTTATTGGTTACTTTTTTACATATAGTAGTGTGTTTGTGTCAATCCCAATCTTCCAATTTATCTTTCCCCTTCTTATCCCCTGATAACTATAAGTTTGTGTTCTATATCCAAAACTTTGCTTCTATTTTGTATACAGATTCTTTGTACTATTTTTTTTTTTTTTTAGATTTCACAATTCCAGGTGATCTTAAGGTATAGTCAGGTTTGAGAACACTGAATTAAAGATTAGGAGGAGGGCAGTGAGCAGAGTAAAAGTGATTGTAAAACTTCATCAGGGTTCATTGTTGAAAAATCAGGGTCTGATTTCATTGAGACATGAAAGCCATGTAAATGAGTTGGATTTAATCTAGAGGGCAATTGGAACCACTGATGTTTTAAACAGAGAAGCAACAAAATGCCATTCCCATTTGAAGCTGCCAAATGGAGAACTCATTGATCAACAAAGAATGGCACTATTAAGAAGTCAATTGCAAAGATAATAGTGGTAACATATACACCAGAGATGGAAGAAAAATAAAAGTGTTTGAGAATGTTAGGTGTTAGGAGTATAAAGACTTGGGAAATGAATCTTTGTGAAAGGTACATCAGAAAGAGGAGTCAAGAATAATTCCCTACATTTTTGTCTTGCTTTAGTCACTCATTGAGATAAGTCAACATGAATAATGGAGGAGATTTGAATAGAAATTATTAAATATTGAGCATTTTGGTTAGGAGTACTTGTGGGATATTCAGGTAGAAATATTTGAGAGGCACCAAGCACAAAAGTTGGGAAGATCCCTTGGAGGAGGACCTGGCAACCCACTCCAGTATTTTTGCGTGTAGAATCCCATGGACAAAGGAGCCTGGCAGGCTACAGTCCAGAGGTTTGCAAAGAGTTGGACAAGACTCAAGAAACTTAGCACAAGCACACAAGACCGGAGCCCCTGAAGAGAGCAAGCTGCCCCAGGGCTATGGAGTTAGACGTCCTTTGCAGTAGGTGGTGATCAAAACGGTGTGTTTTCTGGTGGTGTTGCTGGTGGTTGGTTGGGTATTTGATTGGTTTTAAGAATTTGCTTTTGGAATAAAAATATGTCTATGTAGAACTGAATCGTTCCGCTGTATACCTGAAAGAAACACAACATTGTAAATCGACTGTACTGCAATAAAATAAAAATTAAAACAAAAAGAATTTGCTTTGTTTGATTGGATTTTATAATTATTATTGTTTTGGTATTTGCTTGTTTGGTTATTACTGCTGTTGGAGAAAAATATTCTAAACAGGAGAGAGCAGATAGGGTTTACAAAATGCACCTGCTTGTAACTTGTTGCTCTTTTGTCAGTCTGTGTTATTTTTGTTTTCTTTGGACAGAGAAATAATTCAAGCTTATTTATAGGTTTACTCATGCTTTAAAGTCATCTCCTATATAATACAGGTGAAATGGTAAATGTTAAAAAAAATAAATTTTTGTGGCAGGAGAAACATGTGGGTCATGAATATATATATTCAGTCTGGTCATGGTGGAAGGTAAGAATAAATTTCAAAAATTAATTTTTGTTCTCCTGGCAAATGCTTCGAAGTAGAAGGGCTTATTCTGCTTTTGGCCACAAAACCAATGTTCACTTTCTATACTGTGGATACCATCAGATATTTTGCAAAAGAATACCATAAATTGGGTTCTGTGCTTGTGGCTGAGGGTTTAGCAGATAATCACCTCTCCTGATGCTTTCTAAAATGCTCTGAGAAATGCCCAAACAATATTTGAGTAGTTGTGATGATGTGGGCAATTAAAGAATACTACTCTGACAAAAATTTAGTGAGGTGGAAGTAAAACATGTTGAATATTTTGTGAAATATCTGTTGAATATTTTGTGTAATCCTAATCACATTAAATACTCTCACTTTACATGTGGGGAAATTGAATCTAATGAGGGGGAGTCACATGCCTGAGGGTGCAGAGCAGGGATCAAAGCAGGATCTGTCTGGATCCAATGTTCTCATTACAAATTTCCTAAACTGGGAAGAGTGGGTCTAACTTCCAAGCACAAATGAGAATAAAGAACAGTATACAAATGGGATTTAGTTGGCTTCAACCAGGCCAGATGATGGACCGTGGGACACAATAAACCATTGTTATTTTAGTAAAACTATGTAGGGCAGCACTCCCACTGAGAACTTTTCCTCCCCACACACGGTTATAGAGAAGAGAAGACTTTGCACACAATTAAATTAGTACTTGATGCTGTCTAATGTGAATTTGGAAATGGAAAAATTAGATTAAATCAGTAAGTGAGGCCTAGTCACCTACTGGGTGAGACAAAGAAAGTCAGGAGGTAGAAGAAAGGAAGTCAGAGGGTGGGACTGGCTGTCCATTTCAAGCAGAAACACTGGATTTCTTTAAACCTGTGGACCCCTTGAATTCCCCAAGAGAGGAAACAGTGCTAAAAGGGGAATATAACCCTCAGATGGAAAGAAAACATACGATTCCAGCACATTTGTTTAGTCTTTCTGCAACTCAGATAAAGCAAAAAGCTCATTAATTTAGAATTGGTGATAATTTGTACAGGGCCTATTCTGAAGTTTACCTTTGCTTTATCTGGCTAAAAGGATTTGAAAAGCAAATTAGCAGTGTAAACAGGATGGCAGGCAGCAATATTTAACCTCTTTAAGAGAGCAAACTTTCTCCCAATATCTTTAAGACACAATTTATACATACAGATATGACATGCTAGTTATAGATTATTTTTATCTATTGTGTGTAGCAGGACCCTGGTGATTTCTACCTGGAACACTTAGCTTAGTTTGACCCAATGTGTGTGTTTCTAAAAGAAGTCAATTTGCATTGACTTTATAGTCATCATACTTTTAAAATATTGATACTAACTTGGACAGGCTTTGAGTATCATAATTAGTTCCATTTAATAACCTCTGACTTTGTTTCTATCAAGCAAGAAACACAAGGTTTTAAGCAGCATATGGTATAGAACAAAGCGTGGGTATAGAAACCAAAGTTCTTGAGTTCAAGTCAATGTTCTTGTGTTTATTTGTGCTATGTCTCCTTGAATACACTTTAGATGGGGCTTAATCTTATTTCTAGAACCATCTTAAATAGGAATAGAGTTCTGCTGTTAGACTCATAAGGTTAACTCAAAGATGAATTTTGCTAACAGATATCAAAGTTCATGATGAGGCAGTATCAGAATGCAAAATAATTCTATTAGTACATTTAGCATTATTAAAGACTGAATGCTGAAGCAAAGAGAAAGACTTTCATAAACCAATTTGTTACTTCTTCCAGGAATTCCATTGTTTGGCCATTTCTTGCTAGCGTAAACTCTTAGCTAAAATTTCACATCTTTGGAGTAGTTAGCTTCATTAAGCTATTATTAATCATTGCAACCTCCATTAAGAGTTCCTAAGGAATTCCCTGTCAGTCCAGTGGGGCTCCACATTCTCACTGCAGAGGCCCCAGATTTGACCCCTGTTCTGGGAACTAAGATCCCACAAGCTGTGTGTTGTGGGCACAAAAAAGAAGACTTCTTTCAATTAAGGAGTCTAGGTGCCTTTGCCTTCCTCCTGCTCCACTACTTAGGCTCCTTTTCTCTATAAAATTGGCCCTCTTTAATTTTGTATGTGTGCTTTGACATACTTCTATACTCGTACCCTAAGGTGCCTTTATTAATCTCCCTGTATATTTCTGTATCCACACCAATACCATGGATTCCTTTCTTCCTACCTTATGTCTAATTCATTCCTGTGTCCAAAGTGCTTGGCACACAGTAGGCACTCAACAGAGGCTTAATAAACGAAGAATTGAAAAAGTGAGGAAGATGACATATAGAAGGTGAATGGGTGAGAAAGGCACAGGATCATGGTTCTAACAACTCCTTAAACCCCATCTGAAAAAAAATGCTCCATTTACAGTTGCTGTCACAGAGAAATGTACATTTTCTACCATGTGGTCTCTTGACCACAATTTACTGGATTTATAGTGAGTACCAGACCTAAGAGTAGACACATCCATAGGTTAGCTAGACAGCCAGAATGTGCCCGCATGACATCCTACTTGGCCTTGGTCATAGCAAAAGGACAAGTGGCCACTCAATCCAAAGTCAACTGAATCAAATACCATTACCACCAACATCTAAATCCATCCCCTTCTTGATAACACAATCTGGTGTTTGTACAAGTACCGGTCATTTAGGAAAGTTGACTTCATCTCCTGCTCAGAAGGAAAACCTAAACCCATCTTAGTAATCTCGTTCCCTTTGGTAGCATTTGTTTTAGACATGGCATGTGTCATAGTTCCAGTAAATGAAATGTGAAGCTGATGTGGGAAATTCTCCTGATGAACTTCTGGGAAAATTTCCTCATTCTTAAAAAGCAAAACTTAGTAAGTGTCTTCCTGTACAGGATGTTGCGATGTTTGGTTGAGATGCTTAGACTCGGCTACTACAAAGATCATGAGAGGGGAGTCAGCCTTAGAACAGACCTAGCATCTGAAGAGAGCCAAGAAGACTGAAATAAAGAACCCAGATTCTTGGGCCATCAATTAAAGGACCTAGGAGAAGTCCTACTGTAGGACCTCATAACTAAAGGCAGACTTACCTTGTGGTTTAAGCTAATTGAATCAGGGTTTTCTGTTGCGGGTAACCAAAGGCACAATAATGAATACAAACATCAGTCCCTACGCAGAGCAATTATCTATGCGCCTATCTAGTGCAACATGAGGAACTGACCTTTTAGATTCCTTTTTTATTTTTTCAGAAACTAGAATTTGGGATTACTGAAAGAAGAAAAATGTCAGTTTGGAGCTAAATCCGTAACATTACTAATTAGAGAAAGAATTTAGAATTGCCTTAATGAGTCATGAACAAACTCAACTCTTAAGGAAGTAATAATTGTAAGTAAGCAAAGGTAGCCAGCTGATGGAAAGAAGATAACAGCACAAAGGTCAGACAGACATCAAAAGGCTGACCGTGAGCCCCAGAAGGACAGAGTGATGGTGGGAGTATTCAGTTCAGTTCACTTCAGTTCAGTCTCTCAGTCGTGTCCAACTCTTTGCAACCCCATGAACTGCAGCATGCCAGGCCTCCCTGTCCATCACCGACTCCCAGAGTTTACTCAAACTCATGTCCATCGAGTTGGTGATGCCATGCAGCCATCTCATCCTTTGTCGTCCCCTTCTCCTCCTGCCCCCAATCCCTCCCAGCAGCAGACTCTGTTCCAATGAGTCAACTCTTTGCATGAGGTGGCCAAAGTACTGGAGTTTCAGCTTTAGTATCAGTCCTTCCAATGAACACCCAGGGCTGATCTCCTTTAGAATGGACTGGTTGGATCTCCTTGCAGTCCATGGGACTCTCAAGAGTCTTCTGCAACACCACAGTTTAAAAGCATCAATTCTTCAGCACTCAGCCTTCTTCACAGTCCAACTCTCACATCCATACATGACCACTGGAAAAACCATAGCCTTAACTAGACGAACCTTTGTTGGCAAAGTAATGTCTCTGCTTTTTAATATGCTGTCTAGGTTGATCATAACTTTCCTTCCAAGGAGTAAGTGTCTTTTAATTTCATGGCTGCAATCACCATCTGCAGTGATTTTGGAGCCCCAAAAATAAAATATGACACTCTTTGCACTGTTTCCCCATCTATATCCCATGAAGTGATGGGACCAGATGCCATGATCTTTGTTTTCTGAATGTGAGCTTTAAGCCAACTTTTTCACTCTCCTCTTTCACTTTCATCAAGAGGCTTTTTAGTTCCTCTTCACCTTCTGCCATAAGGGTGGTGTCATCTGCATATCTGAGGTTATTGATATTTCTCCCAAAAATCTTGATTCCAGCTTGTGCTTCATCCAGCCCAGCGTTTCTCTTGATGTACTCTGCATAGAAGTTAAATAAGCAGAGTGACAATATACAGCCTTGACGTACTCCTTTTCCTATTTGGAACCAGTCTGTTGTTCCATGTCCAGTTCCAACTGTTGCTTCCTGACCTGCATATAGGTTTCTCAAGAGGCAGGTCAGGTGCTCTGGTATTCCCATCTCTTCAAGGATCTTCCACAGTTTATTGTGATCCACACAGTCAAAGGCTTTGGCATAGCCAATAAAGCAGAAATAGATGTTTTTCTGGAACTCTCTTGCTTTTTCCATGATCCAGCAGATGTTGGCAATTTGATCCCTGGTTCCTCTGCCTTTTCTCAAACCAGCTTGAACATCTGGAAGTTCACGGTTCATGTACTGCCAAAGCCTGGCTTGGAGAATTTTGAGCTTTACTTTACTAGAGTGTGAAATGAGTGCAATTGTGCTGTAGTTTGAGCATTCTTTGGCATTGCCTTTCTTTGGGGTTGAAATGAAAACTGACCTTTTCCAGTCCTGTGGCCACTGCTGAGTTTTCCAAATTTGCTGGCATATTGAGTGCAGCACTTTCACAGCATCATCTTTTAGGATTTGAGATAGCTCCACTGGAATTCCATCACCTCCAGTAGCCATGTTCATAGTGATGCTTTCTAAGGCCTATTTGACTTTGCGTTCCAGGATGTCTGGCTCTAGGTGAGTGATCACACCATCGTGATTATCTGGGTCATGAAGCTCTTTTTTGATAGTTCTTCTGTATATTCTTGACACCTCTTCTTAGTACCTTCTGCTTCTGTTAGGTCCATACCATTTCTGTCCTTTATTGAGCCCCTCTTTGCATGAAATATTCATGGTGGGAGTATTAAGTCCTATAAAGTACCTTGATATTTAATGTCATTCCCCCCCCCCCCCCCGTTTCCTGTACATATGAATTCCTTATCTAGAGTTAAACTGGGCCTCATTGGCTTTTTATAATCAAAATAACTGAACAGAAACACATATCTACTGAGTAAACAGAGTTAAATGGTCTAATGAATGATTCTGAATTTTTTCACTTAATGAATAAAATGGAACCAAACATACAAACAAAAAAACACACCCACCTGACATCCCTTTCTCCTTATTGCATTTCTAACTAGGATTGTTCAGTGTCTGCCTAATATCCCTAGACATGGAGTGAATTCTCTCCTTTCAAGGACACATTCTACCATTACTGAGTGGTATTGACTGATAAAATGTTCCCTCTCAGGTAGAAATGAAATTGATTCTGTGAATCCCTGTGGTCATCTCCAAATGTATAGGTCAGTAGTTATCAAATAAGACTAATCTTCCTCCCCCCTCAAAAAACATCCTGCCAGTGGAAAATTGGTAAAAAAAAAAAAAAAAAAAAAAAAGTTAGAGACATTTTTAGCTGTCAGGACTGAGGATTTGCTGCTGGCATCTGGCAGGTGGAAGAGGAGGATGCGGCTCAATTGCCAGCAATGGACAGAACAGCCTTTCAAAATAATTATAAATAATTAACCAGCCCCAAATGTCAACAGTGCCAAAGCACGGAAGCCCTGATCTAAAAGGGATCTAATATTGTTGATTTAGTTGCTAAGTCATGTCCAACTCTTGAGACTCCATGGACTGTAGTTCACCAGGCTCCTCTGTCTGTGGGATTTTCCCAGGCAAGAATACTGGAGAAGGTTGCCATTTCCTTCTCCAGGGGATCTCCCCAACCCAGGGATCAAACACATGTCTTTTGCATTGGAAGGCAGTTTTTTTTTTTTTTTTTTTAACCACTGAGCCACCAGGGAAGCCCATAAAGGGCTCTCATATATACCAAATAAATCCCTTCTTTGGAAGAGAAGACAAAAATGAATACTGTAATTTTGAAGCATTTCTATTAAGCCTTTCATAATTTCCATTAGTACCGAGGCCTGGGTATTAATTAAATGGTCTTGTATATAATACCTGGTCCCCAGGTCCTAAAATACAGTTGACCATTGAACAACATGGATTTGAATTGTGTACATTTACATACATAATAAATATGTACTATAGGACTACACGATCAGTGGGTACTTCAATCCAAAGATGGGGACTGTGGATACAGAAGGCCAAATGTATAGTTACAAGCAGCTTTTCAACTGGGCAGTGAGTTGGTTCTTCATTCCCCTCTGAGTTGTTCAAGCATCAACCATAGTTGGAGGTCAAATTGTCCTTGTTTGAAGAGCAGTGGAGCAAACAGTACTGACGAAGAGGTGCCTCAGAGACTTAGAGGCACACTGGCTTTCCTTGCTTTGGAGCTAAGGCATCAGCAATGCATAGGAAACTCACCCAATGAGAATTCATGCTGTGGTCTTTGAGTAGATGCTTCATGACTCTCCTTTGGAAATGCCTGAGTCATATCCTTGGCTTTGTTCCTGCAGTGGACATCTGTTGTTTTTGTCTCCCTTCTCCCTTCTTTTTTGGAATAGCATGCAATTTTCCTTTGGGAAAATACTTCTCCCTATAGAGGTATTTCCTAAAATGTCTTAAAGGAGCCATCCGTCAGGGGCTCATATTTTCTTGTCATGTGTTGGCAAGTGTATCAAGCTAGGCCGATCAGTCTTGATCTTGTTGGGATTTAATCTTGAGTGAAGTAATATAAGAATGGGAAATATTTGAAACGGATTTATAATGAACTGTGATGGTGTCCTAAAGAGACGGCCTGCAATTCCTTCTAGATTCCCAGTTGTTCCTTGTTTCTGATCCAATTGTTCCATTGTCCTCTCAGTCTTACAAATTGCCCCTGCATACTTCTACCCCCACTTCAGGACTAATTTTAGTTTCTTATGGCTAATAATCCTTTACTTTTACAGCAAGAGAATTGGGTACTAGTAGGAAGTCAATACCTTCGGAGTCTCTGTCTATGGCTGCTCTTCGCTGACTATAACATTCATGGGAAGGGTACTGTTGCTCTCTGAGTCTGTCTCCTCATGCATAAAATAGAAATAACAGACTAGGTCATTGCTAAAGGTCCTTCTAGTTCTAAGGTCCCAAATTGCTAGTGTTAAATATTGGATCTTCTTTGACTGGTAAAGGCAAACTAAACCTCAGATACAGCCAGGAGGTGGTGCTCCAGGACCACAATGATCCAACCACTGACACTGTCAAAGTAGTACTGCCCTTGTTGGGGATAAGGGCTTCCAAGAATCCTGCAAGGTCATTTCCACACTGTCTGGTTGATCAGGCACATTTTCCTCCTCTGTTGCTAAACACAACTCTGTGTGTGGCAAGCGTGAGAAGTCTTTGCTCCATCTCTGTTGGGATAGATAAACGTTCTTCCCCAAATATTTCCCTACTGGACAGTGGAAATATTCTTTCTCGATATTTGGTGAGTCACAGTGATGTTTGATAGAGATGGGTGGTAGAATTATGCATGTATCAGAAATATCAGTAGACAAGCAGTTCCAAATGCCATGGGAGATAAAAACGAATATGGACCTTGCATGCTGGTATCAGCTCTTCCATGTATTTGCTGCATAAAATTGGGGAAATGACCTTGTATTTTCCTTCAGTTACCTCCTCTGTAAGCAATTACATTGGATGAGATCAGCAGTTCCCAAATTTATATTTTGTCAGAGAAAAACAGTGGAAAAAATCTTTCCTTAAATAAAGTCATACATGAAATACCCATATATAAATACATCTCAAAACTTTTTACATTACAAGTGGCAGAAATGGAATTCAAACAAGTTTAAAAGTAAAACAAGAGGAAAAAAAAAAATCAAAGCATGCCAGACATGACTGGGTCGGGGATCAAAAGCTGTCATCAGAGATCCATTTCTCTACCCGTCGTATACCTATAACTACTTGGCTTCATTCTCAGCCAGAACTTCAACGTGTGGTAGCAAGATGGTCCTAGAAGAGAGATGGAGGGAGAACATATCTGCTTCCCCCACCCCTACTCCCTGTCTCTTATGATCTGAGAAATTCCAATGAAATGGCACATCTCTGCTGCTAAAGAAGCAAGACTGCATGCTTGCCAGTTCTTTCAGAATAATACAGAGTTAGAAAGGGAATATTCCACATGGCAGACAAGAAGAAGGACGGAAAGATATTCAGTATGAAAAATATATGTAAAACTGGGTTTTCTCTCACTGGAGAAGAAGAAAGAACTATCGTTCTACCAGCTTATGGTGGAACAGAAACTGAAAACCATAGGAATAGGGATCTATAAAATTTCTGGAGGCTCTGAGGGTCCAGACTTCTAAACTGAGAAAAAAGTGACACAGTTCTTTTCTCACTCTTTGTCATGTTAACTCTGAGGCTTCCTCATTTTCTATGGGCTAGCTATTTATTTAGAAAACAAACTGAGAACTTACCATCTTGGCTTTTTCTCATTTTTCAAAATTATTTGTGACCTTGTTTACACGATGAACTTTCTTTGTACATGGTTGAAAATCCAGAAATGATTCTATTATTCAAATAATGTAATTGAGGAACAGATAATTATACAAGCCAGTTATGAAAGTATTGGTATAAAATGGTAATAATATACCTGTAAAAACCCAATGAAATCACCTTGTCCAACTCAATTATTTTCTACTGGAGAAGACTGAGATCCCAATTTCATGCAAAGATTTTGTCCCCAGATAAGATAGAAACTCAGATTGCTATTTCCAAATCCATTGCTGTTGCTGTTGTTCAGTCGCTGAGTCATGTCTGACTCTTTGCAACCCCATGGGCTGCAGCACACCAGGCTTCCCTGTCCTTTACTATATCCCAGAGTTTGCTCAAACTCCTGTCCATTGAGTCACTGATGCTATCTACCCATCTCATCCTCTCCCACCGCCTTCTATCTTTCCTCGCATCAGGGTCTTTTCCAATGAGTCAGTTCTTAGCATCAGGTGGCCAAGAAGCTTCAACCAAATCCATTAGTCCCTCTAATTGTTCCTTTGATGTGTGTTGTTACCAATGATATCTTTTTGCTAACACAGTTCTGAACATGTCACTTCTGTCCTTGATTATTTACATGATTTCCATCTTTATTGAATAGTGTAAACACTTTAGCATCAAGACCCTTTTTGATATAGGCCCTTGCTTACTTATAGCTTTATTTCTATCAGTCCTTGCTTTCCCTTTAAGCACACTGCTTTTCCCTGGCGTCTCTCATACACTGTGGTATTTCTGGCTTCTGGTTTCACTCAGACAATCTCTCTGTCTAGAATACTATGCTCTCCTGTCTCTCATCTCGTGAAACTCTCCTCCTTCTCCAAGGCTCAGTTCATCTGTTAGTCCCTTCAAAGCATGCTGGGACACATTCTCTTTCTTTAAACTAGTTGTGATACCCCTCTGTTTCTCTTATGGCAATTCTTTTCATGGTTGCTCTTGCTAAATTGAATAGAATTTTCAGTTTATTGACTCAGTACTGTGCATGTCATTTTGAATAAATGAATCATCTGATGTTAGGCTTTGTGAGAGAGGAAGCTGGGGGCAAAAATGCTTTCCCAGGACCTCTGAAAATACACTAGAACAGGCTAATGATTCTCTTTCTTAAAAGCCTGAGCAAAACCAGAATCCTCCTCTACAACGTAATGTAGCCACTACCATTTAGCTGGAGTTGGTTACTAAATGGAAATGTAACTTACCATCCCCATCTTTATCTAAAACAAAAGGCTTTAAAAAGGTATATTTCTTCTAAGATGTCACATTCATTTGATACTGGTTATTGAAGGCTACATCTGGGCTCAAAAACAAACTCTGTGATTTGATAGTCCTGTCTGTCAATGAAGAGGAAGATATAATAGTGATGTACATTAGTTCACTTGCTGCCTCCACCTCAATTCAATGGCTCTCAATCTTTTAATCCCTTTTTCACATTTGAGGTTTAGTTTTCACTGCTTGACACACCTTAATCTCATCATAGGGATGGCTCACTATTGGCCATGCTTCCATAGGTATTCTTTACCAACTGAGCCACAGGGAAGCCCTATGGGTAAAAGCAAGTTGCAATATACATGCACCCCTACCTCTTACTGTAATAGTACCCATTTCTCTTTCTCTGAAAAAAGTGAAATTAGCCTTCCTGCAACCCAGACCTTCCAATTATTTGACTCTCCACAAAGCATCATCACCGACTCAATGGACATGAGTTTGGGTAAACTCCGGGAGATGGTGATGGACAGGGAGGCCTGGCATGCTGCAGTCCATGGGGGTCGCAAAGAGTTGGACACGACTGAGTGACTGAACTGAACTGAACTGAACAAAGCATCATAGTGATTGGGGTTCTCGCCTACCCCAGGTATATATGGTACTCAAAGGTGAGAGAAGCTATTTTCCCATCTTTGCATCCAAAGTTCCTCCTTAGGTAAGATAAGCTCAAACTATTTAACTTGTTTCTGTCTTCGCACCAGTACCTTACACATCTGATCCCATTTCATCTTTATGGCAACTCTATACAGTAAGTATAATTATTCTCACTTTCAGGAAAATGATGTTGGAATCAGATAAAAAACTGATTTACTGAAAACCAAAGTGTTTATAAATCCCAAGCCGTTCTAAATACAATATGGGAGCTTCCCTGGTGGTCCAGGGGTCTAAGATTCCACGCTCCCAATAGAGGGGTGGGTCCAGGTTCAATCCCTGGCCAGGGAACTAGATCTCACATGTTGCAACTAAGAGTTTGCATGCTGCAACTAAAGATTCCGTAATGAAGACCTGATGCAGCAACATATATTTTTTTTTAAAATACATTTAAGTACAAATGTATTTATTTTAATTCTGTTAATAAGTATTTTCCAAAAGAATAAATGGACAAATGGATGGATGTTCAGGACCCCGATGCTCGGAAAGATTGAAAGCAAAATGAAAATGGGTCAGCAGAGGATGAGATGGTTAGACAGCACCACAAACGCAATGGACAGGAATTTGAGCAAACTCTGGGAGATAGTGAAGGACAGGGGAACCTGGCAAGGTGCAGTCCACGGGATCCTAAAGAGTCAGACACAATTTGGTGACTGAACAACAAATTACATATTTTTCTACCTTTGTGCTATTGTCAAAGAAATGGCAGATTATAATTTCACTTGAAAATTTTAAGTAGTTTTAATTAGGTTTCTGTAACTAGAGACTAAAAGGATTTTGACTAATATATGTAAGTTTAGTTCAGTTCAGTTGCTCAGTTGTGTTTGACTCCTTGTGACCCCATGAATTGCAGCACGCTAGGCCTCCCTGTCCATCACTAACTCACGGAGTTTACTCAAATTCATGTCCATCAAGTTAGTGATGCCATCCAGCCATCTCATCCTCTGTCATCCCCTTCTCCTCCTGTCCCCAATCCCTCCCAGCATCAGAGTCTTTTCCAGTGAGTCAATTCTTCGCATGAGGTGGCCAAAGTACTGGAGTTTCAGCTTTAACATCATTCCTTCCAAAGAAATCCCAGGGCTGATCTCCTTCAGAATGGACTGGTTGGATCTCCTTGCAGTCCAAGGGACTCTCAAGAGTCTTCTCCAACACCACAGTTCAAAAGCATCAATTCTTCGGCACTCAGCCTTCTTCACAGTCCAACTCTCACATCCATACATGACCACAGGAAAAACCATAGCCTAGACTAGACAGAACTTTGTTGGCAAAGTAATGTCTCTGCTTTTGAATATGCTATCTAGGTTGGTCATAACTTTCCTTCCAAGGAGTAAGTGTCTTTTAATTTCATGGCTGCAGTCACCATCTGCAGTGATTTTGGAGCCTGGAAAAATAAAGGCAGCCACTGTTTCCACTGTTTCCCCATCTATTTCCCATGAAGTGATGGGACCGGATGCCATGATCTTCGTTTTCTGAATGTTGAGCTTTAAGCCAACTTTTTCACTCTCCACTTTCACTTTCATCAAGAAGCTCTTTAGTTCCTCTTCACTTTCTGCCATAAGGGTGGTGTCATCTGCATATCTGAGGTTATTGATATTTCTCCCGACAATCTTGATTCCAGCTTGTGCTTCTTCCAGCCCAGTGTTTCTCATGATGTAAAGGAAGTGAATATATGATGCAGTTGGCTGAGTCTGAGTCGAAAGTCATGTCACCAAAGAAAAACTTCTGGAAAAGTGCCACTGCTGATAATCAGTTGATTATCTGGAGCCTCAGGTTACAAGGCATGTGTACTCTTCACAGTGTCACAGATTAAATCTCAAAGAAGTATTTGAAAATACTTCATCCAGTCTTTCCTAAAGAATTCGGTAAGACTTTGCTCCTATACGAAGCTTTTAAGTGGTTCCATGAAAAAATGAGTTTCACTACTAAAGGATATATTGGGATTTTGATTGTTAATACACATCATGAATCATATAGTGTTATGTATGTCACAGTATCTACTGAACTTATTTTACCACAGATTCTGTACTTAATCTTGAAAAGTGATGTCCTGAGAGATGTAATCTGTGGGATTCTGGCATATTTTGAGCTCCCTGTTTTAAAAGTGGGGGATCAGAGGCTCAGAGAATTTGAGTCACTTGCTTAAGGTATATGGGAGCAGAACTTGAGGGCTATCTCTCAGTTTCTATTCCAAAGTTCTATTATTTTCCATTGGGCTGAAATGTGGTCACTATTAAATCAATTAAACAAGTAGGTCATTCCATAGGCTAAAGTGGTTTCCATGCTGTGAGAGTCTATATAAGCAAACCAAAATCGAAGCCTATAAATGCCTCAAATTTAGGAAATAACATACTAAGGACAACAGTCACAAATAGCAAACTAGATTCTAAGCTATAGACAATTAATAATTGCTTGACTTCACTTCTTCCTCTTCTCTATAAATGTCTCTCCCCTACACTTCTTGGTGCTGCCCTCCTGGCTACTTCTGATTTAGATCTGCCCAATTTCATTTGACTTTTGCTCGAATAAATTCTTAAAAATTGTAATATGCACCAGTTTATCTTTTAACAGCACTGGGGAAGCTATGACAAACCTAGACGTGTACTAAAAAGCAGAGATACCACTTTGCCAACAAAGGTCCATATAGTCAAAGCTTATGGTGTTTCCAGTAGTCATTGTACCGATGTGAGAGTCGGACCATAAAGGAGGCTGAGTGCTAAATAATGATGCTTTTGAACTGTGGTGCTGGAGAAGACTCTTGAGAGTCCCTTGAACTGCAAGGAGATCAAACCATTCAATCCTAAAGGAAATCAACCCTGAATATTCATTGGAAGGACTGATGCTGAAGCTGAAGCTCCAATACTTTGGCCACCCGATGCAAAGAGCTGACTCATTGGAAAAGACCCTGATGCTAGAAAAGATAGAAGGCAGGAGAAGAAGGGGACCACAGAGGATGAGATGGTTGGATGGCATCACCGACTCAATGGGCATGAGTTTGAGCAAGCTCCAGGTTATGGTGAAGGACAGGAATGACTGGCATGTTGCAGTCCATGGGGTTGCAAAGAGTGAGACACGACTGAGTGACTGAACAACAAGAGCAAGGGACAGAAAAGGAATCAAGAGTCCCCAGGAGCAACAAGCAACAAGGTGTAGGTACCTGTTGAGCTTCTTGAACTCACTGTTTCCTCAATGCCTCTGCAGGAGGTGGGTAAGTTTTTCTCAGATCCTGGATGCTAGACCCATGGCTTTTTTGTCATAAGGTTTCAGATGTTACTTGTGAAATTTTTAGTTTTTTGGAACTGGATCCAGAAAGCACTGAAGTTGAACTGGGTGAACCTTAAAAACCAGAGTGGGTCTAGGGTCAGACTAGGTTAAAGTTAGGAACTGGACTGGATCTGACTTAAATTTGACCAGGTAGAGGCTTAGGTGAATAAAATTTTGTCTTAAAGGTTAAAGGTAACTTTATGTGGGTTATACTTACCAAAGATATGCAAATTACAGTGGCCATAGTAAAGAACTTTTAATCATCTTAGATAAGCTTATTCATTTACAAGTTGCCCTAGAGAAAGAGGTATCTCAACAAGGTACTCACTATAAAGAGTAGAGGAAAAAAAATGCTTTCTCCCCTACAGTTTCTGGTGACCAGAGTGGGATCCTCTGGAATACCCCACTTGCTCTGGAGTGTGCAGAAGACGTCCTAGAAAACTTGGCGGAAGCTGGAATTCATATCAAAGTCATGGCTGGTGGAGAGAGGAAGGGAGAATTTCACACTGGCAGGAGAAAAAGTCATACATCCTTTTGCTTTCAGGGACAGCTACTGAGTTCTTGTTTGGGACCTGAGAATTTGGCACCTGTCACTGATGGCCCCTGAAGTATTACCAAACCAGAAATGTGGCTGTACCTTGTGCGTGCTTCTGTGCTAAGTTGCTTCAGTCTTGTTAGATTCTGTGTGAGCCTATGGACTGCAGCTTGCCACACTCCTCTGTCCATGGGGATTCTCCAGACTAGAATACTGTAGTGGGTTGCCACGCCTTCTTCCAGGGGATCTTTCCGACCCAGGGATCCAACCTGTGTCTCTTACATCTGACCTGCATTGGCAGGCAGGTTCTTCACCACTAGCGCCATCTATGGCTAAATATGGCTGGCTTGTACATGTGGTTTGGTATGTCCTTAAGGTGTGCCTATTTAAAAATATTTTCCAAAGCATCTTTGTTAACCTAAAACTTTACAGTTATACTGAGATAAGGTAAACAATGAATATTTATTGACAGTCTAGATTATTTCCAAATAAGATAAACTGACGTATTAACTACTGAGCATAGGTTTATCCACTTTAGGCTTCCTTTTATCTAGAAACTTAAGATATTTGGGTCTGTTTGTAAACATATTTTGTGCCACATTAAAAATTTATTATGAGCAAGAATGTATCTCTGGAAATCATGAAATATGTTTATAATATGCTGGTCCACAGAATACTAGTGTAGCAGACAGTCCACAATTGCTTACTTTCAGGTTTTACTAGGAATAAAGGGTTCTAGTGGTTAAGAATTCTCATCAATATATGTAATTAAAGTGATTTAGGAGTAACAGAGGTGAAAGGAAACAAGTGTGTATGAAAAGTAAGTGAGGAAAGTAGAATGACTAGCCGTTCCAAAATGAGAGAAAACACAGACCAAAACCAGAACGGAAAACAAAGTTGTAGATTTGTGAAAAAGAAATTTTGTTTTTTGGGGAGGAGGGGCCGGGGGGGCATCAAGCTGACTAAAGCTGCAATAGATTTATTTAAGTTTTCAAAGAGTGAGTTTTAATACCAGAAGTACACTGGTGCAAAATCAAAATTAGATTTTCTCTGTTAAAATTATACAGTGTTTTTGAACTATTGGTTTTCTCCTGACAGGAGATTATGAAAGGTTTTAGATAATCAACATTGAATATTCATTGGAAGGACTGATGCTGAAGCTGAAGCTCCAATACTTTGGCCACCTGATGTGAAGAACTGAGTCACTGAAAAAGACCCTGATGCTGGGAAAGATTGAAGGTGGGAGGAGAAGGGGATGACAAAGGATGAGATGGTTGAATGGCATCACTGACTCGATGGATATGAGTTTGAGCAAGCTCTGGATGATCCAGAAGGACTGGGAAGCCTGGCGTGCTGTAGTTCATGGGGACTCAGAGTTGGATACGACTTAGTGATTAAACAACAGCAATAACCTAGAAAGTCAAGATTTTGTGTCTTATCAAAACGATGTATTATACTTCATGTTGTCTTTATCAGGTCTTTGGTTACCTAAGAAAGCCCAGTCTTTTCATATTAAAAGATAAGCTTTATTTACAACTATGCAACCTTACGTATTTGCCTTTAACATCTTCTATTTTCATAGTTATGTATGTAGCTAAATATTGTTTCATAATTATCTGAGATTTTACTTATCCAAATGTTCAAACTTTTTAACTTTTGACAACTTCCCCAAATCAAATTCTAAATGGAGATTTCTTTTTAACATCAAAATAACTGAGATTTCCCAGAGAGCTCCTGAAAAATCTCAAGTGTTTTGTCTCTCACCTTATAGAAGAGAGATATTAAAATAATTAGGTTTATTTGGAATGTTAAAATTACAAGGGAAACACTGTTAAACAAGAAATGATCATTAATTTTCTTGAGTTATATGTGCATAGATGTGTTACTAATATAGATATTCCAGAAATTAGAAATTTGTCAATACTATCATTGTCCAATTATTACCCTAAATTTTCATATGTCATGAAAATAAGTACATTTTCTTATCAAATGAACTCTCATCAGATCTTTAACCATGACCTTTTTAAAGTCTTTTTGTCATTTATAGACAGTTACTATTTCACTCTGATACTTTTGCCAAGGTGCTTCATCTTCAGAGAGATTCATGGAAAGGACTCTGACAAGTACCCTAAAATAGAAGTTTCTGACAACTTTAAGATCATAAAACTGAACTGCCTAGTAATTACCAGAAGTAATGAAAAAAACTGAAAGCAGAAAAAGAATAAAAAATAAGTTAAATTTAAAAATTTCAGGATTGAATAAATTTATGAGGATGATTCTAATTTTTTCACAACTTTTTTTGAAATGTTGCTGGTTCCTTAAGGTTTTATTTTTCCAGATTTAAGGGAAGCTTTTTCTCTTCAGCTATCTATGACATACAATAATTTTGTAAACTATATCTCCATAAATATAATTGAAACATTTACTTATTCTCCCTACCTGATTTTTCTAGAATTCAGAAATTTATTAAGTATTCTTATTTCATGGCAATATAGTTATTCACATAAGTTCAATAGGAATATATAACAAGACACAATTGGAAACACTGGTTATATCACTGAGGCTTGGACTGGGATATCAGAGAAGACAATGGCAACCCACTCCAGTATTCTTGCCTGGAGGATATCCCAGGGATGGGGGAGCCTGGTGGGAGGCCGTCTATGGGGTCACACAGAGTCAAACACGACTGAAGCGACTTAGCAGCAGCAGCAGGACTGGGATATCATACTTGAGAATGTGTATAAGATCATATATGACCAGTCTTAAGGAACTAAGATTGACTTTATAAAGCCAATAAAAGTCCCTTGGAAAAACTGGCTTGGTATCTTGTTTACATGGTTCTCAGTAGTCTTACCAGGTGAGTAAGGAAGGGCACTTTCTGGCATGCCTGGAACCTCAGGAAATCCTGGGAACCTCAAGAAGAGAGGATTTACCCAACTCTATAGGGATTCCATGTCCAGTTCCAACCGGACATGGAACAACAGACTGGTTCCAAATAGGAAAAGGAGCATGTCAAGGTTGTATATTGTCATCCTGCTTATTTAACTTATATGCAGAGTACATCATGAGAAATGCTGGGCTGGAAGAAGCACAAGCTGGAATCAAGATTGCCGGGAGAAATATCAATAACCTCAGATATGCAGATGACACCACCCTTACGGCAGAAAGTGAAGAGGAACTAAAAAGCCTCTTGATGAAAGTGAAAGAGGAGAGTGAAAAAATTGGCTTAAAGCTCAACATTCAGAAAACGAAGATCATGGCATCTGGTCCCATCACTTCATGGGAAATAGATGGGGAAACAGTGGAAACAGTGTCAGACTTTATTTTTGGGGGTTCCAAAGTCACTGCAGATGGTGACTGCAGCCATGACCTTAAAAGACGCTTACTCCTTGGAAGGAAAGTTATGACCAACCTAGATAGCATATTCAAAAGCAGAGACATTACTTTGCCAACTAAGGTCAGTCTAGTCAAGGCTATGGTTTTTCCAGTGGTCATGTGTGGATGTGAGAGTTGGACTGTGAAGAAGGCTGAGTGCCGAAGAATTGATGCTTTTGCACTGTGGTGTTGGGGAAGACTCTTGAGAGTCCCTTGGACTGCAAGGAGATCCAACCAGTCCATTCTGAAGGAGATCAGCCCTGGGATTTCTTTGGAAGGAATGATGCTAAAGCTGAAACTCCAGTACTTTGGCCACCCCATGAGAAGAGTTGACTCATTGGAAAAGACTCTGATGCTGGGAGGGATTGGGGGCAGGAGGAGAAGGGGACGAAAGAGGATGAGATGGCTGGATGGCATCACTGACTCGATGGATGTGAGTCTCAGTGAACTCCGGGAGTTGGTGATGGACAGGGAGGCCTGGCGTGCTGCAATTCATGGGGTCGAGAAGAGTCGGACACGACTGAGCGATTGAACTGAACTGAACTGATAGGGATTCCAGGCAAACTCTGATGGTACATTCTTGGCTTGGTTTCTAGTCTGCAGAGGCTTTTAAAATCTAATTTAAGATTATGATAAGTTCATAATCTTTAACTTATAAAAAGTTCCGGCAAAGCAAATTTTAAAAGAGCCTGTATTGTTAATCACTATTCTTGCTTCACTTACGTAAAAAATCAGGCCAAGTTTAATGAGACTAGACTTTTTTTTTCTTGCTAACAAATTACTCACTGTGATTATTTTTGATATAAATGAGAGTGATTGTAGAGAAAAAAAATACATGTCAGTAGAAAATTATGACACAATCTTGTGGATATCAGATTATAGTTCTGTTCATTGCCTTTGAGGCTTTGTACATATCTGTAAACCAAATTGAATTTTGAATTCTTCTAGTTTCCTCAAACATCTAGCTACAACTCTCCAAACTAATGTTTCCAATTTCCCCCAAACCTTCTGATTTGGAATTACTAAAAACAAACTTCTTTTGAACCTACTTGGAAGGGATTATACCAGAACCTTCTCACTACTGAGATGGAATCCAAACTCCAGAAATTTTATAACTGAGTACACAGCCCCCAGTTAAAAAGGGCTCCTCTAGACTCTTAGAACAGCCTACAAGCTGGACATTAAAATTAAAGTTGACTACGGAGGTTCTTTCCCCAAAGTTTTTATCATCTCGTAGTGGACAGCTCTCCCAGGATCATGGGTCAAGATCTTTATCTCCAACATGAAAACTGTATTCTTTTTGCTTCTTTGCCACTTGCTTTTTCTTTCTGTCAGTGCATGAGAAGACAGGGTTTTTAATTTTGGCAACTACAACTGAACCCACTGCTAAGGTCATTGCTGTACAATAAAAGTCCCTAAATTTTCTGGCTGAGGCGGTTTTAGATAATAGAATTGCTTTAGTTTATTCTTATTGGCTAAACAAGGAAGACTGTGAGGCGTAGCAAATACTTTCTGCTGCACTTAGATCAGCACCTGTGGTATCCTAGCAAATATAAGAAATTAATAATCTACTCAGGTAATACAGGATGATGTGACTTCAGGTATATCCTTTATTTGACACCAACTGAGTTGGTGACTGTAGTCCCTGGCTGAGGAGTATACCTCCATCTTGAGGCATTACCCTGCTGATAGTTATCATTGCAGTCTCCCTGGTGTGCTACATTATCTCAAGTGTATTAAATTATGATCACGGCCACACCAGTACACAGTGATCTCACTGTGCATGGAGAAACCGAAACAAAATGCTTCATAACAGCAACAGCTCTTCCAGCGCTCTGACATTATAACCGATGAAGTTCACCTTGAGATACTAGCAACTCGACTCTGATAGTGACAGAGTGGCAGTAACGCCAAGCTTGGGGTCAATCTCTCATGTATAAGAGGACGACCAAAAGAGGGGAATGGTGAGCTTAAGTACACAAGGGGGCCATTAGAATGATGTGGCTTAGTGCTGTGATGACATATGCAACCAAATTAAAACCTAAGCATGTAAATGCGTCAATAAGAAGTCAAAACACTAGGGACAACCATTCACAGCCAACTGGCTTCGGGCTATAGCCAACTGATATTTGCTTTACTTTGCTTCCACATTTTCTTTGTAAAAGTGTTCCTAACCACTTCTGGTTTGATTTGAATTGTTTTTGCTCAAACAGACTCTTAAAACTTGTACTATAGCTCAATTTATCTTTCAACAACACATAGCACAGGAATATATATTTTTTTTCCCCTGCTACTTTAAGTTCCTTGAATCCTCTTTATTTATTCTCTCTACCCCAATCCATTCTGAAAGACTCCACAACTATGAACAACAGAAAGGTAGGCTCAGATTGAGTTGACATACACCAGGCATTGGAGAGCATCCTGTCAGAACTTCAATAACAGATTTCCCCATGGTTGGAAATGTCATTGCGCCATTATTAAGAAATACACAAAATCAGTACTCTTTTATTATCAAAGTTCTTATAAGACAAGTTTCTCTCTGGAGTTCATTCTGATACTTCATGGATTATCATCTTCCACATACTTTCTGGGAAAACTTCCACTGTACTAAATCAACTTCCAAAACCTCCATCCTTCTCCATGAAAACACACGCTTTTGAGTACCTACGTTTGTTTTCCAGACAACCTAAGTGCTTTGGATACATTCTCCTTGACCAACTTGGAGTTCTGGTCTTATGTGAAAACATTCCACTCTTTCATGTTTTCCAGACAGTGTCTAATTGGAATGGAAACTAGCACAGAATTGGGTGTTTAGTGAAGGAAATGACATGTGGCCCTCTGAGAACTAAGGGGTGATGTCACTCACTAAGGTGAAGACTCTGTTGCATGATGCCTTTATGACCAGGGATTAGTGAGGTGTGGTGAACAGAGCACTGGACTGGGAGTCAGCAGGCCCTCCTGGTGTAGCTTTCTGTCTGACCCTGCATACATCCCTTTCCACCACCTTGGTGCGACTCCTTATTCATACTGTAAGCCTCCCCACCCAAGTCTTGTTTTCACTAAGCTAGATCTATCAACTTAGAAAGTCTTGGTGGAGGGGCTAAGGGATATACAATTGGCAAGGAGATGGCAAAGAGTCAGCTTTCTACCCAATTGCTAGATGAACAGTAAAGTTCTGTAGGAAAAACAGAGGAGGAATCACTGAATTCTGCTTGGTTGGTTCATTCATTCAGGAAAATATGGGGAAGATGAACTAAGCTGATTAAAATGTTATGAGAGTCTCCTGGCTTCTGTGTAGACAATGGATCACAGGGGACATTAGAAGAAGTGGAAGGGGCAGTTAGGATACTAATCAAATATAGGGATACCTTGTTTTATTGTACTTCACTCCATTGTGCTTTGTAAAAATAAATTAAACTGTGCTTTTTGCAAATTGAAAGTCTGTGGTAACCCTGCATCAAGCAGTTCCATGGCTGCCATTTTCCTGTTTGCTCACTTTGTGTCTTTGTGTCACATTTCTGGCAATTCTTGCGATATTTAAAACTTTTTTCATTATTATTCTATTCATTATAGTCATTTGTGATCAGTGATCTTTGATGCTACTCTTGCAAAAAAAGCCATACAAAAAATGAAGTAATGCCATTTGCAGAAACATGGTTGGACGTAGAGATTATCATACAAAATGAAATGTTACAAAGAAATAAATACCATATGATGTTACTTACATGTGGAATCTAAAATATGACAGTGAACTTATCTATGAAACAGAAACAGACCCACAGACAGAGAAAACAGACCTGCGGTTGCCTAGGGGATGGGGGAGTTGGAAAGGGATGAAGTGGGAGTTTGGGATTAACAGATACAAACTATTATACATAGACTGGATAAACAACAAGGTCCTACGGTATAGCACATGGAACTATATTCAATCTCCTGTGATAAACCATACTGGAAAAGGCTATGAAAAAGAATATATATGTATATAGAACCACTTTTCTATACACCAGAAACTAGTAAACTTTGTAAATCAACTATATTTCAACTAAAAATAAACAAAAGATTGCAGCTAAGAGCAGTTTGCTTAAGGATAATGAGAGAGCCTACAGTTTATTTCATTTTTCCTCACATTAAATAAAAAGTCTCTCTCTTTTTCTTTCTTTCTTTTTTTTTAATACCATTGAATTCATTAGTGTGTGTCTTCTCCCAAGTCCGGCAGCCTCATCCAGCATAATTCAGTTCAGACTTCAGTGTTACTACCTGAGAGAGCAGGATAGATTAAAAGCAGTTTAGAGATTTTGAGTTTATTTCTGAACTTTCCCCTTTCAAATCAATTCCAAAAATAAGCTGCGATGTCCATCTTTTAGACTCTGCCCAGTGGAAAATGTTCTTACAACAAAGACATCCAGGAAACCTTGAGTCCCATGTTGCTTTAGGTTTTCTTATGGCAGGATGTTCCCACAAGTCTCTTCTTCTAGAAGCAGAGCTGTCACTCTCTTTTGTTCTCTCTGGCTTTGCCACTCTCTCCTGAGTTCATCGGCTCTCTCTCTTAATCCTACTCTCATGCTTGCCCTAGCAATCTAGAAGACTCTGACATGGTCTAGCTTGACATTTTCACTTTAGGGGTGATGCATCACTTTTACATTGCTGTTGTAACAAGTTACTATAACCTTAGTGTCTTAAAACAACCAAATGTATCATCTCACAGTCCACAGGTTAGGCATTTGGTTTGAGTCTCCCAGGATTCAAATCAAGATGTTGAAAGCCTGTGTTCCTTTGTGGATAGTGTAGGGGAGAATCAATTGTCTTACGTGGTAACAGAACTTAGATCGCTGTCTCCTTGCTGGGGATCTCTCTTAGGCTCAGAAAAAGCACCAGGGACTCAAATCTTACTCACCTTGTATCACTCTTGCCCACTCTTCTGCCTTCCTCCTTTATTCCCAACGACTTATCTAGAGTAATCTCCCCACTTTAAGGTCTTTTATTAGTAAAGTCTCTTGCCATGTCACCTTGAAGCATATTCAGATGTTCTGAGAAGGGGCTGGACATCTCTGGGAGAAATGAATCTGCCTACCACAGTTGAAAAAACTGAGGCCCCAAAGATCGGCATGCCTTCTCATAATCAGTAAATTACAGTTCAAATTTGAATCCAGGTGTGAGATTTGTAGGGGCTTCCCAGGTAAGCGGTAAAGAATCCATCTGCCAATGCAGGAGCTGCAGGAGATTCGGGGAAGATCCCCTGGAGGAGGAAATGGCAAACTTCTTCAGTATTGTTGCTAGGGAAATCCCATGGACAGAGGAGCCTGGTGGGCTACAGTCCATGAAGGTTGCAAAGAGTTGTATACAACTGAAGTTGACTGAGCACATGAGATTTCTAACTTAGAATTCTTTCCAATATATAAAAATATATGCAGCTCAAGTGTGAATTCAGGTCTCTCCTAAGAGCTGAATGATGTTTGGGGGACTAATACAACCTCTAAGATAAGACACACATGTATTTAGAAGCTTATTCCTCCGCTCACCAGCCATTTGTGTGAAAGTGAAAGTGTTAGTCCCTCAGTCGCATCTGACTCTTTGCATCTCCATGGACTGTAGCCCACCAGGCTCCTCTGTCGATGGAATTCTCCAGGCAAGAATGCTGGAGTGCATGGCCATTCCCTTCTCCAGGAGATCTTCCTGATCCAGGGGTCGAACCCCAGTCTCCTGCACTGCCGGCAGGTTCTTTACTATCTGAGCCACCAGGGAAGTCCTACACTCGCCACTTGACGTTGAGCAATTCAGGTTGCATATCTGAGCCACAACTTTCTCATCTATAAAATGAAAGGAGAGGACCCATGTAGCGGGGATTTAGGGAGCATTTAATAAGCTATTTCTTGAGCACTTAGGACAGGGTTTATATTTTTTAAAAATCACTGAAAGAGCCAATTTGAGTTCCTATACTTTGTCGATGAGAAAACAGACCCAGAGAGGAGGAGCAATTGCACGAGGTCATATAGTGGGTTAGTGGCAAACCCCAAGCCAGATTACACAATGGCATGAGAATTCAGAGGGAGAGTAATTACAAGAATGAAATTCCACACCTGCTTTCGACAACATTCCTCAACCAGCCCAGAGGCTGAGCCTCAATTTCCTTCCACCAGGGTATCCCACAGGAATTAGAGGTTGAAAGGCAGGCATGCTGGATTCATCTGATGTGACAACTTTGGTCTTCCCCGGCATTTTCAGTTTCCACATTCCTCTATGAACCTCTGCCCTACAGCCCAATCGATGTCAGCTCACTTAGCGCTAAATGCTTCCTGCTCACCGAGCCATTTTGCATTAGCTTAGTAAAAATGGAGCCATCCAGCATCAATTCACATGAAATAATTTTCCACTTCATGTCAACCGAAAATCACCCATTTCCTGCTACAAGTGACACTTAGTACTGGGAAGCACTTGGAGTCGTTGAGCTATCGTCGCCTGGACTGCCTGCCTTTGTGTGATCAGGTCCTGTATCTAGAGAGAATATGGATCAAGACTCTATTTTTATGTGATTAAATATAAGGATTAAAATCTAGCCCATCTTCTTATCAAGCTGAAATATGTTCACCTCCCAAAGACGGAAAATAGTCATTGCATTTGTAACTCCAAATATGGGGCAGGTCAGAGCAGATTGTTCAATCATTCAGTGAGTGTATAGAGACCTCCTATGTTCTAGACATTCTTGCAAATACAAAGATAACAAAATAAAATCTCTACTCTTAAAAGATTCTTACTGTCCAGACAGGACAGTTAAATGTGTATATAGTCAGCTATAATAAAAGGCATGTTTAATCATATGCAGCTGTTAAAATATTATGTCTTAAGCCAATGATGTTCAAATACTTTCAACTGTGAAACTTCATTTAAGTGAAATTCAATAAATAAAACTGATAATACAGGACCTGCGGTGGCTAAAGTGGGAACAAGAGACCTGGAGACCTATCCATTAACACATTATAGTTTCTGATAGCTCTTCATAATATATTTAAAAGGAGCTGTTTTGCAGTATTTGTAACTGCTTTACTGAATGTACTGATCTGTAAATACAAGTAGGAAGTCATTCTTTTTATCATTACCTCTTTGAACTTACTCTATAGATTGATATTTCTCATACTCCTGGCTTGTATCTCAGGGGGATTCTATAGTTTCTCTGGTCCTTCTCAGGTGTTAATAAATAATCTTGTTTCCAGCTCATTATAGAACTAAAGGTAATCTCAGGGAAAGGGGAAGATTTTTCCCTTTCCTAAGCACTGCTCCACACAGTTGGAAAATGTACAGAGAAGAGACTTGTTACCCACCTCTTCCCCATTTCCCTACCATGCTCTTCTACACCACTCCCCTCACTTATTATGACTCCTATGAGTTCTCCTGATTTGAGAGGGTATTAGGGTGATGGTGACAGAAGGAAGAGGCAATGAATGTCTTACTTGCCCAACAGGGTAATGCACAATGGTAATTACAACAGGTAATTTCACAATGGTACCCAGGCAAGAGAACATGGAATCTAGTTCACTTTGTTTGTGAAGCTAAACTTACCAAGTTACTTTGGTGTGGAGCTGCAGCCATTTGAAGGAAGGAAACATTTTTATAAATTGTCACCTTGTTTCATCACCTAGTTCTGTGCTGCCTCCAAAAGGAGGGTATGTCTTTTATAAAATTTTCACATGGCACATAGGGACAGAGGCAGTCCTGTTGACCAGTACAATTTAAAGCTGATGCTTGACTAAAGGTGGCAGGTGTTCAAAGACTGGTTCTTTCCTTTGCTCTGGAAATTACTAGGCTTTCTCCTTGTGGCTCAAATGGTAAAGAATCTGCTTGCAGTGCAGGAAACCCAGATTCAACCTGGGTTCGATCTGGGTTGGGAAGATCCTTTGGAGAAGGGCGTGGCAACCCACTCCAGTATTCTTGCCTGGACAATTCCATGGACAGAGGAGCCTGGTGGGCTAACAGTCCATGGCGTTGTGAAGAGTCAGACATGACTGAACAACTAACAATTTCACTTCCACTCCCACTCTAGGACTCTCCCATTTGACGATTTCTGATTCCAATGGCTAAATATTTGTGATCGTACTTCAGTCCTGCACCCCATACCACCACCCCACACAGACCATATCTGTTGGATCTCCTCTACTTGCAGGTGGTCTCTGAATAGAGTCCGTTTCAAGACATCTGGAGGTTTACTGCCTCATCTGCACCAGAGAACACATATGCCCTTCGCCCACCATACTAGGAAGTAGAGCTCCACAGCCACCTCCTCACCCCAGCTGCCCAAGACTCCTTCAGAAAGTCTCTCCCTGTTAGGCCTTTTCAAGAATTAATCAAATTCCTGTCTCCATATTCACCAAAGTCAGGGGTATTTACATAATTTTCAGGAGTCTCCTCCATCTGAATAAATCTCCTAGCATCTCCTCTGTACCCACACCTGGAGGATTAGCCAAGTGGCAAAACCAGTTCCACAGCTGTCCTATATCAACAGGTGGCAACTGAGAATCTGGGCCTTTGGAGCATCTGCTGAGACTCAAAGAGATAACGGAATATCTTGATACATAATGTTTAGTGACATGAGTAAATTCTCAAGAAATAATAAATGGAAGGATGAATAAACATATAAACTTGAGTGTGTGTGTGTGTGTGTGCACATATTGTGTGTGTACGGAGAAGGCAATGGCACCCATTCCAGTGCTCTTGCCTGGAAAATCCCATGGGCGGAGGAGCCTGGTGGGCTGCAGTCCATGGGGTCGCTGAGGGTCGGACACCACTGAGCGACTTCACTTTCACTTTTCACTTTCATGCATTGGAGAAGGAAATGGCAACCCACTCCAGTGTTCTTGCCTGGAAAATCCCAGGGACAGGGGAGCCTGCTGGGCTGCCGTCTATGGGGTCGCACAGAATCAGACACGACTGAAGAGACTTAGCAGCAGCAGCAGCATCGTGTGTGTATGTGTCTGTCTCTCTATCTATCGCTATAGAATTGGATGAGGTAGAGAAGATACTTAAGATTTTTTTTCATTTAAAGTATGCTTTATTTAGCACTTGTGAAAGTCACTCAGAGTCCCTGCCTATACCACAAAGACATAGGATATAAATTCTAGGTACCCCCTTTGTTAGTTTCCTATTGCTGCTCTAACAAATTACCTCCAAACATAGGATATAAATTCTAGGTACCCCCTGTGTGAGTTTCCTATTGCTGCTGTAACAAATTACCTCCAATGCTGTGACTTAAAAGCACAGATTTATTATACTAACATTCTGGAGGTCAAGAATCCGAAAAAGGGGTTTTAAAAGGCTAAACTCAAGGTATCAGTAGAGGCATGAGTCCTTCTGGAGGCTCCAGGAGACAATCTCTTTTCTTGGCTTTTGAGTTCCTAGAGGCTGTCTACATGACTTGGCTCCTGATACCACATCACTACAAACTCTGCATGTTTCCCCTAACTTTGACAGTCTAGCCTCCTTGTTATAAGAACTACTATGATTTCATGGGACTTAGAGACATCAGGGTGAATTTCCCATCTCAAGATCCTCATTAATTACATCTCGTCTGTTTTGCTACGTAAGGTAATGTATTTGTAGGCATTGAGGGTGAGGACATGGACCTCTTTGATAGGGCTCTATTAGTCTACCTGTCACATCATCCTTAACAGGAGGTCATGGACAGAGAAAATGAAAAATGGTAACAAATATGAATGCTTTAAAGTGTGAACCTCAGCAAGTGACCTAACCCCACTCAGCCCACAGTTTCTTTGTCTGTCAAATAATAGTACCTGTTTCATGCAATTGTTATTAGTGTTAAATAAGTCAATATTTTTAAAATGCTGAGAACAGGGCTGGCTCACAGTGAGTGCCACATAATTATTTTTTAAAAGCCTCAAGGGAGGGAATTTCCGGGTGGTTCAGTGGTTAGGACTCCATGATTTCACTCCTGAGAGCAAGGGTTCAGTCCCTAGTCAGGGAACTAAGATCTCGTAAGCCAGTCGCATGGCCAAAGGGGGAAAAACAAAACAAAGAGTAGTTAAAAAAAAAAAAAAAAAGAAAAATAAGTCACAAGGGAGGATGCTCTACATTACAAAGTAGACTCAGGATACAGCTGCTTCTTATTTGGCTGACACTGTGTTACATATTCCAGGATTAATAGCATCAGGGGCTCATTAACTTAATGAATGTTAATAAATCTCTGGAGTAAGTCTGATACAATAGTATATGCAAATACTATTTTTTTAAGAACACATTCTAACATGTTAACAGTTCTCCTGTGAGATTATGGGTGATTTTTATACTCTTCCTTATACTTGATCAATGTTCTATACTTTGATCAATTAACCTGGATGCCAGTTATAGCAGAGGAAAAAGATAAATAAGCCCTGCTATTAAAAAAAAAAATATATATATATATATATACACACACATATAAAGAGATCAGAGCGTTTTTGTTGTGGTGGTCTTTTATTTGCAGGGTCAGGGGTGGGGGTGGTTCCTAGATTTGATTATATATATAGGCTGGCTTCCCTATACATTCAGGCAATGCTCCAACACCAGCTGAAAGAAAAGAAAGAAAGTAAAGTTGCTCAATCATGTCCAGCTCTTTGCGATCCCATGGACTATACTCTACCAGGCTCCTCCATCCATGGGATTTTCTAGGCAAGAGTACTGGAGTGGGTTGCCATTTCCTTTTCCAAGGTATTTTCCTGACCCAGGTATCGAACCCAGGTCTCCTGCATTGCAGGCAGATGCTTTACCATCTGAGCCACCAGGGAGAAGGACACCAGCTGAGTGTCCTATAATTCAATTAAATTCTGACACCATCTACCCAAAGATAGCATCAGATTCACAGGTTGATGGCTCAGCCCACAAGACTGCTCCCCCTACCCCAAGTTCCTGATCAACTGGCTATAGGTTGGAAATTGCCTTGAATTTCTTCTTGGGCTTCAAAGTCAATTGCAAGACCAGGCTCTTACTTTTATTTCTGAGCAACAGGCTATTAATATAAATAGGAGACTCCCAAGACACCTCCTAGGATTCTATTAATTTGCTAGAGTGGCTCACAGAATTCAGAGAAACATTTCAATAACTGGGTTACCAGTTTATTATAAAAGAATACGACTCAGGAGTAGCCAAATGGAAATGATGGGCAGGGCAAGTTATGGAAAAAGAGCATAAGCTTCCATGTCCTCAGGGCATACTACTCTCCCCAAATCTCCACTTGCTCACCAACCTGGAAGCCCTCTGACCCCAGTTCGTTTGGATTTTCATGAAGGCATAGTACATTCCTGCCTTCCTTGACCTCTTCCTTCTTTTCTTGCTTCCTTTTTATTAATCAGTGAAGGTCTATAAGTCTTTAGGGCTTCCCAGGTGGCAGCAGTGATAAAGAATCCACCCGCCAGTGAAGGAGACATTAGAGACCTGGGCTCCATCCCTGGGTTGGGAAGATCCCCGGAGAAGGGCATGGCACCCCACTCCAGTATTCTTGCCTGGAGAATCCCATGGACAGAGGAGTCTGGCGGGCTACGGTCCATAGGGTTGCAAAGAGTCAGACACGACTGAAGTGACTTAGCACACAACACATGAATCTTGAAGTTCTTTAGTTCAGCTTCAGTGGGCTTCACTTGAGCTGCTTATTTCAAATGCAAGTTTTTATGCTTCGGCCCTTAAAATTCAGATCAATAGGTCTGAATTGGGGTTGCAGGAATCTATCCTGAAAACATTCACACCTAGACACATACAAGGTGGGAATGTTGAGGAATGTTGTTCAAATGTGGTCTAATCCCCTCACCTAATGGTTCTGAGAAACTAAAACCCAGAAAGAGAAAATGACCTCCCTGGTAAGTCAAATGTTGATATGGTAGCAATTTTGAAGAAGGTCTATACCTGATTATCTGATTTCTTTTCAGAGCCCTTGTAACTGTAGGTTCCTGAAATTATAAAAATGCAAGGACCTCTAAAAGCACCAGGGTGATCTCTAGGGAACTGCAGTGTTTAAGGCAAATACCTATTCATCTTCTTATCCCACAGCTGAAATCAGACTGAAAGGATCATGTGGGAGAATCCTGAAAGGGAGGAGAAATCAGAAAAGAGAAGCTTACAGCCCGGTGTGGATGAGGAGGACTGGCTTCCTAGTGTCCAAGCTGCTCACACTGGGCAGTGCTCCATGTGCCAGCCAGGATGGTCTTTTTAAAAGACAAACCTCCCTGGCGACCCTCTACCCTGGCACAGCACCACCCATATGGAGTTTGGTATGGTGGGAACAGTACGTACACTGGGATTGGATGGACTAGAATTCAAAGTGTGTAACCTGGGACTGAAGCTCCAATATTCTGACCACCTGATGCAAAGAGCCGACTCATTGGAAAAGACCCTGGTGCTGGGAAGGATCGAGGGCAAGAGGAGAAGGGGGCGACAGAGGATGAGACGGTTGGATGGCATCACTCATGACTCAGTTAACATGTATTTGAGCTAACTCTTGGAGATAGTGGAAGACAGAGAAGCCTGGAGTGCTGCAGTCCACGGTGTCACAAAGAGTTGGACTCGACTTAGAGACTGAACAGCAACAACGCCCACAATCTGGGGCAAATCTTCGGCTCTCTGTGCCTTGGTTTCACGATTTTTAAAAAATGACAGAATGGTAACCAACACACAGGGTTTGTAGTGGAGAGGCTGTATAATACTAACATGTTAAGCACTTAAGGCTCTGAAATTGAACACCTAAGTTCAAATCTTGTCTCCTCTTCTTAATAGCTGTGACTTTGAGCAGGTTACTTCACTCTCTGGGACAGATGAGCACCAGGATCATACATTCCTTGTGGGTCATTGTGCAGATGAAAGGAAACGCTGTACTAAGGCTCTTGATTAAGTACTTAGCAAGGGCTCAGAGAATGGTAGCTGGATGAAGCAAGGTAGATGCTTGACAAACCAGTGGGAAATCAAATGAATGGGGGAAAGGAGAATTTCAGGCAAGATGTAGTCACACAAAGCAACATGTCTCATCTCCTCTATGAAAATGCCCTCTAAACCCAGTGAAGTTTCACTGATTGGAGAGAAGCTGGGAGGGTAGACCAGATTAGGATAATTGTTTTCCTTGGAAGCTGAAAAGTCACAGCTAATTTGCCACAGGCACCTCTATTACCATCATTTCAATGCAATCCCCAAATCCCATTGAAATAGTGAATGAAATTGAAAAGCTGCAAAGGAAGAGAAGGAAAATTGAGAGGAGGAGCCAAAATGCTTCAGGCTCTGTTTGGATCCTCTCTTGGCATCTCCCCACCCTGTCTTGGGCCCAAGCCTCTGCAAGCTTCCTCTCTTTCTGTTCCTTTCTGGGGCGAAGTGGGAGGGAGGGAAGTCTTTATCCCTGCTGTTGGCCCTGAGAAGTTATTTTCTCTAAGGGGAAGTGCAGAAGAGAGGTGAGCAAGCTGAGGCATTGAAAGAGAGAAGCCTGAGGAATAAGAGAGCAGGGCCTTGGTCTCAGACTGAAAACACAAACAGTACAGCTTTCCATCAAGGTTCTCATCAAACCTTTGTAGCTGCCTCTTTACCTGCTTGTGTTTGCACAGACATGGGGGTGTCCGGACCTCAATGCCAAGGCCATGAGCAGTCAGACTTGGTGTTAATCCAGGCCCCTCAACAGCGTCATAGTTTATTCAACATTTGTAAAATGAGACAAGATGGGTAAAATACTTGGCACCATGCTCAATAAAATGAGCCTGGTGCCTTTTCTCCTCCCCCTCCTTCTTCATCTTTTCCTTCTTTGTGCCTCCTCTTTCTCTGTCCTCTTTGTAAAGACTTTTTTATATGGACCATTCTTGAAGTCTTTATTGAACTTGTTACAATATTGCTTCTGTTTTATGTTCTTTTTTTTTTTTTTTTTTTTTGCCACAAAGCATGTGGGGTCTTAGCTCCCTGACCAGGATTCAAACCTGCATCCCTTGCATTGGAAGTCAACATCTTAACCGCTGGACCACCAGAGAAGTCCCTCTTTGTCCTTTTTAATCCTCATGCTTTTCTTCCTCTTTCATGCCCTGTCTCTGCTCCTGAAGTCAGGGGCTGTGTTTAACACAACTCTGCCTCTCCTTAGGCCTTGGACACAGCAATTGCTCAATGGATACTTGTATAATGGAGAAAGAAAGAAACTCTCCATTGCCCTTTCTCTGTGTATTAGAAAGCACTCTCATATCTGTGTTCTCACCCAGGAGTACTTAGCTATTAAAATACAAAACTTCTATGTAAAGAATTAGAGAATCATAAAAACCTAAACAACCCATGCATTGGTCTAGGCTCCAACTCTGACTTTACATAAAGGACCCTGGAGGCTCAGAGAAGACTACAGATTTACTTATGGCCCTTGTGGGGGCAGGGGCAGAGTTATCTGTCTTGATCCTCATCCATTTCTATTTCTCTAGATCACAGCAGCTCCCTCTGTGGAGGTGAGACTCCTGATTGTCCCATTGATACATTTGCTCAATTATTCATTCAGTGAAGAAATGTCTGATAACACAATGTATCAGATAGTTATGCTACCAAGGATAACTATACATTAAAATAGTCCTAATATCTATTCTCATAGAGCAAGCAAAGGAGACTACTGTTAACTGAAAACATGTGAAAGTCACTCTCCTGTCCTCAACACACATGGATAGATTTTCAGTTTTAAATAATAATAACATGCTTCACAGGAAAGCGGCAAGATGCTATGAAGGAGGAAAATAAAAGGTGGATGCTATTGAACTGGGGCATTGAGGAAAGCATTTCTGACTGAGTGACTTTTAAGAGGAAGCCTAAAGATGAAAGAATATTCTTGCGGGCAAGTTCTGCTAGTCCTCTTTGTCTCTCCACCTGGAATGCCCTCTCCTGTTTCTTCCTTCATCTGAGCCCACATGTTCTTCAAGTCCCAGTACAAAGGCCACACGTCTTTCCTTATCATCTTAACTCTGCCCTTTAAAAAAAAAAAAAGTTCCAGTCTTCCCTCCAAAAACAGATTTTCATCATTTCAATTCATATTCAGCAAATATGTTAACAGAGATGTTTGACTCTATTTGCCAAGGCAAATTCATCAGTATCCTTTATGTGGATGAACTTGGTTATGCTTATCTGGTTTATTAAAGCATATTGGATTTATATGAGCTTAAGCCTGGTATAAGAAGTTCTATAAGCAAGATATTACCTAATTGCTTTGTAGATATGCATGAGAGAGAAAGAGGTAGACAGATAGGTAGGTGATAGGTAGATTTATCACCAGGTATTTTATATTGAAGCAATGAACTTTGCTGGAAAAAAATGTAAACTCTTCATTAAGAGATGAGAAATAACAGAGTGGAGAACAAAAGGTGAATTTGAAGATGGTAGACATGAATATCAGAGAAGGCAATGGCACCCCACTCCAGTACTCTTGCCTGGAAAATCCCATGGACGGAGGAGCCTGGTAGGCTGCAGTCCATGGGGTCGCTAAGAGTTGGACACAACTGAGCGACTTCCCTTTTACTTTTCACTTTCATGCATTGGAGAAGGAAATGGCAACCCACTCCAGTGTTCTTGCCTGGAGAATGCCGGGGATGGGGGAGCCTGGTGGGCTGCCATCTATGGGGTCGCACAGGGTCGGACATGACTGAAGCAACTTAGCAGCAGCAGCATACATGAATATAGATTCTACTTTTAGTTTTTAATGACTAAACCAGCAACAATTACAACAAGACTAATCTCCAGCCTTTTGGAGCTCTTCATATATTCTAAGTATCGTGCTAAGGGTTTCATGTATATTACCGTGTTAATCTGATTCAACAGAAATTATGATGAGTTTTACTCCAGTTTTTACAGATAGGGAAACTGAAGCTTGGGAAATTAACTAACTTTCTCAAAGTAACACACTTAACAAGTAATAAAGGCAGAATTTACCCTGGGTGGTTTTATTCTAGAACTCAACACTACATACTCACTTGAAAGTTCAGACCAAGCTTAATAAGCAATTTAGCTACAGTTTGCATCAATTTTTCTAACCTAAAATAACAAGGGGAGCGGACACAGTACTTGACAAGTCAGCACCTCTGTTTTAAACGGCCACTTCTTCCTGTTCTTTCATAATTTGGGAAGATCAAGAGAGGCTTCCTAGAAGAGTTGCAGGAAGATCTGGAATCTGGAGAAACTCTCAGTCTCATGGGTTCCTTTCACTTCATTCAAACCCCCATCCTGCAATTCTTTGATTATTTATAGAAGATATTCCCAAAGGAGGGCAGCTCCTTATTCTGCCTTAGAGATTGTGAAGAGAGATAAATAACACATTCCTCATTCTCTTACTCGCTGGGGAAATTGGGGGCTGTGTTTACATCGCGTCCTTGGTATTTATCCTCCTGCTGACTCTTCCATCCCCTCTATTTCACGTTGTTATTTTACTTCCATTAGGGGAGCAGAAAAAACATGAGAAGCCATTCTGATCCACCCCAATCCTCAGAGGGCACTGCTCGGTCAAATCAGCATCCTCTCCCTTGTAATTTTCCCTACAAACATCTCATTCAAGAGGCATTTTCCTCCCTCTGAGTGCTAATGTCCTGATGATGATAAAAATAAATAAATATCACACACACACACACACACACACACCAAAACAAAACAGAAGGGAAGAAAACAGAACAGAAAATCAATTGCACGCTTGGTTCATTTCATGTTTATATACTTCTGGATTTCCTTCCTGGGCTCCTGAGAATTGCCTAGTTAGCAGTTAGGAAGGGCTGGAGGGGTCACTGCAGTTTTAATGTGGCATGCCTGTCTTCCATGGCTTTTCTTCTTTGAGAAGGGGCTGGACTTTATTAAGAAAACTTCTGAACATATGAGCTCCTTTATTTATCCATCATGTCTATGGAGACATTGATGCAGTCCATTTTGTATGGGGAACTGACAAGATTATTTGTTATTTTCTGTTCTTTTCCAGAAATAGAGGCTTTGCTTCAAGAAAACCCTGTGGTAGGTTAAAACAATTTTGACCACTGGAGTCCTTATTTGGTTAATTTTCCTTTATACTGGCTCTTCAATGAAGGACAAGATACTCTGAGCATCTAGCTGTGTGTTAAGAACTATGCCAAGCACTTTTCACATGTTATTCCATTTGATTAAACAAACAAATATATTGACGTAAACAGCAATGTCCTAATGCCATAGATGGAGAAAATGAGACTCCGAGTATAAACACAATTCTGATTGGGAGATTGTGAGTCTTTGCAGCTCACTGATATAAATTTACTTCCGTCTGATAACTTTTTAAAAATTCTATATTGTAGATGATTGTCAATGCTGTGCTAGTTTCAGGCAGGCATACACAAAGTGAGTTATTTGCACATGTACAAGCATGCATTCGTTTTCAGATTCTTCCCCGTATGGGCTATTACAGACTATTGACTATACTTCCCTGCGTATGCAGCAGGTCCTTGTTGATTATCTATTTTATATTTCAGTTCAGTTCAGTTGCTCAGTTGTGTCCAACTCTTTGTGACTCCATGGACTACAGTATGCTAGGCTTCCCTGTCCATCCTCAACTCCTGGAGCTTACTCAAACTCATGCCCATCAAGTCGGTGATGCCATCCAACCATATTATCTTCTGTCATCTCCTTCTCTTCCTACCTTCAATCTTTCCCAGGATCAAGGTCTTTTCCTAAGGAGTCAGTTCTTTGAATCAGGTGGCCAAAGTATAGGAACACCAGCTTCAGCATCAGTCCTTCCAATGAATATTCAGGGTTGATTTCCTTTAGGATTGACTGATTTGATTTCTTTGCTGTCCAAGAGACTCTCAAGAGTCCTCTCCAACACCATAGTTCAAAGGCATCAATTCTTTGGTGCTCAGCTTTCTTTATAGTCCAACTCGCACATCCATACATGACCACTGGAAAAACCATAGCTTTGACTAGACGGACCTTTGTCTGCAAAGTAATGTCTCAGCTTTTTAATACACTTTATAGGCTGGTCATAGCTTTTCTTCCAAAGAGTAAGTGTCTTTTAATGTCATGGCTGCAGTCACCATCTGCAGTGATTTTGGAGTCCAAGAAAATAAAGTCTGTCACTGTTTCCATTGTTTCCCCATCTATTTGCCATGAAATGATGGGACTGGATGCCATGATCTTAGTTTTTTGAATGTTGAGTTTTAAGCCAGCTTTTTCATTCTCCTCTTTCACCTTCATCAAGAGGCTCTTTTTTACCTCTTCACTTTCTGCCATAAGGGTGGTGTCATCTGCATATCTGAGGTTATTGATATTTCTGATGGCAATCTTGACTTCAATTTGTGCTTCATCCAGTCTGACATTTCTCATGATGTATTCTGTATATAAGTTAAATGAGCAGTGTAACAATATACAGCCTTGACATACTCCTTTCCCAATTTGGAACCATTGTCCATTGTTCCATGCTTGGTTCTAACTGTTGCTTCTTGACCTGCATATAGATTTCTCAGGAGGCAGGTAAGGGGGTCTAGTACTCCCATCTCTTGAAGAATTTTCCACAGTTTGTTGTGATCCACACCGTCAAAGGCTTTAGCATCTTAGATGAGCTTTTCCAAAAGCAATGTTTGGGATGTAGATTCATGCATGTGTTATTTGTTAAGGAAATGGTCCTAGGAGAGAATGACAAGCGAGAAGTAGGAGAGAGATAGGATGAAATCAAGCAGGGGTGTGATTTCAAGTGGTTTCCCATCTCAGTCTGATCCTGCTCTGGAACATGTTACTCCTCGGTTTGTCCTGACTCAGGGCAAAAGAGCTGGATCTGCACACTGCCATCCCTGTCTATCATTGATAAGAGCTGCCTGAGAAGGCTGTGAACTCCTATGTACTTGTTTTTTTTTAATTGCCTTCTTTTGTATTTTAATTTTTGTTGGCGTATGGGTTGATGTACAACATTGTGATAGTTTCTGCTGAACAACACAGTGAATCAGTTACGTGTATATATCCACTCTTTTTAAGATGTTTTCCCATATATGCCATTACAGAGTATTGAGTGGAGTTCCTTGCGCTTTACAGTAGGTGCTTATCTGTTACACTTCTGACTCTGCTTGCACTGAGCAGAGGTCAGGGGTAAGACAGACCTAAGCAGACCAGGGTGGAGCAATCTGTGTCTCTAGCGATGACATTTCACATTTCTGTTTTATCTTCCTGTCTTTAAATTGGTCAGCCAAATTCTACCACTTCAATTTGTGTAATTGCTCCACATGAAATTGGGAGAAAAAGCTAAGTTTCTCCCAGTCGAACTTAAGTTTCTTGGGCCAGGAGTCTTGACTTTATTCAGTCACATAGCTGATACTCCTACAAGGCAGACTAATAGTTTTGTTTAGTCACCAAGTCATGTCCCATTTGTTGAGACCCCATGGACTTCAGCATGCCAGGCTTCCCTGTTCTCTATCTCCCAGAGTTTGCCCAAACTCATGCCCACTGAGTCCGTGATACTATCCAACCATCTCATCCTCTGCCACCCCCTTCTCCTCATGCCTTCAATCCTTCCCAGCATCAGGGTCTTTTCCAGTGAGTCAGCTCTTCATATCAGGTGGCCAGTAGAAGGAGCTGAATACATATCTAACAAAGGAATGAATGGTGAACAAATGGATATCCACCAATTGCTGAAGGAGAGTTGTATCCATGATTAGATCAATCTTCTAACTATATCATCAAATATTTTGTATTCTCACATTGGGCTTGTCACATATATTATAGAGCTTTAATCACTGGAAAGACACCGATGGACCCAGAGAATGTAAAATTACTTTAATGAAAAATGACACAGAAACATACAAAGATATATAATGAAAGAAGGAGATAACACCGTATATCCTAGACCAGGGTATAACTTTCCAGGCTCCAACCCCATAGGACAAATTGCTATAAATGATAACAGTTCTTAGAATGAAGATTATCCCTTCTCCATATTTATGGGATTTTATGTCCTCTGAGTGCCTCGCATCTTGGAGACTTGGCTAAGCAAGAGCCTTCTACTCAATATAAGAAACTGGAATTTGTAACAACCTCAGACTCCATAAAATATGGACTTGAGCATTGTGTGGGTTTGAGGATTTAATTTATATAACTAACTTTGTCCATTAATCTTCATGCTGAGAAAATAATATAAAAATATTTTTATACGTGAAAGAATACAGTCACAAAAAACACATATTGTGTGATATCATTTGCGTGAATTGTTCCAAGACATCCTTTGTACCCTTTGTATTACTGGAGACAATAGTACCTATCCTCTAGGATTTATTATCAGGAATAAATGAATAATAGCAAGTCAAGCATAGAAAATGGTACTTAATGCCGAGACATAAATGCCTTATAAATACTAAGTATAATTAACTATCACTAAGAAAAAGGCACTAGTGGTAAAGAAACCGCATGCCAATGGAGGAGACACAGAGACATGGGTTTGATCTCTGGGTCTGGAAGATCCCTAGAAAAGGGCAAGGCAACCCACTCCAGTATTCTTGCCTAGAGAAGCCCATGGACAGAGGAGCCTGTCAGGCTACAGTCCGTAGGGTTCAAGAGTCAGACACAACTCAGTGACTGAGCATGCAAGGAAAACAAATGAACAAAAATGCACCCAGACTGAAAACTGGAAATTGACACATAGACATGCAATAATAATTCACAACTGACACAGGTGAAACACATATGAAGGGATGTTTGGACTTCACAGAAAGACAATTTCATGCACCTTAAATTTTAAAAGATACGTTATTCTATCATATTGGTAAAGATGACCTTTGTAGCACACCCAGAAGTTAGTACGAAGAGACACCAAAGGGCTTTGTCAGACACAGTTAGGAATGTGTAAACTGCAACGAACCGTTCTAATGAGCATTTGGACAAGTTTATCAAAAAGCACTTCATATCATTATGAAATCTCTCATTATATTATTTTCAACCAAGAGCCAAGGGCAGGAGAGAGAACTTCCTTTAATGGGAAATGATACAGAACATGTAGAGGTATTTACATACACAGGAGATAACCGCACTCTTTAGACTGGGTTGTAAATTTCCAGGCTCCGAAGGGATGGAGTGCTGTGAAATATACCTTTGCTGAGAAGGGCAAATTCAAGTTCAGTTCACCTTTAATTGAGGTGTAGAATACTGAGAGGCCTGACTTGATGATGATGATGTCTAAATTTCAATTCCTACGCATGAGCGGGCCAAATTCTCCTTCCCCCATCCTGACATCACCAGGACCCCAAGAACAGCCCTCCCTATTTTCCGTTACTATACTAGCACAGCTACAGCATCCTTTTACTTGCTCATTTTCTGGATCCCAATTCCTTCTTCATTTGCGTGTGTGTGTGCATAGTCGTGTGTGTGCTTGTAAAATTCTATTTTATTGTGCATTCAGCTGTGCGTTTGAAAGAACTTCTTATATAATATCTAGGGTTTCCAAGTGTCATATGGCAGTGGAACTTTCCAATTCTCTAGCCCATTCTATGGCCCAAACCAGATATCTATTTTTAAAGGATCTACAAATTTGCCAAATCCCATGGTCCTATGGTTCTAAGAGGAAAACCTAGAATCACACATAATTAAAGGCCTTTTTGAATGAGAATAAGCCTGAGAGAACAAGGAAACCCTACACTTGGCTACATGCTGGAGTAGTTTGTGCTTTCATCTCTTCCTACGGTTATCTACAGAGCCCTCTGCAATGCCATCCCACTCCTACATGCATGTGCCCAGCACTAATGATGCCGTCAGTCTGCAAGCCTGTGTTCAAGCCTGCCAGCCCACAGGCCTGTCTGCCCTAGAAGACACTTGCCTCTCTAGAAGCTAGCATTCCTATTCTTATAAATCTGTATCCCAGTTTCTAGAACTTTATCTCTGACTAGAATATATGCTCTTGTATGCCTGTTAAAGAATTAGTGATTTCTCTTTTAGAAATAGATCTGATGAGGTGGTAGAGAGAGAGAGAAGGTCTTGGATAAAACACTTTGTGTCAACAGTAATAAAGGATGTATTTTTAATTTCACAAATATCAGTTGAACACCAAACATAATTGTACCTACTTTGTAAGTCCTGAAGGATGAATATACTTTGTTTGATTTTTTAAAAAATGGCTGATTTTAAAATCAGGATTTCATTTACCTTATATTAGGAAGAATTTCTGTGCATGTGTGTAGTATGTGTATGTGAGAGAGAGAGAGAGAGAGAGAGATTTCTCCCTTGCAAATTGTCAATATGTTTTTTCATAGGATCTGAAGAGAAATGCTTCACTATAGTAGCAAAAACATTTGCTAGACAAGTTAGATACTTTCTAGCTCTGTGACCTTCAGCAAGTTACATCCTTTCACCAAGTATCAATTTTCTCCTACATGCCTTCAAGGGTTGTTATGAGAATTGAGAATTGTAAATAATGTCTATAAACTACCTGGCCCCATAGTAGATGCCCAATAAATCAGAGGTGCTGCTCTGACATCATAACACGAGACTTCTCAAATGTGAGGGTCAACTCCCTTGTTGAGTTTCTTTTCCAAGTTCAGGGTCTGGACACTTGTTTTCTTTAAAATCGGGCACAGTGTGACTCCTTGGTACTGATTCTAATCCTGTGAAAAGCATATTATGATGGGCAATTCTGCCAGTTAGGAAAAGACAAGATTGAGCTTGCACATTCTCTTTAGACGTCAACTAAGCAGGAAGCAAGCCTCGTTTATTGTCATTTCCAATTCAGAGCCAGCAGGGGAAATGTAGATAGTGCCATAACCTTGATGCCTTGAGAGTCTCTAAAATGCAAACCTATTTGATATGACAAAAAGTCGACCACATTGGTTACTAGGAAAACCTCAGGATGTCCAGAGGAGCCCTTAGGGCATCAGGGGCTAGGGTATCTCACTGCCCCCCATCTCTAAATGGATAGCATCTCACAGAGACATTTTACCGCATTACCACATTACTCTCATCTGGTGCCAAGAATGTGCTGGAAAAGCCAACAGGAAACAAAAACTAGCCAATTTGTAAAATTTTCTCATGCCTCTTTTATTTCTCAGTGTATGCTTCCATTGATCTCTCAGAGTTCTTGAGGCTGGAATGGTGAATAATAACCTCAGGCAATGCATGGTCTGACCTTGGCAGAGGTCTTTCCTTTTGCCTTTCCTGGCTGCCATGGGTCAGATTCCCATGGGTGTGCAGCATAGCCCCAGAAGAATCGCCTCTGTAGTTCCTCTGTCTGCTTATTGAGAGGAAAGGGGTGGCAGAGAGAACATCAGACTTGGAGTTCTACCACTCATGGACTTAGAGGTCTTGGGTAAATCATTTTATATCCCCAGACCATCATTTTTCAACTGTAAAACAGGATCAACGTCTAGCTCCCCTGAGAACACATTGGTGAGAGTAGTTTATAAACACTAAATCCCGAAGCATGTGGAATCTTTTTATTTTTGCCATCTCTAGCACTAGAGGGAAATGAAACACCCTCCATTCGTCTTTCAAGCTAATACCATTTCCAACACTGTCTTATCCACAGTCGGAGCAACACGCTAGAAATAAGATTATGAAAAGATCCTGTGTTGCAGAAAGAGAGAGGAGGAAAAAAAAAGGCAGGGAGAGAAAGAGAGAAGGTTATCATAAGGGACTGGATTATGTGAACGTGGAGTCCTTTTTGTCCGAAATCCATAGGGCAAGTTGACAGGCTGGAAATTCAGGTAAGAGTTGATGTTGCTACTGCAGTCTTGAGTCCAAATTCTGCAGGGTAGCAAGTTGGAAACTGAAGCAAGATTTCTATCTTCCAGTCTTGAGAATTCCTTTCACTTTGGAGAAACTTAGCCTTTGCTCTTAAGGCCTTCAATTGACTGGATAAGGTCCACCCATGTGATGGAGAAAATTTTACTTTCTTGAAAATCTAATGATTTAAATGTTAATCATACGTAAAATATACTTTCACAGGTATTCATATCATATCCAGACTAGTGTTGACGAAACAAATGGATGCCATAGTCTATTCAAGTTCACACGTAAAATTAACCATCACGGCACCAAAAACAGAGGATTTCCAAGTGGAAAGGACTGGATGGTGGTTTGGAAACAAAATGACTGAGGGAGCCATGACCTCTGATCTGCACCAGCAGAAAGGCAGCTGTTGAGGAGGACTTGCTTTTAGGAGTCACTGAAGACCTAATAATGACCAAGAAGTACAGCTCCCAAGAGGCCAACTCTGGCTGAAAATAAGGAAGAACATATGATCAGTGACATGTGTTGGAAACTAGATGTTTTGATTCAGTGGAGGTCTTCAGCATAAAGTGGAGCTGTTGCACTCCATGAATGCTGTGCACAGATGGGATGCTGCATCAGATGGGAAGCCCCTAAAGTAGCATCGAAGGTCTTCCTAAGGTATGAGATTCTGTGATGTTAAATAGATACTCCAAGTCATTTCGAGCAAATTTCAAATTTATTTCATTACTCTGTGTGCTACTTTCCTCTTATGAGGCCAGACTGCTTCTTTTCAAGAAGCAAATTCATTAATAGCTTAATGTAAAATCATTTATTCTTTTATAGTATCTGCTACCTGCCTCTGAAATAAAAATTGCAAGTATGACCTGTAGGTTGTCTGCTGTTCAATGCAGTTAGTTTTCTGCACAGCAAAACCACCCATCTTCTATTTGTCCTTGACTCATGCATAGTAGCGGAGAAGGCAATGGCATCCCACTCCAGTACTCTTGCCTGGAAAATCCCATGGGCGGATGGGATATATATATATATATATATATATATATATATATATATATATATAAATCTCTCTCTATTGCCCATGGGATAAGCAGAGGTAGTGTGGCACTGGGGCTAATGTTGTTCCCTTGCATAGAAGGATCAGGGCAAGGGAAACAGTGGAAGAATCCAGTAACTCTAACAGAAGGGAGTGATGAGAGCCTTAGCTAAGATGAAAAAGTGGTGAAGTGGTGATCTCTGAGATATCCTTAAAATTCTGAGATCAGGTGATCAGTGAGATACAGGGGATCGTCTTCAGGCTTGATCATCATTGATTACATTAATAATTGATAAATGCTTCGCAAACAGCAAAATCACTGGATGATAGCAGGTCTTTTCATACATTATGTATTAAAGAGCAGTTAACTACAAAAAAGAAGCAAATTCATTTATTCATTTTACCTAATGTTTTCCTTTTCTCTGTTGGCATTTTTTCCCCCAAGTGTGCTCATTCCTATCTGATGTAAGAGTTATTTTATGAGATTTATTCTGATTGTTTTCTTAATATTATGCCAGAGCAAGACTGAAGTACATAAAAGATGGTGCTACGCCAGGAATTCTTTTTCATTGGTGGACTGATCATATAAGCTTTAAAACTGGTATCAGAAGGGCTTTGATCACACTTCACATTATTGTACTCAGTTATATAGAATACAAATAAATATGATTATTTACCCACATATTTCAGGTTTTCCTAAATTTGATGGTATGGGTAGCATTTTATTTTTGCTTGCCTGCTCCGTCATGTCTGGCTCTTTGCAACCCCATGCACTGTGGCCCACCAGGCTTTTTATCCATGGGATTTCCCAGGCAAGAATACTGGAGTGGATTGCCATTTCCTTCTCCAGGGGATCTTCCCCACCCAGGGATCAAACCTGCATCTCCTGTGTTGCAGGTGGGTTCTTTACAACTGAGCCACCAGGTAAGTCCTTATTTTGTCTTTGACTCATTCACTGATCTTAGGCAAGTGAACTTTTCCATGTCTTAGCTCCTCCATCTGTAGAATGGGTATGTTGGATTTACTTGAGCACTCAAATTTTCAGATTCTAGCTCTTACATTTGGTGACAGTGATTCCAAGTTATCTTCAGAAGTCTTTCAGAATTCTACTAAATTTTGATGTAGGCTACTATTGCTAAACTCCTATAGTATTTGGGATTAACTGATATTTTCTTCTTGCAAACCAAATCTGTTAGAATATCAGAGCTTCCCAGACAAGTATTGGCTCAGAGTTCAAACCCAGCATCATGAAGAAATCCAGCTTAGTTTCCATTATAAGAGAACACATTTAATAGAACTTGTCATATTTTTCTCTCAAGTGCAAGGTATTTAGAGGTGCAGTTGTGTCCCTTGGTACCAATCTGATTGGAAAAATAATCCTTAAATACTCCCATGCGATGACTCTCAACACAGCCGAGCTTTTATCCCATGCTGCTCACCTTCTTCTGCTGTGTGCGTCCCTTTGTGAGGCTCAGGTATTCTTATTATTTCCTAGGTTTTAAATTCTTGTTTCCAAGGTAGAATTACAAAGGAGGGAGCAACTGGAAACATCTGCTCTGGTTTTGGACACTGGGAAGGCACCTCCATCACGCACCTTTCTGCTGCTGGGTGATTAGATACAACTAAAAACAGAATCTAGACTTCCCATTTGATGCAATGGTAAAGAACTTGCCTGCCAACACAGGAGATGTGGGTTTGATCCCCGAGTCAGGAAGATCCCCTGGAGTAGATAAATAGCAACCCCCTCCATTATTCTTTCCTGGAATATCCCATAGGCAGAGGATCTGGCAGGCTGCAGTCCACAGGGGTCACACAGAAGTGGACACCTCTGAGCACACACACACAGGGACAGAACTGCTTTAACTTCAGACTGGGATTTTCTTCTTGGCAGTGAAAGAATGAAATGCACAAGATGGAACTCTCTTTTCTCACCCGCTGAATGGATGTGATCTGCCTGTCACTCAATCTGATTAGGAATATGCATCCTACCAAGACAGGAGTGGAAAGAATCATGAATAGTTGAATATGCCAAAGCCAGTTTGTTTTCCTAAAGTTGGGCTGATTCTATGGCAGCATAGTAATGGATTTTGTCTACGTTGCCATGAGGGGATGGTTATAAAAATTTAAAAAAAAAACAAAACAAAACTCCTGTCATGAGTCTCCAAAGTAAATGAAGGCTGAAGATGCTGAACAAACCATGTACATTATCACTTTAGATGTAGGTTTGAGAAGTGTATCAAGAGTTACTGAGAATTGCACATACAGCCATTGATTATCAGAGCTAGAAAAACTGGAGAATTCTAGTCCAGATATGGGCATTCATAAATGGGTAAACCATGGCCCAGAAAAATAGGTTGACATAATATTACTGATAGCACATAAAATTTACTGAACAGTTACCATGTTAAGTACCATGGAAGACACTTCACAAAGGCAAACTACATTTTCATGAAATCTTTCAGAGTTTGTTACTGTTTTCCTTCCTTCCTTTCTTTCTTTTTTTCTTCTCTTGGAATTCTCCAGGCCAGAATACTGGAGTGGGTAGCTGGTCCCTTTTCCAGGGGAACTTCCTAACCAGGGATTGAACCCAGGTCAGCTGCATTGCAGGAGGATTCTTTACCAGCTGAGCCACCAGGGAAGCCCCATATAGAAAATAGCAATTAGCTCATAGGGTGGTCACTGGAATTAAATTAGTAACACCAAAATGATGGTTTTAATATATGATGGGTCCTCAGACAACAGGACAGGTATTTGACAGATATTTCAGAGGGCACGATGTTACCACCCTGTGCATGGAGGGGGTATGGTGAGTGGTGTGTTGGCATTTCTAATGCTTTTCAACCTGGTGCTCCCATGATGCTGTGACTCATTTGCTTGGGATCAAAGGTACATGTCCTTCCTGAGTCACAGTCCCGCAATCTTAAGTCTAACTCAAAGATGTCAAAAAGCGACAAGCTTACATTGCTGCCCAAAACTAACAGAAATACGAAATATTGATTCTAAAAGCTTTACATTTTCAATTAAAATTTCAGTCCCTTCAGTATATACTTATAGAAACAAAAAGCAAAGTTTTACCCTCAAGAAGCAATGCACTATTCGATTTTTTTTTTTTCCCCCTTAGGAAAGAATAAGCACAGATATGGTAAGGAGGGAGCTGGATGGGGGGTTAGATGTAGCAGATTCTCCTCTGCTACACCTACCGAGTAGGTGGGTCCTGGCACTCTCTACTGGGATGGACATACCCTAGACTCCTAATCAGGCTTAGTTTTCCCATTTTTTAAATGAATAAATTCACTTAGAACTAAATGGACTCTTAGAACCTTTCCAACACAGTGTAACATCTATATGAAAAACAGAAAACTCTAATCTTTTACCTACATGGTAGCTACCATGTAACAGTGTCTACAGGTCTTGCATCAAAATGGAATTGAGTACCTCCCGATGTGCCTAGCACTGTGTCCTTTAATCCTTGAGAGCATCTAGTGATGAAAGTGATTTACGACAACAAGCAGACCTTATCATTCTATTCCCCCAAATCTTTCCCACGTCCATCTTGACCACTGTAAGAGTGAGTCTGGCAGACTGCATTCCACTGTGGTTGAAAGATGCATCCGGGGTCTGTAGTGTATTCCCCTTCCTCATGTTTCCATTACTCAAGAACATTTTCAAAGGATGAGATCTGCTCGATTTTCGAATAGTTTCCAGAGGGATGTGGCAGAATGCCACCTCATTTGATTCACTTAAAATTAGACCACAGTGAGGAATCCCAGTGTCCCACTGGGAGCAGCTCTGTACCGGTGGGAGGGTGGGAGGAGAGACCTACCCATTTGCTGCTGGAATACAAGAAGGGTTCTCCATCCTTGCCTCACAAGTTTCCCCAGTTCTGATTATTTTGAGCACTAACCCTCTCAATGAAAACAGGATATAATATTATTCCTGAGCTCCCCCTCCCCTCTTCCACCTATCACCTCACATAATAGTTAGGAATTCATGGATACTAGTTCTAACTGAAATGAAGGGCACTTATTGGAAAAAAAAAAAAAAGTCATTGCCAGTTCATATCCTATTTTCAATCTCTAAGAAGTCAACCACAGGTTTCACTTGGTAAAGACTTAAAATATACTCACACTGCATATGGGATATATCGTTCAGTCTCTCAGTCTTGTCTTACTCTTTGCTACCCCATGGACTGCAGCATGCCAGGCTTCCCTGTCCTTCACCATCTCCTGGAACTTGCTCAAATTTATGTCCATCAAGTCAATGATGCCATCCAAACATCTCATCCCCTGTCATCCGCTTCTCCTCCTGCCTTCAATCTTTCCTACCATCAGGGTCTTTTCTAATGAGTCAGCTCTTCACATCAGGTTGCCAAAGTATCAGAGCTTCGGCCTCAGCATCAATCCCTCCAATGAATGTTTATAATTGATTTCCTTTAGGATTGACTGGTTTGATCTCCTTATACCCAAATGCAGTACTTGGGTGCAGTCTCAAAAATGACAGAATGATCTCTGTTCATTTCCAAGGTAAATCGTTCAATATCACAGTAATCCAAGTCTATGCCCCAACCACTAATGCTGAAGAAGCTGAAGTCGAACTGTTCTATGAAGACCCACAAGATCTTCTAGAACTAACAGCAAAAGAAGATGTCCTATTCATCACAGGGGACTGGAATGCAAAGTAGGAAGTCAAGAGATACCTGGAGTAACAGGCAAGCTTGGCCTCAGAGTACAAAATGATGCAGGGCAAAGGCTAACAGAGTTTTGTCAAGAAAACACATCAGTCATAGCAAACACCCTCTTCCAACAACACAAGAGATGACTCTATACATGGACACCACGAGCTGGTCAATACTGAGATCAGACTGATTATATTCTTTGCATGTGGGATACAATCCTGGGTATATTAGCTGACTTGGGTTGTCATAACAGAATGCCATAAAATTTAAATCTGTGTTCTCACACCTTTGTGTGCTGGAAACCCAAGACTAGGGTGCCAGTGTGAACCATTCTGGTGAGAGCATACACGCGGACAAAAAGAAAGAGAGAGCCCTCATCCTTTACTTATAAGGCCACGGTCACATCACATTAGAGCTCCATCCTTACAATCTCCTTTAACCTTAATAACTCCTAAAAGGGGGCTTTCCCAGTGGCTCAGTGGTAAAGAACCCACCTGCAATGCAGGAGATGTGGGTTCAATCCCTGGGTCGGGAAGATTCCCTGGAGGAGGGCATGGCAACCCACTCCAGTATTCTTGCCTGGAGAATCCCACGGACAGAGTAGCCTGGCTGGCAGGCCTCAGTCCATGGTGTTGCAAAGAGTCTGACATGTCTGAAGTGATTTAGAACACGTGCATAAGCCTTGAAAGGACCTTCTCTCCAAATACAATCACATTGAGAGCTGGGGCTTCAGCAAGTGAATTTTGGTAGAGAGGAGAGGGGAACAGTTCAGTTCATAGCACTGGAGTTTCCAAAATTTTCTTTCTCTGTCCTCAGAGATAAGTCCCCAAAGAGAAATCAAACTCGGCTTAGATTTCCCAAGGATTTCCATATCTATAAACTAAAGGAAAATTTGGACTAATTTGCCTGAAATGGGTAAGTTCAGTGATCTGCTTTTGTTTTTTCCATGTACCTATTTATGGGTTGGAAAGAATTCAATATTTGGAGAGAGCAGATTGAGTTCTAATCTTGGTAATATTACTAATTTGCTTTATGACCTCAGCTTTTTCCATCTGTAAAGTGAAATCTTCTGGGAAGACTTCTTCCCACTCTGATATTCTGGGGATCTGAGATGTATGGATTGGTATTTGTGTTCCTTTTGGAATGGAGACTTGTAATCAAAATCCAAAGGGTGCTCTAATGTCATTGGATCTACATTTTCAGTGTCCTCATGGCTAGGATGATGGAATAGATAAAGCTTAAACAAAATATGAAAACAAACTTCCTGAGGAGAGGTGGAAGACAGACACTGAACTATAATCTAGAAGTGGAACTGGAAGCAGTCAGGTGAAATATTCATATGTCAAAAGGAGCAGTTCTTGGAGTGTTCTTCCTGCCTGCTGGTTTACATCTTACGGAGTGTTGGATAGATGAGACATCTCAGTGATTTATAGAGTCTAGTCACTAGTTAAAGGACAGAATAATGATAAGTGTTTTCTTAAGTAACAGGCATTTTCTATAAGTAAGAGATTTATTTACAAGCACTCTACATATATTATTATATTCAAATCAATTCTAACCACAAACCTTGGAGTATCACTTTTATTCTTAAATTCCAGAAAAGAAAAAAATGACACTTAGAGCACTTAAAGCAATTTGTCGGAAATCGTGATTGGAGAGAAACAGGGAACAGATTCCAAACAAGCCAGTTGACCTGAGATCGCCTAAGGACTAGCCCATTTTGTCTTATCAGGAAAACTGAGGTTTAGTAATGTCTTCTCCACCAGACAGTGTTCCAAGAAGACGGGGCTGCATGCAACCTTTTACCTCCAACACAACACTGTGAAACATGCTTGGGTGTAGAGAATACAGGATGATGGCAAACTCCAAATACATGTCCCCAAACTTAAGCAGAATCAGGAGCATCTTCAAGGAGGAAACAAAGCCTATGGTGAGAACGAAAGGCTAAGAATGACTTACACAGTGAGAATAGGGGAAATACAGTGGGATAAGGGGGACAGAGTGAAACCCGCCAGGGCCCAAGAAGAGTTTCATACCAAACGGCATCTGTCTTCCATGCTCAGTTACTCCATATCCCCAAAACATTGTTTACTCAAAAGTACATCCTGAATACCACAATTATGTATGCCATAGCATGTTCATCACATCCTAATGGCACGTTTATTCACCTCTCTTTACTGACAGTGAATTCTGGCTATTCGTCTTGGATTTACCATTGAATCTTATCCAATTAATGCTTTCTTTTCACTTCATTTGCACTAGGTGGGTCTACTAGGCATCACGGAAGTGAATAAACAAGCTGCAATGCACTGCTTTCCAGGACCTCATCATCTCTGTTGGAGATGGTAGACAGACATGCAAGTTGCTGAACTTCAGGATCTTTATACATAAACTGGAGATGAGAAAACCTCTACCAGCTATCTCACAGGAAAATGGAGTGCCCGGTAAAATAATGCCTCAAAAATACTTTACAAGAAGTAAAGTATTACGAAGTATCATTTGTGTGCAAGCTTATAGCTATAAATAGTTAAATGATGATGGTGTGATCACTCATCTAGAGTCAGACATCTTGGTGCGAAGTCAAGTGGGCCTTAGGTAGCATCACTACAAACGAAGTCAGTGGAGGTGATGGAATTCCATCTGAGTTATTTCAAATTGTAAAAGATGATGCTGTTAAAGTGCTGCACTCAATATGCCAGCAAATTTGGAAAACTCAGCAGTAGTCAAAGGATTGGAAGAGGTCAGTTTTCATTCCAATTCCAAAGAAGGGCAATGCCAAAGAATGCTCAAACTACCACACAATTGCACTCATCTCAGACACTAGTAAAGTAATGCTCAAAATTCTCCAAGTTAGCCTTCAACACTATGTGAACTGAGAACTTCTAGCTGTTCAAACTGGATTCAGAAAAGGCAGAGGAACCAGAGATTGAATTTCCAACATTCATTGGATCATAGAAAAAGCAAAAGAATTCCAGAAAAACATCTACTTCTGCTTCATTGATTATGCTAAAGCCTTTGACTGTGTGGATCACAACAAACTGTGGAAAATTCAAGGGATGGGAATACCAGACCACCATACCTGCCTCTTGAGAAATCTGTACACAGGTCAAGAAATAACTGTTAGAACTGAACATGGAACAAGGGACTGGTTCCAAATAGGAAAAGGAGTATGTCAAGGTTGTATATTTTCACCTTGCTTATTTAACTTATATACAGAGTACAACATGTGAAATGCTGGGCTAGATGAAGCACAAAATGGAATCTTGATTGCTGGGAGAAATATCAATAACCTCAGGTATGCAGATGACACCACCCTTATGACAGAAAGGGAAGAGGAACTAAATTTAGAGCCTCTTGATGAAGGCGGAAGAGGAGAGTGAAAAAGCAGGCTTAAAACTCAACATTTAAAAAGTGAAGATCATGGCATCTGGTCCCATAACTTAATGGCAAACAGATAGGGAAACAATGGAAACAGTGACAGACTTTATTTTCCTGGGCTCCCAAATCACTGCAGATGGTGACTGTAGCCGTGAAATTAAAAGACACTTGCTCCTTGGAAGAAAAGCTCTGACAAACCTAGACAATGTATTAAAAAGCAGAGATGTTACTTTGTCAGTGAAGGTCCATATAGTCAAAGCTATGGTTTTTCCAGTAGTCATGTGTGGATGTGAGAGTTGGACCATAAAGAACTGATGCTTTTGAACTGTGGTGTTGGAGACTCTAGAGAGTCCCTTGGCCTGCAAGGAGATCCAACCAGTCCATCCTAAAGGAAATCAGTCCTTAAAATTCATTTGAAGGGCTGATGTTGAAGCTGAATCTCCAATACTTTGATACAAAGAGCTGATTCCACCTGATGCCAAGAGCCAATTCATTAGAAAAGACCCTAATGCTGGGAAAGATCGAAGGCAGGAGAAGGGGGCGACAGAGAATGAGATGGTTGGATGGCATCACTGACTCAATGGACATGACTTTGAGCAAGCTCTGGGAGATGATGAAGGTAGGGAAGCCTGGTGTGCTGCAGTCCATGGGGTGACAAAGAGTCAGACATGACTGAGCGACTGAACACAACAAAAAATGAAAGAAAAACAAAGCTCTTTCCTTTAGTTGTTGCTCAGTTGTCTTCTTAAGTTTGTGTTGTTGTTCATTTGTTGTTAAGTCTCATGAAATGTGATCCACAGGAGGAGGGAATAGCAAACCACTCAAGTATTCTTGGCTGGAGAACTCCATGAGCAGTATGAAAAGCTCTTTCCTTAATAAAATCCCAATTTTTAAATGAAGAAGCGATGTTGGACATTATCGCTTGGTGAATACCATGACACTAACTGTTTCAGGCAAGGTTCTTCAATAGAAATGAAAACCAATGGACTAAAGATACATAGGGAAATGTATTTTCTGATTTTAAATATTAATATGAGGAAACAGCAGATAATAGACCTTCTACCAAAAGACTGATCTGTGTCCTGTATTCTTCCAAAGTATCACAATCATTTAAAATAAAAGAGAGAGAGAAAAAAAAAAAAACCACTGAGGAATTGCCCCAGATTGGGAGAAACTAAGGGGACATGACAACTAAAAGTAACATTTAATCCAGGAGTGAATCCTGGGCCAGAAAAGGACATCTGTGGTACAAATAGGAAGCTTCATATAAGGTCTGTAGTTTATAGGGTTGCAGCCATAATTTTATAATTCCATAACTGCACCAAGGTTATATAAGATGTTAACATCTGGGGAAATCTGGGGACAGGTATATAGAGACATTTTGTCCTATTTTTTTCAACTTTTTTGTACGCCAAAATTTTTTTTTTCCAAATAATAAAAAGAAGGTACTTCACTCATGCATCCAGGCCCCTGAAGTTAGAAGAAAATGGTCATGTGATCTGTCGTCAGCATCTGAGGGCATATTTTGTTGTTCCTGTAATTCAATGGGATTATCTGTCTGACCCGCTCAGAGTCCCCAGACCCACAAATCCATACTCAGAATCTTTGATTTTCATCAAATCTATGGATTTGATGAAACGCAGAAAAACAGCGGCACACGCTGTGCTGGGCGCCGTGCGGCCTCTTTACGTGCGCCCCCGTGCTGCTCTGCACTTGGCATCGTGTCCTTTCGGTGCTCTTACCTTGTCTCGCAACGTGAATTCTGTGTCATAGAAGGAGGCCCACACCAGTCCCCTCCTCCCTCTGAACCCAGAAAGCAAACAGCTTAATTGGAAATTGCTGTTTTTCTTCTCCCTGAGATGGTAAAAATCATTTTCCATTTCTTCAGGCAGTTGAGAGTCACTGCCCTCCAGGAAATGAGGAACGTTTCCCTGGACTTTATTTTTCTACATGCTATAAAGTTAATTACAGTTTTGTTTCATTTCAGGGTTGAGGTAGGGTTAACAGAGGAGGGGAAATGCATTAAAGCAAAGGAGTAAATAATATACAAACCTAAAAGATGTTTTGAAAGGTTGCCAGAAACCAGGTGAATAATTGATGATACTCTGAAGCATCCAGATCTTTCCCATGAAGTGGTAGTTATGCCAAAATGAATTGCAAGTGATCTTTTCCCTCTCTCTTTTCCCTTACACACACACACACTCACACACACACACACACAAGTCCCTTTACTGACCCCCTTCACAGATAAGAGATACTATTATTCATCCATTCAGAGTGTCCTGAAAGTCAGACCCATTCACTTCTTCCCTCATTCTCAAGCCCACCGCCCTTACATGAATCTTGTCTACATTTATATGCAGGTAATTTTATGCACTAGAGGAGGAAATGGCAACCCATTCCAGGATTCTTGCCTGGGTTATCCCATGGACAAATGAGACTGGTGGGCTACCGTCCATGGAATAGGAGAAGAGTCAGGCACATTTAGTGAGTAAACAGTAACAACAACAATCTTAGGCATCTGGTCTCCCTGCCCAAGTCTGGACAGACTACTGCCTCCTACAGAGCTTTCCTGCTCTGCTTTTACGGTGCCTTGCTGAGCAGAACCCTCTGTCCTCAATTCCTGCCTATGAACAATAGTCCAATCCTTCTGAGTTCTGGCTTCTGACTTCATTTCCACTGGACAATCTAGCAACCCTGAGTATCTTTTCATTAAATATTTATTCCCTTCCTTTGTCCACATAGCCTGTCCACCAGGAATGAATGTACTCTGCCCTCATTTCAGCCGCTGAAATTCTCTCTCTCATGATTATGTAGGTGCTACCTCTTTCCTGAAACCCTCCCCCAATTTTCAGTTATTCTGGTAGTAATTTGCCTGAGAGTACATTTGTAGGCAGTCGTCTCTACTCAACTACAAACCTCCTGAAGGTAGAAAATGTGTGTTTTAGTATTTGCTCCTCTTAAGAACATAAAGATATGGTTCTGAAAGATTTTGAGAGGAAAAGTTTATGGCATGTTGGGAGATTGTTATCTGTTTTATATCTGATGAATAGGCTTGTAACATGGAAAATCTAGATCTATGGCACACAGCATGCCATCATGATTCTGAAAAATGTGATGTTCTGTGAACATTTTCATAGCACTATTTCACAATTTTCTTTCCACATCATTAATTCTCAGAATCCACTCAATACAGTAGGCTTGATTCTCCTTACTTTCTGACGAGAAAACTGTGAGTTGGGCAGGGATCAAGTCTAGCCTGATGCAAAGAGGTGACTCATTGGAAAAGACCCTGATGCTGGGAAAGATTGAGGGCAGGAGGAGAAGGGGGCGACAGAGGATGAGATGATTCAATGGCATCACCAACTCAACGGACATGAGTTTGAGAAAACTCCAGGAGACAATGAAGGACATGAAGGCTGGCATGCTCCATTTCATAGGTTTGCAAAGAGTCAGACATGACTTAGAGACTTCTGAACAACCAAAGTCTAGCCGGGGCAGAGTGAGAGGACTTAGAGCTATACAGCCCTAGGTAATCGCTGGAAGAGGAAGCCATTGACAGGGGTGGGGGGTACACTCAACTCAAAGATCTACAGACTGACTTTCTAGCCTCATCCATTCCATCTAGGAGCTCAGCGGTCTTGCATAAGTCATTTGGTTTTCCAGTCTTTTATTTCCTATCTTGTATGTGTGTGTGTGTGTGGTATTCAAATATTGAATCATTCAACCACTCTTATATTTTTGGACGTGGGGGAATGTTTCTTTTTTTAAGCCATGATGAATAGCCCTGTGATGAATATCTATTACTGGAGTGCCGTTGATTTACCATGTTGTATCAGTTTCGGCTGTGCAGCAGTGTGACTCTGTAGTACACATGCATATACCCACTCCTTTTAGATGACTTTCCCGTATAGGCCACTCCATAATATTGAGCAGTGTTCCCTGTTCTGTACGGCAGGTCCTCGTCAGTTATCTGCTTTACATGCAGTAGTGGGTGTGTGTCAGTCCCACAGAGGCCTGGCACAGTGATGCATCTAGAAGATGTATAATGTGGCGAGCTATGTCCATAGTGGAGGCCCCGCTTGGTCAGGTTAAGAGGCCCCGAGGTCTCTGAACTGCCAGAGATGAGTCGTCTACGCTGTTCTCTGCCCAAGAGGCCATGCTGTCATGCTGATGCTTCCACTTGTCATCTTCCTGTATGTAAGCTGTGAAGAGTGAGCATCACTCTGGTCTCAGGAGACAATCTAGGGCACCGATTAAGAACACAGCCTATGGGGCCAGACGGCCTGGGTTTGTGTCTCACCTCGACCTCCAGACTCAGCCTGTGGCCTTAAGAAAGTCGCTTCCCCTCCCCACGCCTCACTCCCCCATTGGCAAGATGGCAGCAATAGTACCCACCTCCCAGGACTGCCTGAGCGTCTGTGAGGTAAATGTCTGCTAACAGCACCTCTCGTAAATGGCAGCTATTTTTACTTCTGTGCCAACCACTCAGGCTCCTGGGAGGATCAAACGAGAACAGTTTGTAAACTTTAAAGCACTAATGGAAAATAAAGACTTAGTACAAACGAATATGCTTTTTTCTCTAAAACTGGAAAAAAAAAAGTGCCCTCTTGTCCCAAAATCCTTCTGAGATCATGAGCTAAAAAACTCAAAGACTATTCATACCCTTTATGAGACATAATTTTCTTCTAAGACATTTTCAAAGTTAACTTTACAGTGAACTTTCTCCAAAATGTCTCTTGTTGGAATCAGTTTATGCAAACTTGAGCTTTTGACTACTTTATTTTAAATATCCCCACTTTCAAAGTTAGAGAAACAACTACAATAAACAAATAACACAAAGTTATAAATTACAAAAGCCATTTTTTTAATCTGTGAAGATTTTTAACTTGAAATGGGTGTATCTTATACCTTCTGTGGATAGCTTCTCCCTATAAATTATGTATTCAAATAGTAACGTTAAGCCATCAACTCAGAAATCAGTAAGGGAAAGTGCCTTTTTTATTTTGGAAGCACCTCTGTGCTAAATGAAATGGATGGCTGGTACATGCTTTTCCTACCATTTGCAAAGTAATAAATAAGAGCAGAATAATAGCATATTTTAAAATGCCACATTGATATACACACACTGACTGAAATATACACATGTAGTAAATAACCCAGGAGACAGTTTAGGTCAGCTTCCAAACTGGTTGACAGTCATAAGTTGGTACAATTACCCAATTTTTAGTAATACTTTGTGAAGGGTATTGTCTTAGAACTGTGGAGGATACAAGACAGCTGGGATCTAGTAAAAATAAAATACTGATTTCAATCCAAAATCCGTATTTATTGAGAAGACCGTATTTGAGTTTGAAAAGGTCAAGTGGAGCTCCTGGAATGGCTTTTTTTTTCTTTTTCTTTTTCTCATAGCCTCTTTGCTCAGGTCTTTATTCAAAATTAGCTGTCCAAAATGATTTGGCACTTATGGGATAAACAAGTTTAAGCTTATGCAGCAGCCTTCTTTTCCTCTGTGGTAGGTTTCTTTTCTGGAGGCTTCTTTTTCAGCTGCTGGTTTCTTGGTCCCTGCTGGAATGGCTTTGATTGGGCTGAGAACAGAAAGATCGGCCCACCATCATCTTTCCTAACTGGGTTTGCTTCCCTAACTGATGACATTTTCCATAGATTGCAACTTATACATGATGTTATACTAAACACATACATTTCTGAAGTCAAATAAACAGCATAAGTTGAGCTCAGTTTATATTTGATTCCTACAAGTCTTCTCAGAGTCTTTAATAAATTCATGACTCTTGGCAGGGGATGGAGGAAGTTGTGTTGCTCAAACCCATTAGATTAAAACAGTATTTTTACAGATTAGTGTTCCGCACAATAACTGGGGAAACACTGGATTAAGAATTAGCTTAGATTCCTTTGCTCAGCAAAGAGGAACTTGATGGGGGTAATGGAGATACAGCTGTTAACACATAGCCGCTGTCATATTTCCATGCAGCTCACACCTGGGAGGTGAAGCCTAGCACATGAATATTTCAGCAGGAAGTGTGAAAGGCTGGGGAACACCTTGGGGGAAGAGGGATGCCTTATTAACTTTTAGGTGCATGACATGTTGCCTGATGTGGAACCAATGCATAGTTGATGTTCAACTGATGTTGGTGAACAGGTTGGAGAAGGATAAAGAAATCAAGGGAGCTTGGAAGGAAAAAGATTTGGGGTGGGGGGGAAAATGGGTTGAGAAGAGACCAGTCTGGGAGTATAATAAAAGGCAGACAGTTAGTTGACCAACATTGAAAAATCCTGAGAGTTTCTAGGAGAATGGGGGGTGATTCTGTCTGGGAAAACTGAGGGTAGCAGTTAAAATGACACATTCTGCATCACAGAGCTGCTTCAACTTGGTCTCATTATGGACAGAGACACATTTCACAAAGTGAGTTAGTCTAGGAAGTTCCTGCTCCAAGAGATCTTGGAGATGCCCCAGTGTGACCGCCTTTCCTTATCTGTCCATGTGACCTCTTACACACAATTTTTTATGTGTGTGTGTGTGTGTGTGTGTGTGTTTTTAAGCAGACAATGAGATCCACTTAATCCATTGTGCACCCTTCTGCTTTGACCTTTAGGAAGTTCAGAACTTAATGTGGTCCGCAATTGCAGTAACACTTACCTATACGAGTCCAGTTGTATTCGTATCTCCCCTTTCTGTCAACGCATCCAAAACTGCTACAATGTCTCAGAAACTATCCTAGGCCCTGTGAGCGCTGTACATAATGCCTTAAAGAGCTCTGACCAGTCATGGGACACAAAATTTTTATTCACTGATTCATTCATTAACTCATGAAGTTGTTGGCTATCTAACATGGGTCAAGATCTTTACCAGGAGTATTAAAGAAGATAAAAATGTAAATAATAATGACATTTTTCACCTTGATTATAGTTTCCTTTGCTATGCAAAAGCTTTTAAGTTTAATCAGGTCCCACTTCTTTACTTTCGTTTTTATTTCCATTACTCTAGGAGGTGAGTCATAGAGGATCTTGCTTTGACTTATGTCATCGAATGTTCTGCCTATGTTTTCCTCTAAGAGTTTTATAGTTTCTGGTCTTACATTTAGGTCTTTAATCCGTTTCGAGTTTATCTTTGTGTTGGTGTTAGGAAGTGTTCTAATTTCATTCTTTTACATGCACCTGTCCAGTTTTCCAGCACCATTTATTGAAGAGGCTGTCTTTGCCCCATTGTATACTCTTGCCTCCTTTGTCAAAAATAAGGTACCCATAGGTGCATGGGTTTATTTCTGGGCTTTCTATCTTGTTCCATTGGTCTGTATTTCTGTCTTTGTGCCAGTACCATACTATCTTGATGACTGTAGCTTTATAGTATAATCTGAAGTCCAGCTCCATTCTTCTTTCTCAAGACTGCTTTGTCTTTCAGGGTCTTTTGTGTTTCCATATGATTTTTTGTTCTAGTTCTGTGAAAAATGTCATTGGTAATTTGACAGGGATTGCATCAAATCTGTAGATTGCATTTGGTAGTATAGTCATTTTTGCAATATTGATTCTTCCTACCCAGGAACATGGAATATCTCTCCATCTGTTTATGTTGTCTTGATTTCTTTCATTAGTGTCTTATAATTTTCTGTGTACAGTTCTTTTGTCAACCTAGGTGAGTTTATTCCTAGATATTTAATTCTTTTTGTTGCAATGGTGAATGGGATTGATTCCTTAAATTCTCTTTCTGATTTTTCATTGTTAGTATATAGAAATGCAAGTGATTTCTGTGTACTGATTTTGGATCCTGCAACTTTGCTAAATTCACTGATTAGCTCTAGTAATTTTCTGCTGCATCCTATAGATTTTGAGTTGTCATGTTTTCATTGTCATTTGTTTCTAGAAAGACAACCCTCAGAATGGGGGAAAATAATAGCAAATGAAACAACTGATGAAGGATTAATTTCCAAAATATACAAGCAGCTCATACAACTCAAAGCAAGAAAAACAAACAACCCAATCAAAAATTAAGAAAAAGTCCTAAACAGACATTTCTCCAAAGAAGACTTACAGATGGGTAACAAACACATGAAAAGATGCTCAACATCTCTCATTATTAGAGAAATGCAAATCAAAACCACAATGAGATATCACCTCACACTGGTCATAATGGCTATCATCAAAAAGTCTACAAACAATAAATGCTGGAAAGGGTGTGGAGAAAAGGGAACACTCTTGCACTGTTGGTGGGAATGTAAATTGATACAGCCACTATGGAAGACATTATGGAGAGTCCTTAAAAAACTAGGAATAAAACCACCATATGACCCAGGAATCCCACTCCTAGGCATATACCCTGAGGAAACCAAAACTGAAAAAAAACACACATATCCCATTGTTCATTGCAGCACTATTTACAATAGCTAGAACATGGAAGCAACCTAGCTGTCCATCGACAGATGAATGGATAAAGAAGTTGTGGTACATATACACAATACTACTCAATACTACTATACATATACATATGTATAGTACATATACACAATACTACTCAATACTACTATGGAATACTACTCAACCATAAAAAGGAATGCCTTTCAGTCAGTTCTTAGGAGGTGGATGAACCCAGAACCTATTATACAGAGTGAAGTGAGTCAGAAAGAGGAAGATAAATATTGTATTCTAATGCACATGTACAGAATCTTGGAAAATGGTACTGAAGAATTTATTTACAGGGAAGCAATGGAGAAACAGACATAGAGAATAGACTTAAGGACATGGGGAGAGGGGAGGAGAGGGTGAGATGTATGGAAACAGTAACATGGAAACTTATATTACCATATGTAAAATAGATAGCCAATGGGAATTGCTGTATGGCTTGGGAAATTCAAACAGGGGCTCTGTATGAAACTAGAGAGGTGGGATGGGGAGGGAGATGAGAGGGAGGTTCAAAAGGGAGGGGAGATCTGTATACAAATAATAATAATAATGACAATAATAAGTAAATAACTTTAAAAGTTTCTGTACTCATTCTTTTAACAATTTGCTTAATATGCAAATATTGATAATGATTTGTGTACATATGCAAATTACTTCAAAAACTGGTTCTAATGAGTGCTCAAATCTATTATCATCATTATTTTTACAACAGATATCCTTAAATGTTGTAAACATAGATTTATAAAACCCAAATCCTGCAAAAACACAAATCTAAAGTGTGTAAAATCTAAGTGGGTATAATTTTTAATGAAAGAGTCCTGAAGCCCTTAAAAATTATAGGGCTTGCCCATTGTCAGTGTCCCAGCTAGACTTCCACTACTGAATTACACTGGATTTGGAATAATTACCCAGGGACAATGCCACCATAGCAAAGTTAACTCCAGCTCATTCATTCAGCATGTGTTTGGAGGGTCCCTACCAATGCCAGGTCCTGAGCTAGGCATCAGGGTTCTGAGTTACCTTTTGGGTAACTCTGAATGAGGGCCCTCTGCCTATTAGCACTATAAATGTATTATCTAGGCACTCAGCATAGAGAACCCATGTTCCAGTCTTATGATTGCATAAGCCCCGTGACCAATCTCTGGGCAGAACCATCAGGAAATAACTGCTCTTTGGCTTCACATTCCTTTGTTAAGCTTGATACCCTCACAAAAGGAGGATTATACAAGGAAGGAAGAGATAAACTGAGGAAACATCACGTAAACACGTTCTTTTCAGAATGGAGCAACCTGCATGGGGGGAGAGTTAAGGCAAATGTCTCATACAATCCAGTAAAGAAGCTTTAGGGTGTGGACACTCTGACACTCTCTGACACTTTTAATTCCTCATCATTGGCCAAAACAGTGTGTCAACAGCATTTTTTTGGTGGCCAAAACGTAGAGAGATTTGCATTTGGAACAGCAGATGGAAAATGTAGAGGAGTCAAAAATACTTCCCTTCACAAAGTGTGCTTAGTCACTCAGTCATGTCCAACTCGTTGCGACCCCATGGACTGTAGCCCACCAGGCTCCTCTGTCCATGGAGATTCTCCAAGCAAGAATACTGGAGTCTGTTGCCATACCCTTCTCCAGGGGATCTTTCCCACCCAGGGATCAAACACAGGTGTCCCACATTGCAGGTAGATTCTTTACCATCTGAGCCACCAGGGAAGCCCCCCTTCACCTAGATAGCAGTGTAAATGGCACCCTCTAGAGCTGTGTAGGAGAAGGCAGTGGCATCCCACTCCAGCACTCTTGCCTGGAAAATCCCATGGACGGAGGAGCCTGGTGGGCTGCAGTCCATGGGGTTGCAAAGAGTCGGACACGACTGAGCGACTTCACTTTCACATATTGGAGAAGGAAATGGCAACCCACTCCAGTGTTCTTGCCTGGAGAATCCCAGGGACGGGGAGCCTGGTGGGCTGCCGTCTATGGGGTCACACAGAGTCAGACATGACTGAAGCGACTTGGCAGCAGCAGCAGCAGCAGAGCTGTGCAGTGCAGTCTTTACAGTTGTATCAAACGTGATTGAGAAGCATTCCCCACATTCACGTGTTTGTATATGAACAACAGGGATGAAGGAGGTGAAAATACAAGGCCATGGGCTATAAGAAAATATCAAGAGAAAGTAACAAACTGTATAGCTGAGGTTTAGGGAGGGGTAAGGCTTCCCTAGTGGGTCAGGGGTAAAGAATCTGCCTGCAATGCAGGAGACTCAAGAGACGTGGATTCGATTCCTGGGTCAGGAAGATACCCTGGAGGAGGGCTTGGCAACTCACTCCAGTGTCCTTGCCTGGAGAATCCCTTGGACAGAGGAGCCTGATGGGCTATAGTCCATAGAGTCACCAAGGGCTGGATACAGCTGCAGCGACTGAGCACAGTACACAGAGAAGGGTATGGTAGATTTAGATTTGTCAGTCTCAGATTCGAATTCAATCTGCAGGCAACATTAGGAATCCATGATGCAGGCTGATGGAAAAACAGACCTGATCAAAGGTGTGACTGAGATTAGAAATTTGGGTTTAAGATTTGTCAGTAGAAAGTTGATAACTGGAAAACATGAGAAGGAGGGTAATTTCTCTCATGGAAACAGAGCACAGAATTATAATAGAAGTGAAAGGGGTGCGGACTTAGACCTTGCAAATCCCTGTTAGGGAAAAGGATTAGGAGGAAGAGGACCTGGAAAAGCAGCTGGAGGCTGACGCTTTCATCCTTTGGAAAACACTGTCCAGTGTTTTGAGTGAATTGCAGTGGCATATCTCAGACCACAAGGACTCTGTCGGTTACAGAAACTTTGTTTGGCAAAGTAGAGTTTGCCATATAAGGGTACAAGCTGTCATTTTTCACAGATTCCAACCTTCTGTTTCTCAAGATATGCTTCAAATGCACTCATCAGTTTCCTCAAGGACATTTCCCAGTGGTGAGGGAATCATAAATCTCACAATGTTCTTACGAATTCTTTAAAAAAAAAAAACCCAAACTTTGGTTATTTAGATAGCAAATTAGTTTAAACTACCACTGTTTTTATATTCAGGGGGTGCTTAGACTCAATAAACATCCCATGAAATACAATAGATGGGCAGAATTTAAGAGAAATTCTTTCCACTTGGTAGGTATTTAATCCAGACCTGACCATGCAACAGTGTTAAGGACTGAGGTCAAGTAGAGAATAAGCCTGACGTCACCCTTACCTTATGGATGTACATTCTGATGGGGGAACAAACAAAAGTAAAGGCAAAAACAAACACATATCGAGTATTAGATAAAGACTGTGAATAAGAAATTAAAGTGGAGACTAACAGGGGCTCACCTCTTAGATAGGGTAGTAAGCAAAGGCCATTCTGCAGAGATACTATTTTAGCCAAGCACTAAAAGAGAAAAAAGTACAACCTCACGAAGAGGCAGAAGGAAGAACAATTCAAGTAAAGGGAATGGCATGACCAGAGGCTCTGAAGGAGGAAAGAACCAGATGAGTTTTAGGACCTGCAAGAACCAGGAGAAGAGTTCAGAGGATGGAAGGGGGAGGAAGTCAGGGGGCAGATTATTGCTATGTGGACAATGGGTTGAAGGTGAGTAATAAAGGAGACTGCCCTCGTGGTCCAGTGGCTAAGAGTCTGTGCTCCCAATGCAGAGGGCCCAGGTTCAATCCCTGCTCAGGGGACTAGATCCTATTTGCCACAAGTAAAGATCAAAGATCTTGTGTGCTACAGCTGAGCCCTGACACAGGCAAATATATATATATCCATCCCAGGGACAGGGGAGCCTGGTGGGCTGCCATGTACAGGGTCACACAGAGTCAGACATGACTGAAGTGACTTAGCAGCATACACACACACACACACACACACACACACACACACATTAACAGGTGAACAGTAACGTGCCTAGAAATCACAAAGGGATGACTAGCACAGTCACTCTGGGCTTCCAGACTAAGACACTGGCCATCAGACAGAGAGAGAGGATGGGAGAGAGAGAGTGGAGAGAGAGAGATGAGTGGACCCAGGGATATATGTGGAGATCGAGTTTACAGCACTCATGGGCCTGTACGTAGCCCCAAAGACACGGATGTCTCTCCAGGTATTTTGTTTGAGAAACGAGGTAAATGGTGGGACCCTTTGTTGATATAAAGAAGACCTGGGGGAGAACCACGTTTCTGGAAGGAAAGCCACAGTTTTATTTTAAACATGCTATGCTTGAGATATCTGTGAATGATACAGTCAAACATAATATTAGCACAATTTGAGAGAGAAAAGGAAGCCTTTGCTCTGTGGTAACTCTCAACAAGGTGAACAAAAATGTGCTCAATTCATTTGTTACCTTAAGCCTGTCTATGGCTTCAATTTACCTCTTGCATAATAAGGATCTTGATTTTTAGCCTGGAATTCGTTTTTGAAAACATGCAATACTCATTATTTTTCCTTCTCAGATATATGTCATCTAAATACAATGATACTAAGAACAATAAGAAAATGAAAAAGAAAGGAAATGTTGATTTACTCTGATCCATGAATCATGGACTTCTGGTCCAAGTCTGTTGTATTATGGAGTTTGAAAGGTAGAAAAATAAATACTTGCTAAGCCCCTGGTTTTTGCTTTTTTGCTATCAGCTGACAAGCTCACTATGAAGAATGAAGAACTGGCTACTAGATAAGTAAATTGCCAAAATGCTAAACCTTCTCAAAGAAACAGGAGTGGGGTTATGAAGCTCCAATATTTTGGTCACCTGATGTGAAGAGCCAACTCATTGGAAAAAACCTTGATGCTGGGAAAGATTGAGGAAAGGAAGAGAAGGGGGTGGAAGAGGATGAGATGGTTAGACATCACTGACTCAATGGACATGAGACTGAGCAAACTCCTGGAGATACTGAAGGATAGGGAAGCCTGGTGTGCTACAGTACACGGGATCACAAAGAGTAGGACACGACTTAGCAACTGAACAACAACAAATATACAGAATGTGTGTCTCCAGAAAAATGACCCCAAAACCCACTGGCTGATCTACAATATTCAGGGCAGGTACTTGGTACTCTAAGGCAAATCAAGGAGAAGGGAGGCACAGTCTTGTTTCTCAGAGAACTTGCATCATCTAGAAGAGACCCACATGCAGTATCAGTAGGAGAATAGATTAGAAGCTATCCAACTCAGAATGCCAGGAAATAAACATTGCTATTGGAAAAATGATGATAGAGAACTTCCAGCTGAGAATATTATGGAAGAGCTTCATGGAGGAGGGAGTGTTTGAATAGGACTTCAAAGGATGGGTTTGATTTTGAAAATATGATGAGAGGGACAGATCAGGAGGAAAGTAGATTGGAGCAGAGGCTGGAAGATCAAGGTATGTTTGTGAAACTAGAAATAGTTCAGTATGCATGCATCTACAGAAAGTAAAATCCAAAGTGGGAGGTAAGGATGGAAACATTGGTTGATTCAGAAGTTCAAGAAACAGGTTAATACTAGAGTATCCAATCCAGCAACCTCCACATTTGTGAGCCTTGAAAATTTTATGGCATTAGTTCCACTCCCAGTTGATGGGGGTAGGTCCTGTTTTGGAAGGAAGTGTTAGTTGCTCAGCTGTGTCCAACTCTTTGCAACCTCATAGACTATAGCCCACCAGTTTCCTCTGTCCATAGAATTCTCTAGGCAGGAATACTGGTGTGTGTTGCCATTCCCTTATACAGAGGATCTTGAACCCAGGTCTCCTGTGGCTCCTGCATTGCAGTCTTACCTCCTGAGCCATCAGGGAAGCCCATATATGTATGTATTTATATATGAATCAGTTCAGTTCAGTTCGGTCACTCAGTCATGTCCGACTCTTTGCAACCGCATGACTGCAGCACACCAGGCTTCCCTATCCATCACCAACCCCCGAGATTGCTCAAACTCATGTCCATTGAGTCCATGATGCCATCCAACCATCCCATCCTCTGTCATCCCCTTCTCCTTCTGCCTTCAATCTTTCCCATCATCTGGGTCTTTTCCAGTGAGTCAGTTCTTCCCATCAGGTGGCCAAAGTATTAGAGTTTCTCAACTTCAGCATCAGTCCTTCCAATGAACATGCAGGACTGATTTCTTTTGGGATGGACTGGTTGGGTCTCCTTGCAGTCCAAGGGACTCTCAAGAGTCTTCTCCAACACCATAGTTTAAAAGCATCAATTCTTCGGTGCTCAGCTTTCTTTATAGTCCAACTCTCTCATCCATATATGACTGCTGGAAAACCCATAGCTTTGACTAGATGGATCTTTGTTGGTAAAATAATGTCTCTGATTTTTAATATGCTGTCTAGATTGGTCACAACTTTTCTTCCAAGAAGCAAGTGTCTTTTCATTTCATGGCTGCAGTCACCACGTGCAGTGATTTTTGAGCCCAAGAAAATAATATCTCTCACTGTTTCCATTGTTTCCCTATCTATTTGCCATGAAGTGATGGGACCAGATGCCATGATCTTAGTTTTCTTAATGTTGAGCTTTAAGCCAACTTCTTCACTCTCCTCTTTCACTTTCATCAAGAGTCTCTTTAGTTCTTCTTCACTTTCTGTGATAAGGGTGGTGTCATCTGCATATCTGAGGTTATTGATATTTCTCCCAGCAATCTTGATTCCAGCTTGTGCTTCATCCAGCCCAGTATTTCTCATGATGTACTCTGCATATAAGTTAAATAAGCAGGGTGACAATATACAGTCTTGATGTATTCCTTTCCCGATTTGAAACCAGCCTGTATATACACACAGACACACACACACACATATACATACATTGCTCTGTTGGCTTTATGCAAGAAAATCTCTTTGCTTCAGTGTGTGTTATAAGATAATGTTCTTTTTTTCCCCCGGATGTGAACAAGGAAACCTGAAGCTTTGAGAACTCCTGACAGCCGTCTTGGGACCAGAGGAAAAATAAATTTAAAAAAAATTAAAAATAAATCTGGCACTGAGAAAACAAGGCTGAAAAATGAAGAGAGAGAAAAACTATGTCCTAACATTTTTTGAGTTAATGGATTAAGCTTCACATGAGAGCAGTGCTATTTCTGTGCTTTCGTGTCACATGAGCCAATAAATCCCCTTTATGGCTTAAACCAGTTTGACTTGAGTGTGCTATTATTTGCCACTCGAAGTACCTTGACGCAGAATCCTTGGAAGGCACATTAAAGTTTTGGTAGGCAGTAAGGATCTACCAAAATTTGTAGCCCCAAGAGTGTCATAATCTGGAAAGAAACCCTCCTAATAGTGGACAATGCAAGACACCATGAAATCAAGGTAGTCTAAAAGAGAAGCCAAAAAAGTCAGCCAGTGTTTTAAGCTGAGATTTGTCTTATTTTTTTCTCTCCTTCCCTGTCTAGTCATTTGACTTCTGTCTCTGTCCCCCAGAAGAGGAAAGGAAATAATTCTACTTAAGTCTTTCCTTGAGACCAGACATCTCCCCTGGGCTTGGAGCCTGACACCATTTTTCTCTCTTCCACTGACGCCATAGATGTATTCATTTCTCTTTGGGTATTTAATGTAAACCAGATAAGCCACAAACTTATAAAAACTTTAGTCAATTTCCATTCTCAGGCAAGCTGAATCACTGAGGCCAATGCTTCAAGTACAAGATACTGTGATTTCACCGATGGTGAGGCTGTTTGGGGAATTGCTTTCCTAAACTTTCCTTCCAGTGTTTAGATTATGGCACGCAGTCTAGAGGTATATTATGAGTGATCCTCTTGAACTTAGTCAGAAAGTCCTCATAAATCACATTCAAGAAAATATAGTTAACTTCCATATACATATATATGAAACTCAAGAACTCAGACAAGTGGAATGAATTCCAAACTGTCAGTTTATAGCAGTAACTTGCCTTTCCAATTTGAGGACTGAAATTTGGGGTGAGAAAGCTCTAATGGAAATAATATGTTCTTAGAGAAACAAGAGGATCTGCCTGACTTCTGAAACATTTTATATGCAATGATATTTAACCTTGGAATTTAAAAAAGGTTAGGTTATGATCCCGGATATTGGTGGGATTCCAATAGATCCCAGTTGCTAAACCTTAGTCTTTCATCTATGAAATGGGCTTAACTATTCCATTTTGTGTTATGACTCTAAAAGAAAATATTCTTGAATTAATACAATATTTACAATTGACTGTATGCTTAATATATGCCAGGTACTGTATTACAGACATTAGTTATTATCATTTATTGAACTCTTAATAGGTACCAGGCTGGAGTAAGAAATGGTAACCCACTCCAGTTTGCATGCCTGGAAAATTCCATGGACAGAGGAGCCTGGTGGGCTATAGTCCATGGGGTTGCAACAGTCAGACACAACTGGGCATGCACGTGTGCATGCATGCATACACACACACACACACACACACACACACTCACACAGGTACTAAGAATTGATATGTATGAACATACTTAATACTCACACCATTCAAATATATGGGTGCTAATATTTTTGCCATTTTATAGATGAAAAAATTGAGGTACAGAAATGTGAAGAGTTTTCCCAAGGTCACATATGGCAGAGGAGAGAACCAAAGGGAAAAGGGAGGCCGTATGCTCTCGGTATGTCTTATCATTTTTATGGTTCCTAAAAGCACTGAGAACTAGGGATTGTGAATACTAGTTTCTAGATAAGAAAAGTAAGACTAACAGAGGATTATACATTTCTCAAGGATACACAGATAATTAATAAAAGAGCTTAGACTTAAACCTTAACTCCAGGACTTCCCTGGTGGTCTAGTGGTTAAGACTGTGCTTCCACTGCAGGGGGTAGGGGTTTGATCTGGTTGGAGAAGTCCCACATGCATGGTGTGGCCAAATCCTACTCCCTCCCCCCAAAAAACACTTAACTGCAATATTGCTTTTATCTTCTAGTTCCCATAGTATTTTCCTCATACACTCAGTCTCTTCCCTTTAAAGCCTTCCATTCTATGCTATCTTCAAATTACATTGCCACCATTCTCTTTCTGAGCTAGAGTTGAGTGACATAGAAAAGGAGATGAATATTAGATAAATCACAAATCACTAGATTTGGTATGTACCCATGCTACGTTTTAGGAAATTATTGAAAGAACTTGATGTAAGTAAGATATTTGACTCAGTGGCATATTCATTTTCAAATATAATTTCCAGTTTCATTTTTAAATTTAGCATGCTTTTTTATTTTTTACCACATTCATTAATGTCTTAAAATCATTAACACATTAGCACATTCCCCTAAAACAGGGAAGGCTTATTGATTCCAAACTCAAATTTAATCAGGATTAGATTTCTGAGTTCTCATTCTTTATTATTGGTAAATTGTGTGTGTGTGTGTGTGTGTGTGTGTGTGTTAGTTGCTCAATCGTGTCTGACTCTGCAACCCTATGGACTGTGGCCCACCAAGTTCCTCTGTCTATGAAATTCTCCAGGCAAGAATACTGGGATGCGTTGCCACGCCCTTCTCCAGGGGATCTTCCAAACCTAGGGATTGAACCCAGGTGTCCCACATTGCAGGCAGATTCTTTACCATTTGAGCTACCCAGGAAGCCCAAATTATGCAGTAGTAATGTAGAAATAATCTGTTGCATTTTATTGTTAAGTTTGGCAGAGTCTCCTAAACTCCTTTTCTCTAAGACAGAAAGTGTAGAATAATTGTTAGTATTTATAGTTTTTGCCTCATTGTCACCTTGTGAAAACTGGTTTTCACCTTGACCAACTTTCACAACCCCATTCTTTACAAGCTGTTCAACAGATAAGGTGTTAAGCTATGAGGCATCATGATTTGACTTATGCTAAGAGGAAAGAATTTGTTAGTGTTATGAAACCACCAAAACCATGAGATATAAATGGGCCACATTGGAATAAGGACAAGATATAGGAAGTTATCGGTTACAGAATCATCAGAATAAGAAGGAATGCTACATGGAACTACATGAGGTGCTCAAATGAACCTTGTGTTTTGTAACTTGCAGAGATCTTTCAGTTAACTCATCTCTTATAATGCACACAACCACCCTGTGAGGCAAGTATCATTTTTAAAATATTCCTGGAATAAGGATCAGAGACATGGTAAAATTACCCAAGTGTCTGCAGTTAGTAAGTAGGGATGCCAGGATATGAATCAAATTCTGACTCCAGAATCCAAGTAGATGAAGTGTTAAAATCCCATGGGCTTCCGTTCTGCTCTCACACAGGAATCTACTGGGTGATTTGGGTTTCTCATCCTTTCTGTCCTCTTCTTTTCTTTGAGTCTTCTCGGCCACATTCATGGGAAAGGACTTCGTTTAGAACTTTGGGAGACGAAGGCTGGTTAATGCATCACTGACCACAGATGCTCCAGGATGTGGCCAAACCTTGGTTCCTCAATTGTCTGCCGTTCACTCCAGTCCTGTCCGGCCCCCTCTAGACCTTCTATTGCCAGGACTCAGAGCTGGTCTCTTTGCCGGCTTTGGCCTAGACCTAGAGACTGGACAATTGTTTATGTTCCAATTATATCTTTATTCCCTTCTAAACCATCCACATAGAGAGAAAAGGGATGAAGCCCAAGTTTGCTTGGTGTTGAAGCCAGGATTCTTACCCTCTCCCTGTAGGGGTACTTAAGATGAGATACAAAATTTGTTGCTCTTGTTGAGTTGCTAAGTCTTGTTTGACTCTTTGTGGCCCCATAGACTGCGGCACGGTAGGCTCCTCCTTCACTATGTCCCAGGATTTGCTCAGATTCATGTCCATTGATCTGGTGATGCTTTCCAACCATCTTATCTTCTGCCAGCCCCTTCTCCTTTTGCCTTCAATATTTCTAGTATGCATGCATGCATGGATGCTAAGTCACCTCAGTTGTGTCCACTTCTTGCAACCCTATGGACTGTAGACCTCCAGGCTCCTCTGTCCATGGGATTCTCCAGGCAAGAATACTGAAGAGGGTTCCCTTGCCCTCCTCCAGGGGGATCTTGCAAACCCAGGGATGGAACCCACATCACTTATTTCTCCTGCATTGGCAGGTGGGTTCTTTACCACTAGCACCACCTGGGGAGCCAAGACAAAAATTCTATGCTAAATGTTAGGCTTTCTACTTTTGGTCCCAATATCTGTCTACTGGACCAGTTTTCATACTCCCAGTAGCTTTGAGTCACAACTATCAGCTGAGCACATTACCATCCACCTATAAGATTACATTTACATTCCAATTTTCTCTTGTGTAATTAGTTTCCACCATGGGATGAAATTCTGGCTAAAGATATGTAAACTACAGTAGTATGTAGAAGATTGTTCTGGGAAGTTTTCTTAAATGAGAAGTTATGTGTCCTTCCTTCTTCTTTCTGTCCTTCTTGATTGTTAGTGCACAGTTTCAATGGGTACCACTGTAGCAGCCAATTTGGTAATGCGAATGAGGTGCACACTCAAAGGATGCTGGAGAAGAGAGGTGTAAGGATCATGTTCTCTGACATCAGTAGAGCCACCAAACCAAATTCGGATCTCCAACCCATAATACACTTTCAAATACTTGGACACTTGTCCAAGTGTCCAAGGACACTTGCATATACTAAACCTGCCTTATTTTAAGATATTATTATTTATTTCCCTTATATACAACTGAAACCAATGCCAATTGATATAGATGGATATATATGTCTATTTAAAAAGAATGGATAGAGAGAGTTACATACTGATAAACTAAAGAAAATTGGCATGGATAGAGAATGTGGCTATTGTATTGAGCCAAGAGAAATCTTTTCAGAAATGTAGATTATTCCAGTGTTACCTATTATCTTTGTAGTTGGATAACTTGCATATAATACCCTCTAGTCCTTCCAGTTTTACCTTAAAGGATAAAGCCTACAATCAAATTCCTGGAATCTCCACTTGCTAGGTGTTTGACATCAGATGAACTCACTTATCCCTTAAAGCCTTCTTTCTACATCAATGCAATGGATTATGAGTTATCAATAAATTACAGCATATGTGCCTGGAATAGAGAAGAAACCAAGCAGTGGGAATTCCCAGAGAGTCAGACACTATCCTCAAATCCAGGGACTTCATTGCCAGTTAGCTTTGAAGGAGCTAGATAACTGTATCTGCTGAGAAAACCTGTCTCCCATATTTGTGTTCTATTCCCTTTCCTCTTTGGACACACAGGGAGATAAGATCCTGTGATTTCACTATGATTCCACTAGCATTAAATGGAGCACACATGACCCAGGAGAATCGAGACTCTGTCAGTGGAAAACTCTAAGTGGAAAGGTTCTTGTCCACAAAGCTATGCTTTAGAGACCTTGTCAGTAAGAGCTTTTGTCTTAGGGGTTTGTAAATATTTATATTTTCAAACTACTATGAGAGGAACAACAGCCATTCCACATGAATGGATTACGTTAAATGTACCCAAAGTCTGTAATTCAAGCTGTCAAACGTGAGGAAATACCAGACTTAAGGCTGCCATTCCAATCCACTCAGAATAAATAAGGACTTTGGGCAGAGTTCGTCCGCACAATGGCTCATAGACATATGGAAGGCGTTACTAGGGAAGACGACCGAGGAGAAGAAAAAACAAACTAAATGAATTCAAGAAGTACCTAGCCGTTCTTCCAGAAAGGAAAGGGACTGGGGCTTGAGGGAGAAGGTTGTTGGCCCAGAAGCAAGGAACTGGGATTAACATTAGACCAAGAGTGAGGGGTGGCACGTGGAAGCTTTTCCTGTTCCTAAGACGCTTGTCTGTTTTTCATTTATTGTTTATGGTGTTTGGTGATATGACACCAATATAGGAATCAAAATGTGTGTCTGGATGGGCTGGATGAAGGGTAGGGGATTTATTTGCTGTGAAAGTTCTGTGTTAAGCATGCAGTGGAGTTTTCTAGACCATATAACACAGGTGGAATCTGTGTTTATTGAACAGAAAAAAAAAAAAAAAGAATTTCAGGGAGATGCTGACTAGTGGGTCATATAAATTTGATTCAATTCTACAGACGTGTACTAGCCACCTACTTTGTGCCAGACATGGGCAATGAAGCTTGAGAGACAATCTGCTTTAATGGAAAGAGGTTTAGCTTCTTGTCCTTCCTCTGAAGTTCACAGATTTTGCAGAGTGAGGCAAGTAACTTTGCCTCTCTGAGCATCAGCTCACAATGCCAATATTTTCTTTTTAATAACTAAATACTAAGTTAGATGACTTGGCAAAGATATGGGACACATTGGGCTTGCTAATGCTCTCCTATTAACCAGGTGTGGTATTGTGTGTTAACCATTCACTCTCATTCCATGCTCTTCTCTGTGGTGCCCCTAACTGTGACAGGATATAACACCCCGCTCTTTTTAATTCAGGTGAGGTCAAAGGATTTAGTTGCCTAGTGAGGTAAACAGAAGTGATACATCCGAGACGAGTATATGAGAACCACGGAGAGGCTTGCAGCATCTGTGTTTTCTCTCCTTCTGCCCTGATGATTCAATAATGGTCCAAATGGAAGCAGCCTGGGTTCTGGAATGATGACACAAAGCTGTGTTATTGCTTTCCTGCTAGGAACATTCACCATTAGTGCTTTTAAGTCACTAAAATCGAGGGCTCTTTCATTACTGCAGCAAAACCTACCCTTGCTGAGACTGAAACTCACAGAATAAGAGACAGCTCTAGTCTACAAAGTATAGATTCTTAACTTAGAATAGCCTAAGTCACAGTGACCCTAAGTATCAACCTAGTCCATGGCAGAAAGTAAGAGAGAGCAAATTCTAAATGTTCATGGTCTTTCAATAAACTAGCTCCACCCAGTAAAGAAATGTAGGCCAACCTCTATCTATGGTTTGCTGGTTTTCCCTCTATAAGAAGGAGACAGTAAAATTAGGGTCAATGACAAAATGTGTTACTTTAGTAAAGTCTCCTAAGAAGGAAAGTATGATGCCTGTTCCCCATTAATAGCACTGAAGACTTCCTGAAGAAGGAGGCGGCACACTCAGGTCTTTGTCTGAAATCTCTCTTGACGTGCTTGCGAGGGTGGACTGGAGTATATATGCCTGCAGCTAGGCTGACTAAGTAGAAGGGGGTATAGTAACAAATATAAATGAATGTGGAGAACAGTTTTAATAAGGACACTTGCAATAGACATTAAGACTGCAAATAGGAGAAGTCTTTTGCAGGCAGAATTAATAGTCAGGGTTTAGATGTATGGAAGATGTGTAGTTACAGATGACAGTGACAAGACAACGATCAACTCATTAATAGACAGGAAGCCTGCATAAGGTGACTCAGTGAGTAAGTAATTTCGTTATGGGTTCCTCTTATGCTTCTGCACAGAATATCAGTCATCACATGGTTCTGCCCTTTGGGACCATATTTAGATGCAGAGCACTGGGCAAGATGCATCATTCAACTGGCCAGCGGTGACCCTTTCAGAAAATCTATGTCAGATTTACTGGAAGACCACATTGTTTATGATTCGTGGGAGGCATTCACAGCAAGTTAAAAAAGCAGAGTTTCGACCGCAGTTGTGAACCCTGAGACAGAAGACAGCTGGGCAGGATGCCTGGAGAACAACCTGAGGAATTCTGCAGGCTTGGGTTCAAATTCCAGCTCTACCACTCTCTTGATGTTTGGTTTACAACAAATTACTCAAAACCACTGAGTCTCAGTTTTCTCACCTATAAAACTGGGTATAATAATATGGACTTCAAAGGATTGTTGTGAAGATCCCAGAACGCAATCAATGTAATGTGACCGAAACATGGTAGGCATTCCATAAATGCCGTTTCCTTTTTCCTTCCCACATACCACTTAAATGATGTGAAATGAGACTGTCTCTAAAAGACACCATTGAATGATCTGCTTGTTATCGGTCGATTCACCCTTTCATTTTGGGAGCCCCAAAACAATCCTTTATGGTAAATCAAAGGGCTTTTGCCATCAAAGAAAAGAAAGGGACCAAACATTTTTGGTTTACTACCCACTGAAAATAGCTTAAGCCAGAAGAGCATTTTGCCTGGAGATGATGACTTCTATTGGTATGTGCATGGTGGGAGTGGTAGGAAGAAGCCAGAGGTCACCATTTCCAAATATCAGACGGTCATCTGAAAGGCGGGGGAAGTGATATGCTTTGGGGTCCAGACAAGAAAACTCTGGCCAGTAGGTTAAAGTTATCATGAGACATTTCTCAGTTCAATTCACTGCAATTAATCACCCCACAATGCCTCTTTGGAGGCAGTAAGTACTGTTACTGGATGTATGAAAGCTGAAGTCAGGCGAACACTGCATAATTAAGCAAGGAGTAGAGTTGCCCACACTTGGTGGGTGGGTCTACCAGATGCAGTTTAAGGTAGAAAATATGTAATGAGGATCTAGTACATGTAGGATTCTGGCTGTAATCTGGGCAAGAAACAGATTCAAAGAAGACAACCATGTAATAAGTAGGTACTAAATATATACTATACATCAGATGCCATCTGAGGAAATGAAGTAAAGAAAGTAGCAAGGCATAGACCCTGTCCTGGAAGAATTCACATCTTGTAGATAAAGCAGCAAATGATTACAGGAAACAAGACATAAGAGCTTGTTGATACTAGACCTAATGCTTATGAAAATGAATAAACAAATGATTTTTGCCTTGAAAGATTAAGGAAGACTTTTTTAACTGGGGTTGCCCTAAGGTTTTGCATGTCAGAATGATGTGGAAAATCAGGATGATTCTGAAAATACAGATTCTGACATGTGCTTTAACTAGAACTGTGTGGATTCATGTGCTATAGGCTGGATAAATGAAAGCCAGTAAATGACAGTGAGAAAGAATTGAATCCAGACACTGGAGACCGCGCAGTGTGCTACACATATCGTGTACATTAACTCACTGAGTCCTCCCGACAGCCTATAGTTGACGGTACCACCTCCACTTTCACTTTACATAAAAAGGAACAATGGCACTCTATTTTAAGTTTAGTTAAAGTTACAATTCAGACCCAATGGTAGTGGCTAACAGCCGGGGTGTTGAAAGGATTTGCAAGCCACATATGATAAGAATGGTGACCTAAGTGGGAAGGAAATCCAAAAAAGAGGGGCTGTATGTTTTATGCAGGGCTGATTTACCTTGCTGTACAGTAGAAATTAATACAACACTGTAAAGCAACCATACTCCAATGAAAATAAAAAATGAATTGATAGAATAACATGCTTAATTAGGAATTCACACCAGAAATATTACCAAACTCTTTCAAAGTTTTAAGCATTGTAAATGAGTGGAAAAGACTGGTAAACAAAAGCGGACATGGGACTCTACTTTTCTGTTGCTGATTTCTAGAGGAAGACATGAGGAACAGTAAATATAAAAAATAATAAAATGCATCACTTTTAAGCCATTGAAAAGAGCTATGGAAAACCAAGACAGTGTAGCCAGGGTTTGTGGGCTCTGCAAGCTCATAGAGGTGTTACAAGTTCCATGCGGTGGACAATGTAGGTCTTAATGAGAAGATGGCGTTTAAGCAAAGGCTTGAGCATGGTTCAAGGGTTAGCAACAGCAGGACGTGAGCATGGGTGATGTGAGATATCACAACAGCAAAATGGACATAAGGTCAATCTCTAATTATAGGTCTTGATGGCTCAAAAGCTTCAGTAACAGATTTCTGGTTAAGTAAAACAAAAACTGTGATTTCAAATCTTAGTAGAACCATTTCAAGCTGAAGGTATATTTGCATTTTCAAGCTATGAGATTCTAAAAACAGTTATTTTCCCTTTTCTGAGCTCCAGTCTTCTCATCTGGAAAATGGGCTTCAAAATATCCAACTGACTATTTGTGGTGATTTAATGAGATGGTGATGGTGATTGTAAAAAACCCTGGTGTGGAGCCTGACACAGAGCTGGTGCTCTATAAGTGGTGTTTTTGTTTTTGTTTTTTCTTTTTCCCCACTCTCTTGAAAGTTTTAGGCACTACAGGGGGAAAAGAAATAGTGAATGTTTTGCTTTGGATAATCCACTCCTTGTGCAGATGTTTCTGGAATTTGCAAGCCACCATCCACCAGTTTCACTGCATTGTTGCAGGCTTATGTTCAAGTCTTTGCCCAAGTATTTATATAGCTTCGACTCATATTTGGGGTATCCAGAATATTTCTCTTTCCTGTTCTCTGTCGGATCTTACCACCTTCTTACCAGCTCCCTCTGCGAATGTCAATTTTGTGGATTTAAAGACTATATCTACTGTCATTGAAGTGTAGCAATTTTCTTTTTATGGGTTACAAAAAGACGAAACACAAAATTGATAGGCAATCAAAGTATATAGTAGGAGAGAATTTTAAAGTAGGAAGAGTAAATGAACCTGACTTGTAGGCTGGTAATAGTTCATACTCTCAAACATAAATTCATTAAGACATTTTTTCACACACGTCTTTGGAATTAGAAGCTCTATCTAAAGATGGTTTAAATAAACCTCACTGAAGGGCATGAGAAATAGTCTTTAATGGAATTTTACTTTGGTTCAAATCTCACTTACAATACCTACTGTGCATTTACTGATACTCTATGTACCCTAGGCTCCATGGAAGGGACTTTAATACCTTATCTAACTGAAGCCTTACAGCAACCCTGAGACATGGGAACTTTTTATCCTTTCACATAAGGAAACTGAAGTCTTCTATATCCTCAGTGTGCTGTGCTGTGTTTAGTCCCTCCGTCACGTCTGACTCTTTGTGACCCTGTGGACTGCAGCCCGCCAGGCTCCTCTGTCCATGGGGATTCTCCAGGCAAGAATACTAGAGAGGGTAGCCATGCCCTCCTCCAGGGGATCTTCCCAACCCAGGGACCAAACTCAGGTCTCCCACATTGCAGGCAGATTCTTTACCATCTGAACCACTAGGGAAGCCCTATATCCTTACTACATTAGGAAATAGACTTGTTTGGAAAAAAATTTGTATTCAAAGAATACAAATAGAACTCCTAACCTTCAGAGTCAATAGTCAAATTCTGAATCCCCTTTAAGCCTATGTTTTTTCTTCCATTATACAATCAGTTCAGTCCAGTTCAGTCGCTCAGTCGTGTCCAACTCTTTGCGACCCCATCAATCGCAGCACGCCAGGCCTCCCTGTCCATCACCAACTCTCAGAGTTCACTCAGACTCACGTCCATCGAGTCAGTGATGCCATCTAGCCATCTCATCCTCTGTCGTCCCCTTCTCCTCCTGCCCCCAATCCCTCCCAGCATCAGAGTCTTTTCCAATGAGACAACTCTTCACATGAGGTGGCCAAAGTACTGGAGTTTCAGCTTTAGCATCATTCCTTCCAAAGAAATCCCAGGGCTGATCTCCTTCAGAATGGACTGGTTGGATCTCCTTGCAGTCCAAGGGACTCTCAAGAGTCTTCTCCAACACCACAGTTCAAAAGCATCAATTCTTCGGCACTCAGCCTTCTTCACAGTCCAACTCTCACATCCATACATGACCACTGGAAAAACCATAGCCTTGACTAGATGGACCTTTGCTGGCAAAGTAATGTCTCTGCTTTTGAATATGTTGTCTAGGTTGGTCATAACTTTCCTTCCAAGGAGTAAGCGTCTTTTAATTTCATGGGGGCAGTCACCATCTGCAGTGATTTTGGAGCCCCCCAAAATAAAGTCTGACACTGTTTCCCCATCTATTTCCCATGAAGTGATGGGATCAGATGCCATGATCTTCATTTTCTGAATGTTGAGCTTTAAGCCAACTTTTTCACTCTCTTCTTTCACTTTCATCAAGAGGCTTTTGAGTTCCTCTTCACTTTCTGCCATAAGGGTGGTGTCATTTGCATATCTGAGGTTATTGATATTTCTCCCAGCAATCTTGATTCCAGCTTGTATTCCATTATACAATACCATTCTGTATTTTTAATAAAATAGATTTTGTATGAGAAATTTGAAGAATAGATTTGCATTTTATACACAATTCAGAAAACTCTGTTTGGGGAGAGAATTTTCATAGCATTCTGGAATAATTTTTAACAGAGGGGGATACCCAGTGTTTATGTCAGCACTATTTACAATAGCCAGGGTATAGAACCAACCTAGATGTCCATCAATAGATGAATGGATAAAGCAGTTGTGGTACGTATATATAATGGAATATTACTCAGCCATGAAAAGGAACAGATTTGAGTCAGTTCTAGTGAGGTGGGTGAACCTAGAGACTATTATACAGAGTGAAGTAAGTCAGAAAGAAAAAAAACAAATTTTGTATATTAATGCATATATATACACACACACACACGCACATATATATATATATATATATATATATATATATAAAATATAGAAAAATGGTACTGATGAAACTATTTGCAGGCCAGAATAGTGACACAGACCTAGAGAACAGGCTTGTGGACACAGCAAAGGAAGGAGAGGGTGGGACGAGGTGAGAAAGTAGTGCTGAAACATATACATGACCGTATGTAAAAGAGATAGACAATGGGAAGTTACTGAATAACTCCAGGAGCTCAGTATGGTGCTCTGTGACAACCTAGAGGGGTAGGATGGGGTAGGGAGTGGGAAGGGAGGTTCAAGAGGGAGGGGACATATGTACATTTATGGCTGATTCGTGTTGCTGTATGGCAGAAACCAATGCAACACTGTAAAGCAATTATCCTGCAATTAAAAGTAAATTTTAAAAGAGTTATGTTTAACTCTCAAATATAAAAGCTATCTAATGGTAGAGCTAAATTTCAAAGCATCGTTTTTGGTTTTCACCATAGCAACTGAAACACGGTATGAATGCCATACCTGCATTTTCTAACTCTTGACTTCCAACCAATGCAGAGGTGTAGACAGATGAGACATGCAGGAGACCATATCTGAGTGGTTTCCTGGGGCAGAGGGATAGAACAGAGACATCTATCCTGGGAGGCAAAAGACAGCCCTTCTGGCTCTTGACTGGAGGGTAATTTGTTTTGCAAAGATCTTGGGCAAGTTGCTTTGTCCTCTGTCAGATTGGAAACAGGTAACAAGTGCCTGTCTGGCATCCAGCCCCCACCTGCAGTCTCTGCATCTCTCTAGATCTGGCATCCAGCCCCCACCTGCAGTCTCTGCATCTCTCTAGATTGGATGGGTGTTTTTGGCTCCCTTGTGTAGGAAGCTTCTTGGATCAGCCATTGAATGTAATTCCTTTGATTTGGTTCTTTCCTATTATAAACACTGCTGCTGCTGCTGCTGTTGCTAAGTTGCTTCAGTTGTGTTCGACTCTGTGCGACCCCATAGATGGCAGCCCACCAGGCTCCCCCGTCCCTGGGATTCTCCAGGCAAGAACACTGAAGTGAGTTGCCATTTCCTCCTCCAATGCATGAAAGTGAAAGTGAAGTGGCTCAGTCGTGTCCAACTCATAGCAACCCCATAGATTGCAGCCTCCCAGGCTCCTCCGTCCATGGGATTTTCCAGGCAAGAGTACTGGAGTGGGGTGCCATTGCCTTCTCTGATTATAAACACTAGAAATGACAAAAGGTAAAATTTTCTCTAAACATCACCCGGCCCTACCCCTTAATGATCAAATGAGAGACACAGAGGGTCACAAAAGGCTAAACTTTGGCTTCCCAGAGCCACATGTCAATTTAAAGCAGAGCAGGGCCAGATCCAGGTCCCTGCATCCTGGTTCAGCAAGCTCCATTGCTTCAGCGTGATTAAATCTGACGTCAGACCTCACAGAGAGATGGTGTTTTGTTGTTTTGTTCTGTTATCTCAGTCCAGACCATACAAGTTTTTCCTCCATAATGAAAAATGATCACCCTTCCTAAAGAATAATTGAAATGAAAAAGACAGTGTAATCATGCTGCATCTGCAGCTATTGGCATTTCAAAACACTGAGTGCATAATGAAATAATCCTTAAGGAAATTAGTTATTGTCCAAGCACGCCGCCTGCTTTGACTTCCTCCAGTGCACTCTCACATATATTAACATTGTACCGAAAAACAGTCAAGGTCTTCTTTCTTTGGTCTGCATGACAATGCTCGAAGAGAAATGAGATGCTTTAGTATTATAGAGTGGTGTCATTTAATAGAAGTGTGATGGCCAAAGTCATGGGGATGAGATTCCAGCTTTGCAATTTACTTGGAACTATTTTGCCCTCTGGATGCCTGAGCTTCCTGGGAGACAAGCAGAAGCCCTGCACAATAAAGGGGCATAAGTCATGTTATATCCTCTCAGGTTTGTAAAGAGAGAAGAAAAGCCAATGCAGAGTGGGAAGAAGATGGCTCACCATAGCAAAGGCTTCATGTGCTTCCTCTCATTCATCCTCATGATGATCCTGTTATATAGCCATTATTGTCCATTAATTAAAAATGAAGAAGCTGGGCCTCATGGACATTAAACAGAGAGTTCAAGGTCACTAGTGTGTCAGTAGAAGACCTTGTTGTTGTTGTTCAGCTGCTCAGTTGTGTCTGACTTTTTGTGACCCATGGACTGCCACACACCAGGCTTCCCTGTCCTTCACTATCTTCCAGGCAGTGAAAGTTTGAGTTTCCTCAAACTCATGGCCATTGAGTCAGTGATGCCATGCAGCCATCTCATCCTCTGCCTTCCTCTTTTCCTTTTGCCTTCAATCTTTCCCAGCATCAGGGTCTTTTTCCAATAAGTTGGCTCTTCACATCAGGTGGCCAAAGAATTGGAGCTTCAACTTTAGCATCAGTCTTTCTAATGAAGATTCAGGGTTGATCTCCTTTAGGATCAACTGGTTTGATCTTGCAGTCCAAGGGACTCTCAAAAGCCTTCTCTAGCACCATAATTCTAAAGGATCAATTCTCTGGTGCTCAGACGTCTTTATGGCCCAACTCTCACATCTGTACATGGCTACTGGAAAAACCATAGCTTTGACTATATGGGCCTTTGTTGGCAAAGTGATGTTTCTGCTTCTTAATACATTGTCTGGGTTTGATATAGCTTTCCTTCCAAAGAGCGAGCATCTTTTCATTTCATGGTTGGTTTTGCTATAACTGCAGGACTTTCTGAATTTGAAGACTTTGCTTTATTTTGCTTTTTCATGTTACTTCCAATGAAGAAACAGGTTGTTTATATTTTTATACATGGTAGATCATCTTTTTCACTTTTAATACTCAGTGTCACTTTAGAGACTGACAATGAGATTTTTCTTCCCTTGGATCCTCAGAATGGTGAGCAGGGAATACAGATGGGAAAAACAGAAGACATACTTTTAAGAGAAGAGAGGCCTTCCTAATGGTAAGACGTATGACTTTGATAGATCAGCTTCAGAAACTGCATGTTTTCAAAATAAGTATGATCAGTAAGTCAAGCAATGACCTCACAGAGATATAGGGAAGATCCAAGTCTTAGATAGGACTTTGGGCTAAAGAATCTGTACATTTCTGTGATTTATCATTTGATTTGCAGCACTGGTTAACACAGAAGGTACATTCGATTCCTGTAATTTTAGGTTCCTAAGTTTTGTCCAAATGCATATTTTTGCAAGAAAAGAAAAAGATCCTCGGCAGTGTTATATTATGGCTTTTGGCTGAAATCTCATGCCTAAAATGTGCAACTGAAATATGGCTTTATGGAGGAGCTCCAAGTTTTTCAGAATTATGTACTGTTTGAGAGGGGTCAACCGCAGAACTGCACATCTCTGCAGTGTCCTCAAACACTCTGAATTGCTGAGGTCTGCAAAACCAATTTGGAAACCTTCAGAATGGGAGGTCCTTTTGGCTTTCCGTCCCCAAGCTGCTCTCCAGCAGAATAGGAACCAGGAAACACTACTCACTCACTCAGAGCCACCAGGTTAGAAATTCACTGGCATTAGAAAAAGGAAGGCCCTGGAGAACTGTCAATGGTGAAACTCCTCCTTGATGCCCTGAAGCCTCCATAAAACTGCAAAATATTGGAGGTGAGAACTCAGCATTTTTTTTTTTTTTTTTTCAGCCAGAGACACTAAGCTGAGGCTTAGAAACAGGAAGGAAATTGTTTAATAAGACACAGTGACTTTGTTCCAAGATTAGTACTAAATTCTAAGTTGCTTGACTCATTTGGTGCTTGAGGAATTGTAGAATTCCAGGATGAGACAGAACTTCAGAGGTCATCATTTCACCACCATTACCCCAACTGGATAGTAGTAGGCTTCCAGGGAAAGGGAGTTTCCTGAACAAGTAAGTTTATGAATCAGTGCCTACTATAGTAGAGATCCATAATGTCTTTGTGCAAAGTTCTGAAAAGCCTAGCATAAAAGATTTTTGTTTTGTTTTTATTACAGTATAATTGGAGTATAATTGTTTTACAATGTTGTGTTAGTTTCTGCTATACAACAAAGAGCATCAGCTACTTGTATACATATATCCCCTCCCTCTTGAACCTCCCTCCCACCCCACCCACCCCTCAGGTCATCACAGAGGCAGAGGTGGTCTCTCTGCTATGTAACAACTTCACAACCGCTGTCTGTTTGACACCTAGCAGTGTATATGCGTCCATGCTACTCCCCCAATTCACCCCCCTCTTCCCTTCCCCCTCCTGTGTCCACATGTCTGCTACCTACTTCTACGTCTTTATGCCTGTCCTGCAAATAGGTTTGTCTGTACCATTTTTAAAAATTCTACATATGAATAATTTGATTTTAATTGTTTCCCTAACTCATTTGACTGCAGAGCCATTTTCCTCCAGGCCACCTATTGACAGACTGGGAAACACTTGGACTTTGCAGAATACGGTTTGGAAATGCTGGCTTGGGCTGTTCTCACTGGATGCTTAGTTCCCCTACCAGCCAGGCTACCCTGTAGTGTCCAGATAGTGTCTACAGCAATGACGCTCTCATCAAACCGTAAGTTTATCAAGCAGATGATCATAATATGTTCCCAGTCCGGTTTCCTGCGCATGAAAACAAGGGCTTGATAATTACACGACTATTGCTCCCACAGGCATCCCTGCCACAGCTTTCAACAATTCCAGTCGTCAGAATGTCAGTCCTAACATTTGGCTCCAATTGACTTGCTGCAAGCCTGGTTCTCCTCAACGGGATCTGTCTATGCAGACGATAGCCTTGCAAAGATTTCAAGATGTTGATCATAACTCTCTTTCTCTCAGAAGCCTGAACTTCTTCTTGTTAACCACTCCCTGGTTCTTTTTCTGTTTCCCACACAGAATGGTTTCAAGTCTCTTCACCATTTTGGCCACTGATTTCAGTTAAAACCACGGGCTTTTATGCTATGAGACAAATTTAAGTTCAAATTTTTAGTTATTATGCTTGGTACAATAGATGCATGATATTCTCAAAACATTTCCGACTTTTGTTAATCTCATTTTTTTGTTTTTACCTAATAAGAGGTATTTATCTCATATCTATCTTATAAAATCAACCCCATAAAGCTATGTTGATAAATAAAGTGCATGTATGACCTACAATATAGTACTCGATATATTTTATTCTTGATACCTTTATTCCCAGAAACACACTGATAGGAATCTACCCCAAAGCAGCATCATTTCAGCCAATCTTGTGAACATTTGGTTAACAAGTAAAAACAGAAGGCAATACTATGGGAGGTGATTGTCCTTCTGTTTCTGACCACTTTCAGAGGGCTGAGTTTCAGTTCTTCCTCGTGTTATCAAGTTACAGTTGACTTCTTCTCTATCTGGTCCTGCTCCCCTCTGTTCTTTACAGGTGTTTCTGAGAGCACTCCTCAATAAACCACCCACATGCAAGTCTCCAGTGACATTCTGCTTTTGAGACTCCATCAATGACACAGAAATGACATGGGATTTGGGAGAAAGGAAGAGTAATTGAGATCTTGATATTTGAAAGAGCAATGAGCTAGGAAGTTTCAAGTCATAAGAGCAATGTGCCATCACTTCATACTCTTGAGGTGGAGAAATCTGAGAATACACGTGTTAACTTGTATGGGAAAGTTACGGTTTGAAGAGAACCTCATTGTTGTAGATACTATCTGGACACTATGTGGTAGCCTGGCTGGTAGAGGAACTAAGTATCCAGTGAGAATAGCCAAAGCCAGCATTTTCAAACTGTATTCTGCAAAGTACAAGTGTTTCCCAGTTACAAGTTACATCTCTGTCACTTGGATTTAATGCAGTTTCTAGCTGGACAGGGAATTCTTTTCTTCTCTTTAAGGATGTACACGTTTTATAAAGTCCTGACCAGTGAGAAGACGTAAGAAACGAGTGAACACTAGTTTAAACCTGTTGGACCAGTCTTATATTTTTTCTTTTAGGTCTCAGTTTCCCAACAACACAATGGAAAAGTTGAACCAGATAATCTCTGAAGGGTTGTGCAGGCTGTCCTTACAATGTTCTCTTTCTTTTCCAGAACTTCATCAATTATTCTCCTATCCCTTGAATAGAATTTTGAGATCCTTTAAGCAATTGACAGGTAATTATAGTGAAACAACCATGGGGTAATTCCATTGCTTGGTTGTGAAGACATAATCGTAAGAGTGCTAGAAAAAGTGTAGAAGTCCGTGAAGATTTCCCTCTAAGTGGCTAGACATCCAATTAAGTGAACAATACGAAAGGGTAATGGGTAATAGATGAAGTGGCAACGACAGCCCACTCCAGTGCTCTTGCCTGGAGAATCCCAGGGACGGAGGAGCCTGGTGGGCCACCGTCTATGGGGTCGCACAGAGTCGGACACGACTGAAGTGGCTCAGCAGCAGCAGCAGCAGCAGCAGCAGGATGCTATAGTAATGCCATAGAGGGAACTCAGCAATACAAAGAAGTGAAGACAGGTTTTTCAAGAGAAATGTCCTTTAAACTAAGGCTTGAAAAATGAGCCACAACAGATAAAGAGTTTCTATATGAAACAGTTGCAAAATCCTAGAGGCTTGTATATACTTGACTAATTTGAGCAACTAAAGAAGGCAACCCTTGTGAAAAGGTTCTACATATGCTGAAGATTATGAAAATAAATAATATGTATTTGAAAAAGAAGGGTCATCTTATATTTTGTCACCAAACTTAAATAGTCTGTGCTATAATTTGTATATGTGAATTGGCACATCTGCATAATCTAAGGGTTTCCAAGAACAATAAATTCTTGGGCCTCACCCCAGACCCACTGAATCAGAATCTTTTTGGTTGGGGGTCCAAAAATCTGGGTTTCAATTATTTCCTTGGGTAATTCTTACGTAAACTGGAGTTAAGGTGGAGTTTTGACTCATGTTTACTTAATCCATTCGGATGTGTTTGTGATACATTAGGCTGTATCAATGGCAAGATTTCCTGCAAAATGTATTGGGATGCTTGGTGATGGTTATAACAGGGACAAAGAACTTGTAGCTGTTTCTTACATCAAAATTGACTTTTCCTCAGCCACCCAAGGCAGAGAATGATGCCATCTAGTTGTTTTTTGAGTAAAGTTTCTTGGGCTGTGGATATTTTCAATGCAGAATACACTGTTCTATTTCATTTCAAGGTATTGAACATAGCCTTCTGAGATATCTGATTCAAATCCTGGTATTTGAAGTTGCTTTCATAAAGACACAGAAAATCAAACACCCAGTCTTGAATATTTGATGTTCAGAAGCCTGCCTTTTATCCAGAACTCCAAATCTTCTTGCAGCATCCCTAAAATTTGTGTACAAAACATGAGCTCATTCGGATCTAAAACATAGGTCTCTAGAGAGCATGATGTTTATAGAATTTTGGGATATCAATTATAAGACAAAGACACTTTTCTCTCTGCAACCAGCCAACAATAGCCCTGTTTCTCCATAAATATCACTAGGGAGGTGGGGGTTGGTCAGATAGGATCTGGTTGGTGCTGCCATGTGAAATACCTTTTATGTGTCAGTTTTTAAAGAAATGGGATAATTTAGCCTCACCCTAATATCCTACATTAGCATGCTAAAACCCAGCCCCAGATAAGAAAAACTGCCCTGCATTGCTAAGAGTCATGTTAGCACCTCTTTAGGGCAGTAAAGGAAAAGATAAACGATAATGGTAGGGAAAAAAAACAATTTCCATAGTGCTTTCAGTCATGACTAAAGACCAGTGTGTGAGGCAAAGACTTATACTGAGAAATCATAACATATAATGCATCATAATCCCAACAACCATCAAGAAGGACAAATGACATGTAAGAAAGAAAACCCTTCCTTGGTAAGACACTTGGTGAGTGCACCTAGGGAATCCTAGGATAATTTAAGCACTAATTTGGTGCATTGAATTTATAACACAGAGCAATCTCCATCTCAAATGCTGTTGTTTTATTTACAGTCTGAACTAATGGCTCCACCACGTTGCTCCTCTGGTTTCATATGGCAATCAAATACTTAGAGGGAAAATAAAGCAGGTTCTAGGACTTCCGATAAGGCTCCCAAAAGACAGAAATTGTGAAGTAAAGAGCTCTAGATAAGAATGTTTCTCTCTACAAAAACTGATTTGGTTCTTCGTAGTTCTTATCCCTGAATTCAGCTCCAGAACTTTTTAGTATAACTATACTCAGTAAGGTGCTCAGAACAACTGAAACATCCCTCATTTGGCAGAGTCTGCTCTCTTGAGAGGGCTTCCCTGGTAGCTCAGTGGTAACGAGACCTCCTACCAATACAGGAGATGTGGGTTTGATCCCTGGGTCGGGAAGATCCCCTAGACAGGAGATGGCAAACCACTCCAGTATTCTTGCCTGAAAAATCCCATGGACAGAGGAGTCTGGTGAGTTACAGTCCATGGGACTGCAAGAGTCAAACACAACTTAGTGACTGAACAACAACTCTCATCAGAAGACAATTTTGGCTTTAAATAACAAATATTTTTCTTCACTATGCATCCATAGGTAATTTATTCTTTTACTTGTCAGCTGGCCTTTTTTAAGAGCAATTAAATATTTGTATTGGTCTTCACCAAATTATATTGGAAGTTTTAAGATGGCACTTATCATGACATAAATACCTTGGTTTTCCTTAGAGCATGTAGCATCATGCTTGGGACATAGAGAACTCTAATTCTTCTCATTTTCTTTATGCTAAATCACGTTCCTGGATCACAACCCGTGAAAACCCATCTGAGTTTTGAGGAAAGGTTCCAAAGCACCCACTTAAGCTGGAGTTTTGACTCATGTTTACTTAATGCATTCAGATGTGTTTGTCATGAATTAAGCTGTTAGCAATGGCAAGATTTTATGCAAAGTATATTGGGACGCTCAATGATGCTTATAAGAGGGACAGAGAACCTGTGGCTGTTCCTGGTCTCAAAACTGACTTTTCTTCATCATCTCTGGCAGTGTATGAAGTCATCTAGTTGCTTTCAGAGTAAAATTTCTCGGGTTGTGAAGTAACTCTGTCTATGGATGTTTTTAATGGAAAAGATTTGACCTGGTAAAGTAGAGAGAGTACCATGGTGTTTCCCAGGGTCGCCTGGAGTCTCATCCCAGCTCTCTACTAACTGCCTGCCTGAGCTTAGGAATTTCCTTCCCCTCACTGATCTTTGTTGTATTGATCTGTGTAAAGTTATAAAAACAAGTGATCGCTAAGGTCCTTTCGGAGAAGGCAATGGCAACCCACTCTGGTACTCTTGCCTGGAAAATCCCATGGACGGAGGAGCCTGGTAGGCTGCAGTCCATGGGGTTGTGAAGAGTCTGACACAACTGAGTGACTTCACTTTCACTTTTCACTTCCATGCATTGGAGAAGGAAATGGCAACCCACTCCAGTGTTCTTGCCTGGAGAATCCTGGGGACGGGGGAGCCTGGTGGGCTGCCATCTATGGGGTTGGACACGACTGAAGCGACTTAGCAGCAGCAGCAGCAGCAAGGTCCTTTCAGCTCTAAAGTTTAAAGATCTCTGTCAATTTTGAAGTCACCTATTTTGGGTTTCACCATTTTTACACCTAATTTTGCTGTCTCTTGTGAGGCATAGGAGACTAAGTCTTGTAAATGTAGTGTGGTGGGTGTTTGAATTTCCCACTAATAAAGACTATTCATCAAATTCAGGTTGTATTAATATAGCAACGAGAATAGAAAAATGCTAATTTTAATGCCTCATAATAAAGAATGCTGATGAGCTAATGGAGAGGAAGGTGCACGAATATGAAAGATTTAATATGAGATAGAACAGGCTTGTGACGAATGTGGCATAAATAAAATCAAAGAGCTGGAGGGGTCAGAAAAGGAGATTGCTTCCTCATAGTGGGGGTTGGGGTGGCTTAATGGAAGCATTTTAATTGACACTTGAAAGTCCAAGTAGGAGACCTTCCAGAGTTTTGACTGAGGCATAAAATGTGATGAAGCAGCATGAAGGATATAAACTAGAAGGGAAAGTTAAGGCTGGATTATGAAAGGAAACCCAGGCCAGTTCAGGTCTCTGGAGTTTTTAAAGTAGTAGTTATCAACCCTGGCTGTACATAAAAATCACCTGGGGAACATTTAAAAATTATCTCCACTGGGGCCTCATCTTCAGAAATTTCGTGAATGGTCCATATTGAAGGCCAGGCATCAGTATTTTCATTTTTAACTCTCTAGATAAATGCAGGCATGCAGGCACAGGTAAGAGTCAACCATTGATGTATGGTGGGCCAATGGGAGGTGGAAGACAGGGGAAGGTTATAACTACAGTAGCCTTGTAATGAGTTGGAGAGATTTGTGTCCTCAGGACAATTGATACATGAATTGCTTTTGGGAAGGGAGACCCCTTTTTTTAAAAGACGTCCTTTATAGTGGGGAGTCATCTCTGGTTGACTCCAGGTATCATAAGGAAAAAGGAGTCTACTCTGCATGATTATGGGCTTCCCTTGTGGCTCAGCTGGTAAAGAATCCACCTGCAATGTGGGAGACCTGGGTTCGATCCCTGGTTTGGGAAGATCCCCGGGAGAAGAGAAAAGCTACCCACTTTAGTATTCTGGCCTGGAGAATTCCATGGACTGCATAGTCCATGAGGCCACAAAGAGTCAGACACGACTGAGAGACTTTCACTTTCACTGCATAATTAAGGAGAGAGGAAAACCAGAGAAAAGCTTGGCACTGCTTGGCAGGAAAGTTAGCCTCAAGAGATGGGTGTGACCTAGATAGGGCTGGGGTGAGGAAACCCTTGGGGAAGGAGACCTATCTAATGGGTTTGTTCCAAGTGAAAAGCTGTTGCCATACTACATTTCTCTTTCTCAGTACCTCATAAATCTTCAGCAAAATATCTAAGAAATGAAAAATGCTGGCTGTAGTAGGACTTCTTGTGGAAACTCATGAAAGCCTAGATAGTCGTGCTGAGATTTTCATGGTGCAAAGAGCTACTGTGGACAGCTAGCACGTTATATTCTAGGTTAGAGAGCTGTGCAGAGCTAATTGGTATACCTTAGAGAAGGTTCTCAAACATGACTAAGCCACAGAAACTGTGAAGCAACTCATTATAAATGTAGATGCCTGGACTCAATGCCAAACTTTATGTTAAGCTGGGTTTTGATGGTGAGGAACCTGTATTTTTAAGGTTTGTTTTTTTTTAAAAAAAACTTTTAATTTTTTTTGAAGTAGAGCCAATTAACAGCGTTGTGATAGTTTCAGGTAGATAGCAAAGGAACTCAGTCATATTTATACATGTATCCCTCAACTGCTGTCTCATCCAGGCTGCCAAATAACATTGAGCAGAGTTCCCCGTGCCATACAGTAGGACTGGTTGATTATCTATTTTATTTTTTTTAAATTTTTTTTCATTTTCTTTTTTTATATAAATTTATTTAATTGGAGGCTAATTACTTTACATTATATTGGTTTTGCCATACATCAAGATGGTAACGGTAACCCTGTATGCGAGACAGCAAAAGAGACACAGATGTATAGAACAGTCTTTTGGACTCTATGGGAGAGGGAGAGGGTGGGATGATTTGGGAGAATGGCATTGAAACATGTATAATATCATATATAAAACGAATCGCCAGCCCAGGTTCGATGCATGATACAGGATGCTCGGGACTGGTGCACTGGGACCAGTGCACAATTTATCCATTTTAAATATACTGGAGTGTTTATGTCTATCTCAAACTCCTTAACTATCCCTTCCTCCCATTTCCCCCACTAGCATAGGAACCTGTGTTTTTAATCAGTTCCAAAGACTGAAACTGTGTCAGAGGTCCTGAGTTTGGGCAAGACTTAAATGGAATATACGAGAGTGGGAAGATCTGGAGACAGGGAGGAAGAGAGACAGCTAGAACTGAGAAGTTCTTATCATAGTTTGAGAAAGAGGAAAAAAGGCCTTTGATTTAGATAATTCTAGAGGGTTTATATGAAGAAAATAAGATAGTTAAAATAACTGCAGGTCATATGAAATAAATATTTCCATGTGTCTAGGCCTGGCCAAAGACATCACAAAGCATCTTTTTTTTTCTTTTCTATTTCTGCTATCCCCTGGGACAGATCGCTCTGGGCCTCACAGAGTTATGAATCAGAGTGTTCTGACATATGCAGCTAATAGAACATGCATTAGTCTTAAAATTAGGAGCTCTGTTCTGAGTGTCCATGATTTCATTCTTTATTCCAAGAATATTAGCCTCTCCTAATATAGAAGAGATGTGAAATTTTCATACACGTTTCACTGACTATCTTACAATGCATTCACCACTCATTTAGTCTTTTCTTCACCAATTCTACTCTGACTACCCAGGAGACAGATCACAGGAATGATTCCCTACTAGCTTGATTTCAGAATTACTAAGGCTATCAATCACAGTGTCTTTGAGTGAGGAATTTTCATTTTAGGGTGTATATATCTTCTGCAATTAAACAAGAATGACTGTGTGTGTGTGTGTGAGTTCCTCTAGCACTAGGGAGGGCATCCATAAGATTTTCCAAGAAGACCACAACCCATTTATTATCAAGTGTCCCTGGTGTATAAGAAAAGTGAAAGTTGCTCAGCCATATCCGACTCTTTGTGACCCCATGGACAGTAGCTCACCAGACTCCTCTGTACATGGAACTCTCCGGGCCAGAATACTGGAGTGGGCAGCTGTTCCCTTCTCCATGGCACCTTCCCAACCCAGGGATCAAACCCAGGTCTCCAGCATTGAAGGCAGGTTCTTTACCAGCTGAGCCCCCAGGGAAGCCCAGTATACAAGAAAGAACACTGCTAAATTTAGTACTGGCCCTGATATGTGCATGAGCGTGACTTTGCAGGAGGTCATCACTCCAAGTCTCGTTTTCCTTCCACTCTACACAGGGATATGAATTCAAATTATCCAATGCATTTAAATATGTCAATTAGAAAGCAATAGAATACAGGGGTTCTTGTAACCCCATAAGCAATCTTATGTACACAGAGATGGAGCACCACAGCTAGATCCACCACAGATTCCATTAAAAAAAAAAAGCCACGAATGAAATAATGATCTTTGTAACTGAAGAATTGTGTTCATATATATTAAAGTATCATGCTATCTAATTCACTTAACATCAGGATTACCATGAGTATAAATGTAAGACTTGCTTCCTTGGTGGCTCAGACAGTAAAGAATGTGCCCGCCATGCTGGAGACCTGGGTTCATTCACTGGGTTGGGAAGATCCTCTGGAGAAGGGAATGGCAATCCACTGCAGTATTCTGGCCTGGAGAATCCCCATGGACAGAGGAGTCTGGGGGGCTACAGTCCATGGGGTTGCAAAGAGTTGGACATGACTGAGCCGCTAAGCACAAATGTAAAACTAACGATAGTGATGAGAGCGACTCTTGTTTATTGAGTGCTTACCATGTATTGGAGAAGGCAATGGCAGCCCACTCCAGTGCTCTTGCCTGGAAAATCCCATGGATGCAGGAGCCTGGTGGGCTGCAGTCCATGGGGCTACTGGAAGTTGGACATGACTGAGCGACTTCACTTTCACTTTTCACTTTCACGCATTGGAGAAGGAAATGGCAACCCACTCCAGTGCTCTTGCCTGGAGAATCCCAAGGACGGGGGAGCCTGATGGGCTGCCGTCTATGGGGTCGCACAGAGTCGGACACGACTGAAGCAGCAGGACCATGTATAGGCACAGTTTTATTGAAGCCCACAATCCTATTAGGTGAATATACTTATATCATCATAGGAATGAAGAAGGAAACCTGAGAGGGTTGAGTGAGTAAATGAAGGTCAGAGTTAGGGCCAGAGTCAGGGTTAGCAAGTGGGGTAAAGAAGTTTGCATGAAAGCTGCTCTCACTTACCTTCAAAGACAGCCAAAGGGAAGGGAAGTTGATTTTCTTCTGTGTGACTCCGTAGAGTAGCAGAACCATGATCAGGAGTGGCCGTGCTACGAGGCTATGACTGTCCAGCTTTATTCAATGCAGAAATATTCAATGCAGGGCAGGAATAGAGACACAGACATAGAGAATGGAAGAGCGGACACGGGGTGGGGCAGGGAGAAGGTGTAGGGGAAGAAGAGGATGGGACGAATTGAGAGGGTGACATATATACACCACCATGTGTAAAACAGATAGCTAGTGGGAACCTGCTGTATAGCACGGGGAGCTCAGCTCAGTGCTCTGTGATGACCTAGAGGGGTCTCTTGTCTAGAATATTGTAGACAAGGCTCCTGAACCGGATTGAGGGATTAGGGTGGCCCTTTGTAGGGGTCTCTTCCCAAACTTGGAGCTTGTATTTTCATGATAAAAACGATCTGTTTCCTTGGTGATCACTGTAAACTCCTCAGGGAGAAAATGGAATTGACAGGGACATTTGCCCCTTTGACTCAGATTTGATAGTTTGCCTTAAACAAAACCACAACCTGATTCCGTCTCAGCTCTTTCCTGAGATACAGGGTTGCTGTAATATCTGTTGCTGATTTCAGAAACAGATGATGTTAGCATATGCCCCAGATTCCTTGGGAGGCTCACCTGAAAGGTGGTTTTGCTATTGACATTTTCATAGCTAGGAAGAGGCTAGCCCACTCATTTGTGAACTTACAGATGGCATAATGACCCTTTCCCACGAAAGGCTGGGAGACTTGAATGAGATATTGTATGTAAAACGGCTAGACACACTGTCTGGCACTTAGTAAGTCTTCAGTAAATATTACTTGAGTCAAGTTCAGTTCTAGTGGGCATAGAGATGTGCTCTCCCGGTCCCCTTTTAAGGAAGGTCAGGTACCCAGGGACCGTTGATGGCTCTGGCAGAGAGCGTGCTACTGCTAGCAACCCCAAACCCATCTTGACTGCAGAGAACTGCCTCACGGGAAGTGCACCCTCCTGGGAGAGTCTACACCCAGAGACCGAGCCAGGCAAGTATTTCGTCTTCCCGTTTTGGTCTAATGCGAGACACTCAGACAAGCTCCTCTCTGGCCTGGTGGAGACTTCTCCCTCTCTCAGTCCCACACTTCACATCTTCCTCCTCCTTTCACAGGCATCGATCCCCAAGAAGCACCTTGTGTTCTAAACTCCACCTCAGTGTCTGCCCAGAGAACCCGACCTGTAACGCCTGCCCACACCCCACAGACTTAGGTGTTAATTGAGAAGATCCTCCTCATTCCAGCTTCCTGGAAGGTGTCACAGGATTTGTACAAAAATATAAATCTCTTGCATTTTTAGGGTATTTCTTGGATATTTGTTGGGTAATTCTTGGGTATTTCTTTTTTGGGTATTTCTTGGGTAATTCCTGGGTATTTCTTTGGGTAATTCTTGGGTATTTCTCTAGCCTTTGGTTGCCTTTGGTCTTCAGCAGGACAGCTGGGGCCACACGCCTGTAGGGGTCCTCTCAGTGCTGACCCTGCAGGAGGTTTTATTTCCTCCATTCATATTCTCATCACACCCACTGGAAAACTTCCTTGGGGTCATATTTTCTATCTTGTGTTCTCAGGGCATGCTGTGTCCACAGCAGAAAACCCTTCCACTACATTGTCATTTGGCTTTCATGCAGCTGTCTTCTTTACCGGATGGAAACCTTTGGATTAAAGACGATATCTTTCATCTTAAAGTCACCTGTGGTACCCAGTGCTGAGTCAGGAGCCTCAAAGGTATTTGATAAATGGATGCTCAATAAATGAACCCGTGCAGACATTCTCTGGGTTACTCTGACTGAGGAATATGAATGGTACTCCATAACTCTCTTTCCAATTGTCCTCTCTTTGGGTAAACCATATCCTACTTCATGAAGATCAACTTGTTTTCAAATTGCCGCAGGATACAAACGTGTCTAAGTAACTGGTTCAGAAAATGACGACATGGCACTGTATTTTAATCAACTGTCAAAATCAGGTGGTTCAATTCGCCAGCACATCATCCCTTCCCAACCAAACGTATCTTGCTTAAAATGAAATTGCTTTGTATTGATTTATTTTGTTTCCATGTAAGAAAGTAAGGATGACAGCTACCAAAAGACAAAAGGGCAAAGGGTGATGAAGTGATTGGCATGAGACAGACTGAAAGGGTGCAGGAAAATCTGGGAAGGGCAAGCAAATTATACATGCCAGGCATTGTTTTAAGCTCTTATTTAAGCTCTATATTTAACTTAATCATTGTATTTAGCAGACAAGAATGCTGGGGCACAAATTGGTTAATGATTTGCCATGAATCCCGTAAGAGAGGTCACAAAAGTAGAAATAGAAACTCAGACATTTCATCTCCACTGAATGGAGCTGTCTGAACAAATAAATGGAAATGAAGACCTCAGAGGTATGTTCTATGCAAATTGTTCACAGAGTGGGAAAGGGGAAAGGAGAAAGAGAGAGGACGAGAGAATTACCAGTAATTGCTAAATAAAATTGTACTTATCTTACTTAAATGTAGAATCTAAAAAAAAAAAAGTCAAACTCATAGCAGAGTAGAACAGTGAATACCAGAGTCTAGGGGATGGGGGGAAGAGGAGATATTAATCAAAGGGTACAAACTTGCAGTTATAAGATGAGTACATTCTAATGCACAGCCTGGTGACTACAACTGATAACCGTGTATATTTGAAATTTGCTAAGAGAGTAAATCACAAGCGTTCTTCCCATTTCCCACCACCAAAAATGGTGGCTATGGGGGATAAAGGCTATGGTAATTTCTTTGTGGTAATCATTTTACCATGCACACATACATCAAAACATCACACTGTATACCTTAAATATGTACAACTTTTATTTGTCAAAAATAGATCCAGGGACTTGCCTGGAAGTCCAGTGGTTAAGACTTTGCTTCCAGTAAAGGAAGTGTGGGTTTGATCCCTGATGGGAAAACTAAGATCCCATATGCCTCATGGCCAAAAAACCAAAACATAAAACAGAACAAATGCCGTAACAGATTCAACGAAGACTTAAAAATGGTCCACATTAAAAAAAAATGTTAAAAATAAACAAACAGAAGCTCTAAAAATATTTCCTGAGTAGAAAGCAATGGTCTAAAGAAAAGGACATATATAATTGCAAAGCATGTTTCCTGCCCACAAAGAACTTCAATAGATAGTTGGGAAGACAAGACATCAGTGCATTAAAAATAGAACTAAATGGAATACTACTCAGCCATAAAATGGAATGCATTTGACTCAGTGCTAATAAGGTGGATGACCCTCGAGCATATTATACACAGTGAAGTAAGTCAGAGGAGAAAAACAAATGTCATATCATATATAGCACACACATATGGAATCTAGAAAGATGGCACAGGGAAGCAATGGAGACACAGAGAACCGACCTGTGGATGCAGCGGGGGAAGGAGAGGGTGGGGCAAATTGAGAGAGCAGCATGGAAACATAGATGTTACCAGATGCAAAATCAGATAACCAGTGGAAATTCACTGTATGATACCGGGAGCAGAAATCCAGAGCTCTGTGACGACCCACAGGGCGGGGTGGTGGGAGGTGGGAGGGGACTCAAGAGGAAGGGGACACGTGTATGCCTGCCGCTGATTCACGCTGATGTGTGGCAGAAAGCAACACGACATTGTAAAGCAGTGATCCTCAGAGTAAAAGTAAATACATTTGAATTTAAAAAAAGAGAGAGAGATCTGGCTACCCAGGGCAATGAGGCAGGGATGTTCCATCGCCTTCACAGTTAAGTTCAGAGTCGAGATTGTTTCCAGTAGGGCAGTCAAGATCGACTGGAAGGAAGACCTGTCTTCACTCCCAATTCATCTGGCTGTGAAAGTGAGTGATGTCTTATTTCTTCCACTTCTCTCTGATCCCTCCTTTCAGGGTCTCCTCACACTCACTCCAGAGTTACCAGAGGGGGGCCTCATGAAAACAGAGGTCAGGACTTCCCCGGTGGTCCAGAGGTTAAGAATTCACCTTCCAATGCAGGGGACACAGGTTCAATCCCTGGTCTGGGAAGATTCCACATGCTGTGGGATGACTAAGCCCTTGCCCCACAACAACTGAAGCCCTTGCTCCTAGAGCCCGCGAACCACAACTTCTGAAGCCTGTGTGCTCTGGAGCCCAGGCTCGGAGACAAGAGAAGCCACGGCAGTGAGAAGCCCACACACCGCAAAAAGGGTAGCCCTGCTCGCCACAACTGGAGAAGGTGCTTGAGCTGCAACGAAGACCCAGCACAGCCAAAAATACATAAATAAATAAATAAAGCGGACTGTTTAAAAACAGAAAACAGAGGCTGTACTGTATTCTCCTTCCCCAGCACTTCAGTGGCTCCCTGTCCCCCCAAGGATAAAGGACCTTGCTCTACATTGCCATGAGTTCTTTACATGTCAACCTACTACTAACTGAATTACTACTAATCCACCGTAAGAAAGAAGGAAAGGAAATCAGGTTTTCAGAAATCAGCCCTATGGCCAGAGAGGTTGCCCCATTTCAAGGAGTCCTGTGGGCCTTGCCCGGAAAATTATCCACATTTTTTTTTTTTTTTAGTTTACTTTCAATTATGAATTGATTTGCAGACATAGAATTTGCCTATAACCACCTCCAGCTGTGTACCTTGAGTATTTTCAAAGAGAGAAAATATAAGATGATATGGAAGAATCAAAGAAATGTCTCCATTTAAAAAAAAAAAAACCACTACTCATTTCAAACATGGTCCCTAACCAGAAGAAAGGCTTTTGCTGAAAATGCCAGGACTCAAAAACACAAGGCTGCTTTAAAGTGGGAAGCTGTTCTGGTGAAAACGCATAGAAAAGGCAGTCCTCTGTGAAGATTTTGCATCTGGGTGTGTGATACAGACATGCAGGTCTGATTTCCTTTGCAGAGAAGGAATGTAACATTGTGACGTTTTTGAAATTCTAAACCTGAGAACAGAGGTCAGGGGGAGTCATTAGAGCGAGCACAAATGCCAAGGTATGCTTTATGAATGCTAAAGCTGGAAAGATCACTTTTAAGGACGTGCACAGGTTTCCCTCCTGGCCACCCCTGCATCCGGCCCCTTTTAAAGGGTCTCTCTTGGAAAATAAAGTCGGGGATTTTGGTTTTTTTCTGAAAGGACCCACAAAGCAAGAACAGATGTGACACGAGTAACCTCTACTTTGTGCATACCTCAGAGAAAAACGACGCGGACTAGCGCCGGGGATCTGGCCGCTGGCCAGGGAGAAGGACAATTGGAGTGTAGGCCTCTAAGGACAGGGCTCGCGTCAGCTCGCTCCTCTCACCTCGCGCAGGGAGTGCAGGTGGGAGAAGGGGCTGCGTCCCCGCGTTGCGAGCAGAGACGAAGGATTGGCAGAACGCTGCTGCGTCCCTCCCTCTTCGCACCTCAGCATGCCCCGCTGCTTTAGCTGACGCCTTTAAGTGCCTGGAAGATGGGACCTGACGCCGTGCTGGTGGCTTGGGTACCAGATAATGAGACCCAGAGTTAGACTGCTGACTCTGCCACCTACTAACTACGTAATTTCTAAATATATATATATATATATGTTTATGCTTTCTCCGCCACCTTCTTTATTAACAACACAAGGATAATAACGCGGTCTACTTCACCAAGTTTGTTTTGAGAATTTGACAGGAAGTAAATTAGGAACAGGGACTCCCCTGGTGGCTCAGAGGTAAAGAATCTGCACGCCAGTGCAGGAGATGTGGGTTTGGTCCCTGGGTCAGGAAGATGCCCTGGAGAAGAAAATGGCAATCCACTTCAGTATTCTTGCCTGGGTAATGCCAGAGCCAGAGGGGCCCGGAGGGCTATAGTCCATGGGGCTGGAGGAATTGGACGCGACTCAGGGACTAAACAGCAGCAACAAATGAGGAGCACGTCCAGCGACGGCCAACACACAGCTAGTTTTCCACTGCCGTTGTTTGTTCTAAGGATTAAGAATCGCTTTCCATGACATTTTGTATTTATTTGGGTACATCTCTTGTTTTCCCCTCGCCAGAAGGGAAGACCCTCAAGTATGGGAAAACATGTCAGTTCATTTTAATATTGCACTATCTGAACTCAGCGTCCGTGGCGTGCTGCTACATGCTTGACAACAGGCTCTCTGAAGAGGAAGCTGGGATCTGTCCTGTTTGCCAATTTCTGTGGTGTAAATGCTCCCACCATGGTCATTTTCAAAATATCAACAGGACATCAGCTGACTCACAAGATTCCTGAAAATTTAGCAATGGCCTCTTGTAGGGCAATGCAAGCCAGCATCAATACTCTGCTAAATGTATGCACGAGAGAGATGAGAAAGAATAAACATGTCAACAAACAAATTTAGAAATTACTGATTCCCAGATTCTCAATGATATGAATGAGTATGCAACCATTTATTTGCCCCCCCCAGCTTTATTGAGGCAAAATTGACAAAAATTATGTGAATTTAAGGTGCACAACATGTTTTGATAAACCTATACAGAAACTGGGCCCCCTGCAGTGAAAGCATGGCATCCTTGGAGTGCCAAGGAAGTCCAGAACAAATTTATTTTAAAACTGGAAGTTTGTACTCAGTGACCAACTTCTTTCCATTTTTCCCACCACCTGGAACTATCATTCTCCTCTGTGTTTCTATGACTTCAACCTTTTTTTTTTTAGATTCCACATACAAGTGAGATCATACAGTATTTATCTTTCATATCTGACTTATTTAACTTAACATAATGTCCTCTAGGTTCATCCACGTTGTCACAAGTATTAGGACTTGCTTTTCTATGGATGAATAATGTATTTAACTCACAGTTACTTTATCCATTCACTTATCAGCAGACAATTCAATTGTTTCTCTGTCATGGTTATTGTGAATAATGCTGTGATGATGGGAATATAGATCTCTCTTTTCTACCATTAACTAGGTTTTGATAATCTTGTCTATCATCTTAAGAGAGGCCTCTGGCCAGAAGAAATCTTTACTAAAGATTTCTACAGAACATGGGTCCTTTGTGCTGCCTCTCCAAAAGAATGTGCTGTGCTTTGCTGCTCAGTCATGTCCGACTCTTTCCAACCCTTTAGACTGTGGTCTGCAAGGCTCCTCTGTCCGTGGGATTTTTCATGAAAGTATACTGGAGTGGGTTTCCATTTCCTACTCCAGGGGATCCTCCCAACCCAGGGATCAAATCCAAGTCTCCTGTGTTTCCTGCACTGAAGGCAGATTCTTTACCACTGGCCATGGATGCTGTCACACATCACGTGTTTCTTGTGAACACTCATAATACACATGCATATGTTACAGACAGTAGTCTTACAGTAAAGAAACCCATTTCTACACTGTAATGTAAATGTGAAGAAACATTTCCTAAATATATTTGATCACTAAATCTAGTTTGCCTCAGTAAACAGTAACATAATAAGGAGTTAATATCTCGGCAAAACACTATCAGGACTACTTTTTATACTTATATAGAAAAAAGTAAATGTCCTTAGTAATTTTTGGAGAATATTTTTTTTTAAACTTGGAACAAAATACATCATGGATATTCATCAAAAGAAAGAATATATTAATAAAAAGTAATAGCCACTCTGTGCTGAGGACTGTTAATGTATAAATCTGCAAAGTAGATAAAATTACCCCATTGTACAGATGATAAGATGGAGACTCAAGAAATTTAATTAATTTACTTACTGTCATACTTTTGAACAGAATTCAGATCCAGCTCTTTGTGGCTGCAAAACCAACATTTTTCTTGTGATGTCACGTCAACATTAGACATGTGATGTCATTATGAAATTATGACTGTTAGTTTATGGTTAACCTTCACTGTTCTAGCCAATTTCAGTAATGTTTTCTTCATTTTATTTTCCTTTTCTTCACAATAATTATTGCAAAATTTCTACATTTTGCCTGCCACCCTACTTGTAGAAGTTTATTTCACTTCCTCTTAACCAATGTTATAAAAACATTAGAAATAAGTGTCCTCAATTGTTTGCAACCTAACCTGTATGTTTAGCTTTATGTGTACCCATCTCCCCATCTTTGTTCTATTCATCTCAAGAAATAAAGAGAGGAAAAGAAAAGAAAATGTCTACATCTGTGCTACATAACACTTGACTTCTCAAATTCCTTTTTTGTACCTATGCCTATCTCATTCTCTACCCTTCCCTCCCCAGTGGATTTTTTCAACATTTTTAACATGTTCAGTTCTCTCCCTACAAGCAGTCTAGAGCAACTCTTTCTCCTCCTTTCCTACCTGCGTATCTTCCAGTTTACTTTTCTCTCTCCTTAGCCAAGCTTCTTGAAAATCTTGTCTACTTATCTCCACTTCTCACTTTCCAAACCTCTTCAATTAAGCATCTCCCCCTTTTCCCTTGAAACTTTTTCAACAAGATCATCAGTGAGCTCTTAGTTGCTGAATCTTTGGGTACTTTTTGATTCTTTATTTAATCAACCATCCCTTTCCTCTTGCAAAACGCTATTTCTTTTCCATCGTTACAACTCGGTTGACTTGGTTTCTTCCTGCTTCCCTAGTGACTTTGTCTCAAACTCCCCTAGAGGTTTCTCTTCCTCTAGCTGTCTTCTAAATGCTGCTTTTTCTCAGAGAAGAAGTCCAGGCTCATATTCCTTCTCAATAGTCATACTCTTTTTGAGTCATCTCACCCACTCTTGTGGATCCAATTTCACCCTGTTATGCTTATCATTTTAGGTTTACCTGCAATATAGAAGAACTGCTGGCTCAAAGTACATCCAATTCTTACAAGAAATTTCAACTTGAATGACCTATACATATGTCTAAATTGAAATTATTGATATTCTCCTGTCTCAATATGCTTTACTACATATATTCCCTTTTGAAAGTAACTTGCCCTCAGACTTTAAGGCAAATGAATGAATGAATGAACAGTAATCCTCATTTTTTCTGTCTTATTTCAGACCTAATCCATCAACAATTCCCTTTGAATTGTTTCTACCTAACACTTCTAAAATTAATCCATTTTTCTCTCATACACGATAAACATGCTACATTTTTTTTCTTGGGGGTCAATAGCACCCTTTTATCTGAACTTCTAACTTCTACTCTTGCCATACTATAGTTAATTCTGCATTCTAAAGCTAGAGATATATTTCTTTTTATCATTGTTATTCAAATAGATTTATTATTTGTTTTAAAATTTATTTTATTGAAGTGTAGTTGATTTTACAATCTTATGTTAATTTCTACTGTACAGCAAAGTGATTCAGTTTTACATATATATTATATATGTATATATAATACATAATGGTGGAGGGGAAGAAATAATTATGTATATGATGTGAAATAATTATATAAATCAAGGCACAACATGGTAAAGATTAGGAACACTGAGGATGTTGGGAAGAACACACAATTTTTGGAGAATAGAAGAAATCAGGTTCACATACAATGTTTGGGGCCTCAAAATGCTACCACTGTTCTCAAAATGTAAAAATGTCCTTAAAATTGTAAAGAATTTCTAACATCTAAATTTCTAGACTCATATTCAAATGTAAAAGTAAAATAAGGACTGGCTGAAATGTTCAAGGGCTAAAAAATTACACAGGAAGCCCAGATGCCCCAATAAAATAAGGCACCAAAATATAAACAAGAGGAGATTGGGATTCAGAAAATCATAGCTTCTACACTGAAGATAAAAGAGCCCAGGATAATGATAAAGGGAATACCTAAGGGAAGAGCTGTTTAAAAAACCTGGAGAGAAGTTAGAGTTATGTTGGTGGGCTCCAGGAGGAAGACCTTTAAGGAGACAAAAAACAGATATATTAACTTACCTGTGTACATTCGGAACACGACTGAAGTGACTCAGCAGCAGCAGCATGTACATTCACACATACACACACACCCATATAGATGACTGATACATAGATATGCAGATAGTCTTTTCTTTAACAGAAATAAAGTTTCATTGTTCTGGTAGATATTTGAAGGCTTAAAAGAACTTCCTGAACAAATGGATTATTAAGACCGTTGTTAACCCAAAAAAGAAAATTTATACAAATAAAGGAAGTAATTTTGCTATACTTCATGGCTCAGCTCTGAAAACATTTTCACAGTCTAATAATATAAACACTAAAATGTTTATTTAATTAAAGGCGTGGTAGAACTATCTTGAAAAGTTAAGGGAAGGAAAATGTGTATGCTGCATGTTCGTACAAAGGAAAGGCAGTAGCCATATTATCATAGCTGATCAATAGATAACGTCTAAAGTTAAGACTAAAAATAGATATTGCATAATTTAGAAAATGGAAGCAAATACCCAAAGAAATATTTTGAAAATGTTGAAATTATGTCTTCAGGAAGTGAGACTCAGTGATAAAAAGGGGAAAGGATTGCTACTTTTTGCTAAAAGTCAGAGAATAGTATTCAATTTTTATAAAATATTTCCGTACAAATAACAAAACAGTCGTGTGGATGGGGAGGAACACATAGGTAGACATGAATCAAAGGTCATGTTCTTGTCCTTGAACTGGATGCTAAGTTCAAAGTGTTGGTTATATTATCATGCTTTATAGAATACATAAAACTTACATATATTATTTCATATACATCAAAAACCTAAAAAGTATTTTAATACAGAATCATTAATAAATTAAATATTTGATAAATCAGTACAACCACTATGAAAAACAGCATGGAGGCTCCTCAAAAAAAAAAAAAAAAAAAATCCTGCCAGGCTCCTCTGTCTATGGAGCTCTCCAAGCAAGAATACTAGAATGGGTTGCCATTTCCTTCTCCAGGGGATCTTCCCAACCCAGGAATTGAACCTGGATCTCCTGCATTGCAAGTAGATTCTTTACCATCTGAGCCACCAGGGAAACCCAGAATTACCATATGGTCCAGCAATTCCACTCCTGGGTATAAATCCAGATAAAACAAAAACATTAATTCAAAAGGATGTCTGCATCCCAATGTTCACAGCAGCATGATTTACAGCAGTCAAGATATGCAAGCAACCCAAGTACCCATCAGCAGAAAATGGATAAAGGAGATTTATAGTGGAATATTACTCCATTATATAAAAATGAAATGCTGCCATTTACAGCAACATGCACGGACCTACTAAGAATATTATGCTTACTAAAATAGGTCAAAGACAAATACTACATGATAACACTTGAATGTGAAATCTAAAAAATAATGCAAATGAAGGTATATAACAAAACAGAAACAGACTCACAGTACATAGAAAACCATCTAGTGGTTACCAGAAGGGAGAGGGAAGCAAGGAGGGGCAAGTTAGGAGTGTGCAATTAAGAGGAACAACAAACTACGCTCTATAAAATAGGTAAGCAGCAAGGACGTACTACAGAGTACAGGGAGCCATAGCCATCATCTTATAATAGCTTTTAATGGAATAAAATCTGTAAAAATGCTAAACCACCAAGCTGTACATCTCAAACTAGTATAAAGTTATTGTACATCAAAAATACTTCAATTAAAAAAAAAACTTGAAACCAAAAAACCTCATCTGCATTCAATGTTGGAGTTTTCAGAAATGGGGAAATAGATTTCTCAACGTCTCTAAAGACTGTTGGCTGCAGAGTTTCCAATAAGTTTCTTTTCTTTGACTAAAGGAAGTAAATAAAACAGTCAAGTGTCTTTGTTATACAAATCTCTGGTGAACCATGGGTAAGTTAGCATGTGGTGTGTTTCAGTAAAAGATGCATTGTCAGACATAAGACCATGGAGACCACTGGGCTGGGACAAAGAAGTCTGACGGCAGCATTTCACTGACGTCTGTTCTATTACTACAGACACTTGCTCAGGGCACGTTGGGGTTACGTCTGCTCTCATCCTGGAATTTACTGACAAAAACAAAGGGACACATTACCATAGATCTAAAAATTAATTGTCTACTCTTTCCAAAGGATCTGCCAATGAGCAGATCATATGCTCACTCAGTGTTCCCCTTCCCTTTTTGTCTGCAAGCTCCATGCAGGTTGGGACCTTATGTCTTGTGCATTCCTGGATATGCCTGCCATTTGCCTCGCACATTGGGAGAATTAAATACATAGCAATTGAATGAATGATTGAACTATTGATGTTTTTTTGCTATTGATTAATCTGAGGTTTAGCCTATGAAAAATTGTATCAGTTCAGTTCAGTCACTCAGTCGTGTCCAACTCTTTCCAACCCCATGGACTGCAGCACGCCAGGCCTCCCTGTCCATCACCAACTCCCAGAGTTTACTCAAACTCATTGAGTCAGTGATGCCATCCAACCGTCTCATCCTCTGTCGTCCCCTTCTCCTCCTGCCTTCAATCTTTCCAAGCATCAGGGTCTTTTCAAATGAGTCAGCTCTTCCCATCAGGTGGCAAGAGTATTGGAGTTTCAGCTTCAGCATCAGTCCTTCCAATGGATATTCAAGACTGATCTCCTTCAGGATGGACTGGTTGGATCCCCTTGCAGTCCAAGGGACTCTCAAGAGTTTTCTCCAATACCATAGCCAAATCTTACACTTATCTGCTTCCCTCTCAGATGACGTAATGATGAGAATGTAAAATTTAATGGCAGAAGACTTCAGGTTAATTCCTGGGTATGCCCTCCACCAACTGTGTCATTCTGAGCAACCCTGCATAGTTCTCTGAGCCTAAGTCCTCTCATCCATTCATCCATCATATCATGGTCATAAGACTTCTCTTGCTCTGGGGAGGGAATGAGTTAATAATTGGGTATTTTATAGACTGTAAAATAAGATATGAATGTCAGTTGTATCTATGACAAAAATCTTTCTGATATGTATTTTCTAAATATTGTAACCATTTTATTCACCTCAGTACATGTTAGTTTTCTAAATTGAATTAATAAGCAAGATATTTTGGTGCAATGCTAATAGTCTTCATGAGTTTCTGTGCATATAGATATAATGGATTATTACTCAGGCATAAAAAGGAACAATATTGTGCCATGTGCAGAGACATGGATGGACTTAGAGACTGTCACATAGAGTGAAGTAAGCCAGAAAGAGAAAAACATATATCATATATCAATGTATGTGGAATCTAAAAATGTACAGATGAGCCTATTTGCAAAGCAGAAATAGAGACACAGGCATAGAAAACTTATGTATGAATACCGAGGGTAGAAGGGAGAGATGGGATGAATTGGGAGATTGGGATTGACATATGTACACTGCCATGTATAAAATAGAGAGCTAATGATAACCTACTGCATAGCACAGGGAATCCCACTCAGTGCCCTGTGGTGACCTAGATGGGAGGGAAGTCCAGAAAGGAGGGGCTGTGTGTACACATGGGGCTGATTTATTTTGCTGTATAGCAGAAACTACCACAGCACTGTAAAGAAACTATATTCCAACAAAAATTTTAAAACTAGATAAATAATAACTTCTTACACTGCACACACTGCACGCGCGCACACACACACACACACACACACACACACACAAATTGTTAAAATAGGAATTGCCACAAATATTCATGTCTACCTCCTGGAATCATAAGACCTCAAATATGTGAATCAACTATATTTTGCCCAAGGTACCATTTTCCCGCCATTTTTCTGACAAACACAGAGTTGATCAGTTCTATTATATGGTTAAGTCACTAAGATATAGGGAAACAAGAAATGATTTTTTATTTTCTTTTTTAAATCACCTGTGTTTCAGATAAGTGCATGCTCTATGAAGTTACAGATAAAAGTTCACTTTATTTAACTACTGAAGAACAAAGAAACCCCATCATCATTAAATTAAAATTATTTCATTATTAGATCTCTGTGTGCACAGATGATCTTTCTTTTAGATCAGTTAACATCTTTGCAATGCAACAAAGATCAGACCTCTATATGAATTATTTAGAAGAGAATCTGATGCAGTGAAGCAAGACAAGGTTTTGTAGCAATGCACCCTGAATTCAAATTCTGACTCAGTCATTAATTTCCATGAGCCTCAGTTTCCTTACATGCAAAGAAAAAAAAAAAAGCAAACAGATACTTGAAAGGATGACAGAAATTTTACAGAAGGTGCCTGATTGGCAATCAATTAATGTTGGTAATCAGTGTTAGTAATCATCATATTAGAGTCAGATTTTGGGCTTTTGAACCCCTCATGCTCAGATATCATTCTCCAACAATGCTTGTATTTACATACTAAGTTGGATGTGTGGAAAGCAGTGGATACCGGCTGATTCCCAAGAAGAAGAAATGTGGCTCGGATGTGCAGGTGTGGAGGCAGCGACATCCCCAGAAGGCGGGAGTGGCTGGGCTGCATCTGTGTGGCTGTCACACACGCTCAGAGACCCACAGATGCCAGAACTGCGCGAAGTGCTTTACATGTGGAACAAGAAGAGAAACAAAGGCAGGCAGCAAACCAAGAGCGTCTGCTTGCTATCCCCAAACCACAGCTACGTTCAAAGCAGGGGGAAGCCTGTCAGATAGAAAGAGCTTTGTTCTCCTGAAAACTTGATGGCTTTGGACATGCATGTTTGGTATTAAAACCTAAGAAAAGCAGCCAATACCCTGCTTTTAAGCACTGCAAGATGAAGGGGGTGAGTGGGAACAAAAAAGAGAGAGAAACAGAGAAGCAGGGAAACTCATGCAGGTGTGCGTACAGCCAGCCAGGGAAGCCCCCAAATGTTTCAGTAAAGTCTACTGAACTTATGCATGCTAATGTGAGTGACTGTGTTATTACAGTTACATAAACTGGAGGAAAAACTGATGCCTAAATCAATGCAGTAAGGGGAAGAGGTAGGTAGACCATCATATCAAGAGAAACTAAGTATCTCCCAGGGACTCCTATAAACCTTGGGCAGGACTTGGACTTGCACAGGCTATTTGGGAGTTGGAAGTAATTTGATCAAATCCAAGTGTACATGTGTGTACTTTTGTTGAGGGACTCTTAGTTCACCCAGAGATTATACACAGATCATAGTATCCTTATCTCTACACTACAAACAAGGCTGGAAGATGCTTAAATGACTTGTCCAAAGTCACTTAGCTAAGTATATAGGGAAGGGGGTGTTGGTATTTGAACCTGTGCCCACCTGTCCCCTAAATGGAACCCTCAGTTACCATGTCATGTAGTTTTTGTAAGATGATTCTCTCAATCATCTAGCAGGGGTTAGCTAGATGGGGGTTGCATCATAAATCACATCAGAGCTCTTGAATAAAACAAGCAAGCAAGCCCTGACTGTGCATATTCTGATTCATTATGTTTAGGCAATATCAGGGGAATCTGTATTTTTTTTTTCAATTTTATCAGACATTTCTAATAGGAATTCAGACTCGGGACCCAAAGATAGTCTCTTCTCTTAATATAAATGTGGGAAGCTCAGGGTCTCTGTTGGGAAGGGTCTTATGCAAAGACAAACACCAAGAACTCAACTTATTCCGAAGTCAAGGATAGAGCCTATATTTCTGGTCTCAACACTCAGTGGGAAATACTCATGAACACAAACTAAGAATCCACACAACACAGAGCCTAGAGGAATCAAGTGATCAAAAAAGTAGTTTAATGAGACACCTCTTTTTTAAAGAAACTACTAGAAAGTATAAGAATGCTTCGGTAATTTTCTAGTTACCAGTTTTATAACATAAGAGTAGTAGCCTTATTCTGTCAAAAAAGAACACAAGGCTACAGAAGGAAATGATTGGACAAAGACTACAAGAGCAACCCAGATAATCATGGCCCAGATAATCGCAATAGTGTGATCACTCACCTAGAGCCAGACACCCTGGAATGCAAAGTCAAGTGGGCCTTAGGAAGTGTCATTACGAACAAAGCTAATGGAGGTGATAGAATTCCAGCTGAGATAGTTAAAATCCTAAAAGATGATGCTGTGAAAGTGTTGCACTCAATATCTCAGCAAATGTGGAAAACTCAGCAGGGGCCACAGGACTGGAAAAGGTCAGTTTTTATTCCAATCCCAAAGAAAGGCAATGGCAAAGAATGCTCAAACTAGTACACAATTGTACTCATCTCACACACTAGCAAAATGATGCTCAAAATTATCCAAGCCAGGCTTCAACAGTATGTGAACCATGAACTTTCAGATGTTCAAGCTGGTTTTAGAAAAAGCAGAGGAACCAGAGATCAAATTGCCAACATTTGTTGGATCATCGAAAAAGCAAGAGTTCCAAAAAAATATCTGCTTCTGCTTTATTGACTATGCCAAAGTCTTTGACTGTATGGATCACAACAAACTATGGAAAATTCTTAAAGAGATTGGAATACCAGATCACCTGACCTGCCTCCTGAGAAAGTGTATGTAGGCCAAGAAGCAACAGCTAGAACTGGACATGGAACATCAGACTGGTTCCAAATCGGGAAAGGAGTATGTCAAGGCTGTATATTGTTACCGTGCTTATTTACCTTATATGCAGAGTACATCACGAGAAATGCTAGGCTGGATGAAGCACAAGCTGGAATCCAGATTGCTGGGAGAAATATCAATAGCCTCAGATATGCAGATGACACCAACCTTATGGCAGAAAGTGAAGAAGAACTAGAGAGCATCTTGATGAAAGTTAAAGAGGAGAGTGAAAAAGTTAGCTTAACACTCAACATTCAGAAAACTAAGATCATGGCATCCGGTCCCATCACTTCATGGCAAATAGATGGGGAATCAATGAAACAGTGGCTGACTTTATTTTTTGGGGCTCCAAAATCACTGCAGATGGTAACTGCAGCCATGAAATTAAAAGACACTTACTCCTTGGAAGAAAACTTTTGACCAACATAGACAGCATATTAAAAAACAGAGACATTACTTTGTCAACAAAGGTCCATCTAGTCAAAGCTATGGTTTTTCCAGTAGTCACGTATGGATGTGAAAGTTGGACTATAAAGCAAGCTGAGCACCGAAGAATTGATGCTTTTGAACTGGGGTGTTGGAGAAGTCTCTTGAGAGTCCCTTGGACAGCAAGGAGATCCAACGAGTCCATCCTAAAGCAAATCAGTCCTGAATATGCATTGGAAGGACTCATGTTGAGGCTGAAACTCCAATACTTTGGCCTCCTGATGCAAAGAACTGACTCATTTGAAAAGACCCAGATGCTGGGAAAGATTGAAGGCGGGAGAAGGGGACGACAGAGGATGAGATGGTTGGATGGCATCACCGACTCAATGGACATGGGTTTGAGTAAACTCGGAGTTGGTGATGGACAGGGAGGCCTGGTGTGCTGCAGTCCATGGGGTCGCAAAGAGTCCGACATGACTGAGTGACTGAACTGAACTGAACAAGAGCAAACCAGGATTCTAATTCAGCTCTCTCAGCATGAAAAGAGAGACTACACACTTGATAAACAATACTCTCAATTTCAAAGTGCATGTGTATTACATGAGCTGCTCTTGAGGTTGTAAAAACAGGGTCATTTTGTGCGTAATCAGAAGGATTCCTCTGGCTCCCACTCTCACCCACAGTTTTGCAATCCCCAGTCCCTTGTAGAGTCTTGTTCAGGCATTCCTGAGGGTGGTCGAGAAGAGAACACTACTCTCTCCTTACCAGCCTTATCTGTCCTCAGGATGAAGCTAGCCTGGAAAACTATAAACCATAGTGACAATGAAAGGCAGTTCAAATGAGACAGCATGCAAGTCAAAAGAAAAGCAGACCCCTGGATAAGCAAGGAGCTGAAAGTCAGAGAGGACACTGTTAGAGAAATGGGAGGAGAAACTCATTCATGACAAGGTTTACAGTCAAGTGTCCTTTATATGCTGGAGACCACACCACAGCTGTACCAATGTCTGCATAGCTGTAACTTCCCAACTGCTATGCTATTACAGCAGTGATATAATGAGAATAACAACAGAATGTCTCTTCCTTCTACCCTCTTCCTTTCCTTCTTCTCTTCCATCTTCTTCACAGAAGCAAATGCATGCCCTGCAGTTGAGGAAGAAGAGTTTCGGAGAGATGGGGTCATGGCATCATCCGCAGAGCACTGATGCTCAGAGGTGCTCGTGTGAGTGTGTGTGCACATGCAGTGGGGGGAGTGCAGGAGGATACCTAGTGGCCAAGGGAGCAGATGTGGGCAGGTGAAGATGAAACCAGGATGGTGGGGAGATTGCTTACATGAAGCAAATGACTGAGCAAACGAGTAGATATTTTGAGAATAATGACATCCAGTTTTCTCAATGTTGAAAAAATGATTTAGAAACATAAGTAGGGTGAAATCTAGAAAGAAGCCTGAGGTATTAGAATTAGATGTTGTTCTAGTTACATGCCAAACCTTCCTGAAATTGAGTTGCATATGGCAATCGCGTTTTCTGTTCGCAGGTCCTGTGGGTCAGGAATCCCAGCAAACACAAGAGGGCACAGAATGGCCTGGCTCCCTGGTGTCTGGGGCCTCTGCAGGGGGTGGCCTGGGCACAGTGTGCTGCAGTCATCTGGGGTCCCCAGGGTGGCTGAGCTTCTCCCATGCTAGCCCAGGACTTCTGTGCAAGCATTCTGGTGAACAAGGCAGAACCTGCATGGTTTTCTCTGCACTGGCCTCAGAAATCACATAGCATCATTTCTGCCATAACCATGGAATTATATACGAGTCAGAGGTTAACCCAGACTCAAATGAAGGGGACATGCATTTTCTCTTTGGTGGAAAGAGCGACAAGAAATTTGTGGGTATTCAGAAACACCTAGAGGATTGCCATGAACTCATGTAGGTATGCATATGCATATTTAAGCATATATGTAGGCACGTGTATGGGCTTCCCTGGTGGCTCAGTGCTAAAGAACCCACCTGCAACACAGGGGACACAGCTTTCCCCAGGTCGGAAAGACCCCCTGGAAGAGGAAATGGTAACCCACTCCAGTATTCTTGCCTGGAGAATCCCATCTCTATCTTGCCATGAATAGAGCAGCCTGGCAGGCTACTGTCCATAGGGTTGTAAAGAGTCAGACATGACTGAAATGACAGCATGCACACATGTGTATACTTAGTGTATAGATACACACACATACATGCATGTGTATATATGTGTTCATACGTATAATGACATGCATATGTATTTCCCTACCTCTGTCAGTCAAGAGTTCATTGAGCAATGCCAGAAAAATAATGATGAACACACAGAATACCCAAATGATCTTGGCTTCTAAATATCTTACTTCACAAGAAGGAATGATGATGTTTCCAGAACTAAGAAAGGAAAAGCGATGATTGTAGGTTATCTTGTTTTGCCATAAAGCAAGGAAAGGTTGAAAGAATACAAGGCATGTCAAATAGATATAGGAATCAGCTAGTAGTTGCTCCCAAGGACCAAAGATGGGACAATTTAAGCATCAAAATAGATAGTGATAGTGACATGTAACAAATCAGGAAAGTAACTGGTATTCATGAGCCCATACTTGATATAAACAAAAATATAAATAAACAGGGTGAGGGAATATTTATTCCTTGAGAAAAACTGAAAGTGAAAGTTGCTCAGTCATGTCCGACTCTTTGCGATCCCATGGAATTCTCCAGGCCAGAATACTGGAGTGGGTAGCCTTTTCCTTCTCCAGGGGATCTTCCCAACCCAGGGACTGAGCCCAGGTCTCCCACATTGCCAGCAGATTCTTTACCAGCTGAGCCACAAGGGAATTCCTTGAGAAAGATGCCAACTGATACATGTAGAAGGAATAATGGAAATAGAAAAATCACTGCTTGGCTATCATCACATTCTGGATTGATTTAGGCAGAAGTTATTTGTCTCAGATGGTACAGAGTCTCCCTGGAATGTAGGAGACCCAAGTTTGATCCCTGAGTCAGGAAGATGCATCCCCTGGAGAAGGGCATTACCCACTCCAGTATTCTTGCCTGGAGAGCTCCGTGGACAGAGGAGTCTGGCTGGCTACAGCCCATGGGATCGCAAAGAGTTGGTCACAAGTGACTAACACTTTCACTTTCTATCGATGGATGCTAAGGCAGCGGGTGGGGTTCCGGAAAACAAGATGCCAGAGTAATCTCTGAATACCTACCCCTGGAAGACTCATCAGCTACAGAGGGAAAATGGTGACCTCACTGTAGGGCAGTCTGGCAGTTAGCACTGTGCCCAGGTGATCCTCATTATGACCACTGGTGGGACCAGTCAATATCATGTGTCTCCTGACATGAGTCACTGAGAAGAAAAGAATGCAAGGTCTCTGCTGCTTCTGTCTAGAAAGCATGGCCCATGTTAGGTTGTAAGGAAATAACGGACTCTGGTTGAGGTTTGTCCTACAAATTGAACAGATTGTGCTCTTAAAAACTGTTAGAGAAAGGACAGAGAAAGTCCAAACCACTGTTCCAGGCTGAAGGAGAGTGATGAGAGCTGTTAACTAAAACAATGAATTTCTGAAGAAGCTCCTTGGCCAGGAGAACAAATTGGACACTGTTGAGACTGTGGCGAAATCTGCATGGGGTATGGATAATAGATTGGATGGTAGGGCTATGTCAAGATTGATTTTCCGATTTGGAGAGTTGTTGTGTGGCAATGCAAGAGTCGGTCTTTGCCTGGGTGGTATACATACTGGAGGGGAGAAGGCAATGGCAACCCACTCTGGTACTCTTGCCTGGAAAATCCCATGGACGGAGGAGCCTGGTGGGCTGCAGTCCATGGGGTTGTGAAGAGTCTGACACAACTGAGCGACTTCACTTTCACTTTTCATTTTCATGCATTGGAGAAGGAAATGGCAACCCACTCCAGTGTTCTTGCCTGGAGAATCCCAGGGACGGGGGAGCCTGGTGGGCTGCCGTCTATGGGGTTGCACAGAGTCGGACATGATTGAAGCGACTTAGCAGCAGCAGCAGCATACATACTGGAGAATTAAGGAGTCACGGGAGGGGGTTATACCTGCTATTGCTCTCAGATGGTTCAGAAAAACTAATGACAATGGGTATGGGGAAAGAAGAGAGAGCAAAGGAGGAGAATCCATGGGTTGAATGACGTTCCCCTTTCTAAATTCACATGTTGAAGTCCTATGCCCCAGAACCTCATAATGTGACCTTATTGTAAGATAAGGTCTTTAAAGAGATAATGAAATTAAAGGGAGGTCATTAGGGTGGGCCTTACATCAATATGACTGATGTCTTTACAAGAAGAGGAAATCTGGACACAGATAGACACACAGAAGGAAGAAGTGTAAAGAGACAAAAGGAGACCACCGTCGTTAAGCCAAGGAGAGAGAGACTTGGAACAGATCCTTCTTTCACAAGCCCTCAGAAGGAATTTACCCTGGATACACTTTGGTTTCAGATTTTAGACTTGATCTTTGACTCTCCAGAGCTGAGACAGTAAACTTCTATTGTTTAAGCCATCCAGTCTGTGGTACTTCGTTTTAGTACCCCTAGCAAATCAACACTATGTGAAAAGGATACAGATCTTCTTCATAATGTTGTCTGCAACTTGCCTGTTTAAGTTTGAAATTACTGTACACTATTATTGAAATAGTGAGAAGGTATCATTTTACATGTGATCATCTAGCACTATTTTCACATGTGCTCTTTCCTTTGATCTTCAGTACACCTCAAGTGGGGTAGCGATTATTAATTGATTATTAATTATTCATTGATCCCTTTCATGGTGCAGTAGGCTCTGAGTAGTTGCAAAGGGATTTTTATAGTTAACAACTAATGGAGAAAAATGAAGCTTAATGAAGTATCCTCTGAGCTTCTAATGTTGACAGTAGGAGAAGCTACTAGTTAATACATGTTAAACTTTTAATGAAGTAATCAGAAGAAGAAGGGCAATAAGAAAGTTTCCTTTACAGATTTACAGATTGCCCTAAACTCCGTTTTTTTAAAGAAAAGACTTGGAGGAAGGATAGAAGAGAAGAGGAGAGAGAGAAGCAGAAAACAGGGAAAGGATGAAGGGGAGAGAGGAGTAGTGATTATCACCGGCTGTTTTTGGCCCTCACCTGGAAGCTGATGAGCAGGCAGATGGGAGACAAAGAGCAGCATCCTCTCCTCGCAGGTAGAGATGGTCCCTTTCTAGTCTCTCCTGGTTCATAAAATCTCTACAGTGTCCCCTGCCAAGTGGTATTGTTATAAAATGCTATTTTTTTTTCTCTACTGTAACCGGAGGCATTCTAGCCTCTTCAGGTCCTTGGTTATAGAATCTTGGGTAAAGACAGAACCATGATCCTGTAAAAACACACTCATGGGCTTCCTGGGAAGTCCAGTGGCTAAGACTCAGTGCTCTCAATGCAAAGGGCTTAGGTCAGATCCCTGGTCAGGGAAGTAGATTCCACAGGCTGCAACGAAGACCCAGCACATACAAATAAATAAAAATAGACATTTAGAAAGTACATAGTCATATGAAGTCATTCCTCTGCTCAAACCCCACTGGTGACTCTCAGTAAAATCCAGTGTCGGTCCCAAAATGAGCATCGCCCTACCTGATCTGTCTACCTGTTACCTCCCACACTGCATCCCCTCAGTCCAGCCTCCAGAAACTCCTCAAGGTACCTCAAACTCACCAAGGTGGCTCCAGTACTGGTGCTATGTAGAGTAGGTCCCCCTTCTCTGCAGTTTCACGTTCCTTGGTTTCAGTTACCATGCTTTGAAAACATTAAATGGAAAATTCCAGAAATAAACCGTTGCTAATTTTTAATTTCATGGATGTTCTGAGTGGCGTGATGAAATCTCGCGAGGTTCTACCAGTGACATGACTCCTCCCTTTCCTCAGCAACCCCCATACCTTAGTTACTTAGTAGCCCTCTCAGTTATCAGATGGACTCCCATGGTATCACCGTGCTTGTGTTCAAGGAACCTTTCTTTTGCTCGGTAGTGTCCCAAAGTGCAAGAGGAGTGATGCTGGCAATTCAGATTTGCCAAAGAGGAGCCACAGAGTGCTTCCATTAGGTGAAAAGATGAAAGTTCTTGACTTAATAAGGAGAGAAAAACGTCATATGCTGAGGTTGCTAAGCTCTACCATTAGGGCAGACCTTCCATTTGTGAAATGGTGAAGAAGAGAAAAGAAACCGCCTGAAGCAGCTGATTCTCCTGCCATTATCATCAGAAGGTCAATAGCAGCCCATATCATTCATCTCAGCTCATCACTGAGGCTTTTTATCTCCTCTCATCATCACCAGAAGGGTGAGTGCTGTGTTTTGAAAGAGAGACCACATTCACATAGCTTTTATCACAGTGTACTGCTACAGGTGTCTATTTTATTACTAGTTATTGTTGTTGATCTGTTACTGTGCTTAATTTATAAATTAAACTTTACCATAGGTATGTATGTAAAGAAGGAAACGATATATTTAGGGTTTGTTGCTATCTGAGATTTCAGGCACCCACTGGAGGTCTTGGACCATATCCCCCTGTGAATTAGAGCCGGGGGGCTACTCTACTCACTGTTGCCTCTGTCTCCAGTGTGCTGTCTTGAAATGCCCAGAAACCTGGTCCCCTTACTTCCTCTGATCTTTACTAGAAAGTCACCTGCACGGCCAACTCTTTAAAATTTAAAAGCTACCCAAAATGCCCCATTCACCTTTCCTTACTTGGTTACTGTCCTTAGAGCTTGTCACTGTGTAACATTCCGTGGTTTTTACTATTTGGCTTTCGTTTATACATTGCTTATCTTTTTCACTGGAACATCTCTTCCACAGGGACAGAGAGTTTTGTTTTATTTACTGTTGTATCCTTAGCACATAGAGTGGTATTTGGCTCAACAAATACTTTTTGAGTGAATAACTGGGGTTACTTGACCACCCTGTGTCCCAGTTACATTATCAAAACCAGTATAATAAGTGTTATATGCTGCTGAGGATGTGGAGAAACCACTCACTCATATACCGCTGGTGAAAGTCTGAAATGACACAGCCACTCTGGAAAACCATTTGGCAGTGTCTTATTAAAGTAAATACGCAGTTATCATATGACCCAGCAACTGTACCTTTGGGCATTTATCCTTGAGAATGAAGAGTTCTGTTCCCATTGAAAAAAAAAGTACATAGTTATTCTTAACAGCTGTGGTACATCCATACTATGGAATATGACTCAGCAATGAAAACAAATATAATTGTTGATACAACTTTGGTAAATCTTGAAGTAAAAATCAAACAAGCAAAAGAAAACACACACACACACACAGCAAAAAACAAATCCCAACAGGCTATATACTGTATGATTCCATGTATACAATATTCTCAAATGGTAAATGTAAAGAGATGAAGGGATTTCCAGGGATTAGGGATGAAGATGGTGTTGGAGGAAGAGAGGTAAATGTGTTTATTACAAGATAATATAATGGGAAAAAATAGCTATAGAAGGAACACGTGGTGATCAAATTGCTGTTTGACTGTGGTGGTATATATGCAAACCTACACTTGTGATAAAATTATACACATCTAAATACACACACGCTGTTACCTTTTGAGTTGGCTCCCATCAAATGTCCTCCTGCAGGTGTTGCTTGTGCCAGTAGAGTGAGATGGAGTTTGGTTCAAAAACAAAGTTCTTTGATTGAACTCAGGTGCCAGCTCCTGCAATAGAGTCCATGCTCTCGGTGATAGGGTGCAGGTGGAGCTGCTTTATAGTGATCAGCTTTATTAGGATCAGCCTGTAGGAGTCTCCTGAGTGGGGAGGGACGGAGTTCCGCCCCTTGCGCTCATTAACTCTGGTCCAAGCACAGGGCAGAGGCCACTGCATGCAGCATCCTATGAGCAAATGAAACTAGACGAAGCACAGAGGAAAAGGAAAAAAAAAGTTAGATTTAATTTTATTACCTGGAATCTATTTTTATTTTGCCGGGAATTGTGAATGGGCTTTGCTGGTAACAAAATGTATCACTGTCAATTTCTCGATTGTGATATTGCAAGATACTACCATTGTGGGAGACTAGGTAAACAGAACACCGGAATCAGTCTGCATTATTTCTTACCAGTGTCTGTGAGTCTACAGTTTTCTCAAAAGAAGAAAGAGTGTTTGAAACACTGCAATATTTTTAATTCTGGAAATGTGCATTGAGAGCTCAGTATGTATGTGCATCACCTCTGCAGGGTAGTTGTAGACATTAAATGGATACATACACATACGTGTGTCTATGTGTGTAAATAATGCATTGAAAGTCTGCTCAGGGCCTTTCCTTGGTGGTCCAGTGGCTAAGACTCCATGCTCCCAAAACAGAGGACCCAGGTTCGATTCCTGGTCAGGGAGCTAGATTCTTCATGCTGCGACTACAACCTGGCACAGCCAAATAAACAAAAATAAATATTTTTTTAAAATTCTGCTCAGCATATAATAAACCCTCGGTACATTTCAGCTGTTGTTGTTCCAATCCTTGAAGGCAGAGCTTGTGTTCAATTAATCTGATTCCCAGGACTTGTATTATTGTTGATGCAAATTTCTAGCACCTGTCAAGGTAAACTGACTAACTGGCTTATCTAATCCCTTGTACCAGGGTCAGTAAGACCTCTCTGTGGAGTCCAGCATAATCAAGAGCCCTAACCAGAAAGACGATAGGACTACCTCGACTCCACCTCCCAGCACTGCTAATTTATTATAAGCCCATCTCCTTCAGTAAGTCTTTGTTTCGTCATTTGTGAGAGGAGGAATTGGAATGACATTATTTCTAACTCTTAAACGTACATCATTCCATGTTTTATAATACACAGAATTATTCTTTTTATTTAAACATTTTGTATTGGAGTATAGCTGGTGATAGTGTCAGGTAAACAGCAAAGAGACTCAGCCATACATATATCCATTCTCCTCCAGACTCCCTCCCATCCAAGCTTCCACATAACATTGAGCAGAGTTCCCTGTGCTATTCAGTAGGTCCTTGAAACTTGAGCTTTGGGCCAGGAGTCCAAAGGGAGTTATATACTGACTCCAAAATTCCAGTCTCCAGTTGCACTTCAGTGAAGTAGACTCTTCTCTTTCTGGCCCCCATTAAAGCACAGTTATTAGCAGCTGTTTTTCAGAAACTTTATAGGTCTTTGAAGTATGTGGTAGTCAGAATATCTGCAGATGATAGCAAGCCAAGATTTTTGAAACCTATAGGGGATAAGAAATTGTAGAAACTTAAGCCGTAATTATGGTATTAATCACTGGCATTGCATCATTATCCTCCAAAGCCGAGGGGAATTATACTTGCTACATTTAAAAACAATAAAGGCATGTTGGGATTTAGGAAAGTACAAAAAAGGCTTCAGAAAAAATACCAGTTTGTTTATTTTATCTAATATTTGCAATACAACCTGATGCATTTCTGTAGTGTTTTGGGGGGGACTCCTGTGTAATTTTTCATGCTAAAAGTTAGCCAATAGCTGACAGATGTTTTACTCAGGTTTTAACATTGCAATGAGCGTTGTATGGATCATTCCTGCCTGTTCTGTTACCCAGAGTATCTGGAATGTCTAACCCCTTCAGAGTTGGAATTGCTTATATTTTAGTCTCAATTTGGGATTCCTTGAATATTAAATTAAGTGCTTATTAAACACCTTGTGTGAACTTACCCTTGCAGAAACACTATGAACTAATTACAATGAAATATGCACGTTTCTCTATTAATAGTAAATACAATTTGTTGAGGAACTACTAAAGGCTCACATTATATGCATATTAACTCATCTAATTCTCATAACTCTATCAAAAGCACATTAGTAACTCCAGTTTACAAAGAAAGCATACCAGGTCAGAGACTTTATGTTAATAAAATCTTAAGTATTTTTTCCAATGTGATAGGCTGTTGCAATCAAATTTTTTAATTCAAGTCAAAATAAATGTATGGATGCTGGCACTGAAATTACAATGACAAGAAATAGAAATCAACTATGGTTAGAGTAATTGAAGAAAATAGAAAAAGTATTTTCAAAGTGCTGAAAAAATTTGGTTAAGTTGTATTTCCAGCAAAACCATCCTTTAAGAATCTGGCTGAAATAGAGACATTTTTATATAAACAATGAATAGATTATGAATAAATTCTCATAAAATAAACTTGGAAAGGATGTACATGTGGGAAAAAATAAATCCAGTAATAAGGTTCATAATGTAAAGGAACAGCAAATGTTTGAGCTTGTCCAAACAAACACTGAGTATCTGAAAAACAATAGTGTTTAATTTGAGTTTAAAAAGCAAAAACCATCCATGATGCAACTTAAATACCAGCAACAATAACACATACTGGGGAGGAGTGGGAAGAGTAAAAGTATTCTGAAGTCCATTGTACTGTTCATCATTGGAATGAAAATAGGTGTTAACTGAGGACTTTGTGTTAATTGTTTGTAATTATTAGCATAACCACTAAAACACTAGAAAGAGGAGATTGATTAGAGCACATGTTTAAGTCTACAAAATAAAGAAAAACCATGCCAAAAAAAAAAAAAAAAAATCTACCAAAACGGGAGAAAAAGATTCTCAGGCCAGGGTAAGACAAAAGTATGCTTCGTTATCAATGGAAACCTACTGAGAAGAACTTGATCCATTCAAGAGCCAGTCATTGAAGATAGCATACTGACAGACAGACCTCCCTTTGCAGGAATTCTGTACAGTGGAGCCTCCAAGCCCTCTTCACTGAGGACCAGTTCTTAAGAATATAAACATTGTAAATCTTCGAGTTAAAACTTGCCAGAGATATCCACCTACGTTAGTCGTTCTCAAATGCAGGACTCAAGATTATACATCCAAGCATACTGACTCAGTAGGTGTGTTTTTATTAGAAATACCAAGAGATACTATAAAAATGTGGAAGACTTGAAGGCCACATGTGATAGTCACTATCTGACATGAGAATACCAAAATCCCCTTGGCAGTAAGATTTATCAATACAAACTGAGAATGAGATGCTTGGTTTATATCTCAATCTCTGGCAGAATTTGAGAAGAGGAAAAAAAAAAAGTATACATTCATTTGAATAAGACATTACTCTTCACAATGGAAAAAAAGAAAAAGATTTCTTAAGCTTTAAACAACAGATCTTGGTATATTTCCTAACTAACGTTTGTGAGTCTCATACTTCATGGGAGGCAGCCCATGTGGTCTCACCTGGTAAGACCAGCTAGCTCACAGTTCCTGCTATTTTTCTCATTTCAGAAGAACTAGATAGGAAAAGAGGTTTTGCTAATAAGCCCAGGCCAACTTGCTGAAGATCCCTCAAATCCCTATCTCAGAAGATAAAGAAAAGTCAAACCTCAGACAGAACTAAACTCTTCTTGAGGTCAGAGTACAGTTCAGAATTTATGACTGTGATTCAGGCAGGTAAATCAAACCCTTCTGAGCACTAATTCCTACAAAATGAACTTTTTTTCTAGTGGAAACATTGACTTAAATATGTTCTTGTACATATTCCTTTGATCAATCACATATTCATTTTCATATCCACTTCTCCTCCTTAGTCATATTTATTCATTCACGTATCCTTTATCAACTTTCTTACAATTTATCAACTTAGTCATTAACTCATTCAAGACTCTCTCAATCTCTTGATCATTTACATATTCACTTAATTGTTTTTTTTTTTAATTGGAGTGTAATTGACTTGCAAGGTTGTGTTACTTTCTGCTGTACGACAATGTGAATCAATTATATGTATATGTATATCCTCTCCCTCTTGAGCCTGCCTCTCACCACCTGCCCATCCCCCCCCCTAGGTCGTCACAGAGCACTGAGCTAAGCAGCAGCTTCCCGCTGGCTATTTTTCTGCATGGCAGTGCCGTACAGCTGTCCATGCTACTCTCCCAGTTGATCCCACCCTCTCCTTCCCTTGCTGTGTCCACAAGTCCATTCTCAACGTCTGTGTCTCTAGCCCTGCCGTGCCAATAGGTTCATCAGGACCATTTTTCTAAGTTCCATCAGTTCAGTCGCTCAGTATATGTGTTCGTATATGGCATTGTTTTTCTTTTTCTGACTTCACCCTGTATGACAGACTCTAGGTCCATCCATGTTACTACAAATAATCCAGTTTAGTTTTCTCAGTCTTTGAATCTCTAAGTCATGCGTTTTTGTTCACTCATCCTTTAATTCATTTATTCATTCATTTAACACACACATACACATAATATCTTCATACAAGTCTCCTCTCTGCTAGAGGCATAGGCCGAAATTGGCGGTGCACCCAGGACTCCCTCTCAAGCTTTGAATTAGTCCCTTTGACTTTCTCTTTTCAATATCTCCACCTATGAGGACTTTGGACAGCAGCTATAGGTCCTTCGTTCATACACAGGGATAACATTTTTATCTGCTTCTAGGTGCCAATCAGGCCAGACTTGTATCAAAATCCTGTTTCTTTACATCAGGCCTCAGTCATCCCAGAAGTTTCAACCTAGCTTTAAGGCCCTAGAAAAGGAAAACCTCAGGCCTTTCATTCCTATGTAGGGAAAACCCTACGTAGTAATTCACAGTAATTCACTGCTGTGAATTACCACCCTGTGAGTCCCTACTACTCATATAAATCAGTTCACTTCTGACATTGCTCATCACTAAATGAGTGGAAACTTTTCCCACACCAAGCAATTCTCTGTAACACCAGCTGGGTGTACTAAAACTTAATTCAGTTCTGACATTATTTACCTGGTGATAGCTTCAGATTCCACAAGTTAGGGGCTCAGTCCCACAAGACTGCCTCCCCCAACAGGCACTCACTACAGACGCCAGCTGCAAGCCCAGTTTACCACCTGTGCTTCTGACACGTGAGCTGTAGGTGGGAGTTTCCATTAGATTAAATTTACTAGAGCAGCTCACAGAACTCCAAGAGACACATATGTTTTCCAGTTTATTAAAGGAGATGATAAAGGTTACAGAGGAAAAGCTAGATGAAGACATACACAATGTGAGGGCCAGGAGGGCCCCCCGTGCAGGAGCTTCAGTCGCCATGAAGGTGTATGCATTGTCCAACTCCCAAGCTCTCTGAACCTTGTCTTTTGGTTTTTGATGAATGTTGGATTACAGAGGCATGATTGATTAGCTCCTTGGCCATTGGTGATTGATTCAACCTCCAGTCTCTTCCTTCTCCTTAGAGACTGAGGGGTAGAAGGTACTAAAGCTTCAACCCTCTAACTTGGGTTGGTTCTCCTGGCAACCAGGACCCTTCCTCAGGTTACCTGAGGTATTTTGGAAAGTCATTAACATAACAAAATAAACCTTGATGGCTCTTAACACAGGAAAGTCTAAGGGTTTTAGGATTCTGGACCAATAAAAGGTATAAGACCAGATATATCTATTTCTTATAAATCACAATATCACAGGTTCACAAGGTTCTTGCTCCTGCCTCAAATGAGTGGTATCGATCATGACCTCGGTGGAGGCTGTGTAGTCCTGAGTTCTGGTAATTGATCTATGTCAAAAGAAGAATGTTTACCCTAACTCACTCTTCTCTGATTATAATTATATTATAGTCCAACACAAATGACCATTGACTTGGTTAAAGTAAAGAACTATATTTTCAAAACACAAAATATTTTATTTTCTTAATAACACATACAACTGGTGATTGTTTAATATTTGTTTTTATTGCTAAGGAGTGTCCGGAGGGGTAAATTTCTTCTCTGCCCTTCTTGGTTCTTTGGCTGGATTAATTAAATTGACACAAGACAGATTAACAGAAAAAAGCTAGTTCAATTTGTATGTATGGAGGTGACATAGAAATAGGGCCTACAAAGTGACCAAAGCAGACTATTCATATAAATGATCTTAACAATTATTTGTTAAGATTTAACAAAACATAGGAGTTTGTACTTTGGGTTGCAAACTAATGAGGGAGTAACAAAGTTTGTTATACAGGTTTCTTAGCCTTGAATTCCCTATCTCTGGTGATAAGGATGTTAGTGTAGGGAGGGTACCTTCAACATGGAAGATTTATTTCCTGCTTTCAGGGGAAAGAAGAGGGCCGGAGTATTGTTGCTGCGCTGCTGTTTTATTAATAAAACATGTTGCCCCACACCAGCTGTGACTTCAGTGCAAAATAATATGCCAGTGTGGTATATCTTGGGGTAGGCTGTCCTGACCCCTAGCAAGAGTGAGTTCTATGATGATCACAACTTTGATGGTGCTGTTCATTGATGTATCCCTAGCCACTGGCCTAGCTTTTGGCAAAATGTATATTTTTAACAGAAATAAGAGCAGCATGCATTGTGACTGAGTAGATGCAAAGGGTCTAGAGAGAGAGAGGATGTGGAATAAATTGGGCATTTGAGGGGTGGGAGTGATGAGGAAGATGGCACACAGGACAGAACTTCCAACTGTGCTTTGAACATAAGTAGGGGCTTCCCTGGTAACCCAGATGGTAAGCTGCAATGCGGGAGACCCAGGTTCAATCCCTGGGTTGGAAAGATCCCCTGAAGAAGGGGATGGCTACCCACTGCAGTATTCTTGTCTGGAGAATTCCATGGAGCCTGGTGAGATATAGTCCATGGGGTCGCAAAGAGTCGGACACCACGAAGCGACTCTCACTTTCCACTTGTTTTTTCCCCAGGAGTTTGGCAGGCCCTTGTGTGTGGGAGGAGGTGGTGGTGGTGGCGGCTTTTGGCAAAGGAAACTGCATTTTCAATGATGTGGAAGTGAAACAGAAGAGAAGATCACTGTGGTTGAATCATAGTGTACAGGGCAATGGGAGTGGGAATCAGGAAACCATGGGTAAATGAGGCTAGGAAGACAGGCAGAGACTAGATCATACAACGGGCAATCCATGCGAAGGATCTGGGACTTAATTATGAGGGCAAAGGGGTGCCAAAGACCTGACCTAAGCTGTTGCTACCACTCCTGCACTATTTTTGTTGCCTCCTCGATCTTACTCCCTGGAGGAGGAAATGACAGAGTCTACTCCAGTATTCTCGCCTGGAAAATGCCATGAACAGAGGAGGCTGGCAGAGTACGGTCCGTGGGGTCACAGAGTCGGACGCGACTGAGCATAGCTCATACAGCAGATCTTTCTCACCAGTCTGCGTTTCCCACTATTTTTTTTAAAGTAAGCATTCTGAATGTCTTCTTTCCTGTTTAATATTTTCCAATAGCTGCCTGTTCCCTAGAAGATCAAGTCTAAACTCCATAACATTCCATGTTTCACAGTGATGTCTCAAGTGGCTTCTCCAGAAGAATTTTCTCCATCATTTGATTACTGCATTTTCATAAAGCCCATCAAGTCAGCTAATTAAGAGCCCCTTTCTTACTGTCTGGGCTTCCCAGTGGGGGCTAGTGGTAATGAACCCGCCTGCCAATGTAGGAGACATAAGAAACCTGGGTTTGATCCCTGGGTTGGGAAGATCCCCTGGAGGAGGAAATGGCAACCCCATCCAGTATTCCTGCCTAGAGAATCCCATGGGCAGAAGAGCCTGGTGGGTTACAGTCCATGGGGTTGCAAAGAGTCAGACAGGACTGAAGAGACTTAGTGCTAGCACTCCTTACCTGGCACAGGAAAGGGCCACCTCCTCATTGATGCTATTTGTGTATCCTGCCCATATGTCTCTTGTTATGCTTATTTTACTGTCTTTATTCATTTGTGTGCATGTCTTTTTTTATCTACTAATTCTGTCCTCCTTGGAGACAAGCTATAAGTTATTTGCAAACACCCATGGTCTGGTACACTATTTAAATGGATGTCTTCCCTTCCTCCAATTTTATTTTAGTGAGCAAATTAATGAACAACGATAAAAAAAAAATGAAAAGGATGAATCAAAATAGAGAAATTGGGCCATGTTCAACCAAAGTATTAAAAAAAAATCATGTGCTCTTGTATTTTGGAACTGAGTAATATTTTCAGCTTCTTTAAAAGGTGCAGAAGATCTCTTCCTCACTATTGCTCATCCATTATGAATTTCACTATTAAAAATATACACATGGTGTGGTGGTTTTACTATTGATCAACTCTAATGTGTATATTTTAATACCTGGGGAGAAATTGACTCCCAATGTTTCCAGTCACATGACCAGAAAGGACTTTAACTGGAGAGTCACTGGGGTCAGGCCTGGAAAAGGCACGACATTCAGGGGTTTTCCCTCAATTCCCTACTCGCTTTCTGAGTCTAATGGGAGCTACTTGGGCTCATCCCTCTGTAAGATTAATGTATATTCTCAAAAACCAGATTAGGTGGGAAACCCTTCACAAACTGGGACTAATGACCTGAGAAATTCTCTGAACTGGAGACTCATTCAGGTCTGATGTAGACCATGCAAGCCAAATAGGAAATGAGGAAAAAGAGGTGAAAGTTCCAAGAATACGAGGAGGAATAGTTGATATGGCTGTGGGATAAGCAGTTCTCAAGGAGAGTAATAAAACCGGAAGGATCAGGAAGAAAAGGTGATCTGAGGGTAGAATTTCAAAGCTACATGACTGCAAGAAATGCTATGCTGTTCATTCAGTGCTGTCTGTACGTAAGTGGTGATATGAATGTAACGGTAGGAACATATGGTACCTTAAATAGAGGATAATTTTGATTCCCTTTTCATAAAAAATGTCATGAGTGTATATCCTTTCTGTGGCATTCTGGTGTTGAATTTTGTTCCTTTAGGCAACTGGACAGTGAGGATGGACAAACGAAGTAACCAGAATTACTCAGCACTTGTGTGTCAGATGTTCTGCTGAGAATTGAAAAGAAATCTATAAAACGACCTGAGTGCACGTGTGCTAAGTGGCTTTCAGTTCAGTTGCTCCGTCGTGTCTGACTCTTTGTGACCCTATGAACTGCAGTACACAAGTCCTCCCTGTCCATCACCAACTCTCTCTTTGACTTCCTATGAACTGTAGCCTGCCAGACTCCTCTGTCTATGGGATTTTCCAGGCAAGAATATTGGAGTGGGTTCTCATGACCTCCTCCAGGGGATCTCCCTGACCCAGGCAGCAAACGCGTGGCTCTTACATCCGCTGCATTGGCAGGCTAGTTCTTTACCACTAGCATCACCTGGAAAATCCGTAGAAAAACTTGACTTTGCCCTAAATGAGCTTTCCAACACTGTGGGAGGTGTCTACAGCCATTCCCCATTTATGAGCAAGAAAAACTGAACTTCAAAGCGGTAAAATGGAAGCTTCTCATGTTGTTTTTGTTCAGTCCCTCAGTCCTGTCTGGTTCTTGGCGACCTTATGGACTGCAACTCACCAGTCTTCCCTGTTCTTCACCATCTCCTGAGCTTGCTCAAACTCATGTCCATTGAGTCAGTGATGCCATCCAGCCATCCTGTCCTCTCTCATCCCTTTCTGTTCCTGCCTTCAATCCTTCCCAGCATCAAGGTCTTTTCCAATGAGTCAGCTCTTCTCATCAGGTGGCCAAGGTATTGGAGTTTCAGACTCAGCATCAGTCCCTCCAGTGAATATTCAGGACTGATTTCCTTTTGGATTGACTGGTTTGATCTCCTTGCAGTCCAAGGGACTCTCAAGAGTCTTCTCCAACACCACAGTTCAAAAGCATCAATTCTTCGGCACTCAGCTTTCTTCATAGTCCAACTCTCACATCCATACATGACTACTGGAAAAACCATAGCTTTGACTAGATGGACATGTCAGCAAAGTAATGTCTATGCTTTTTAATATGCTGTCTAGATTGGTCAAAACTTTTCTTCCAAGGAGCAAGCATCTAATTTCATCTAAGGAGCAAGCATTTAATTTCATGGCTGCAGTCACCATCTGCAGTGATTTTGGAGCCCAAGAAAATAAAATCTGTTACAGTTTAAATTGTTTCCCCATATATTTGCCATGAAGTGATGGGACTGGATGCCATGATCTTTGTTTTTGAATGTTGCATTTTAAGCCAGATTTTTCACTCTCCTCTTTCACCTTCATCAAGAAGCTCTTTAGTTCCTCTTCACTTTCTGCCATAAGGGTGGTGTCATCTGCATATCTGAGGTTATTGATATTTCTCCTGACAATCTGGATTCAAGCTTGTGCTTCATCCAGCCCAGCATTTTGCATGATGTATTCTGCATATAAGTTAAATAAGCAGGGTGACAATATACAGCCTTGACTTACTTCTTTCCTGATTTGGAACCAGTCTGTTGTTCCATATCCGGTTCTAACTATTTCTTCTTTACCTGCATACAGATTTCTCAGGAGACAGATAAGGTGATCTGGTATTCCCATCTCTTGAAGAATTTTCCATAGTTTGTTGTGATCCACATAGTCAAAGACTTTGCATAGTCAATAAAGCAGAAGTAGATATTTTTCTGGAATTTTCTTGCTTTTTCTGTGATCCAGTGGATATTGGCAATTTGATCTCTGGTTCCTCTGGCTTTTCTAAATCCAGCTTGAGCCTCTGGAATTTCTCAGTTCACATATTGTTGAAGCCCAGCTTGGGAAATTTGAGCATTATTTTGCTAGCATGTGAAATGAGGGCAATTGTGCAGTACTTTGAATATTGTTTGGCATTGCTCTTCTTCGAGATTGGGATGAAAACTGATCTTTTCCAGTCCTGTGGCCACTGCTGAGTTTTCCAAATTTGCTGGCATGTTGAGTACAGCACTTTCACAGCATCATCTTTCAGGATTTTAACTATCAGCTGAAATTCCATCACCCCCACTAGCTTTGTTTATAGTGATGCTTCCTAAGGCCCACTTGACTTTGCACTCCAAGATGTCCGAAAGCATATAACTAGAAGAAAGGACAGGAGGGGAATGCTTTTATAAATTCGTCTCTTCTTCCGCCTATGACACAATGAATCCTAAAAAGATGTTACATTTTTCCCTTTCTGATAGATATTACTGGGTATGACGGAGTAAGATGCAGAGAAGGGCATTGATTTGTTGGATTTAACAGTGCTGTGGTGCCAGAGACAGGCTGCTCCAGTGTTGCTGTTCTGCGTGACCTGGAGCCTGTCTTTCTCCATACTCAATCCCCTCATTCTAAAAGGAGGTGACTCACTTCATCTTTAAGGCTGTTCCGAGAATGGGGACTGTTCCAAGCTTATGTGGGATTATTGTTGTAAGAAGGGTTCTTATTTTGACTTATTCATTCTGTTACTGAGTTAATGGTTGATCTCTCATTATCCCTGTAGCAAATGCTAGGGACACATGGCAAAACTATGGTTGGGTGATATAAATTGATGGGAGCAAAAATATAGAATATTTTAGGCACTGAATATGACTTTTAGTTCAAATTGTATAATTGAAGATCCCAAAGTGACCTTGCCCAAACAACTTCGAAATCTTCTAGTCGGTGTACACTGCCTCCAGAGTGCTAGATTTTTCTGAATTAGCACTCAATAGGTTAATGTAACTATAGAGTATAATAGAATAAGCAGTCTTATAACTTATCTATTGCTGTTTAACTAATTCACTGTTTCTACTGCTGCTGCTGCTAAGTCGCTTCAGTCGTGTCCAACTCTGTGCAACCCCAGAGACAGCAGCCCACGAGGCTCCCCCGTCCCTGGGATTCTCCAGGCAAGAACACTGGAGTGGGTTGCCATTGCCTTCTCCAATGCATGAAAGTGAAAAGTGAAAGTGAAGTCACTCTTAGCGACCAACTCTTAGCGACCCCATGGACTGCAGCCTACCAGGCTCCTCCATCCATGGGATTTTCCAGGCAAGAGTACTGGAGTGGGTTGCCATCGCCTTCTCTGACTGTTTCTATTGAGACCCTTCTTTTAATTAACTTTACCTATGAACCTTCTCAGAGAAGGCAATGGCACCCCACTTCAATACTCTTGCCTGGAAAATCCCATGGATGGAGGAGCCTGGTAGGCTGCAGTCCATGGGGTCGCAAAGAGTCAGACATGACTGAGCGACTTCACTTTCACTTTTTCTTTCTTGCATTGGAGAAGGAAATGGCAACCCACTCCAGAGTTCTTGCCTGGAGAATCCCAGGGACGGGGAAGCTTGGTGGGCTGCCGTGTATGGGGGCGCACAGAGTTGGACACAACTGAAGCGACTTAGTAGCAGCAGCATCTCCTGCAGATAGAACAAGCAAGCATATCACTGTTCATAAAGACATGTAACAAATTCATTGTATTCGCTGATACTTTCAATCCCATGTTAGTTAAGAACTTATGAGCTATGGTCATCCTTCAATTTACAGATGAAAAATTGAAGCCCATAGAGGTAAATTGATTTTCCATAAAACTCTTTGCACATAACCAAAGGATCCAGAATTTCAACTAAGTTTGAGTTCAATACACTTTCAGCAGCATTTTGCCCATCTTCCCCCCTCCCCCCACTTTCTTAGCCATAATATTTTACTTTTTTTTAGCAGGCTTGCATTCCCTGGAAAAATTTAATCTGAGAAATTCATGAGAAATAGTCCTAGGTGACTGAAAAGCAAATAAATGTCCAGATAGAGAAGCACAGAGGATACAGAAAAACCCAAGGTTTGATATGTTTTCAAAGACTATAAGTGAGATTTCAGCTTAGGTCTACAAATACGTATAGATAACTTACTTTGTCCTAACAACTAGGCTAGTTTCTTCTCTAGATTTCCCTCCTTGGCAAATGACAGGTGATGCTGGGCCTCGTATAGGGGTCTTGGGAACAGGTGATACAGCAAAGGGAAACTGAGGGCTGAGTACTACATGGCATGTCCTCCAAAAAAGAGTGACCATGTACAGCATGAAGTTTCATGGGACAAACAAAGTCTGCTGAGACCCTAGCAATGACAGCTCAGTCCTTGTGGTCACGAGCAAAGAATAAGAGGCAGAATTAGGGGGACTTTCTTGAGTTGAAGGAACACAAGAAGAAGGACCCTTTCTTAAATCTATACCAACCCTGAAAATTGTTCTCAGATGACTGAGCCTATGCCTATGGCACTGAGAACCAGAGATAAATACGGAAAAAAAGAAGTTCTACTTTTAAGGAATCACATTCTGCATTGATAAGTAGGTGCAATGAACAGTGTTAGGGGTTAATCAACAAAAGTTTCTGATAAAGCTCTTCAGAGTAAGTCATGCCAAAGGAGGAGGATGTTTTGTGGTTAACCAAGCAGAGCTGGTTAGTAGAACAAGGGCATTCCTGGCAGAGGAAAAGCATATGCAAACTACAGAGCTATGAAGCAGGATGATACGTTAAGAGAGCTGCAAGTCAGAGCCTGCGCTCTGAGTTGCAGCACAGAATCGCTGAAAGATGGAAAGGCACCTGGGTGGCATCTCATGAACCACATAAATGCATGAAGACGTTCCCTCCGCTTCCTGGAAACCACAGACTGGCAAGAACATGGTGTAAAGTTTACTCCTCCACCATGACAGAACAGTTTTGAGGAATATGAAGGTTCCCATGTAGTCAGCATTCAAAGCATTTAAGCATCAGGCTAAAATTCATTTGACTTCAAAGATCTTTTTCCAGCTCTAAGATATTCTGTAATATCTAGTTAAGCCTTTTAAACCAGATGTCACTCTTGGGGATGACATGAGACTGAAAAAGAAGAAATAAAAATAAATAAAAGAAATATTGAGGTAGAGGAGTAGTGGACAGTGCTTAACAGCAGCCCTAGAATGGATGGTGACAGGAATAGGGGAGGCAAAGCTGGTCCAAATCATTTTCTCCTGCCTGGATACTCAAAAATTCTCTTAACTGTTCTCTACCATTTGTTCTTATTTCTCTCTAATCCAAGATTATACAGACATCCAACATGCCCTCATACTGAAGCCTGGATGATTTTAATGAAGGGAAAAACAAGGGATGCCATCTCTCATGCTCAGTTCTTTATTGGCTCCCTCTTATTCTTCATGGGCTTCCCTGGTGCCCCAGCTGATAAAGGACATGCCTTCAATGGAGGAGACCTCGGTTCAATCTCTGGGTCAAGAAGATATCCTGGAGAAGGGAATGGCAATCCACTCCAATACTCTTGCCTGGAGAATTCCATGGACAAGAGGAGTCTGGCAGGCTACAATCTATGGCCTCTCAAAGAATCGGACACAACTGAGCTACTAACTCTTTCCTTCTTCCTTACTCTTCCTGACCAAACTATTTCCCATGGACTACAGAGACCTTCATGATCTTCGCACATCTGTCTCTTCAGCCTTATTTGATACCAGTTTCCACTACATTAGAGGGTCTCAGCTTTGGTACTATTGACTTGTTGGACTGGATGATTCTTTGGGGGCTAGTGTAGAATATTTAATAGCATCCCTGGTCTCTACCCACTAGATAGTACTCACTGCCAGTTATTCACAGCCAAAAATCTCTCCAGCTTGCCTAATGTCCCTGGGGAAGGGGGGATTCCCCTGCTTGAGAACTGTTGTTCTAGATCTTTCCTTTTCAGGTATATGTTCATTCAAATGTACATGCTCCCCTCCCTCTCATTATAAAACGTCTAAAAGCACTACCTACTTTCCTTGAGATAATCTCCCTCTCCCCACCCCTATACCAAATTACTAATCGTTGCTTCTCTCCAGGCAAAATCATCATTCCATCCATGGAGCCTGCACTGAACCTCCACTCACAGTGCTGCAACAACCCCCTTTCCTTTAGGGCTTTATTTTCAATCATATGTTCATCACTGGTGTCATTGGAACCATTTTTGACCTCTCCTCCAGCCATTATACTTCACAAAAATAGGGGCCTTGTCTATTTTTATTCACCACTGTGTCCTCAGTACCTGGCATGGTAGAAACTCAAGAAACACTCAATGAGTGACGGGAAACTGAACAAAAATTGCAATTATCAGAAAAGTAAAGCAGGACTTTCAGTCTCTGATGCCAACAACTATTTGCTGAGCACTGATTTTGCGATTAAGCGAGATCTGAGCCCTGGGACCACAGTGAAGAATAATACACAGCCTTTGCCTAGGAAGCATACCCTTGGAAAAGATATCGATTTGTATGTAAAAAGGATTAATACAATATCCTCACTGATCAATGGAGGTTTGAGCAAACTGAAGTTGGGTATCTACAGAGGAGTTCCAAGGTCTGCCTGTAGAGTAAAGTTTCAGAAAAAAAGATAATTCTTGAGCTCAGACTAAAGGACAGAATTTGGCCAGATGGACAAGGCTTAATAGTGTAGACTGGTATTAGAGCTGGTGTGACTGGTGGGAATTAGTCACAACAGTGATACAGGTATAGAGCAATCCAGCTGGCTGTGTATATCCACGCAGTTCTGGGAAATGAGCTTAAAGACTTAAGCAGGGATAGAAGCATGAGAACTTCCTGTATAGGCTCAGAGATCTGTACTTTGTCCTGGAGACACTGGGTGGTCATAGATGGATGGAATGCAGTGGTGTGAGTCAGATCTGCAATTTCAACTTGATAAGCTGAAAGTTTGACCAGTAGATAGGGAAGAACATGACTTCACAACTCAGAGTCTCATTAAAGTTTTTGTTAAATCTTCAAGTGGCTGTGGACCAGGCACATAGCAACTTCTCAACAAGGAAAATCAGAATGCTAGCTCAGTATGAGGTTCAAGAGTACACAGATTCTATTCTTAGCAAGAGCAGGGCAGAAAATCTCTGGTTCCAGGGAGTCCTTATAGCCTCAGTGCTATGAATCCTTATTTATTGTTAGTGGCAAAGTATATATTGGGAGATATGGGGATCAAATGACTCAGATGGTAAAGAATCTGCTTGCAGTGCAGGAGACCAGGGTTTGATGCCTGGGTTGGAAAAACCCCCTGGAGAAGGGAATAGCAACCCATTCCAGTATTCTTCCCTGGAGAACTCCATGAACAGAGGCTACGGTCCTTGGGGTCACAATGTGTTGGACACAACTGAGTGATAAACAGTTTCACTTCAGGTACCAAAGGCTTCCCTTATAGCTGAATTGGTAAAGAATCTGCCTGCAGTATAGGACACCTGGGTTCGATTCGTGGGTCAGGAAGATCCCCTGGAGAAGAAAATGGCAACCCACTCCAGTATTCTTGCCTGAAGAATACCATGGACAGAGCAGCCTGGCAGGCTACAGTCCACAGGTTCACAAAGACTTGGACATGACTTAGCAATTAAACCCCCACCACCAGGGATCACTTCCCTGGTGGCTCAGACGGTAAAGCATCTGCCTACAATGTGGGAGACCTGGGTTCAATCCCTGAGTCAGGAAGATCTTCTGGAGAAGGCAATGGCAACCCACTCCAGTATTCTTGCCTGGAAAATCCCATGGATGGAGGAGCCTGGTAAGCTACAGTCCATGCAGTTGCAGAGTCAGACGTGACTGAGCAACTTCACTTCACTTCTTCACTATAGGGATCAAGAGGGCTTCCTAGGTGGCACTAGTGGTAAGGAATCTGCCTGCCAGTGCATGAGACACAGGAGATCTAGGTTGGATCCCTGGGTTGGGAAGATCCCTTGGAGGAGGGCATGGCAACCCATTCCAGTATTCTTGCCTGGAGAATCCCCTTGGTTAGAAGAGCCTGGCTGGCTAAAGTTCATAGGGTAGCAAAGAATAGGACTTGACTGAATCGACCTAGCACGCACATAAGAATCAGTAGGCCAGCTCTAGGTTTCAGAGAAAAAGAGGCAAACATAGGCATTTTCTGGACACTGCAACATTCTGAAACCTGATGATTGGGTGTCTGTTTTCCCATTGTCTGCATTTCTGCTTAGTCCTCCAACATGAATAATTGTCAAGGTTTTGCTAGGCCAAAGTATATTCCAGGGAAATCGGATCTGCAATTTTGCAGAATTTCACAATGCCTTTTTGCAGTTCTGTGTCAAATTGTTTGTTTAAATCTAGTTTATTTTACCTTCTTGGTCCTGGACGTACTATCAGCTGAAATATTTATATCACTGCCTCTTAGGAGTTGTGCATTTCCCTTGTTCTGTGAAAAAATGTGCTGACCTGCTCTATGTATATGAGTAATTGTTTTTATTTTAATTACTTGAGTGCCTGTGGAAGGAGACGGAGTCGTCTGGCCTGTTCTCTTCTTGACCATTTCTTGCTTTCATTCACTACCTTTTACCAAAAAAAGTCTTGTTCTCATCAACAGCAAAATCTCTGGAGACCATTTGAAGTTGAAATCTCCATGTTAAATCCAGCCTTTTGAAAGGAGGTGTGGGAATCATAAAGATAAACATACCTTACTGCCCAATGCAGAAATCCCCCTCTCCCAGCTAGATTTCAGGATGCTGGAAAAAACAGCCCCAGCATGTTCTTGCTGTTGTTCAGATCTTATTTTTGAAAACAGGCCTTCCACAGAAACATACACATGTATTGCTTATTACATGGAGCATTCTGTCCTCAACTCATGCCCTTCTGACCTCATTCATTCATTTGACACAACCATTGAATATCCATGGTGTTCTAGTCAGTGAGCAAACAGGCAAGCCTCCCCTCACAGAGGCCACAGTCTAACTCAGGAAGCAGACAGTGCGGCAATTAGTACCGTCCTGCAAGTGGAAGCGGGGACTCCGCAGGAGGGGGTGCTATATGGTTCTAGAAAGTCATGGAAATTATGCCAAGAGAACTGATATTCAAGTTAAGGAAAGAGAGGAATGGGTGGAGGAGGCTAGCCCCAGGGAGAAAAAAAAGCCTCAGGTTGGAAATGGACTCTCACTTGATGAGAGATTCACCTAGAGAGGAAAGGCCCTGCTGCATGCACTCAGCCCTGACTCTCTGTGACCCCACGAACTGCAGCCCACTGGGCTCCTCGGTCCATGGGATTCTCCAAGCAAGAGCACTTGACTGGGTTGTCATTTCCCATGCTCGGGGATCTTCCCAACACAGGGACTGAAACTGTGTCTCTTGTGTCTGAATTGGCAGGATTCTTTACCACTGAGCCACCTGGGAAGTCCCCAGCAAGGTAAAGAGCTGGATGGTATTTTTTTAAAACCTGGTTCCTACAGCAGTATGGTCTGACATATTTGTGTTCATCACCAGCTCCAGCTCTTCAGACTGTTTGATTTTGAGCAGATTACTTAACCTTTCTAAGACTGACTGTCATTATTAGTCATTATTAGATCATAGGGTGTATGTAAAGGTTGAATAAGTTAGAACATGTAAATTGTTTACACACCAGCTGAGACATGGTAAATATGAGGTCATGATAAATGACCTTGATAAACATGAGGTCATGTTACTACCGTTATTATTATTATGTATTTATTTTTTATTTCATCTATGCCTTCATTGTCTTTTCCTGTTTTGTTTTGTTTTCGTTATTGTTAATCCCTTGAGTCAAGTGATCTGGGATCAACATCTCCTTTCTGGAAGCCCTGAACCCTGGATCCTCTCTCTGTCCATCTTCTCTCCTTCCCTCTCCATCTTTTTTTTTTTTTTTTTCCTTTTCATTACCCTCTCTCACCTATAGTTAGCACCCCACCATGGTAAGGCCCCAACAACTGGATAATGGGTAATCTCAAATAATGGAGTCCTGGGTATTATCAGTTCCATGCCAGGACCACGTAAAGAACAATTTCTACATAGAGTTCAGTTGGAAATTCACGTTAGCATGCTCCACCATGTATAAGAGGAAATGAGCAGAGCATAAATTATAGGTAAAATGATATTTCTCACTTAGCTGTCAACATTGAAGAGGCATTTCTATTTAACTTTGGTGATGTTTCTCAGTTTCTCTGCATTTCCATATTCACACTGCCATACTTAAAGATTCATCTCTCATCCAAACTAGTGTGGTATCATCCCCAGTGTGCCCTCTCCCTTTGCTCTTTCAAACTTGTCTATTTCAGTGCAGCTTTCACTGGGATATCAGAACGTTCTTCCTGTAATGTCACACTGATCACTGTATAATCTTGTGTGGAAACCTTCACAGATGTTCTGTTTTCTGAATAATGTCTATTAGGACACCTTTCATTGCAAGGAACAATAACAGACCTATCCAATTAAAAGAATAATGAGAATAGATTACTTCACTTACCAGAAAAATCCAGAGATGATTTGGGCTTTGGGCACAATTTGAATAGAATTTTAGCTCTATCTCTCACTTGGTTCTTGTCCAAATGTCAGTTTTGTTCTCTAACTGACTTCTATTATTTAGCGACATTTTTAAAGCAGTCAGAGGTATCCTAAATCCACATCACCGTCCTGCACAAGTCAAATCAAGGATTTCTTCCTACTGCTCCATCTTAAGCTGTGGACCCGCCTCTGAAACAATCACTGGCTCTAAAGAGATGTCATAAGCTGATTTCCTTAGATTTGAGTTTAAAGCAACCTCTGAGCTGAATGTTGTAGGAAGGTATGTAGAGTGGCTACAGTCTGTTTAGGGAAATCAGCACCAACCCCTGGCCAAACAGTGTGAACCATGTGGATGCAATAAAAGGTTCAGTAGACGCCAGGAAGGCAAGCAGCGAAGCTGCTCCCCCATCCCCTGAGGATGTCATTCAAGATGTGTCACTATCTGGCTTCAATTCACAATTTCAACTTCCCATCGTTCCTATTCTTACTTTACTCTTGTCAGACTGAATTTATTGCCCCAAATTTCTATCTGTGCTTTTGCTCTAGATTGATTTTCCATGTGGCATGCCAAGCTCCTGCCCTTCTTGGCCACATAGAACCTAGACCCACCTTGAAAGCTGTCTCCTTATGAATCCTATGGTATCTCCCCCTCCCTAACCCCTTGCTGCCACCATTCAGCTAGAATGAAGCTAAATTTGTTATCATCCAATTAGGATTCTACCTGCTAGAGTAATTCTTTCCTGAGTAAGTCAGCCTTGCTCTTCTTTATCATCTTCTTCAAGGACCTACTCTCTGTCTTTTGTTTTCTTATCCAAGAAACTATCAGTCCTTTGCCTTAGGATATTTCTCTATAGGTCAACCTTGTCACCACTTATTAAATACCTAAATCCTACTGAGTTAGAATTTTGAGCTAAAAATTAAGAAAATCTGGATGACTTCTTATAATTTCAAAGGAATGGTCAACTAATTACATGCTAATAACCTACATATTATTACTTAAATACATAAAAACTTGGAAATTTAGAAAACTCGGAAGTGGCCACAGGACTGGAAAATGTCAGTTTTCATTCCAATCCCAAAGAAGGGCAATGCCAAATGATGTTCAAGCTACAGTTGAGCTCATTGCACATGCTAGCAAGGTAATGCTTAAAATCCTTTAAGCTAGCAGTACATGAACTGAGAACTTCCAAATGTACAAGCTAGATTTAGACAAGGCAGAGGAACCAGAAATGAAATTGCCAACATTTGGTGGATCATAGAGAAAGCAAGGAAATTACCAAAAAAAAAAAAAAATCTACTTCTGCTTTATTGACTACATTATAGCCTTTGAACGTGTGGATCACAACAAACTGGAAAATTTTTAAAGAGATGGGAATACCAGACTACCTTATCTGTCTCCTGAGAAACCTGTATGCAGATCAAGAAGCAACAGTTAAAACTGGACATGGAACAACAGACTGGTTCAAAATTGGGAAAGCTTATGTCAAGGCTGTATATTATCACTCTGCTTATTTAACTTTTATGCAGAGTACATCATGCGAAATGCCAGGCTGGATGAATCCTAAGCTGGAATCAAGATTGCTGGGATAAATATCAAGAACCTCAGATATTCAGATGTTGTTGTTGTTCAGTTTCTTAAATCGTGTCCACTTCTCCACCATGACCTGCAGCACACCATGTTTCCCTGTCCTCCAACATCTCCTTTTCAGATGTGTCAGCTCTTTGGATCAGGTGGCCAAAGTATTGGAGCTTCAGCAACAGTCCTTCCAACGAATACTTGGGGTTAATTTCCTTTTGGACTGACTGGTTTGATCTCTTTGCAGTCGGAGGGACTCTCAAGAGTCTTCTCCAGTACCATAGTTCAAAAGCATCAGTTCTTTGGTGCACAGCTTTCTTTATGGTCCAACTCTCACATACATACATGACTACTGGAAAAACCATATCTTTGACTAGATGGACCTTTGTTGGAAAAGTAATGTCTCTGCTTTTTAATATGCTGTCTAGGTTAATCATAGCTTTTCTTCCAAGGAGCAAGCGTCTTATAGTTTCATGGCTGCAGTCACCATCTGCTGTGATTTTGGAGCCCAAGAAAAGAAACTCTGTCACTGTTTCCATTGTTTTCCCATTTATTTGCCATGAAGTGATGGGACCAGATGCCATGATCTTAGTTTTTTGAGATCATGCAGATGACATCACCCTAATGGCAGAAAGCAAAGAAGAACAAAAAAACTTAATGATGAGAGTGAAAGAGAAGAGTAAAAAAGCTGGCTTAAAACTCAATATTCAAAAAACTAAGGTCATGGCATCTAGTCCCAACACTTCATGTCAAATAGATGGGGGAAGAGTGGAAGCAGTGACGGATTTTATTTTCTTGAATTCCAAAATTACTGCAGGCATGAAATTAAAAGATGCTTGCTTCTTGGAAGAAAAGCTATGACAAACCTAGTCAGTGTATTAAAAAGCAGAGACATCATTTTGCCTATAAAGGTCCATCTAGTTAAAGCTATGGTTTTTCCAGTGATCATGCATGGATGTGAGATATAGACCATAAAAAAGGCTGTGTGCTGAAGAATTGATGCTTTTGAACTGTGGTGTTGGAGAAGACTCTTGAGAGTCCCTTGGACTGCAAGGTGATCAAATTAGTCAATCCTAAAGGAAATCAACCCTGAATATTCATTGGAAGAACTGAAGCTGAAGCTCCAATACTTTGGCAACCTGATATGGAGAACCAACTCGTTGGAAAAGACCCTGATGCTGGAAAAGATTGAGGGCAGGAGGAGAAGAGACGACAGAGGATGAGATGGCTGGATGGCATCACCGACTCAATGGACATGAGTTTGAACAAGCCCCAGGTGATGGTGAAGGACAGGGAATCCTGGTGTACTGCAGTCCATGGTGGTGTAAGGAGTCAGACATGACTAGATGGCTAAAGAATAACAACATAAAAACTAATTAATGCAGGTTACAGAAATTTCAATTCACCATAGATGTGAAGTATCAGTATTTTTCTCTCATTTGCAAGTAAGTCTTGTTCTGTGAACACCTGTATTTCTGAGAATCCATTTGTAAATCAAATATCAGTCTCATTTACATACATTTTAATTATAGAAATGAACTGTATGAGTTCCTTTTCAATTTTTAGTCACTTCTAATATTTTAGCTCCTTGTCAACTCATTAATAAATTAGTGAATACATACAGAATGTCTGTGACTTAACCACTCAAACTACTCAAGGTGGTTTGACTCAAGACTTTTTGGCTTTAGGATGGTGTAAAAGTGGCATGTATTCAGTAGAAACTGTACTTGGAATTTTAAATTTGACCTTTTCCTAGGCTTAGGAATATGTTCTCTTGTGATTTGGGCAGTGGCAGTAGCCACGCCTCTCAGTCAGCCACCAGATCATGAGAATGAACAACCAATATCACCATTCTGGACCCGTACAACCATTCTGCTTTTCACTTTCAGGGCAGCATTTGAAAAATTACATGAGATTCAACACTTTCCTATGAAACAGACATTTTGTTAGATAATTTCTGCCAACTGTAGGCTAACACGTGTTCTGAACACATTTAAGATAGGTTAGTTTAACTTTTGATATTTAGTAGATTGTGTGTACTAAATGCATTTTGACTTAAATATTTTCAACTTATGATAGGTTTACTAGGATGTAATCACATCCTAAGTCAAGGGAGATGTGTACTTAACTGAATTTTTTAAAGGTACATTTTAGCTAGGCAAAAATACCTTTAGATTTATGGGTAATAATGACTGATTCATTAGTTTTGAAAGTTCAAGTTTTGACTACAATGCATTTTTATCAGTGTTCGACACTAGTATTTTGATTTCCTTTCAGGATAAATAAATATATAAGTAAGGTGACACAAAGGCATTGTGAGACAAAATTATGGTAAAACGTCAATTCCAATTGTGAAGTAAGGACATTTGAAGAACTCTTATAATTACCTTTTATGTCAATTCCAAACATTAGAGATAAGTGACTGTGAAGACCTTTAATCAGGCTTTTAAAGATGTGAGAATTTATTTGGCTTTTAATATCTTTCCTTTTTTGGACTACATTATTTTTCAGGCAGTATCAATTTCACATGTAATCCTGAGAAGCAACTAGTATATAAAATCTGATTCACAGAGATCAGTATAACACTGGGCTAAAAGTGTGAGACGGGGGGGAAGAACATACTTTCATCAAGTGATGAGATGTAGAAGGACATTGAGGACATGGAGTCAATTTGAAGAAGTTTCCAGTGACCAAATCATGCTGCTGCATGATTCAGGCAGCAAAATAGTGAATAAATGAATGAGTGAGTTGATAAATAAACGGAGAAAAGGGGCCTCACTTCCTTATGGTAGAATGCATTAGTTTTCTATTGCCACTGTAAAAGTATTAAAATTTTAAAAGATTATAACGCAAAAAATTAGTTTAAAATTAAAAAAAATTTTAATTCTAGAGGTCGCAAGTCTGAAATGTGTTTCAGTGGGCTAACACCGAGTTGTTGACAAGAATGCATTCCTTTATGTGGGCTCTGTGGGACAATATTTTCTTGTCTTTTCCATTTTCCACAGACTTCCAGCATCCTTAGGGGACTACCACTTTCCCTCACTCTGAATATCATTAAAGTCAAAAATGGCTAGTAGAATATTTCTCACATTACATCACCCTGACGCTAAACTCCTGCCTCCCATTCAAAGGACCTATTTGATTACATTGGACCAACTAGATAATTTAGGATAATATTATTTTAAAATCAGCTGATTAGCAACTATAATTCTATCTACACTCTTATTTCTTCCTTTTCATGTAACATTATAACTTACAGGGTCTGGAGTTTAGTATGTAAGTGTCTTTGAGGGACAGAGTTACTATTCTCTAAATCATATAGAATTACACTTAATAAATGTAAAAGGAAGGACATAAATAGAAAATTACCTTTTGGCAAAATCTGTTGTAATAATTATTGTGTGCATCCATGGATACTAAAGTTAGGGGATGATGAGAAACAGAACTTGTGAATAGTTTCAAAGTTGCTCCTCACCTGACACTTAATAGTTGCAAATGGAGTAACTTTCCATGCATAAACATGACAGATACCACCATAATGTATATATGTATAATTGGAGTTCCCAAAGGCAAGGAGAAAGAACAGAAAATGTATTTGAAGAAATGATGACTGAACTTTATCCACACTTGATGATAACTATAAACCCACATATCTGGGAAGGACAACAAATCCTAGCAGAAGAAATATGAAGAAAACTACACCAAAGCATATCATCAAATTTCTTAAACCAGTGTTAAAGAAATCTTAGGAGGAAAAGAAACAAAAAACATTTTGCACAGAGTGTCAAAGACTAGTATACCACTGACAGTTCCTTAGGAAAAGTAAAACTCAGAACACAGCAAAGTAACATTATTAAGTACTGAACGAGGAGAGAAAAAAAAGGTCAGTGTTCAATCAGGAATTTTATAATCAACAAAAATATTTAAATTTTTAAAGCAAAATTAAACATTTTACAAAAGAAAGCTGAAATTATTTATCTCTAGTCAGTTACCTCTAAAAGTAATGTCTTTAAAAATACTTTAAGAAGACAGAAAATAATACCAAAGGGAAATTTGCCTCTATACAAAGGAATAGATGGCATTGGAGGTGGTAGATATAAGTGTAACAATAAATATTTGTATACTATTTAATTAAATTTGGGGGCTCCCCTGGTGACTCAGATGGTAAAGAATCTGCCGGCAATGTGGGAGACTTGGGTTTGATTCCTGGGTTGGAAAGATCTCCTGGAGAAGGGAATAGCTACCCACTCTAGTATACTTGCCTGGAGAATCCCATGGACAGAGGAGCCTGGCAGGCTACAGTCCATAGAGTCACAGAGTCAGACATGACCGAGCGACTAACACTAACTCATGAAATTTAATTAAAATATTCAGCATAATTAAATGACTTTGATTTCCCACAAGAAGAAGCAACAGTGATCATGTTGAGCTTACTCCATGAAAACTAAAAGGAAGCAGAATTACGAACCGATGGTTTTGAAGACATCAGGTAGTGAAGGACAGTGGCCCTTCAGAGACAGGAAGCAAATACTGTGAGCTGTATAGCTGTGACAGCTTGCTGCCTTGAGAGAGTTTCCAGACCTAGCAAAAAGAAAATGGAACACAATCTGAGCCAAGAAGACTCCCTGAGTTGAGATGGAACTCAGAATCCTGGAAGGCCAAGGGGCTTAGGATTTCCAATAACAGAAGAATTGTCTGCATAGAGAGCGCTCTAAACATATGCAAACCATGTGGGTGCATGCTCATTCCCGTCCTACTCTTTGTGACCCCATGGATTGTAGCCCACCAGACTCCTCTGTCCATGGAATTTTCCAGGCAAAGAATACTGAAGTGGATTGCCATTTCGTTCTCCAGAGGATCTTCCTGACCCAAGGATCATACCCTGAGTCTCCTGCATTGGCAGTCAGGTTCTTTACTATATGCAGAGGATGCCCTTCAATTTTTTTAGCTCGTTGTTAGGATGTTAATTCTTCCAAAACTAACCTATAGATGCAAAGCAATACATAAAACACTAGCATCGTTTTTTTTTTTAAGACATTAAACTGCTTCTAAAATTGAAAGGAAAATGCAAAAAACCTAGAATAGCTAAATTAAGAAGTGTGGAAGATGAACACAGCTTGATATTAAGACTTTTTATGAAGTTGGCATTTTTTCAGAAGGCAAGTGTTTCTGATGCTTTGCCTCAGAGCTCACTTCTTTTGAGTTCATGGGAGCCAAATCCATGGAGACATCTGTTTCCCTTCATGGGCCTCCTCAGTAGCAGTTTTTTGCCACAGAGTTGCAGTCCATGTTTCCAAATACACATAACCTTGTTCTAGTACTGCCTGTTCTCAAATTGCACTTTTCTCTCTCTCTTTTTTTTTTTCATTCATGGTCTAAAAAACCATTGATTGTAGATACCTTTGATGAAAAAATTTGTAAACATCTTCCATGTTAAGTAGATGGATAATAGGTAAAAAGATCAATACATACATAGATACTAGATCTAGCTATCTTGGGATAATTGCAGATAGTTGTTTGGGGGGAAAAATCATTTCTTTGAGCTGGTAAGGAGTCTAGAAGTCATGATCATCAGTAATCTGGAGAGCAAGTCTTCTGTTGAATATATAATATTCACATAGTAGCTCAAGATTTCTGTAATTATTTCCTATAAAAATTGGAAATGTGAGATTGTTGATTTTTTAAAAAAAATTATATACAATATGATTACTTTGTATTTCTTATACCATATTTTCATTCCTTGAATTATCATCCAAGCATATCCTTGCTTCCGTACATTACCATAATTCAAATTTATCCCAGTAATGGACACCAACAGAAACTCTAAGATAATCTTGATGGACAAAAAATTAATTTAGTTCAGTTCTTTAAACTTTTTTGAAGCCCTGTTGTATTTTCAGTCCAATGCTGCTGCTGCTAAGTTGCTGCCGTCGTGTCCGACTCTGTGCAGCCCCATAGACGGCAGCCCACCAGGCTCTGCCCTCCCTGGGATTCTCCAGGCAAGAACACTGGAGTGGGTTGCCATTTCCTTCTCCAATGCATGAAAGTGAAAAGTGAAAGGGAAGTCGCTCAGTCGTGTCAGACTCTTCACAACCCCATGGACTGCAGCCTACCAGGCTCCTCCATCCATGGGATTTTCCAGGCAAGAGTACTGGAGTGGGGTGCTATTTCCTTCTCTGAGTCCCATGTTACAAACATAAAGAGCAGTGATTTCTCTCCACAAAAAATGAAACAATGAAAAGAAAAGGTGAATGTTAATTTTCTTTGCAATTCTCCAGCCTTCAAATGTAAGTTCATATTGCTTCTCAATCTCAGGAGGGAATATTGAGAACCAAAATGAACCAAAATGAAATGAGGTGTGAATGGGTGATCTTTTCTGGGACAAACGCTGTATAATCTAGGATAAAAAACATTGGTTTGGAAAAGACAGTTCTGGGTTTCAATCTTAGCTCCAGACTTTCTCACTGTCCAATTTTGCCAATCCTCTTACACTTTCTTGGCCTCTCTTCTAACATCTCCAAGATGAGAACAATTATACCTATCTACAGGGGTGCTATGAAGATAAAACTAGATAACTGATATCAATATTAAGCTCCCAGTCCAGGGCAGGGCAACCTGGTCAGTGTTCAGTGCAACAAATTCCCTTCCTCTAGAATGGAACAAGGGAACTGTCTGAGAGGCTGCTGATCATCAAGAGAAGGGAGAAGGCTGTCAGCAGTAGAACATAACAATTTATAAATTTCTTATTTCACAACAAGCTCTGGGACATCCATCGTCCATGGAAATAAACAAACTCGGAGACTGGGGCCCGTTCCCAGCTGCAGAGTCCAATGCAAATGCACCTGAATGACTAACGTGTGTTGCAAATGACTCACCAACCCCTGACTGCAATCTGGGTCCATCTGCTTAGCAGGGCCAGCCGCCCCACCCGAAAGGGGCCCATGAGAACTTCTACAGACCATCTCTTGGAAAGAGGAAACTTTGCTTGCTCTCAAGGTGTGTCTCAAGTCCCCATTCCAATCATTTAGCAGACTTTGTTAAAGCAGCAGGCAACTTTCCCCAAATGTCTTTAGAGCTCCTCAAGTTCTAGTCCCTCTTTTAGCAAAATTGATTTCAGGGAGGGGAGGTGTGACTTCTCCAAGGTCTCACAGACAAACATTTACATCCCTTTTTCTTTAATCTGACACATATCTACTTTGCAATGTGCTAATCTCAGTAAGGGTTTCCCTGGTGGCTCAAATAGTAAAGAATCTGTCTGCAATGCAGGAGACCTGGGTTTGATTCTTGGGTTGGGAAGATCCCCTGGAGAAGGGAATGGCTCCCCACTTCAATATTCTTGCCTGGAGAATCACATATTCAGTAAAGCATTCACTGACATTTTTTCTTTGAGAGTTAAAGGATGAGAATGCAATGAAAGTGACGGTAAGCATGCCCCAAATTCCTCTGAGGACCACCCGGTACCCTCACATGCTGAGACCTGTGTCTGGATTCCTGGACCCATGCAGTCTGATCCTTGGTTACTAAACTCTCCGCACATGGCTTTTCTCTCTCCATCTGCTGTGATCTTTTGAGGCCTTCTCTGCAAGAATCCAGACAATGATGCAAACACGTACTTCCATCCACTCACTTCTCTTAGCAGATAATGCTGATCACTGAGTCTGGCCCTTGCTATTACTGAGTCTGGAAGTTATCTAAAATGTTGTCTCAATACAATCGTGAGAGGACATTTCCAAATTGTAGGGGACATTTCCAAAGCCACTCACTGTACTATCACTGAAAAATAAGCCTCCATCACACAAGGTTCTCCTTCAAAGTAGACTTACAAAGCTGATTCTGGTATAACACTGCATCTAGGGCTTTGGCACATAGTAATTACTCGGCAATATTTGTTGAATGAAAGACTGAAACGATCAGATAAAGGTAGTGTTAGATCCACTTTCCCAGGTAACAATTACTTTTATAGAAGATATCAGATATAAAAGGGACGTTACCGATCACAGGGAACATCAGATTCAGAGAGAAGGGTGAACAACGGTTTCACTGGTGACTGTAAATAAACACAGAATAGTACACAGACCTTTCAGTTAAAGGAAAATTAAAATGTCAGATATTTGAGCAGGGGTGGGGATCCCATAAAAACTTGTCTCTACCTACTTGTCCATAAAATCAACATGCTTTTTATGGGTTTTTCATAGTGAATAACTCTCAGAACAGTTTCTAAAATGAAAGCCTGTGCACACCCACACTTGGGACCTTACACACAGGATAGTTTTCTCTGTAATGAAGAAACTACGGGGCCACGAAGTCATCCACTCTGTTTTGTTCCTTTCGGAAGACTTTGAACTCTATATGTTTATTACACTGTAATACGCTTGTAAAAGTTTTGGCTTGTGTGGCAGTGAGTGGAATTGGCTGTATCTTTCACATTGAGGTGAGTACAGAATTCATGGTGTTCAGAAAAAAAATGAGTGGGGGTAGAAATAGGATTTTGGGGAAATGATGCTGCTCCTTCTTTAATACAAGGATGCTTATTGTCAAGTGTGGTCAAAAGCCAATGACTCATCTTTATAACAAAACTTGCTAAGGAATCCCAGCTGAGTCAAAGGTGCTCTGAAGATCTATGGCAATAACTGTCTGGTTTTTCCATTAGAGAGCCTTTCCACAAATGGTTGCACTGTTTTTGTTGTTTTTAAATTAATTCTACTTAGAGAATTTTATCCTGAATTTTTAAAGAAGAGCAAAGAAAACATTTAGGTAGAAGCGCAGTGATAGAAATGAACTAACCAGTTTTTATTGGAATGGTTCAGCACAGGAAAAGGGAGTGACCCCTGGTGTCACAAGGAGCATCAAGTTTTAGAAGGCTGGCAACTCGGGCTCAGCTCACTGTTTTGGTGAGTCCCTCCTCTCAAAGGACCTCACTTGTTCTATCACTTGTAGAAATGAGGGGATTTTGTATGCCATTATGAAACTTCCTTTGGCAGTATCTCCTACAGCTGATTATACGTATACCCTGCTGCTACTGCTGCTGCTAAGTCGCTTCAGTCGTGTCTGACTCTGTGCGACCCCATAGACGGCAGCCCACCAGGCTCCCCCGTCCCTGGGATTCTCCAGGCCAGAACACTGGAGTGGGTTTCCATCTCCTTCTCCAATGCATGAAAGTGAAAAGTGAAAGGGAAGTCGCTCGGTCGTGTCTGTAAACCCTATGATTCAGCAATTCCACAGCTAAGTGTGTACCAACAGAGAAAAGTGAGCATATGCACCAGAAGATTCCGACGGGAAAGTTCACAGAAGCATGACTTGTGATCATACAACTTGGGAGAGCCCAAGTGTCCATCAACCCTAAACTGTGTTATAAAGCAGAATATTATATAGTGATGAAAAAGAACATGCAAAGCCGTGGAAATATTGAGGAAGTGTGCCAGGCATGAAAGGTTTCATGCTACAGAATGCCATTCATGTACGGTTCAAGAATAGGCACATCTAATTCACAGTGAGAAGAGTGGTTTGGGATTGGACAGATCTGGATTGAAATTTTGTGTTGGAAAATTAAAATTAATAGCTGCGGTGATTTGGACATGTTGGATTACCTCTCAAAATCTCAGTTTCCCCATCTGGCATAAAAAACATTTAACACGATGTCTTTCATATTAAAAAAAAAAATACACAGAAAATAGTGGCCCTTGTTAGTAGTATTCCAAACTCACACATCCGAGGTTCCTGGGAGGTGTGTTATTTTAAGATTAGATGGGGATTCTTAAATCTATTGCTCTAAGTCTCCATCACGTCCTCTGTCACATACATTTTGATCCTTTCCTCTTTTCCTCTCCCCAGCCTCCTTGCTTTTCTGTGTTGCCCTTTCCTCACAGTGCTCCCGTGTTGCCTGCTTTTTACTGTAGCTCTCTAAGACCCCGCCCTACCCTGCACTGACACAGTTCCTTCTAAGGTGCTTTCAAGACAAAAAAGAAGCGGCTCATCTCCACATCCTCTCCAGCATTTATTGTTTGTAGATTTTTTGATAATGGCCCTTTTGACTCCTGTAAGGCAATATCTCACTGCAGTTTTGATTTGCATTTCTCTAATAATTAGTGATGTTGAGCCTCTTTTCATGAGCCTGTTGGCCATCTGTATGTCTTCTTTGGAAATATGTCTATTGAGTTCTTCCACCCTCTTTTTTTTGATTGGATTGTTTGTTTGTTTTTATTTTGAGCTCCACGGACTGTTTATGTATTTTGGAGATTAATCCTTTGTCCATTGCTTCATATGCAAATATTTTCTCTCATTCTGAGGATTGCTTTTCGTCTTGTTTATAGTTTTCTGTGCTGTACAAAGTCAAAGAGAAAAACAAATATTGTATATTAACGTATATATGTGGAATCTAAAAACATGGTACGGTTGAGCCTATTTCCCGGGCAGGAATATAAATGCAGATGGAGAGATTGGACATGCGGACATGGGAGTGAGGGAAGGATGGGGCAAATTGGGAGATTCGGTTTGGTATAAATACACTACCATGTGTAAAATAGCTGGTGGGAACCTGCTATATAGCACAGGGAGCTCAGCTCCTTGCTCTGTCGTACAGCAGAAACTAACACAATGTTGTAAAGCGATTATATCCCAATTTTTTTAAAGTGGCTAAAATGTTCCCTTTGTGCTTCGCTCCATATATTACTCTCCTGCTTTTCATGTGCATGGACATTAGTATGTGCAGATTACAGTCCCATGTAGATTCATTGCTGGATTCAAGGCACAAATATGTCATGATACAAATGTTTCATAGCATGTAAAGAAAGGTAATAGAATCCTAAGGCTCGGTTGGCATGTTATACTTAGACTGAAGTTGAAGTCCTATGAATCATTCATTCTTCAGTTGCCTACTGCCTTGACCAGAATAGACCAAGTCTCCTAAATAAGTGTTGTTGTTGTTGTTTTTATTTTCCTATTGGCCATGGACACTGCCCTTCCATTTCCCCCTTGCAATAATTTACTGCATTTTCTGTTTAGCAATCTTTTTAAAAAGTGTAAGCCACATCCTATATCTTCTTTGTTTAAATCCCTCCAACAAAGCCCAATGGAATTGGAGGAAAACCTATGACCTCACCATAACCTACCTTTTCAGGACTAACCTTTTTTCATCTTCTCCCTTGTATTTCTGTATGTCACATACATTATGCTTACATCCAACTCAGGGATTTTGTATATGTTAAGGCTCCATTAGAAAATTCATCTCCCAGATTTCACAGCTAGCTCCTTGTAATGGTTCAAGACGAAGTATCAACTACCGAGGGAGCTTTGCCCAAGACCACTCACTAAAACAACATTTACCCCACCCCAGGTGACTACCACATCAACTTACTATACTTTCTTTATAGCAGTTTTCACTAACCTCATTTACCTGCCTGCTTTGTTGTGTTTATACGGTTACTGATTGAACGCTGCACTGGGGGCCGTTGGTGTGGTATAGGTGATGCCAGTGGCAGTGGTGGTACAGGGAGTAGCTCTTCAATAGTGGTCTTTCTGTGGTCTAGGTTTTCATTACTCCTACTCATGGTTGAATTCAGTAACTCCCTGATCCAGGCAGAAGACCCCATGTGGAAAATGAAAGCCTCAGACATCTTCCTCTCCTAGTCTCTGACTCCAACATGATCACATTCACTGGCTTCCACACACTGGGTCAAGCCATTTCCCAGGCTTGATTTGAAAATGAGAACGTCACAAATTTCTCCCTCTTATTTACAGACTTTAGTATGATCTGAGCACAGGATTCTCTAAAAAGGAAGAACATTCTCAGCAAATTTCTAGAATATTAACATGAACATGAATCACTGAACTCTAGCCACTTAACTTCCCCCTTGCATTGTACATCTTGGATAAAATAAAAACACCTTGTCAGCATTTTGTATTTGTTTGGTTTGTTTGTTTGTATTCTAATCCTGAGGAACCTAAGTACTCCCGAAAGCACTGAGAGATGACCGTTCTCTGCCTGCTATGTGCTGTAGGAAATAGAAGCCCCAGGCGTGCTTAATAAATACATGCACCCCCAAAATCTGAAGTTCTTTTACAACATTACAGTGCCCTGTTTATTCAATATTTACTCTAAGGCAGAGACTGCATATGTTCATTTCTCCAGACCCTCTTCCCTTCCTTAAAAGAATACATGGGTTTAGAAAAAACATTGGCATTGAGATGTAGTATAAATATTTTGGAGTTTGATCTGCACTCAAGTCTTGGTTTAACTCATTATTGTTCAGTTGCTAAGTCATGTCCAACTCTTTGCAACCCCATGGACTGCAGCACACCAGGCTTCCTTGTCCTTCACCATCTCCTAGTGTTTGCTCAAACTCATGCCCATTGAGTCAGTGATGCCATCCATCCATCTCATCCTCTGTCATCCCCTTCTGCTCCTGCCCTCAATCTGCCCCAGCATCTGGATCTTTTCCTGTGAGTTAGCTCTTTGCATCAGGTGGCCAAAGTATTGGAGCTTCAGCTTCAGCATCAGTCCTTCCAATGAATATTCAGGGTTGATTTCCTTTAGGATTTTCTGGTTTGATCTTGCAGTCCAAGGGACTCTCAAGAGTCTTCTCCAGCAACACAATTCAAAAGCATCAATTCTTTGGGGCTCAGCCTTCTTTATTGTCCAACTCTAACATTTGTACATGACTACTGGAAAACCACAGCTTTGACCATATAGACATTTGTTGGCAAAGTGGTGTCTCTGCTTTTTAATATACTCTCTGAGCCGAAATTTCCTCAATAGTTCTGTGAGACACATAATACCTAATTTGCTTTTTGTTCAGTTATTGAATGATGTAAATGAGTTTATTAAATCACTGGGAATTAATAACTGTCAACTCTCTTCATCAGCCACAAGATTCCACAAAACTGTCCTTTACTTGGAGTGGAGTCAAATGAAGAAGATAGCTCTTTCTGTTGTCCCATAAAGAACGCAGTTGCCCTATATGGGTAACTGAAATTTTTCTGCTATCAGTCTGGACAGTATTAATCTCAGCTGAATGAAATCTTTGTGTATATATGCACTCACTGAGGAGTAGGATAAGTTTACACACAATTATGCAAATATGGCTGTATGTTTTTCTCCAGACCTAACCACAACAGGAGAGGAGATTAATCAGTGTGGACATCTTTAGCAAATGGAGCATTTCATTCTGATTTTCCTGAGAATATAAGAATTAGTGTCTAATGCTGAGTCTCAGTTCAGCTGTGTGAGTGGGGTCAAGATAAGCATTGACTGAATTAACTCTGTTTCAAATAATTATCCCCAAGAGAATCTAAACAGTGAAGCATAGCTGGGGCGGTGGAGGTAAGCATGATAAAAAGGAAGTACATATTATTCCCTGGTAAATATTGACAGGATAATATTACCGTCTAAGGTAAGAGAAACCCAAGTAAGATGGTAGGTGTTGCGAGAGGGCATCAGAGGGCAGACACACTGAAACCATACTCACAGAAAACTAGTCAATCTAATCACACTAGGACTACAGCCTTGTCTAACTCAATGAAACTAAGCCATGCCGTGTGGGGCCACTCAAGACAGGTGGGTCATGGTGGAGAGGTCTGACAGAATGTGGTCCACTGGAGAAGGGAATGGCAAACCACTTCAGTATTCTTGCCTTGAGAATCCCATGAACAGTATGAAAAGGCAAAATGATAGGATACTGAAAGAGAAACTCCCCAGGTCAGTAGGGGCCCAATATGCTACTGGAGATCAGTGGAGAAATAACTCCTGAAAGAATGAAGGGATGGAGCCAAAGCAAAAACAATACCCAGCTGTGGATGTGACTGGTGATAGAAGCAAGGTCCAATGCTGTAAAGAGCAATACTGCATAGGAACCTGGAATGTCAGGTTCATGAATCAAGGCAAATTGGAAGTGGTCAAACAAGAGATGGCAAGAGTGAACATCGACATTCTAGGAATCAGCGAACTGAAATGGACTGGAATGGGTGAATTTAACTCAGATGACCATTATATCTACTACTGCGGGCAGGAATCCCTTAGAAGAAGCGGAGTAGCCATCATGGTCAACAAAAGAGTTCAAAATGCAGTACTTGGATGCAATCTCAAAAACGACAGAATGATCTCTGTTCGTTTCCAAGGCAAACCATTCAGTATCACAGTAATCTAAGTCTATGCCCCAAACAGTAACGCTGAAGAATCTGAATGGTTCTATGAAGACCTACAAGACCTTTTAGAACTAACACCCAAAAAAGATGTCCTTTTCATTATAGGGGACTGGAATGCAAAAGTAGGAAGTCAAGAAACACCTGGAGTAATAGGCAAATTTGGCCTTGGAATACAGACTGAAGCAAAGCAAAGACTAATAGAGTTTTGCCAAGAAAATGCACTGGTCATAGCAAACACTCTCTTCCAACAACACAAGAGAAGACTACACATGGATATCACCAGATGGTCAACACCAAAATCAGATTGATTATATTCTTTGCAGCCAAAGATGGAGAAGCTCTATACAGTCAACAAAAATAAGACCAAGAGCTGACTGTGGCTCAGATCATGAACTCCTTATTGCCAAATTCAGACTTAAATTGAAGAAAGTAAGGAAAACCACTAGACCATTCAGGTATGACCTAAATCAAATCCCTTATGATTATACAGTGGAAGTGAGAAATAGATGTAAGGGCCTAGATCTGATAGATAGAGTGCCTGATGAACTATGGACGGAGGTTCATGATATTGTACAGGAGACAAGGATTAAGACCATCCCCATGGAAAAGAAATGCAAAAAAGCAAAATGGCTGTCTGGGGAGGCCTTACAAATAGCTGTGAAAAGAAGAGAAGCAAAAAGCAAAGGAGAAAAGGAAAGATATAGGCATCTGAATGCAGAGTTCCAACGAATAGCAAGAAGAGATAAGAAAGCCTTCTTCAGTGATCAATGCAAAGAAATAGAGGAAAACAACAAAATGGGAAAGACTAGAGATCTCTTCAAGAACATTAGAGATACCAAGGGAACATTTCATGCAAAGATGGGCTCAATAAAGGACAGAAATGGTATGGACCTAACAGAAGCAGAAGATATTAAGAAGAGGTGACAAGAATACATAGAAGAACTGTACAAAAAAGATCTTCATGACCCAGATAATCACGATGGTGTGATCACTGACCTAGAGCCAGACATCCTGGAACGCGAAGTCAAGTGGGCCTTGGAAAACATCACTACAAACAAAGCTAGTGGAGGTGATGGAATTCCAGTGGAGCTCTTTCAAATCCTGAAAGATGATGCTCTGAAAGTGCTGCACTCATTATGACAGCAAATTTGGAAAACTCAGCAGTGGCCACAGGACTGGAAAAGGTCAATTTTCATTCCAACCCCAAAGAAAGGCAATGCCAAAGAATGTTCAAACTACCGCACAGTTGTACTCATCTCACACGCTAGTAAAGTAATACTCAAAATTCTCCAAGCCAGGCTTCAGCAATATGTGAACCGTGAACTTCCTGATGTTCAAGCTGGTTTTAGAAAAGGCAGAAGAACCAGAGATCAAATTGCCAACATCCACTGGATCATGGAAAAAGCAAGAGAGTTTCAGAAAAGCATCTATTTCTGCTTTATTGACTATACCAAAGCCTTTGACTGTGTGGATCACAATAAACTGTGGACAATTCTGAAAGAGATGGGAATACCAGACCACCTGACCTGCCTCTTGAGAAATCTGTATGCAGGTCAGGAAGCAACAGTTAGAACTGGACATGGAACAACAGACTGGTTCCAAATAGGAAAAGGAGTACGTCAAGGCTGTGTATTGTCACCCTGTTTATTTAACTTCTATGCAGAGTACATCATGAGAAACGCTGGGCTGGAAGAAACACAAGCTGGAATCAAGATTGCCGGGAGAAATATCAATAACCTCAGATATGCAGATGACACCACCCTTATGGCAGAAAGTGAAGAAGAACTAAAAAGCCTCTTGATGAAGGTGAAAGAAGAGAGTGAAAAAGTTGACTTAAAACTCAGCATTCAGAAAATGAAGATCATGGCATCTGGTCCCATCACTTCATGGCAAATAGATGGGGAAACAGTGTCAGACTTTGTTTTTTGGGGCTCCAAAATCACTGCAGATGGTGACTGCAGCCATGAAATTAAAAGACGCTTACTCCTTGGAAGAAAAGTTATGACCAACCTAGACAGCATATTAAAAAGCCAAGATATTACTTTGCCAACAAAGGTACATCTATTCAAAGCTATGGTTTTTCCTGTGGTCATGTATGGATGTGAGAGTTGGACTGTGAAGAAAGCTGAGCACCGAAGAATTGATGCCTTTGAATTGTGGTGTTGGATAAGACTCTTGAGAGTCCCTTGGACTGCAAGGAGATCCAACCAGTCCATTTTGAAGGAGATTAGCCCTGGGATTTCTTTGAAAGGAATGATGCTAAAGCTGAAACTCCAGTATTTTGGCCACCTCATGCGAAGAGTTGACTCATTGGAAAAGGCTCTGATGCTGGGAGGGATTGGGGGCAGGAGGAGAAGGGGACAACAGAGGATGAGATGGCTGGATGGCATCACTGACTCGATAGACGTGAGTCTGGGTGAACTCCGGGAGTTTGTGATGGACAGGGACGCCTGGCGTGCTGTGATTCATGGGGTCGAGAAGAGTCGGACAGGACTGAGCGACTGAACTGAACTGAATTATTGACAGAAATACCCATTCTATGCTGTCAAAATCAGCCCCCTAGGCTACTATACTCTTTTATCTCTTAAATTTCAATAGAAGAATGAATCCTGCCCTTTATGTAGATGTAGAAGAGGTAAAAGGTCCCCTAGAACTCTGAATTTCTTAATCATTGATTAGCTACAGTTACAGAAGGAGGGGCCATTTATATCCATATCTCAACGTATAGTTATATACATTATACCCAAATGTACATTTCTTATGTGTGATATCTCATAAATATTGTAAGTAATATCCAAACTAATGGGTGACTGATCATGCATATGTCATTTTATTTCTGTGAGCCAAAGTTTTCTTATTTGCACAATGGGAATGAATTATATGAAAGTTGTCATTTAAGAGTAAAATACCCTAAAAATTTAAAAGAATTTCTTCATAGCTATTTTTTCTATCAAAGTCAGACTCATTTATTTAGATAATAATTTTATTTAATTTTTATTGTGTATTGGAGTATAGCTAGCTGTCAGTGTTAGGTTAGTTTCAGGAGTATAGCAGTATGATTCAGTTGTACATTTGTTTCTATTCTTTTTCAAATTCTTTTCCCATTTAAGTTATTGCAGGGTTCCCTGTGCTATACAGTAGGTCCTTATTCATTACCTATTTTAAATATAGCCATGAGTACATGTCAATCTCACACTCCCAATCTATCCTCCCTGACTCTAGCTCTCTTCTCCTGGTAACCATTAGTTCATTTTCTAAGTCAGTGAGTCTGTTTCTGTTTTCAAAATAAGTTAATTTATATCCATTTTAGACACATATAAGCAATATCATATATTTGTCTTTCTCCATCTGACTTACTTCACTTAGTATGATAATCTCCAGGCCATCCATGTTGGTACAAATGACACTATTTCATTCTTTTTGATGGCTAAGTAATATTCCATTGCATATGTGTATCATATCTTATTTATCCATTCATGTATTGAGGAAGATTTAGGCTGCTTCATCTTGGCTGCAATGAACACTGAGGTGCATGTATCTTTTTAAATTAGGGTTTTCTCTAGACACATGCTTAGGAGTGGGATTGCCGGATCATACGATAGTTCTAATTTTAGTTTTGTAAGGAAGCTCCATACTATTATCCATAGTGGATTTACAAGTTCACACTTCCACCTGACTCCTGTCCAGCACTTATTGTTTGTAAACTTTTTGATGATGGTCTTTCTGACTCGTGTGAAGTGATATCTTATTGTAGTTTTGATTTGTAGTTCTCTAATTATTAGCAATGTTGAGCATCTTTTCCTGTGCCTGTTGGCTATCTGTATGTCTTCTTTGGAGAAGTATCTATTTATGTCTTCTGCCCATTTTTTGATTGGGCTTTTTTTTTTTTAATCTGAACTACATAAGCTATTTGTAAGTTTTGCATATTACTCTCTTGTGGGTCACATAGTTTGCAAAATTTTTTTTCCCCTAGTAAAGTAATGCTCAAAATTCTCCAAGCCAGGCTTCAGCAATATGTGAACCGTGAACTTCCTGATGTTCAAGCTGGTTTTAGAAAAGGCAGAGGAACCAAAGATCAAACTGCCAATATCCGCTGGATCATGGAAAAAGCAAGAGAGTTCCAGAAAAGCATCTATTTCTGCTTTATTGACTATGCCAAAGCCTTTGACTGTGTGGATCACAATAAACTGTGGACAATTCTGAAAGAGATGGGAATACCAGACCACCTGACCTGCCTCTTGAGAAATTTGTATGCAGGTCAGGAAGCAACAGTTAGAAGTGGACATGGAACAAAAGACTGGTTCCAAATAGTAAAAGGAGTACGTCAAGGCTGTATATTGTCACCCTGCTTATTTAACTTCTATGCAGAGTACATCATGAGAAACGCTGGGCTGGAGGAAGCACAAGCTGGAATCAAGATTGCTGGGAGAAATATCAATAACCTCAGATATGCAGATGACACCACCCTTATGGCAGAAAGTGAAGAAGAACTCAAAAGCCTCTTGATGAAAGTGAAAGTGGAGAGTGAAAAAGTTGGCTTAAAGCTCAACATTCAGAAAACGAAGATCATGGCATCTGGTCCCATCGCTTCATAGGAAATAGACGGGGAAACAGTGGAAACAGTGTCAGACTTTATTTTTTGGGGCTCCAAAATCACTGCAGATGGTGACTGCAGCCATGAAATTAAAAGACACTTACTCCTTGGAAGGAATGTTATGATCAACCTAGATAGCATATTGAAAAGCAGAGACATTACTTTGCCAACAAAAGTTTGTCTAGTCAAGGCAATGGTTTTTCCTGTGGTCATGTATGGATGTGAGAGTTGGACTGTGAAGAAGGCTGAGTGCCGAAGAAGTGATGCCTTTGAACTGTGGTGGTGTTGGAGAAGACTCGTGAGAGTCCCTTGGACTGCAAGGAAATCCAACCAGTCCATTCTGAAAGAGATCAGCCCTGGGATTTCTTTGAAAGGAATGATGCTAAAGCTGAAACTCCAGTACTTTGGCCACCTCATGCGAAGAGTTGACTCATTGGAAAAGGCTCTGATGCTGGGAGGGATTGGGGGCAGGAGGAGAAGGGGATGACAGAGGATGAGATGGCTGGATGGCATCACTGACTCGATAGACGTGAGTCTGGGTGAACTCCGGGAGTTGGTGATGGACAGCGAGGCCTGGCGTGCTGCGATTCATGGGGTCGCAAAGAGTCAGACACGACTGAGTGACTGAACTGAACTGAAGAGTTTTATAGTGTTCCAATTTACCTTTAATCCATTTAGAGATTATTTATGTGTATGCTGTTAGAGAATGTTCTAAAAATTGTTTTCTTACATGTAGCTGTCCAGTTTACCCAGCACCACTTATTGAAGAGGCTGTCTTTTCTTTATTGTATAATCTAGCCTCCTTTGCTGTACATTAATTGAACATAGATGTGTGGCTTTCTTCCTGGGCTTTCTATCCTATTTCAGTAATCTCTGTTTCGTTTTTGTGCCAGTACCATGCTGTTTTGATGACTGTAGCCTTATAGTGTTGCCTGGAGTCAGGTAGCCTGATTCCTCCAGCTCTGTTTTTCTTTCTCAAGTTTGCTTTGGCTATTTGGGGTCTTTTGTGTATCCATACAAATTTTAATATTTTTTATTCTAGTTCTGTGAAAAATGCCATTGGTAATTTGATAAGGATTGCATTGAATCTGTAGAAGAATTTGAAATTTTTAATTCATTTGTTAAATTTTTAAAAATTTGTTAAAATTTTTCAACAAATTGTATTGAGTACATAATATGGATCCTGGTTACTGAGACATTAAAGAATTTGCCCACAGTTCAGGGGACCTGGGTTCGATTTCTGAGTTGGGAGGATGCCTGGAGAATTCCATGGTCAGAGGAGCCTGGCAGGCTACAGTCCATGGGGTCCCAAAGAGTCATGCATAGTGAGTGACTAACACTTTCACTTATTATGGGTCAAGTTCAATTCTAGGCACTGGGATAAATAAAGGTACAAAAACCACTGCCTGCATAGAAATTGCCTTTAGCATAGGGGCATAGACAACAAATAAATTATATATGTTTTATGTATATATATGAAAGTGTTATTTGTTCAGTTGTGTCCAGCTGTTTGTGACACAATGGACTATAGCCCACCAAGCTCCTCTGTTCATGGAATTCTCCAGGCAGGAATAATGGATTGGGTAGTCATTCCCTTTTCCAGAGGATCTTTCCAAGCCAGGGATTGAACTTGGCTCTCCCACATTGGCGGCAGGTTCCTTATTCCCTGCTGCTGCTGCTGCTGCTGCTAAGTCGCTTCGGTCGTGTCCGACTTTGTGCGACCCCATAGACAGCAGCCCACCAGGCTCTTCCGTCCCTTGGATTCTCCAGGCAAGAACACTGGAGTGGGTTGCCATTTCCTTCTCCAATGCGTGAAAGTGAAAAGTGAAGTCACTCAGTCGTGTCCGACTCGTAGCGACCCATGGACTGCAGCCCACCAGGCTCCTCCATCCATGGGATTTTCTAGGTAAGAGTACTGGAGTGGCAGCTTTATTCATATATGCACACACACTCACACACAAGTGAGTGTATAGTTTATAGTAGTATAAGTTTGATAGAAAAAAATTGAACAGAGTAAGATTTCCTGAGAAGTTTATATTTGAGTCAAGGCTTATAAATGAGTTGAATACCCTGAATATATAAAATATGGATTAAAAGACCAAGTGACTATCTGTGTTGAACACATTGAATTATGAGTCTTTGTTTCTCCCTGTCTAATAATAGAGCTTCCAATTCCTTGAACACAAGTAAACAATCTTTAAATTACTCTAGAAAAATATGTAGTAAATAAAGTTACATCAGTGTGGCTTAAGTAGGATGAAAGTTTCAAACAGAGAATATAGAACTAGGAACTGCAAGATCTGTGTTCTGGCCTTTCTCTGGATGAAACTAGCTCAGAAAACTTGGATGAAAACTAAACTGATTTTCTCTGTCTCTGAATAGCCTTTTTTTTCTTCCAAAACTGGTATAATACTTGTTCTACCTATATCCAAAATATCTAGAGGGATCACTTGGACATAGCATAACTGTACCATGTAAAAGTCCTATATGGAAGCAAGACGGCTTAAGATAAATTATACATTCTTTAATAGATTATAGAAGCATCATGTTTTGTTTGCCTGAGAAGATCTCAAGTATTAAAATCAGTTTACATCTTTGCAGTATGTGTCTTACAAGTTTCCTATTACAAGTACGGAAGCTCTTCTGCTAAAATACTTTCAAATTATATGTGTTCATAGGTATTTTTTGTAAAAAAGCTGCTCACCAGAATAAAAGTACATTGACTGTATCCAAGCAGATGAAACAATCACATGAAATCATTTTAGTCTCATTCATTTTTGTAAATTGGTTTATGTCATATGTACTGTTTGAGGTAGCACACTTCTACATTTTATGATGAAGAAAGCTAAAATGGAAACATCTTTGTATTTGGATTTTTAAGAGTTGACAGGAAACAATAAGGTTAAGAAGTAATATTGTCACTATCTCTGGTTCTCCTGTGAAACTTCACTTTGCAGAGATGTTTAGCAATATTTTGCACATGTCAGAAAAGGACTTCTGCACAGCTGCTTAAAATCTGTGTGTGTGTGCACGCTCAATCACTCAGTCGTGTCTGACTCTTTGTGAACCCATGGACTGTAGCCCACCAGGCTCCTCTGTCCATGGAATTTTTCCAGGCAAGAATATTAGAGTGGGCTGCCATTTTCTACTCGAGGGGATCTTCCCAACCCAGGGATTGAACCTGTGTCTCTTGCGTCTCCTGCATTGGCAGGCAGATTCTTTACACCACCTGGGAAGTCCCCTTTTTAAAAGATCCTTCTGTGCTCACCTTTATGACAATTTCGGAAATCATGGGCTCACACAAATAGGTGCTATTTTTAGGCATATGTTGTAGGCTGGATAACAGCTCCCCAAGATATCTGCATCCTCATCCCCCAAACCAAAGAATGTTACTTCATATGGTAACAGAGATTTTATAGATGTGATTCAGGATCTTGAGATGGAGTGATTGATTTTCCCATATTAGCCAGGTGGGCTCTAAATGTAATCACCATAGTTCTGTAAGGAGGAAGAAGGAGATTGAACTTCAGAGACAGAAGAGGAGAAAGTGATTTATAAGGAAACAAAGATTTAAAGATGCTATGCTGCTGGCTCTGAAGCTGCAGGAAGGGGTTGTTGGGCAAGAAATGCAAGAAATGCAGTTCAGAGGTTGGAATAACCAAGGAAACAGATTTTCCCCTGAAAGCTTCCTGAAGGAGCACAGCCATGCTGGCACCTCGGTTTTGGTCCAGTGAAACTGACTTCAGAGCTCTGAACTCTAGAAAAAAAGAATAAATGTGTGTTGTCTTAAACTACTGAGTTTGTAATAATTTATAGCAGCATCAATAGGAAATTACTACAGTGTGAACCTCGAATTTTCGGCAACATTCCCCAAAGAGATGCAATTCATTAAGTCAACATTGGACTGCACTGTGTTAAACAGGTTCCAGACTCACCGCCCCCAGAATGTTGAGAGCATCTGGCGGCGTCATTGTTCAGTCACCAAGTTGTGTGCGACTCTTTGCGACGCTATGGACTGCTGCGTACCAGGCACCCTTGTCCCTCACCATCTCCCAGAGGTTGCCCAAGTTCACTTCCATTGAATCGGTTATGCCATCCAACTATCTCATCCTCTGTTGCCTTCTTCTTCTTCTGTCTTCATTCTTTCCCCGCATCAGGATCTTTTGCCAATGAGTCAGCTGTTGGCATCAGGTCACCAAAGTGTTGGAGCTTCAGCATCAGTCCTTCCAAAGAGTATTCAGGATTGATTTCCTTTAAGATTGACTGGTTTGATCTCCTTGTTTCCAAGGGACCTCAAGAGTCTTCTCAAGAGCATCTATTACATCTACAATATATCAGAGAGCAGTACAATTTTTGTTCTGGAAGCAGGTGCAACCAGATTAATCATCTATCTCTACTTGAAATAATACAATTTTCAATACGTTGCTGAATTTTTCTGAGCCTCAGTGTCCTTGTGTATAAAAGGGAACTAAATAATAATACTCATGTACCTTGTGCTCAGTCATATCCAACTCTTTGTGACCCCATGGACTATAACCTGCTAGTCTTTTCTGTCGATGGGATTTTCCAGGCAAAATTATTGCAGAGGATTGCCATTTCCTTCTCCAGGGGTTCTTCTCCACCCAGAGACTAAACCTGCATCTCCTATGTCTCCTGCATTGCAGGCAGATTCATTACCCATAAGAATAATACACGAGTCTTAGGGCAAGATGAGGTGAAATAATGCATACTCAGCACTTACACAGATTTTTGCGTAGTGTTTTGTATCAGTTAACATATTAACTTTTTTCTTGACCATAGCAAACCCTAAGCCAAGTCACATCAATCTATTAGAAAGATCAAGCTAAATTCAAGCTAGGTCACCACAAACATTACATATAAAACTCAAAGTTAGAAGAAAACAATTTTGGATATTTAAATTAGTGACTCTTAATGATTGAAAGTACCTGTCCAGATGAGCCAGTGTTATTTGGCTGCACTTCTGAAAAGTGTGCCTGTTACCTGGGTGAAAATGTCATCCAGGATTGGAGACCTGGGCTTTAACATTGACTAGAAAAATGACCACCAGAGAGTTATTTTTCCATACGTGCCTAAATTTTCTTGTATGTAAAATGGAGAAACAGTGAACTTTCCTTTATCAGTGGGCTATCTTAAAGGTTCATTGTTATTAAACACAGAATTTAGGAAATAGCAAAGCATAGTGGCTAGAATATAGTAACTGCTCAAAAGATGACAATTATGAACAATAATAATTCTTAGACACTGGGACTATAAACTCGATTAAAATTATATGATTTATCCAGAATTTCATAAGTCTAGGTATTAAACTTTGAGTGCTTCCAGTAAATAGATGGATAAATAGATAAAAATAACTCTTAAGCAATCTATGTTCTACATCAGCTCTGTCCATTAGAAATATAATATGTACAACATATATTAGTTTAATTTTCCTAACATCCATATTTATAAAAAAGCTACTGAAATAAGTAACAGTAAATGAGATTATTTTAATAGCATTTATTATTAACTCAATACATCTAAAATACTATCATTTCAACACGTCAAGTATTTTGCATTCTTTTTAAAAATACTTTGTCCTTGAAATTCAGGGTATTTGCCCTTAAGTAAGGTAAGTAAAGTAATGCTCAAAATTCTCCAAGCCAGACTTCACCAATACATGAACCATGAACTTCCTGATGTTCAAGCTGGTTTTAGAAAAGGCAGAGGAACCAGAGATCAAATTGCCAACATCTGCTGGATCATCGAAAAAGCAAGAGAGTTACAGAAAACATCTATTTCTGCTTTATTGACTATGCCAAAGCCTTTGATTGTGTGGATCACAATAAACTGTGGAAAATTCTGAAAGAGATGGGCATACCAGACCACCTGACCTGCCTCTTGAGAAACACATATGCAGGTCAGGAAGCAACAGTTAGAACTGGACATGGAACAACAGACTGGTTCCAAATAGGAAAAGGAGTACGTCAAGGTATTGTCACCCTGCTTATTTAACTTCTATGCAGAGTACATCATGAGAAACGCTGGGCTGGAAGAAGCACAAGCTGGAATCAAGATTGCTGGGAGAAATATCAATAACCTCAGATATGTAGATGACACCACCCTTATGGCAGAAAGTGAAGAGGAACTAAAAAACCTCTTGATGAAAGTGAAACTGGAGAGTGAAAAAGTTGGCTTAAAGCTCAACATTCAGAAAACGAAGATCATGGCATCTGGTTTCATCACTTCATGGCACATAGATGGGGAAACAGTGGAAACAGTGTCAGACTTTATTTTTCTGGGCTCCAAAATCACTGCAGATGGTGACTGCAGCCAGGAAATTAAAAGACTCTTACTCCTTGGATGGAGAAGGAAATGGCAACCCACTCCAGTGTTTTGGCCTGGAGAATCCCAGGGACAGGGAAGCCTGGTGGGCTGCTGCCTATGGGGTCGCACAGAGTCGGACACGACTGAAGTGACTTAGCAGCAGCAGCACTCCTTGGAAGTAAAGTTATGACCAACCTAGATAGCATATTGAAAAGCAGAGATATTACTTTGCCAACAAAGGTCTGTCTCATCAAGGCTATGGTTTTTCCAGTGGTCATGTATGAATGTGAGAGTTGAACTGTGAAGAAGGCTGAACGCCAAAGAATTGATGCTTTTGAATTGTGGTGTTGGAGAAGACTCTTGAGAGTCCCTTGGACTGCAAGGAGATCCAACCAGTCCATCCTAAAGGAGATCAGTCCTGGGTGTTCATTGGAAGGACTGATGCCAAAGCTGAAACTCCAGTACTTTGGCCACCTCATGCGAAGAGCTGACTCATTGGAAAAGACCCTGATGCTCGGGGGGATTGGGGGCAGGAGGAGAAGGGGACAACAGAGGATGAGATGGCTAGATGGCATCACTGACTTGATGGACATGAGTTTGGGTAAATTCCGGGAGTTGGTGATGGACAGGGAAGCCTGGCGTGCTGTGATTCATGGAGTCACAAAGAGTCGGACACGACTGAGCAACTGAACTGAACTGAAGGTAACCAACCCATTTGGTTTCTCTGATACTGTCCAGGTTTTATCTCTGAAAGTCTGTATCCTGGAAAACTTCTCAGAGACAGTTGTTTATAGCACATACTGATTTGAACTCTAAGCTATAATCAGAAATAGCTGATCTATATATTTCATCCAATTCACAGTTGGGAGAGTCACAGATCAAAGTTCTTCAAATGTGCTGGAAAGATATATTTTCAGTAATTGAATTGAACATCCATTGTTACATTAAAGTTAATTACAACCTAAAAATGTAGTTCCTCAGTCTTAGTAGCTTTTTGATGTTCAAATAATGGCTACTACATTGGGCAATGCAGTTATCTCCCTTTTTAAAAAATTACACATCAAATAAGCTATGCCTTCTGGAAATTTACTCTCCTAAACTTTTCAAGTGCCATCCTGGAACTGAGCAATGGGATTTCTTATTGTACTGTATATATTACTGAGCAGTATTATACATTAATACACAGTGCGTTACAGAGATGTGAGCACTGCTTTAAAGATGTAATAGTATGCATTGTAATTTTATGAAGTTTTGACTTAAGGAGCATCCATTTGAAAAGAAAAATGGATGAAATGTGGTGACAAAGGCAGAAATATAAAGCATCAGCAAATGTAAGTTGCGGGGGAGGTAAGTCAAATAAAGCACGTGGCTATTCATCCATTCTGTGATGGAATAACCAGCAGTAAGCCAGGCCTCTTGGCTCTGTGAAGAGAATGCTAAAGACAAAACTTAGCGTTTTGTTTTGTTTTGTTCTTTCCCCATCTGGTCTGACTTCACGCTTCTTGCAGTATCATGGTCTGACTTCACACCTCTTGCAGTATCATGGTCTGACTTCACACCTCTTGCAGTATCATGCAATGTCATATCAGAGCCTTCAGAGACCCACAGTTACTCTGAACACATAGCGATACTGCATTAATTATAACAACAACAGCAATATACCAATCAGTAGCTGGGATTGAAACAGATGAATTCTAAAGGATAAGAACTAGGGTAGATCTAAGCCAAATGCTTCTAGTATCAAGTTAATGGTAATGGTGGCTTAGAAAGGGAACAGATAAGGTAGGAGTTGAATCCTCTGTGGAAATGGGAAGTATAGAGTTACACCTGCAGGAAACTGGGAACCTTCTGTGCTGCATGCTAAGTCGCTTCAGTCGTGTCTGACTCTTTACAACCCCATGGACTGTAGCCCACCAGGCTCCTCTGTCCATGGGATTCTCCAGGCAAGAATACTGGAGTGGGTTACCATGCCCTTCCCCAGGGAGGAACCTTCTGTGCTACACATAAAGTCGGGCCCTGAAGCAATGCTCAATCTATGTAATTAGGGGACAAAGATCTTCCTGTAAGTCAAGTAAAGTGGCAGGAGAGCTCATCTTCTGCCTGTGCTCACAGAGGGAAAAGCAAACGCATCTACAATGAGAATTTGGAAAACCCAGCATGTGCCATGCATGCATTTGGGTCAGAATATATGCTATTCACATGGAACATGGATCACAAGAAGGGAAATAATGCAAAAAAACACTCTTAAGACCATAAACCTCATGGTTTTGGCAGAAGCAAATAAAAGAAACCACGCTGTGAAGATGCTTCCAAAACCCAGAGGACATGTGCCTCCCATTGACAGAGGGGATAGACTGTGGCGGAAAGACCACCACGAAAAATAAACACATAATCCAAAAATACAAATTACTGGAGGAAATGATCTACTACGTGGGAGATCAACAGAAACAACAAAGCATAAAATTAATACCCCAAGACACTGAAATTACAGAACATAAAAAAGAGGCTATCGAATAAATACATTTTAAATGATTAAAGAGAACATAGATGGAAACAAATTAAAATAGAACAAGAACTTATCAAAATGAATAATTAGAATTTAAAAATGGATATTGTACAAGAAAAACATGTATATAATTTTAACTTTTAACAAATGTCAATGTCTGGGCCCAACAGATTAGCCGTAGCTGGAGAGAGAAGTAAAGACCTAGAAGATTAAAAAAAGATCGCGTTACTGAGATGGAAGTGCAGCAACAATAAACAGATATGAGTAAAGAAAAAAGAGGTGAAGAGTTTGGACCAGAAACTTAGACGTTTCAATATTTCATATTGGGGATATATTACTAATATTCTGAAGCAGTATGTGGCACATAGAAAGTACTCTAGAAATATTTGCTGAAAGGATGAATTAATGAATGAATAGAAATCCCTGAAAGAGAAGAGAGATGCTAAGTGCCTAAAGAGTGAAAATTAAAGAGATAATAGCTGTGAACTTTTCAGAACTGGAGAGAGTTAAAGCTCAACATTCAGAAAACGAAGATCATGGCATCTGGTCCCATCACTTCATGGCAAATAGATGGGGAAACAGTGGAAACAGTGTCAGACTTTATTTTGGGGGCTCCAAAATCACTGCAGATGGTGACTGCAGCCATGAAATTAAAAGACGCTTACTCCTTGGAAGGTAAGTTATGACCAACCTAGATAGCATATTCAAAAGCAGAGACATTACTTTGCCAACAAAGGTCCATTTAGTCAAGGCTATGGTTTTTCCAGTGGTTATGTATGGATGTGAGAGTTGGACTGTGAAGAAGGCTGAGTACCGAAGAACTGATGCTTTTGAACTGTGGTTGGAGAAGACTCTCGAGAGTCCCTTGGACTGCAAGGAGATCCAACCAGTCCATTCTGAAGGAGATCAGCCCTGGGGTTTCTTTGGAAGGAATGATGCTGATGCTGAAACTCCAGTACTTTGGCCACCTCATGCAAAGAGTTGACTCATTGGAAAAGACTCTGATGCTGGGAGGGATTGGGGGCAGGAGGAGAAGGGGACGACAGAGGATGAGATGGCTGGAAGGCATCACTGATTCGATGGACGTGAGTCTGAGTAAACTCCGGGAGTTGGTGATGGACAGGGAGGCCTGGTGTGCTGCGATTCATGGGATTGCAAAGAGTCGGACACGACTGAGCAACTGAACTGAACTGAAATAGGAAAAATCATAATAAACATACACTTAAAAACCATAGACACAGTAAAAATCTTATAAAGCAAACAAAGGGAAAAATAATATCAAAAACAGAAGCTAAATGTTTGGTAGAATTAGCACCAACAATAGAGGCTAGAATTAAATAATACACAACATTCCAAACAATAATAATTTTAAGCCAATTATTCTATAAGACCTCAATGTTATTCAAGATTGGTAATAAATTGAATATAATTTCAGTAAAGACTGAAGGCTTACAAAACATAACAAGAAAAGTGCTGCTAAAGGTTCTGTTTCAGAAAGCAGCAAATTGTATGTACAAGGAATTAGAAATGCACAGGAAATAATAATAAATTACTTGATACATTGGTAAATCTAAATAAACAAACAAATAATATTAACTAATTTGAAGTAATGAGAAATAAGGTGAAAACAAAGTATTCCAAAACAATAATGAAAGATGAGGGTGAAAGATATTCCCATTTGAATGCAGAGTTCCAACGAATACAAAGGAGAGGTAAGAAAGCCTTCCTCAGTGATCAGTGCACAGAAATAGAGGAAAACAATAGAATGGGAAAGATTAGACATCTCTTCAAGAAAATTAGAGATACCAAGGGAACATTTCATGCAAAGATAGGCTCAATAAAGGACAGAAATTGTATGGACCAAACAGAAGCAGAAGATATTAGGAGGTGGCAAGAATACACAGAGGACTGTTCAAAAAAACAATCTTCACAACCCAGATAATCACGATGGTGGGATCACTCAGCTAGAGCCAAACATCTTGGAATGTGAAGTCAAGGTGGCCTTAGGAAGATCACTACGAACAAAACTAGTGCAGATGATGGAATTCCAGGTGAGTTATTTCAAATTGTAAAAGATGATGCTGTGAAAGTGCTGCACTCAATATGCCAGCAAATTTGGAAAACTCAGCAGTGGCCACAGGACTGGAAAAGGTCAGTTTTCATTCCAATCCCAAAGAAAGGCAAAAAGAATGCTCAAACTACCACACAATTGCACTCATCTCACACGCTAGTAAAGTAATGTTCAAAATTCTCCAAGCCAGGCTTCAGCAATACGTGAACCGTGAACTTTCAGATGTTCAAGCTGGTTTTAGAAAAGGCAGAGGAACCAGAGATCAAATTGCAAACATCTGCTGGATCATCGAAAAAGCAAGAGAGTTCCAGAAAAGCATCTATTTCTGCTTTATTGGCTATGCCGAAGCCTTTGATTGTGTGGATCACAATAAACTGTGGAAAATTCTGAAAGAGATGGGAATACCAGAGCACCTGACCTGCCTCTTAAGAAACCTATATGTAGGTCAGGAAGCAACAGTTAGAACTGGACATGAACAACAGACTAGTTCCAAATAGGAAAAGGAGTACGTCAAGGCTGTATATTGTCACCCTGCTTATTTAACTTCTATGCAGAGTACATCATGAGAAACGCTGGGCTGGAGGAAGCACAAGCTGGAATCAAGATTGGGAGAAATACCAATAACCTCAGATATGCAGATGACACCACCCTTATGGCAGAAAGTGAAGAGGAACTAAAAAGCCTCCTGATGAAAGTGAAAGAGGAGAGTGAAAAAGTTGGCTTAAAGCTCAACATTCAGAAAACGAAGATCATGGCATCTGGTCCCATCACTTTGTGGCAAATAGATGGGGAAACAGTGGAAACAGTGTCAGACTTTATTTTTGGGGGCTCCAAAATCACTGCAGATGGTGATTGCAGCCATAAAATTAAAAGACACTTACTCCTTGGAAAGAAAGTTATGACCAACCTAGATAGCATATTCAAAAGCAGAGACATTACTTTGCCAACAAAGGTCCATCTCATCAAGGTTATGGTTTTTCCTGTAGTCATGTATAGATGTGAGAGATGGACTATAAAGAAAGCTGAGCACCAAAGAATTGATGCTTTTGAACTGTGGTGTTGGAAAAGACTTGAGAGCCCCTTGGACTGCAAGGAGATCCAACCAGTCCATCCTAAAGGAGATCAGTCCTGGGTGTTCATTGGAAGGACTGATATTGAGGCTGAAACTCCAATAGTTTGGCCACCTGATAGGAAGAGCTGACTCATTTGAAAAGATTCGGATGCTGGGAAGGATTTAGGGCAGGAGGAGAAGGGGATGACAGAGGATGAGATGGTTGGATGGCAGCACCGACTCAATGGAGATGAATTTGAGTAAACTCCGGGAGTTGGTGATGGACAGGGAGGCCTGGTGTGCTGTTATTCATGGGGTCACAAAGAGTCAGACATGACTGAGCTGATAAACAAAGTAAAATGTTCTAGGTTCTTTGAATCATTTGGTGGAAGTTTAAAGAAGACACTGATAAGACTATTGCTATATATGCATCTTAAATTTTAAAAGTAAATTATAAAAAATAAATCTGCTGTACAGACAGTACTGGATTTGCCAAAAGGTTTGTTCATTTTTCCCATAAGATGGTTCTAGTAGCATTTAGTTATTTTTAACTTCATTCAAAGTGATTTTTTTTAGATTATATTGTGATAGCTATGATGTCAGCATGCATTCAAAAACATTAACAAAGTTGGTGGATTTCTATATAGCCATTTTAATATTGAAGATGGATGAGAAAAAGCAATATTTTTGTCATAGTATGCTTTATTATTTCAAGAAAGGTAAAAATGCAAGTGAAACACAAAAGATTTTTGCAGTGTATAGAAAAGGTGCTGTGACTGATTGAATGTGTCCAAGCATTTTGTGAAGTTTCTTGTGAGTGATTTCTTGTTGGATGATGCTCCACGGTTGGGTAGACCAGTTGAACATGATAGTAATAAAATTGAGACATTAGTTGAGAAAAATCAACAGTATACCATGTGGGAGATAGTAGACATACTAAAAATATCCAAATCAAGCACTCAGAATCATTTGCACCAGACTTGGTTATGCTCAAAATTCTCCAAGCCGGGCTTCAGCAATACGTGAACCATGACCTTCCAGATGTTCAAGCTGGTTTTAGAAAAGGCAGAGGAAGCAGAAATCAAATTGCCAACATCCACTGGATCATGTAAAAAGCAAGAGAGTTCCAGAAAAAACATCTATTTCTGCTTTATTGACTATGCCAAAGCCTTTGACTGTATGGATCACAATAAACTGTGGAAGATTCTGAAAGAAATGGGAATACCAGAGCACCTGACCTGCCTTTTGAGAAACCTATATGCAGGTCAGGAAGCAACAGTTAGAACTGGATATGGAACAACAGACTGGTTCCAAAAAGGAAAAGGAGTACGTCAAGGCTGTATATTGTCACCTTGCTTATATAATTTCTATGCAGAGTACATCATGAGAAATGCTGGGCTGGAGGAAGCACAAGCTGGAATCAAGATTGCAGGGAGAAATATCAATAACCTCAGTTATGCAGATGACACCACCCTTATGGCAGAAAGTGAAGAGGAACTAAAAAGCCTCTTGATGAAAGTGGAGAGTGAAAAAGTTGGCTTAAAACTCAACATTCAGAAAACTAAGACCATGGCATCTGGTCCCATCACTTAATGGGAAATAGATGGGGAAACAGTGGAAACAGTGTCAGACTTTATTTTTATGGGCTCCCAAATCACTGCAGATGGTGACTGTAGCCATGAAATTAAAAGACACTTACTCCTTGGAAAGAAAGTTATGACCAACCTAGATAGCATATTGAAAAGCAGAGACATTCCTTTGCCAACAAAGGTCCGTCTAGTCAAGGCTATGGTTTTTCCAGTGGTCATGTATGGATGTGAGAGTTGGACGGTGAAGAAGGCTGAGCGCCAAAGAATTGATGCTTTTGAACTGTGGTGTTGGAGAAGTCTCTTGAGAGTCCCTTGGACTGCAAGGAGATCCAACCAGTCCATTTTGAAGGAGACCAGCCCTGGGATTTCTTTGAAAGGAATAATGCTAAAGCTGAAACTCCAGTACTTTGGCCACCTCATGTGAAGAGTTGACTCATTGGAAAAGCCTCTGATGCTGGGAGGGATTGGGGGCAGGAGGAGAAGAGGACGACAGAGGATGAGATGGCTGGATGGCATCACTGACTCGATGGACGTGAGTCTGACTCAACTCCGGGAATTGGTGATGGACAGGGAGGCCTGGCATGCTGTGATTCATGGGGTCACAAAGAGTCAGACACGACTGAGCAACTGAACTGAACTGGTTACGTCTGATGTGTTGGCTCCACATAAATTAAATGAAACAAAAACCTTCTTGACCATATTTCCACATGCAGTTCTCTACTGAAAAAATGCAAATATTCCATTTTTAAAACAGATTGTGAGAGGAGATAAAAAGTGGATACTGTACAATAGCATGAAACAGAAGAGATCACTGGGCAAGTGAAGTGAACCATCACCAACTGCGCCAAAGTCCGATCTTCGTCCCAAGAAGTTGATGTTTTGTACATGGTGGGAGTGGAAAGGAGTCCTCTAGTAAGAACTCCTTCCAGAAAAACCAAAATATGAGTTCCAACAAGTACTGCTTCCAATTTGACTGAGAGTAGCACTCGATGAAAAGTGTCCGGAGTTAGTCAACAGAAAATGCATAATCTTCCTTCAGCATAAGGCAACACCACGTGTCTCTTTGATGACCAGGCAAAAACTGTGATAGCCTGGTTGGGAAGTTCAGATTCATCCACCGTATTCACCAGATGTTGTACTTTTGAATTTCTATGTATTTTGGTCATTACAAAATTCTCTTAGTGGAAAAAAAATTTTCAGTTCCCTTGAAGACTGTAAAAGGCACTTGGAATAGTTCTTTGTGCAAAAAGATAAAAAGTTTTGTGAAGATAGAATTATGGAGTTGCCTGAAAAATGGCAGAATGTTGGAACAAAATAGTGAATATACTGTTCAATGAAGTTCTTGGTGAAAATGAAAAATTTGGCTTTTATTTTTGTTTAAAAATCAATATTTATGCATACATATAGTATATATGTACTTTCACACATATATACCTTCAAAATTATTAGAGGAAATTAAAGAGAATAGACAGAATTTCGTCAATCCAAATGAAGGCAGGAAACAGAAGAAAAACAAAGGAAACACATATAGTAGAACAAATACTACTATAAGTACGTAGGAGAATAACAGATATGAAGTCAGTAATCACCATTAAAAAACGTCACAGGGTCAATCAGGAAACTCAGACAAGTTTCAGAGCTGTGTCTGCATCTTGAAGAATTTGGCATTTGTTTCATTTCAGATTCTATATAATCTCCAATGTATTTGGCCAAACAGTCTCCCCTTGATCTTTTTTTAAATCCCAGGTGTAATTTAAGGAAAAGCTGAATCTCTAGATTTAATTCACCAAATGTGATTTTCTATAGGATACTTGATAGCTTTTAAAAACAAACATTAAAATGATTTTTTTTTCTCTCCTTTCAAACACCAGAAGGTTATAGTTAATAGATTTTGGTTTAAAGAATAGAAACCCTCAATTCTGAGGATTCTAAGTATAGATAAAAACATATTTGAGCTTTGTAGGCTGAGATACATATATGCTATCTGCATTTGGATGTGTTTTATTCTCCATCATTCCCAGTCAACCTCACCCCCACCCTTGCCAATTCTGTCTTCAGTTTACAAACAAACAAAACAATGATACTCTTGAACAGTGAAAACTAATTACAAGTAACATTATTTTAGATCCATGGTTGGTAAAGATTTGTGCTTTAGAAAGTTTTTGTATTCTTTTGTGTCTCATAAAAGTTTCTGAGTTAGAATTATTTAGAATTTGTGCTCTAAACTATTTTTCCTATTTAAACTTTGAAATTGACTTTTTTCCCCTGCATAGTCTTTTATTAATTTGTTGGGGAGAGAAGATATTCAGGAACTTCATACCAAGGTCCTTTTTCAGAAAACAGTGGTAACTTAAACAAAATAGTTTTAGATTTATAGGAAAAAATAAAAGATAATACAGAGAGCTCGTGTATATCATTGTCTATTTTCTCCTATTGACATATTTTGTTACTAGGATGCATTTGTCACAAGTAAGAAACTTAGTTGGTACCTGACTATTAATTAAATTCTTCCCTTTATTTAGATTTCATCAGTTTTCTTTAATATCCTTTTCCTGTTTGAGAATTCCATCCAGAATACCACATCATGTTTAGTTGGCAAGTCTCTCTAGATGACTCTGTCCTGAGACGATTTTTCAGACTTTCCTTGTTTATGATGACCTTGACAGTTTTGAGGAATACCACTCAGGCATTTTATGGAATGTCCCTCCGTGTGGATTTGTCTGATGTTTTTCTCAGGGCTGAACTGGGGTTTGGGGCATTGGAGAGGAGGACCTCAGAGATGAAGGGCCATTCTCATCACATCACATCAAGGGTGCATGCTGACAACATGATTTATAACTGAGGGTGTTAACCTCAATGACCCAACATACATAGTGTTTGCCAGGTTGGAAATGGATTACTTTTCAACAAACTCCTCTTTCTTATTCAGAGAGGCTTTGGGGCAGAGGTTTGTGATGTCTGATCTTGGTTCAGGGAATATAAATTGTTAATCCTGATCCTGCCATCAATTTCCTGTGTCACTTTGCTTCTTCAGGTCTCAGCTGTCGTCTATGGGGTTTAGAGAAAACACCAAAATATCTTAGATTCTGTGTTCTCACCTTTTCTATAAATTTTATTTATCTTTAATTGGAGGATAATCGCTTTACAACTTTGTGTTGATTTCTGCCATTATTTTTATCCCATTTTGTCAGAGTCCTGGTAGAAAGAAAGATGGGTTATTTGAGGAGAATATGGTAAAGTATTGACAGAAGTGTGGGTGGGGTAGAGGGAAAAGCCAAGATTTAGCACAGTGCTCTGGGTCCTATGCCAGCAGGGCACCTACATCACACCTAGAACTGAACGAAGGGAGGACAGAGCGCTTCTGGGGTCCATGAGACACAGATGCTCATACCACAGGGGAAGGCGCTAGAAAGGAGCTGCGCCATCATCCAGAGGAAACAACCAGCCTATGACAAACCTGTAAGAAGGGAGGAACCAACTTCCTGACTTTATGCTGCTCTCTCCCTCTAATCTGGATGAATCTAACCTAAAGCTAGAAGACAAGGAAGCCCAGAGAGGTAAGACACATGGGGCACAGGAAAGGGTGGGGAAGAGTAGAAAGTGTACCTGTATCTGGATGACCAAACCAAAGATAGGTTTATCGAACACTGTGAGTTACAGCCAAATCAACTCAGCCCAGCATGTAACATGCCCAGCGGAATTCAATAGTTTACAATAACTATCACTTAAGTATGCAGAGACAAAGGACCCAATGAATTTGCAAACAGCCCATGCTTATGTATTATAGTTCTAATGATTGCAATTTGCTGTTTAGTTTTCAATCATCTCAGACAAGAGGTGTGATTTGTCTTCCCTATCAAAATTTGAAATACATGCAAACAATTCCAACGGTCTATTTCTCCAGCTAGATAGTCCAAGTTTCTTCCAGATGAGGTGGAAAATTAGATCAGGTTACGCTAAAGAGTCACCCAAGTCTAGAATCTGTAATTCCATGTGAATACAAACCACTTCCTTGGAAAGATTTATATCCCTAAGATTCATTAATGTTGCACTCAGAATTAACATAAGGAGAAGAAGAAATGAACAGAGGTTTTGAGGGACTGGATTAAAAAATAGAAGTTTAATACCTGTATCAGGGCAACATCAATCAAAATGGCAAAGGGGAAACTTAAGTCCCCCTTGTGAGTTAGGAAACTCAAAATTGCACTAAATAGGCAAGTGTCCATTGCATAGAAATGACTCCACCTTAAATATAATTCTAGGCACAGAAAAAGTATAGGTGAAAGAAACAGCAAAAGTTGTTTTACATTTGACAAAGCTTTAATATTTCTTATATCACTTACATCATTGTAATATAGACATTATTAGGCCCATCTCAATGATGAGGAAAAAGAAGCTCATGCATGAAGCACCTGGCCCAAACTCACAGCGTTCTAGTACAGGGCCAGACATATATTTGACACTCAGCAAACAAATCTGAAGGCGTAAAGTTTAATTAGCTTAAGTGCTGAGCTAATCTAGAAAGGACTGACCAACACACGCTACCTTCTGGCACAATTGCTGGGCACAGGGAGAAGTCAGCCAGGGTTCCTCTTCCATGTTCAAGCCAAAGAGGCTCATTTGAACCCCTGAATGAAAATAACTTTTATATTCACTAATGACTATAACTCTTTCTATTACTTAACAAGTGGGATGAATAAGAGAGTTCTTATGAAGCCAGATAGCATTTGCAAATGGGCTAGTGTGACTTGACGGATGGATCTGGAACCCGATGCCAAGAACAGAGTTGCTAAAACCTGCAGGTGTCGGCAGAAACTGAGTTCCGAGCCATTTCTCTTTCTTCGGAGGGTGATAATCTGGGCTTTTTAACTGATTAGCGAATCTAAAAGGTGCTCTTGTTTTCTTAGTTTGTGTATAAGAATCAGGCACCTGCTGGAAATTCAGCAGGCCTTTTCTTTCTCTGCCTACCTAGCTGTAGTTTCCCTCTTTACTTTGAGCACTGTGAAGCAGTCATGAGACCTAAGAGATTAGAAGGACTGACTTAGAAAATAGGATCTTTGTTTCTGCTGGGAGCTAGAAAAATGAGAAAAAGTCAGAGCAGAACTATTTTTACAAGCTGCACATTGTTTATACTGCTGAGCATTTTTAAAGGATTTTGAGTATTTTAAGGAAAGATTGGATGTTTTAACTACTATACCGTGGTGGGTACAGTGGAAAAAAACCTTGATTTGGAGTTAGACAGTCCTAGGTTTGGTTTTGAACATATCACTTATTTTTTTTTTTTTTTAAGCTTTGGGCAGTTTTCTTTGTAACCTCTCTATGTCTTATATGAGAAAGAAAATATGTTTTAAAATGTACCCTTTAGTCCAGTGGTTCTCAATCTTGACTGCTCATTAGAATCTCCTGGGGAGCTTTAAAAAACACAGATGCACGAGTCAATTAAATGCTTATATGTGGGACAAAGGTATTAAAAAATACTACCCAAATGTAGATTAAGAGTAACGGTAGACAACTCGTGCTTAACCAATCAGAATGAAATGGTCAGTTTTTCAGGGACATAGAAAATTGCAAAGTTTACTCTAAACCCCCGTGAATGGGGAAGTTGAAACCCAGGAAGATTCCTAAGTTTATATAAAATCACTCAATTTAGATTTCAGGTCTTCTGAAATCTGGGTCATAATATTTTCTAAAATATTATAAACGTGGCCTGAGTTGCTCATAAGCTACCCAGATCAGAAAACAGGGTTTGAGACACCTACGCCTTTAATAATAATAATAATAATAATAATAATAAACAATACAAGAGGCAGCTTGGCAATGAGGTTATCCTCTACAATGCCTGCATTCTGATCACCAACATATCAAACCTTGGATTTGGCTTAAACCAAGAGTCACAGTCTCTCTTGTCCACTGAGTTTAGGCAGGCAACGGACCTGGAACAAGACAGGACAGGGAAATGGGAGCCAGGATGAAGTGGAGGGTCCGCTTTTTGAATTCAAATATTTAACAGATTTCAGAACAAGCAGAACAAGCTGATGACCTGAATTCCCTCTTGTAACGTGCTTCAGCTTCAGACTCCACCAGTGTATCGCACTGGCTGCTAGATTGTGGGAAGAACTTGACAGCATGATATGGTTCAGAGTCTTGTCTTTCATCTGATGTTGTTGCATCATCTGTTTTCTAGATCCAAAGAAACCAGAGGCTGGAGAGGCTGAGTATTGGTCCAGGCTCTCAAGGTGGAGAGTGAGAACCAGGACAGAGCCTTGGTAGTCCCCACCTCACACTCTTCTGGGCACTGTCAGAGCCCAAGACCTGGAGTCAGACGAGAGAGCAGTTCCAATCCTGGTGACACACGTCCAAGCTGGGCAACTATGAGTTACTTTCTCTTTACTAAGTCTTTTTTTTTCACTATAAAAATGAGAATGATAAAACTAGTTACCTCATAATCGTAATATGGGGATTCAGTAAAGTAATGATGTTAAATGTTTAGCTCAGTGCCAAGTGGGGTTTTTTGTGGTTTAACTGGTTTTTTGTTATCATGGTTGCTGTTTTGCTGTGCAGTATCACTTCCCATACTAAAGAATGAACGTTCAGAGTTCTTGATGTTTTTAAGGACCAGATAGTTTTAAACTGGTGTTCTCTTCCTGCAGGAGTAGTCTCTTTGCCACCCACAAGCCAATATGCTTGAGTTCAGTCAGCTGAGAGTTTCGTATGTGGTACATTCTAACCTGCAGCCTGGTGTCTGGAACTAGGGTATCACAGCTTTAGGGCTGACTGGTGTGTGGCTGAGGCCAGGGATATGGCCTCCCTTCCGTCTCCTGTTCAGAAGGGGCAGTGCAGTGGTAAACAGCAGCAAGTCTTTGGTCTGGATGAGAAGGAGAAGTGCACTCCTTGGACTAAGGAGAGATGATGGGCCCAGCAGAGCAGAAGCTGGGGGCAGTGGGCTCCACCCCGTCCAGTTCACGCAGCTCCTTGGAGAAGGGTGAGGTTGGGGAGGGCGGGAGGAGGAGGCTGGTCTCCATGGCCACTCACCCAATTCCATGTTAGAATGTATCCATGAGGGGGAGAAAAAGTGCTTTTAAGAAAAAAAAATAGCATCAGAAGCTTGAGAATGTTCAGACCTCCTAGACCCTGGAAACAATGACATCCTTTCCCCATAGCCCGAGCGAGAGGACTTTGGCCTGGAAAACTGGCTCATTTCCTTTCCGTCGCTGTCTCCAGTGTCTTGTCCCGGCCTCATCCCCTCTGTCATCATCCTGCAGACATAAAGAAGGGCATGTATGTGTGGAGTGATGGGGCGGATACGTTTTCCAAGCCTCCAGGGCACCCCAGACTATGTTACAAGAGTATACTCTTAGTGTTTCTAAGTTGATGAGGCTTCCAAGGTCCCTGAGACTTGGACTTGAAAGAAAACCCCGATAGCCCATTCATTGGCTCCCCTCTCCTGGGGGGTTAGGATAAGCACTCCCTGACCTTGGCTGTCTGCTGGCCCGGCTGCTGTGTTGAGACCATCACGCAGCCGCCTGCTTGTCCCCAGTGCCGTCCTTGTTGAGAACCACAAGGTGGCATTGCAGATTCAAGTGAAGCCACAAACCTTCCTGCTTCAGGTGAGGCTCCGGCGCTCCACACCTGGGAGTCAAGAGAACATCTGTCCCCATCTGCTCATTCTACAGATGGTCACGCTGAGGCTCAGAGACGAGGTGTAACCTGCTTGGAGAGTTACGGCACAGAACAGAAGTCTCCCAAAACTGCTCAGGCAGGGAGATGCTTGACCCAGTGTTAGGTACTGAGATAATGAAATGTGTCCCTTCAATTTAGTGAAGTGTAAAATACATCCATGTGATTTCTAAATGAATAAATAACTTCCTCGATTCAAGTGGGTACAAGAAATTACAGCATAAATGCCTCAAGGGCAGGGGTTGTACCTGCTTCACTTGTCACATTTAAGATCCTGGAACCAGTGTTCAGAGTATTGATTTATGGTCCCTAATACATGTTAGGTTCTCTCCTCTTTATAGCTTTTTCATCTTCAGACCAGATTTCTAGAAGTGAATGGGGCAACATGTGCTTTCCCCTTGATCTCTCGTCGACTCAGTTAACACATGGTTACTGAGACCCTCCCAGGTCCGCAGGCTGGGCCGTGCCCCTGCCGGGAGCCTGGCCTTGGGCTTGGCAGTGAGCAGATGCCCTGCTCTTGTGGATTTGCTGTTGCCTTGCACCCTGACTTAAGGGGTTTGAACAGGGATGTTTTGAATTCCTTCTTCCTTTACCCATCTTTGGTTTCTCCCCAGAATTTGGGGTCCAAGCTTTGTTTCTGATTCTTGGGGAAGCAAGGTAGTCTCTGAAGTCCAGTGGCAGAGTCCATTCCCCTGGACAAGACCTGCAGCATCACTTCTGATATGTTACATGGGGGTGACCCCTCATTCTCTCACTGTTTGAGGCACCTTGAGAAAATCATTTTTTCTTTCGGTCTCAGGTTCCCTATGTCTAAAATTTGCTCAAAGCTGAATATGCTATGCTATAGTTCTAGATCATCTAACATCCTCCCCTCATGAAACTTGTTAGCAATTGAAACTTCTCCCCCACTGCTTCTGCTTGGGTTCCTTTTCACCAAAACATTGGCTGTCCAATGAGGGGTCCCTGATGACTGAATCTGGAATGTGTATTCTTTGGAAAGCTCTGAGGTTGGGACTTGAGGGAAACAAGAAATGCCATCATGCTGTTTTAGAAAAATTCTCTTCCATCAGAGGAAAAAGATCAGTGATTCTCAGGAGGAAAAATGAAAAAACATATCATGTACCCAGAGGAAGCTTTTTTGCTGTTGTGTATTTTAATGCTCATGTAAACCAAAGGATCCTGCTTGGGACCCTGCATGTCTTAGAGTGATGTTCAAGGGGAGACAAGAACTGGTGATCTTCAAGAGTAGATCAGATTTTCTAATCCAAAATTTAATAATCCCTACAGGTAAAAATCTCATAGTGTGAAAACTCACCCAAGTTGGAAAGGGTACTAAATTAAATGGTCCATTTACAGATGTGAGTACAGCATCCTTCCTTCTTTGGACCACCCTCTAGGTTAGGTCTCTCCCGGCTGCAGGGAGTTTTGCTGACTGGGTCCCCATGCTGCCTGCCATCCCCAGCCCACCTTCTGCTCTCCTAGTTTAGAGTATTTTCCATGCTTTCACTCGTTCCTCACATGACACAGTTTCCAGGCACAAATCCATCTAACTCCAGGGTCCCGTGTCCTTTCTGAAGCCTGGTGGCCAGCACTGCGTGGTCCCCTGTGGAAGCCCCCCTGCAACGTTTTGTGCCCTTTCCTGTGCTAAGCAGGCCAGCGGGGAGACGAGGGAGACCTGGCCTGTGTCTTTGAAGAGCTCATCGTACAAAACAAAGGTATCATGTATCTGTAAACACAGAAATCAGAAACAAAAAGCAAGAGGATTAAAGTAGTTTTCCATGGATGAGACAGAAGATGGCACATATAACAGACACGGAGCTCTTAGCACATCATTTGTATGGTCAAGTTTCTGGATGTTCTTACTCTGTTCCTAATATTTCATTAAAATGGGTGTCTGTATTTATTGCCAATGAGTGTGACCCATATGAATATTAAAGAGAGCTCTGTTCCCAGAGGAGAGGCTAGTTACATCCTTCCTTTTGTCTGCCTCCTTTTCTTTCTTGTAAGTTAGGGATGGCTCAATAGTGGGAGCAGAAAATTTGCTTCTTTTATCCCTTTCTTTTGTATGAATTGACATAGCTGGGACTCAGGGAGGAAATGGTGCTTGCCCTCAGCCCAGGATGGATCAACATGCTGGATTCTTCTTGTAGAGGAACTTACCTTTGCAACAATGTTTGTTTCTTTTTTGTGCTGATTGCACTTGTGAGATGGTTAGACTGAGAAACGCAATGCCCTGGAGATGGGGTGTGAATGCTCCTGCTTAATGATGGGCTATCTTTGGTGGCAGAATCCTGCTGCTGGCTCTTCAAGCCTTTGGTGGAGGGGAGAATAATTCCTCAGCTAATTCAGAGGCCCTGGGCTTTTCTTGTAACTAGAACGGAACCCACTCTTTACTATAAGTTTGTAGGAGATACTGCCAGTTGCAGGGCAAGGCTATAGGCATCTTCTTGATTCCTCCTTATGACAGTCCTGCAAGGCAAGGGGGAATATCAGTTTATACCCACAGAGACTGAACCTATGTGACTGTAGGAGGTAAGTGCCAATTAATGCAGGAAAGACCAGGCAGAGAAGCAGAGGCTGTAGCTAAACTCAGAATTTTTTGACCTCAGAGCTTCGATAAGACTTCATGTCCTATATCTGCCTCCAGGACAGGCCCCATTGTGCATGACGTTACTATTAGCAAAGCTCTAGTCACATAAACACAGCTCATTTATTCCTCACAACCGCCATACAGGGTTGAGATGACTGTCCTTGATTTTCTTCCCTTTATGTGTAGGAGAAATTGGACAGCTGTATAAAATTGAAGGGTGCAGTACTGTGTGAGTGTGTGTGTGTGTGTTTGTGTGTATGTGTGTGTGAGTGTGTGTGTGTGTGTGTGTGTGTGTATGTGTGTGTGAGTGTGTGTGTGTGAGTGTGTGTGAGTGTGAGTGTGTGTATGTGTGTGTATGTGTGTGTGTGTGTGAGTGTGTGTGTGTGTATGTGTGTGAGTGTGTGTGTGTGTGTGTGAGTGTGTGTGTGTGTATGTGAGTGTGTGTGTGTGTGTGTGAGTGTGTGTGTGTATATGTGTGTGAGTGTGAGTGTGTGAGTGTGTGTGTATATGTGTGTGAGTGTGTGTGTGAGTGTGTGTGTGAGTGTGTGTGAGTGTGTGTATATGTGTGTGAGTGTGTGTGTGAGTGTGTGTATATGTGTGTGAGTGTGTGTATACGTGTGTGAGTGTGTGTGTGTGAGTGTGAGTGTGTGTATATGTGTGTGAGAGTGTGTGTGTGAGTGTGTGTATATGTGTGTGAGTGTGTGTGTGTGTGAGTGTGTGTGTGAGTGTGTGTGTGAGTGTGTGTGTGTGTGTGTGTGGTGCATGGGGGGCAGTGTTTAATCAACACAACTCTCCTTCCCGCCTCAAGTTCTAGAAAACACAGTGGAGTAAACAATTAGGGTGAACCCGATTCCCTCTGTTCCTCCATGAAAATTTCCCTTCACAAAAGATGTTCCCAAAGCTTTGTCAGATATAAAATGTTTAAACAAAATTTACATTATTTTCAATGTAATCTATATCCCCTGAGTAAAAATTGGGATTATGTGGTTTGTAAAGATGTTAAATATGCAAATCAAAGTTTGACTCCCTCAGTTAACTATAATTTATGTTTGTTGGTAATTTACAATTGAACAAAGTGCTTTTGAATATATTTAATGCTTTTGAAAACATTTAATTTAATACTTCCAGGAATCATACAAGGTAGGTATTATCTCCACTGTACAAGATGTGCTAACCGAGGCATAGAGATGATCATAAACTTCCCAGCCACTTGGTGACAGATGTCAGTCACCTGTCACTTGATTCAAAATATCATATCCAAGTTCTTGGAATTTTCCATAAGGGGCAACTGCCATCTTTTGTTCTTCTGTCCCTGGAAAAAACTCCTTCTGTTGGCTGTTACTGTCTCAATACTTTACTTCAAGCAAGTTCTTAATTTAAAAAAAATCATATTGCTGGTGATGGGACACAACATAAGTGAGAAAGGGCACTTTACTCATTCTATCGGCTCAACCTGTAGTCACTTGTACATGTAAAAATTACAGATGACAGTTTTTCTGTGAGTCTGACATCCTGAATCATAAACAACCCTCTCAGGTTTTGCTGAAACAGCAGGAGCAATAAGTGTCCAATTGCTGGACAGGTAAATAGTTGGGGCTGAGACCATTAGAGTTATCAGCTTAAGGAACATTCACTCCACTTAGCAGGCAGGGCTCCCAGATTTGCCAGAAACTTATGAAAGTCTGTGTGTGTATGGCATCAGCCCCTGGAATTGGAATAAACTCTTTGAAAAAATATATGAAAATCACCAAAGCATCTCATCCTGTATAGTTTGATGGATTCAATAGCATGATATAATTAGATGGGGCCTTAACCATCATCAAATTCAAACATTCCTAGAAACGGAAATGATTTGCCTAGGATCCCATAGCAGGTTAGTTGTAAGGCTGGATCTCTTGATTCCTAAGGACGACCCTCTCCTTGAGTTACTAAGTGGAGATGTACTGAACCCCATCACATTTTGGTGTTAAGGATAAAACAAAATTAAGTTGTGGACTGCAGTCCAGCTCAAGAAGAAAACAGAGCAGTAAATAGAATTACAGTACATCCCACAGAGTCTATGATAATATAGAATGATAATAATAGCTAACCCATTTTAAGTGGAATATCTTGTATGGGCCTCAGTACTTGGAATGACCCCAAAAGTGGGTGCATTCTTGTTTTAAAGATGTGAAAGTAATCATCTATACAGATATTGAGTATTTACCCAATATTATGTCCAGTAATATATACTCGTAATAAATATATTACCAGTGGGGTAAATCATGGAGTAATATATATACTCGTAATATATATACTCATAATATATACTTGTAATAAAATTACGAGTATATCAGAAACTTTGGATAACCAGAAGAGAAATAACTATATTGACTTAGGAGAAAGGAGAAAGTGACACCTGAACTGAGTTTTCAAGGAAAGCTTGTACTGAGGCAGGTAAAGAAGGGAAAAGGATACTAGAGACTGTGCATTGGTGTAAAAATTATTTGACAGTGACTGTAATAAGGTTAAGGGGCATACTGTTAAACATTAGAGCAAGGACTAAAGAAAATAAAGTGAGTGATATGATGTAGCCAATACTGGAGACGAAAGGTAATCCTAAAAGTTACTCATTTACTCCATGATAAGGCAGAAAAGGAAAAAAAAAAGTGAAGAGCACATTAGATTCCAACATGATAGACTTAAACCCAAACATATCAATAGTTACATTAAACATGAATGATTTAAAGATAAAAACACTCCAATAAAAAATCAGAGATCATCCATTATAACATATCAGATCCAACCAAAATTGCTGACTACGAGTCCTGTGAGTTTCTTTAGCAAGTAACACTTTAAGTCATTTTTAAAAAACATACAGGCTGAAAAGTAAAAGTACAAAAGTTAAAAGTATAAATAAAACGTATATAAATACATACAAAGCAAACACTGACTATAAGAAAACCAAAATGGCTATGTTAATATTAGTCAAAATAGACATTAGAAAAATGGAAATTCTAGAGATAAAGAGGGATGCTTCATCATGGAAGGCAAGTCAGTTAATCTAGAAGACTTAACAATCCTAAATGTGCATTCATATAATAATAGAGTTTTAAAGTACACTAGGTCAATGGATAAAAATGGAGAAGCATGCAAATCCATGTTGGAGACTATAACATTCCTCTTTTAGTAACTGATAGAACATGTAGACAGAAAATCAGTAAGAGCGTAGAAAACTCAAGCAACACTATTAACAATCATTCTAATTGGCATTTATAGACATCTCCACCCAACAACAGCAGAAAACACATTCTTTTCATGTGTACATAGGCGTTCACCAAGATAAGCCATTTACTGGACAATAAAAAAGCATCAATACCTTTTAAATGACTGGATAAAAACCAAGGGTAGCATTTAGATCTGTTCTTATCTTTACCATAAACTGATCATATCTGCATTATGTCAATAGAATTAATAAATTAATATTATTGCAATTCAAGCCTGTTATTCTGTTAACTCATTGTGTGACTTTTGGCAAGTTTCTCTGTATGTCTAAACCTCAATTTTTCCAAAATTATTTGGTATTAACTAGACAATGTTTTCTTAAATTATTCTCTGCTTTTTGTTTATGAATCCATCCCCTTGCACAATGCCTGTCATGTAGAAGGACATCTCGATAAATGTTTGTCCAAAAAATATTACAAAAATGAATGAGCGATTATTCTGATTGAAGAGATGTTTGACGGACTCTGCTTAATTTCATCCTTTACTTTTCTGACATTAAAATATGCCTTCTTTCCAAAATGCAATAGACTAGGGATTAGAATTCTTGGTCCTTACATAAATACTTATCCCTTGTTAATTTATTGTGAACTCTAATGGATATGCAATTCAAGTGCAGTTTTCAGTTCGTGCTTTATGGAGTCACAGTCTGATGTCTTTAGGTAAATGGCAGTAATATAAATGTTTGTTGGAGCAGTATATAAGAAATGTGCTGACCTATATGCCATAGAGAATGTAAGTAAAGTTTGTGAAATGACAGGTAACAATAATGGAACTCTAACATTTTCAGACTAACAAATTTTACACCTAACAAATTCATTTGTCCCAAGCTATGTGGTATATCTTACAAAGTCCATTTTGCTAATGAAAGCATGAATTCCATAATAATGGTTAAAGTATCACTAACAGTGTACCAGTTGTTTTAGGAATAATAGTAAAATGTTATGACTTTGCAACTATTTTTTTAAACCCAAATGATTATTTTTACTAATAACTGACATTCTTTTTGATAAAACAATCTTGTATATACATAAATTTTTACTATTTAAGCAAAACCTGATACTGTAATATTCTGTCCACCTAAGTAAACTAAAAAATTTAAATGTCAAACTTATATACAGGGTTTATATACACTATAAAGAGAAATGTAGGTGGGCCTTGGAGAAAGACGACTGGACCCCTGGACCACCACTCTGTTTTGAAAAGCCAATGCAGACCTGAGATAACGTTCTCCCCTAGGTGGACCGACTGGAAAGCCCACCTTACCTGAGTGGATGGTGTGACAGGCAGAGCACAGGGCTTGGCGAGGGAGGGAGAGTTCACTGTTTTATGCACTTAGGCTACTTGCGACTGTTTTTGACCTATTCTTAGGGTGAAGAATATGTAACTCAGTATTCTTCAAAGTAAATTCTGCAAAACCATAGGCACATGGGCTGTAAATGTTATAAGGACAGAAGGAAGGCAAGAAGAGCAGTTCTTTTAAAGTTTTGGAAACACTGACTTAAATACTCAGGATGTTAGAGATCTTGAAGTATGTTAATGTGCATTATAAATTTCAAAATAATGAAGTGAGGGGAGCATCTTATAAAGGACTGACTTCCCAAACATTTTACCATGATTATCAGTGTCCTGTGGCTGCAGCAAATTACCACAAGGGTAGTGGCTCACAGCAATAGGAAATTATTCTCTCACAATTCTGGCATATGAAAGTTTAAAAGCAGTGTATCAGCAGAGCCAGCTTCCTATGGAACCTGTAGGGGAGAGTCCGTTCTCTGCTTCCTCCAGCTTCTGGTGGCTGTTGGTACTCTCTGGTGTGTGGCCACATCACTCCAATCATGCTTTCTGGTCCATTGCCGCCTCCTTTGTCTTTGTTGACTGTCGCCCTGACTTACTCCTATTAAGGATATTGTCACTTTATTTAGGGCCCACCTAGATAATCCAGGACAAGCTACTTTTTTGTCAAACCTTAACTTGTTGTTCAGTTGCTGAGGCATGTCCGACTCTTTTGTGACTCCATGGACTGCAGCATACCAGGCTTCCCTGTCCTCCCCTCTCTCCTGGAGTTTGCTCAAATTCATGTCCATTGAGTCAATGATGCTATCTAAACATCTCATCCCCTGTCACCTGCTTCTCCTTTTGCTTTCAATCTTTCCCAGCATCAGAGGATTTTCCAGTGAGTCAGCTCTTCACATCAGGTGGCCCAAGTATTGGAGCTTCAGTATTAGTCCTTCCAATGAGTATTCAGTGTTGACTTCCTTTAGGATTAACTGGTTTGATCTCCTTGCTATCAAGGAACTCTCAGGACTCTTCTCCAGTGCCACAATTTGAAAATATCAATGCTTTGATGCTCAGCCTTCTTTATGGTCCCACTCCCACATTTGAGTTACATCTTTTGTGATATATTGTAGTATTCATTTTTCCACCTCATAAGGTAATATTCACAGGTTCCAAGGGCTAGGAAGTAAGCATATCCTTTTCAGGGCCACCTTTCAGTCTAGTACACAGTGGAACCGTTTCAAGGAATTATCTTCTGTTCATTCATATATTGCTCAACAAATATTCTGAGCCGCTACCATATGTCAGGAACTATTGTAGGTATCACAGATGCATCAGCAAATAAAATTTTAGTAGAATAAATTTTAGAGCACTCTGTGAGGTTAAGAAACATGATTTGAAAATGCTAAAGATTCCTCTAAGCATGTGAAGTGTTACATAAATAATGTAATATATCTTTTCTTTCATTCAGAAATTTAGCTAATATTATTTGAATTTCTTACATTTATCAGGCACTGGTATATAGTAGAAGTGGTTTAATACATTCATGAAGCTTGATGCTCCTTGGAAATATAGACATATGCATAAAAGGCATACCTAGAGTAAAAAGAAAATCTATTAGGATCAAAAGCAAGAAAATAAATTCTTTTAAAAAATTGAGATATCAAGTGGGCAAAATAAAAGAATTGAAATAGAATTCTCAAGATGAGTGAATGGCAGAATGGATTATTAGAGATGTTGAGCATCTTTTCCTGTGTGTGTTGGTCATCTGTATATCTTCTTTGGGGAAATGTTTATTTAGGTCTTCTGCCCCCTTTTTTCTTTTCACTTTTTTTTTTTTATTGAAGGATAATTGCTTTACAGAATTTTGTTTTCTGTCAAACCTCAACCTGAATCAGCCATAGGTATACATATATCCCCTCCCTTTTGAACTTCCCTCCCATATCCCTCCCCATCCCACTCCTCTAAGTTGATACAGAGCCCCTGTTTGAGTTTCTTGAGCCATACAGCAAATTCCTGTTGGCTATCTATTTTACATATGGTAATGTAAGTTTCCATGTTACTGTTTCCATACATCTCACCCTCTCCTCCCCTCTTCCCATGTCCATAAGTCTATTCTCTATGTCTGTTTCTCCATTGCTACCCTGTAAGTAAATTCTTCAGTACCATTTTTCTAGATTCCGTATATATGTATTCAGTTCAGTTCAGTCGCTCAATCATGTCCAACTCTTTGTGACCCGAAGAACCTCAGCACACCAGGCCTCCCTGTCCATCACCAACTCCTGGTGTTTGCCCAAACTCAGGTCCATTAAGTTGGTGATGCCATCCAACCATCTCGTCCTCTGTTGTCCCCTTCTCCTCCTGCCCTCAATCTTTCCCAGCATCAGGGTCTTTTCAAATGAGTCAGCTCTTCGCATCAGGTGGCCAAAGTATTGGAGTTTCAGCTTCACCATTAATCCTTCCAGTGAACACCCAGGACTGATCTCCTTTAGGATGGACTGGTTGGATCTCCTTGCAGTCCAAGGGACTCTCAAGAGTCTTCTCCAACACCACAGTTCAAAATCATTAATTCTTCAGTGCTCAGTTTTCCTTATAGTCCAACTCTCACATCCATACATGACCACAGGAAAAACCATGGCCTTGACTAGTTGGACCTTTGTTAACAAAGTAATATGATATTTATCTTTCTCTTTCTGACTTCCTTCACTCTGTATAATAGGTTCTAGGTTCATCCACCTCATTAGAAATGTGACTCAAATGTGTTCCTTTTTTATGGCTGAGTAATATTTCATTGTGTATATGTGCCACAACTTCTTTATCCATTCATCTGTCAATGGACATCTAGGTTGCCTCCATGTTCTATAAATAGTGCTGTAATGAACAATGGGATACATGTATCTTTTTAAATTCTGGTTTCCTCAGGATATATGCCTAGAAGTGGGATTGCTGGGTCATATGGTGGTTTTATTTCTGGTTTTTTAAGGAATCTCCATAACGTCTTCCATAGTGGCTGAATCAATTTACATTCCCACCAACAGTGCAAGAGCGTTCCTTTTTCTCCACATCCTCTCCAACATCTATTGTTTGTAGACTTTTTGCTGATGGCCATTCTGACCGCTGTGAGGTGATATCTTACTGTAGTTTTGATTTGCATTTCCCTAATAATGAGAGATGTTGAGCATCTTTCCATGTGTTTGTTAGCCATCTGTATGTCTTCTTTGGCAAAATATCTGTTTAGTTCTTTTTCCCACTTTTTGATTGGGTTGTTTGTTTTTCTGTTATATGAGCTGCTTGTATATTTTGGAAATTAATCCTTTGTCATTTGTTTCATTCGCTGTTATTTTCTCCTGTTCTGAGGGTTGTCTTTTCATCTTGCTTATAGTTTCATTTGTGGTGCAAAAGCTTTTAACTTTAATCAGGTCCTACTTGTTTGCTTCTGTTTTTATTTCCATTACTCTAGGAGGTGGATCATAGAGGACCTTGCTTTGATTTATGTCATTGAGTGTTCTGCCTATGTTTTTTTACTTTCTGGTCTTACATTTAGGTCTTTAATCCATTTTGAATTTATATTTGTGTATGGTGTTAGGAAGTGTTCTAATTTCATTCTTTTACATGTAGCTGTCTAGTTTACCCAACACCATTTATTGAAGAGGCTGTCTTTGCCCCATTGTATATTCTTGCCTACTTTGTCAAAAATAAGGTACCCATAGCTGCATGGGTTTACTTCTGGGCTTTCTGTCATGTTCCACTGGTCTGTGTCTCTGTTTCTGTGCAGTAGCATACTGTCTTGACGACTGTAGCTTTGTGGTACAATCTGACGTCAGGAAGGTTGATTCCTCCAGCTCCATTCCTCCTTCTCAAGACTGCTTTGGCTATTTGGGGTCTTCTGTGTTTCCATATGAACTGGGAAATTTTTGTTGTAGTTCTGTGAAAAATGTCATTGGTAATTTGATAGGGATCACATTGAATCTGTAGATTGCATTTAGTGGTATAGTCATTTTCACAATATTTATTCTTCTTACCCAGGAACATGGAATATCTCTCTATCTGCTTATGTTGTCTTTGGTTTCTTTCATTAGTGTCTTATAATTTTCTATGTGCAGTTCTTTTGTCTCTTTAGGTAAGTTTATTCCTAGATATTTAATTATTTTTGTTGCAATGGTGAATTGGATTGATTCTTCAATTTATCTTTCTGATTTTTCATTGGTAGTATATAGAAATGCAAGTGATTTCTGTGTTTTGACTTTGGATCCTGCAACTTTGCTAAATTTACTGATTAGATCTAGTAGTTTTCTGATATTATCTTTAGGGTTTTCTATGTACAATATCATGTCATCTGCAAACAATGAGAGCTTTACTTCTTCTTTTCTGATCTGGATTCCTTTTATTTCTTTTTCTTCTCTGATTGCTGTAGCTAGGGATTCCAGAATTACATTAAATAATAGGGGTGAAAGTGGACACCCTTGTCTTGTTTCCTGACCTTAGAGGTAGGTAATGCTTTCAGTTTTGTTATTTGGGAGATTTTTGATCACAGCTTCAATTTCAGTGCTTTCAATTGGGTTGTTCATAATTTCTATTTCTTCCTGGTTCAGTCTTGAAAGATTTAACTTTTCTAAGAATCTGTCCATTTCTTCCAGTTTATCCATTTTATTGCCATACAGTTGTTCATAATAGTCTCTTATAATCCGTTGTATTTCTGCATTGTCTGTTATAACCTCTCCTTCATTTCTAATTTTGGTGATTTGATTCTTCTCTCTTTTTTTCTTGATGAGTCTGGCTAAAGGCTTGTCATTTATGTTTATCTTCTCAAAGAACGAGCTTTCAGTTTTATTAATATTTACTCTTGTTTCTTTCATTTCTTTTCCACTTATTTCTGCTCATATCTTTATGATTTCTTTCCTTCTAGTAATTTGGGCAGGGGTGGGGTGGGGTGGGGTTGTTCTTTTTCCAGTTGTTAGGTGTAAAGTTATGTTGACTATTCAATGTTTTTCTTGTTTCTTGAGGTAGGATTGTATTGTTATAAACCTCCCTCTTAGAACTGCTTTCACTGCATCCCATGGGTTTTGAGTGTTTTCATTGTCATTTTTTTTTTAATTTCCCTTTTGATTCTTCAGTAACCTGTTGGTTATTTAGAAACGTGTTGTTTAATCTCCATGCATTTGTGTTTCTTACAGTTTTTCTCTGTAATTGAGATATAGTCTCATAGTGTTGTGGTCTGAGAAGATGCATGATACTATTTCAATTTTCTTAAATTTACTGAGGTTTGATTTGTGACCCAAGATATGCTCCATCCTGGAGAATGTTCTATGTGCACTTGAGAAGAAGGTGTATTCTTCTGCATTTGGATGGAATATCCTGAAGATATCGATGAGATCCATCTCATCTAATGGACCATTTAAGACTTGTGTTTTCTTTTTAATTTTCTGTATTGATGATCTGTCCACTGGTGTGAGTGGGGTGTTAAGGTCTCCTACTATTATTGTGTTACTGTCAATTTCTCCTTGTATGTCTGTTAGTGTTTGTCTTATGCATTGAGGTGCTCCTATGTTGGGTGCATAGATATTTGCAATTGTTATGTCTTCCTCTTGGATTGATCCCTTGATCATTATGTAGTATCCTTCCTTATCTCTTGTAATCTTCTTTATGTTAAGGTCTATTTTGCCTGATATGAGGATTGCTACTCCAGCTTTCTTTTGCTTCCCATTTGCTTGGGATATATTTTCCATCCTCTCACTTTCAGTCTATATGTGTCTTTAGGTCTGAAGTGTAGACAAGAAGTTTCTTGTCTACAAGAAACCTTGTAGACAAAATATATATGGGTCTTGCTTTTTATCTGTTCAGCCAGTCTGTGTCTTTTGGCTGGAGCATTTAATCCATTTACATTTAAAGTAATTATTGATATATATGTTCCTATTGCCATTTTATTAATTGTTTGGGGTTGATTTTGTAGTTCTTTTTCCTTCTCTTGTATTTCTTGACTATATAAGTCCCTTTAACATTTGTTGTAAAGCTGGTTTGGTGGTACTGAATTCTCTTAACTTTTGCTTATCTGAAAAGCTTTTTTATTTCTCCATCAATTTTGAATGAGATCCTTGCCAGGTACAGTAATCTTTGTTGTAATTTTTTCCCTGTCAGTACTTTAAATATATCCTGCCATTCCCTCTGGCCTGCAGAGTTTTTGCTGAAAGATCAGCTGTCAAGTGTATGGGGTTTCCTTTGTATATTATTTGTTGTTTTCCCCTTGCTACTTTTAATATTCTTTCTTTGTGTTTAGTCTTTGTTAGTCTGATTAGTATGTGTCCTGGTGTGTTTCTCCTTGGGTTTATCCTGTATGGGACTCTTTGTGCCTCTTGGACTTGATTGACTATTTCCTTTTCCATGTTGGGTAAATTTTCAATTATAATCTCTTCAAAAATTTTCTCATACCCTTTATTTCTTTCTTCTTCTTCTGGGACCCCTTAATTCAAATACTGATGTATTCGATGTTGTGACAGAGGCCTCTTAGACTGTCCTCAGTTATTTTCATTCTTTTTACTTTATTCTGTCCTTCAGAAGTTATTTCCACCATTTTATCTTCCAGCTCACTGATTTGTTCTGCTACAGATATTCAGCTATTGATTCTTTCCAGAATATTTTTAATTTCAGTAATTGTGTTGTTTTTCTCTGTATGTTTATTCTTTAATTCTTCTAGGTCTTTGTTCATTGATTCTTGCATTTTCTCCATTTTGTTTTCAAGGTTTTTGATCATCTTTACTATCATTATTCTGAATTCTTTTCCAGGTAGTTTACCTATTTCCTCTTCATTGATTTGGAATTCTGTGTTTCTAGTTTGTTCCTTCATTTGTGTAGTATTTCTCTGCCTTTTCATTATATATTTTTAACTTATTGTGTTTGAAGTCTCCTTTTTCCATGTTTCCAAGTTGAATTCTTTCTTCCTTTTGGTTTCTGCCCTCCTAAGGTTGGTCCAGTGGTTTGTGTAAGCTTTGTATAGGGTGAGATTTGTGCTGAGTTTTTGTTTGTTTTTCCTTTGATGGGCAAGGCTGAGCTAGGTGGTAATCCTGCCTGCTGCTGATTGGTTTGTATTTTTATTTTGTTTGTTATTCAGATGAGGCATCCTGCACAAGGTGCTACTGGTGGTTGGGTGCTGCTGGGACTTGTATTCAAGTGGTTTCCTTTGTGTGAATTCTCAGTATTTGATACTCTCTAGGTGGGAGAGCCTGGTAGGTTGGAGTCCATGGGGTCACTAAGAGTTGGACATGACTGAGTGACTTCACTTTCACTTTTCACTTTCATGCATTGGAGAAGGAAATGGCAACTCACTCCAGTGTTCTTGCCTGAAGAATCCCAGGGATGGGGGAGCCTGGTGGGTTGCCATCTATGGGGTCGCACAGATTTGGACATGACTGAAAAAGCAAGAGAGTTCCAGAAAAACATCTATTTCTGCTTTATTGACTATGCCAAAGCCTTTGACTGTGTGGATCACAATAAACTGTGGACAATTCTGAAAGAGATGGGAATACCAGACCACCTGATCTGCCTCTTGAGAAATTTGTATGCATGTCAGGAAGCAACAGTTAGAACTGGACATGGAACAACAGACTGGTTCCAAACAGGAAAAGGAGTTCGTCAAGGCTGTATATTGTCACCCTATGCAGAGTACATCATGAGAAACGCTGGACTGGAAGAAACACAAGCTGGAGTCAAGATTGCCGGGAGAAATATCAATCACCTCAGATATGCAGATGACACCACCCTTATCGCAGAAAGTGAAGAGGAACTCAAAAGCCTCTTGATGAAAGTGAAAGTGGAGAGTGAAAAAGTTGGCTTAAAGCTCAACATTCAGAAAACGAAGGTCATGGCATCTGGTCCCATTACTTCATGGCAAATAGATGGGGAAACAGTGGAAACAGTGTCAGACTTTATTTTTCTGGGCTCCAAAATCACTGCAGATGGTGACTGCAGCCATGAAATTAAAAGAGGCTTACTCCTTGGAAGGAAAGTTATGACCAACCTAGACAGCATATTAAAAAGCAGAGACATTACTTTGCCAACAAAGGTTCGTCTAGTCAAGGCTATGGTTTTTCCTGTGGTTATGTATGGATGTGAGAGTTGAACTATGAAGAAGGCTAAGCGCTGAAGAATTGATGCTTTTGAACTGTGGTATTGGAGAAGACTCTTGAGAGTCCCTTGGACTGCAAGGAGATCCAACCAGTCCATTCTGAAGGCGATCAGCCCTGGGATTTCTTTGGAAGGAATGATGCTAAAGCTGAAACTCCAGTACTTTGGCCACCTCATGAGAAGAGTTGACTCATTGGAAAAGACTCTGATGCTGGGAGGGATTGGGGGCAAGAGAAGAAGGGGACGACAGAGGATGAGATGGCTGGATGGCATCACTGACTCGATGGACGTGAGTCTGAGTGAACTCTGGGAGTTGGTGATGGACAGGGAGGCCTGGCGTGCTGTGATTCATGGGGTCACAAAAAGTCAGACACGACTGAGCGACTGATCTGATCTTATCTGAAGCAACTTAGCAGCAGCAGCAGCAGCAGCAGCAGCAGGGTTAGTTCTTGGAAAAGGAAATGGCAACCTACTCCAGTGTTCTTGCCTGGAGAATCCCAGGGACAGGGGAGCTTGGTGGGCTGCCATCTCTGGGATCACACAGAGTCAGCCACAACTGAAGTGACTTAGCAGCAGCAGCAGCAGCAACAGCACAGTTAGTTCTCTGGTAGTCTAGGGTCTTGGAGTCAGTGATCCCACTCCAAAGGCTCAGAGCTTGATCTCTGGTCAGGAACAAAGATTCCACAAGTTTTCTGTTATGGCATTAAGTGAGAATAAAACAAATACCCAAAAATGAGAAACCAAAGATGAACCCCAGACAAATGGCAGTTACAAAATCAGGCAAATAATAATTAAAATAATGGAATATACACATATGCATATACACACATAAGCAACGTCTAAGCAGTCCAACTAAAATAAAGTACAATAGACTGACCCAGCGAACAAAGGCAATCAAAAATTATATTTACCAATTAAGAACAAAACTAACTAAAGCACAAATCAGAGAACAAAACTAAAGATAGGTACCAATTGGGGAATAAAACAATGAAAACAAAACTAACAAATGTGTTGAAGAAAGGAAAGAAAGAAAGAATAGATATGCAAAGTTAAATAGAGGTAGATGAAGAAGATTTACTCCCATAAAGTTTAACTGCAAGGGGAAAATAACAGTAGGAAAGGCAAACAAAGAAATAAATATAGGAAGAATATAATAGGCTTAAAGTTTAAAAATTAAAATTATAAAAAAGAGAAAAGAAAAAAAAAGGAAAACTCCACAGAACTGCAAAAGCCCAATGTACAGCCAGACAGAGGTTTAAAACAACAATAAAAAGTATGACTGAATATACACATATACATATACACTCACGAGCAAAATCAAAACAGTCCAACAAAAATAAAGTAAAATAGATTGACCCGGCAAACAAAGGAAACCAAAAATTATATCTACCAGAACAAAACTAACTAAAGCACAAACTAGAAAACAAAACTAAAGTAAGGTGCCAGTTGGGGAATAAAGCAATGAAAATAAAACTAACAAAATGTTGAGAGGAAAGGAAAGAAAGAAAAGAAAGAAAGAATAGATATGCAAAGTTAAACAGAAGTAGATAAAGATTTATATACATTAAAGGTTAACTGCAAGGGGAAAAGAACAGTAGGAAAAGTAAACAAAGGAATAAATGTATAAGAAATAATAATAGATTTTAAAAGTTTAAAAAGAGACCAAAAAAAAAAAAAAGGAAAACTCCACAGAACTATAAAAGACCAACATAGAGGTGGAGGTTTATAATAAAAATATAAAGTGTAACTGAATATACACATATAGATATATACCCATAAGCAAAATCAAATAGCCCAACAAAAATAAAGTACAATAGATTGACCTGGCAAGCAAAGGAAACCAAAAATTATATCTACTAGTTAAGACCAAACTAACTAAAGCACAAACTGAAAAATGAAACTAAAGCAAGGTGCCAACTGGGGAATGAAGTGATGAAAACTAAACTAACAAATATGTTGTGAGGAAAGGAAAGAAAGAAAGAAATAATAGACATGCAAAGTTAAATAGAGGTAGATGCAGAAGATTTATATACATTAAAGATTAAGTGCAAGGGGAAAAGAACAGTAGGAGAAGCAAACAAGGGAATAAATGTAGAAAAAATAATAATAGGTTTAAAAATTAAAATTAAAAAAAATAGAGAAAAGAAAGGGAAAAAAAAAAAAAAGGAAAACTGCAAAGGCCCAACGTAGAACCAGAGGTTTATAACCACAATTAAAAATGTGATTGAGGAAAAAAAAAAAGCTTAAAAGTTTAATTTGATTTCATATCACTAATAGAACTGATAACTACAACAGAAGAGGGGGAAAAGGAAAAAAGTCCAAAAGAATCTGCAGAACAAGTCAAAACATATGAATAATAAATGTGTTTTCTTGAGTCACCGCTGTGAGAGTCCTTTCCCTCGCTGGGAGTCACAGTCCACCTGACTTCCTAGGAGGCCCTCCAACACTGTGCTGGTCTCTGGACCTGCTGTGGGGGCAGCTCAGATTCTAATCTGGTCCTACTCCTTTGCGTTCCTTGCCTCCAATGTCCACAGCCATCAGAACTAGTGGATTTTCTTTTGTGGGAGCTCTCAATGTCCTTTTATATATTCCATAGATACAGAGTCTGGCAAGTTGATCATGTGGATTTAATCTGCAGCTTGTACAGCTGGTGGGAAGGTTTTGAGTCTTCATCCTTAGCCACACTGCCTCTGGGTTTCAATTGTGGTTTTATTTCTACCTCTGCATGCGGGTTGTCCACTGGGGATTGCTCCTGAGACTGCCCTGACGAACTAGGGTTTGCCCCTGTGAGGGCCGGGGGTGGAGTTGGTGCAGCTGTTTGGATCACAGGGGTTCTGGCAGCACCAGGTACTCAGGGGAGTTGGACGCTAGGGCAGCAGGAAATATAGTGCTCTAGAAGGGTATGGCAACCAGTATTGGCCAATACGATCCAGGATTCTTGCCTCGAGAATCCCCCTGACAGAGAAACCTGGCAGCCCATAGTCTATAGGGCTGCAAAGAGTTGGACAGGACCGAAGCATCTCTGCATGCATCGATGCAAGACTTTTTTGCCTGTGGCAACTCTGCACCCGTGAGAGTTGAGAGTGAAGGTGGCACAGCTGCTTGGGTTTCGGGGACCCTAGCGGTGCAAAATGTTCAAGGACACAGACTGCCTCCACCCCAGGAGTTATGACCCTATCAGAGTCTTTTTTCCCAAGCCTCTTGTAGCTGGCGATCAGAAGGCCTCTTTGGCTAGTTTTTCTCCGTAGCTCTGCCCATTCAGGCACTTAGAGGGCTCCCTTGCCTGGGGTCCTTCTCTGTTGTTTGGCGAGTCAGGCACACGGAAGGCCCCCCTGACTGGAGTCCTACTCTGTAGATGGGCCCATCAGGCACTTAAAGGGGCACCCTGGGTGGGATCCTACTCTGTATTCAGTGTGTCAGGCATTTGATGGGCCACAGCGTCTCTACTGTTCAGCTGCCAATGCTAGTGTATGGAGAGAGAGAGGCTATTGTGATGACTCCATACGCTACGCATGACTCAGCAGTATTGCCTTGCTTCTATGGCTGCCCGGCTCTTCTCCACAGGCATTTCCTACAGGCATCTCCCACCACAATCTCCTCCCTCACATCCCTATGATCCATCTCTCTGCAGTCAACGGCAGCCCTTGCCCTGGTATTGCTCCACAGTCCCTAAACACCAGCTCCCAACCATTGTGCCTTGCAGGGGACCTGCATCCCTGTCCAGGGTATGTATGGTTGTGGCAAGGACTGTCTGATTCTCATTCCATTTAGGCTGCCACAGATCAGCTGTTTCACTCTCAGCCTTAAATGTTTCTCCTCTGACTCAGTTGCCTCAATGTAGGGATCAGACCCCTGCTTCAGTTCCCCCACCTGCTGAGGGCATGTCCAGTCCTACTAAGGCACCTCTTTTTCCCCTTAGTTCCTTCATCCTACTGAATTTTTCATGGTTCTGTATATTTTCTGCTGGTCAGGTACTCCTTTCTGCTCTCAGCTGGTGTTCTGCTTGTACTTCTGTGTCTGAAGGTATATTCCTGATGTATCCATGGAGAGAGATGTACTCCACATCCACCTACTCCTCTGCCATCTTAATCTCTCCACTTTTTGATTTTTGTTTTTAAATATTGAACTGTATAAATTGTTTATATATTTTTGGAAGTTAACCCCTTTATGTTCACATCATTTGCAAATATTTTTCACATGCCATAGATTATCTATTCATTTTCTTTATGGTTTCCTTTGCTGTGTAAAACAGAGAAGGCAATGGCACCCCACTCCAGTACTCTTGCCTGGAAAATCCCATGGATGGAGGACCATGGAAGGCTGCAGTCCATGGGGTCGCTGAGGGTCAGACATGACTGAGCAACTTCACTTTCACTTTCATGCATTGGAGAAGGAAATGGCAACCCACTCCAGTGTTCTTGCCTGGAGAATCCCAGGGACGAGGGAGCCTGGTGGGCTGCCGTCTATAGGGTCGCACAGAGTCAGACACGATTGAAGCGACTTAGCAGCAGCAGCTGTGTAAAAGCTTTTAAGTTTAATTATGTCTCTTTTGTTTATTTTTGTTTTTGTTTCCATTATACTAGGAAATGGATCCAATAAAATATTGTTATGATTTATGCTAGAGTGTCCTGCCAATGTTCTCTTCTAAGAGTTTTAAGGTGTCAAATCTTATAGTTATGTCTTTAAGTCTTGAGTTTATTTTTGTGTATGACATAAGGGTGTGTTCTAACTTCATTGATTTACATGCGGCTATCCCAGCTTTCCCAACACCACTTGCTGAAGAGACTATCTTTTCTCCATTGTATATACTTTCCTCTTTTGCTTAAGATTAATTGACCATCGATGTGTGGGTTTATTTTTGGGTTCTCTCTTTTGTTCCATTCATCTATATGTTTGTTTTTGTGCCAATACCATGCTGTTTTGATTACTGTAACTTAATAGTATTGTCTGAAGTCTGGGATGGTTATTCTTCCTGCTTTGTTCTTTTTCCTCAGAATTTCTTTGGTAACTCTGGGTCTTCTGTGATTCCATATAAATTTTGGAACTATTTGTTCAGTTCCATGAAAACAAATAATCCAGTTTTTAAGGAAGCATTTTATATAGAAAATTCTGAGTGCTAAATAATGTAGATAAAGAAATCAATATAAAGGAGAAGCAAATAAATAAATAAATAATTATAGTAAAGCACAAGCAAAAACTTCAGAAGAGAGAGTTATGTGCATTTCTAGATTAAAAATATATGACTTACAAAGGAGTAGGAAATCAGGTTGAAGTCAACATTCTTTATATAGTAGTATATTCAAGAGGAGAGTGGAGAAATATTTAGAAGTGTTTTATAAAAAGCATATGTATATCAAATTCAAATGCAGAAATGAAATAAACTTAGGTATACAAAGCTCAGAAATTGTAATGCAAAAATAATGTCTTTGAATATACTTTTATAGGATGTATTACAACAAGTAGATAATTATTTATCTGGAGAACTGGGAAACAATTACTTTAGCTAAAGTTTTTATCTTAGTGATATGTCTCTCACAAATAAAAACGGAAGAAGAGGGAAATATATAGGAATTCAGACTAAAACTCAACATGATGCAATAAGGGAGTAGAGAAGGCAAGTTCAAGAAAGGAAAGAATGGATTAAAGTGTTTGTCTTGATCAGAGGAAGATGTATACATTGAAATTTTAAGCATTGATGACAAAATTAAAAGAAAATAATTACAGATTTTAATAAATTGATTCTATCTGAAAAAAATTCAATAGAATATGTAACTTTCAAAAACAGCAAGATGGAATATACTCTGAACATTGGATAGTTTGAAAGGAGAAATGCAAAGGAAAAAAATGCATGGCAAATATGAAGTACAAAATAAAGTTGCAAGAACAAGTGGCATTGTGTCAGCAAAATGATGATACATTAAATGTATATGGTTTAAATTCATAGCTTAAAAGTCAGAGAGTTTTCTGATTGCGTTTCTTATGTCAAGATTCACTAATTTGTTATCATTCAGAGAAAAATTTTAAACAAATGGATATAAAGAGTGTGCACAAAGATAGAGAAAGAAGTATATGAGGAAGATGTGTACCATAGGAGGCTGAGGTAGCAATTTCATAATAGATAAAGATAATCTGAGATAAAAGTGGGCATAAGAGTTCAATAAAAGCATACTTGAAAGAACAATATATCCAACAGCTACAATGTTTGTAAAGATAAATGCACCTAAGATAGACTGAAGATTAATAAAGCAACACTAGCAGAACTATCGGAGAAGGCAATGGCAGCCCACTCCAGTACTCTTGCCTGGAAAATCCCATGGACGGAGGGGCCTGGTGGGCTGCAGTCCATGGGGTCGCTAGGAGTCGGACATGATTGAGCGACTTCACTTTCACTTTTCACTTTCATGCATTGGAGAAGGAAATGGCAACCCACTCCAGTGTTCTTGCCTGGAGAATCCCAGGGACGGGGAAGCCTGGTGGGCTGCCGTCTATGGGGTCGCACAGAGTACGACTGAAGCGACTTAGCAGCAGCAGGTTCCTCTGTCCATGGGATTCTCTAGGCAAGAATCCTGGAGTGGGTTGCCATGCCCTTCTCCAGAGGTCAGTTGACAGATTTATTCATAAAATGTCTGTGGTTGTGGGGAAGTAGAACTAGCTTAAATGTCAATTACCAGCAGATTGGATAAATTAAAAAGGAGAGGGTACTCATAATGGAGTAGAGTTATAGTCAGAAGAAATAAATTAGATCCCCTTGGAGGAATGAGGTTAGCTATTGAAAGCATAGTATTTATTGAATAAATTAAGAAATACAATACAATAAAATAAGCAGGAAATTCATAATTTTATTTCTGTAAGTGAAAAATGCATACATATAAAATATTTTTCAAGATTGACTCTATATCTAAGGAAACATCAAATACACTATTTTGTGTGTTTTGGGGAAGAAAGGGAAGGGGAAGGAGAGGAAATAAATGGAAAATAAAATATAAGGTAAAATAAAGCAAGTATGGAAAAGAATCAATTATAATTATTATGAAATAAAAAGTAATATTGACTCAATTATATGCCTTATCTGAGGTTGAAAAAAAACAACACAACACAGGCAAACAAAAAATCTGAATATAAATTTATATAAGGAGTATATAAAGAGGAAAAATGCACAGATTAAAAGTTAGGAAGAAACAGACCAATAGACTTATAATATTGTGTGTATATAGCAGGAATGGCTGTGAATGCATGCTTCCAGTTGGTGATATATAGATGTAATATCTTAATTTTTCCTTTATTTTTCACATTTTTTCTATTAAGCCTTTATTCCTTATATAATCAGGAACAAGAGTAAAAAAAAAAAAACGAAAAAGAAAAATTTGTGCCTAAGGAAATATAGTCCATTTTGACATGTTGGTTTTTAATGTCATAACATATGAAAGAAACACAAAATGAATTAGAAGAGATCAAGCAGACAAAGAAAATAGCTGATGAAATTATTAAACCAAATACTCAAGTCAAAACAAAGTCATAAATTGTTGACATGCATATTCCCCCATCCTAAAACCAGTGTACAAGCGAACTTAACTACCTCTAAGAGCTAGTTTTTGCTGTGCCATTAGCTTCATCGGTAGCATATATCAAGCAAAACATTTCCCTCATCCTCTTTAGTTTAAGATTTAAGTAAGGAACCCTTTGTTCTCTCCTGAAGGGGCCTCATCACTGAGACTAAAGTTTAAAAAGAGTATTATTACTAAGCCTTCAAAAATGGTTGTGCCAGTGATGACATGGAAAAAACAAAAATGTGGCACTTTCTAAAGAAATAATACTTTTGAAAGAATAATTCCCTGAAGTCAAGTCTTGGCTATTTTTAACTTGCATGAACTATTTAAAAAAATCAGACTTTTGAACCTAAATCAGGATATCCAGTTGATACTCTTGCAATTATGCTGCCTTGGGTCACAGAAAGAAAAGCCATAGCCATCTTGGAATTCCAAGAAATTCACAAGTTTAAAGCACTTCATCCTTAGAGATGTTGACAGGCCTTTTTAAATCATGATGAAAGCAGTCTCATCCCAGTTGTTGTTATGGTATCCTTTAGTACAGATAAAATCCACTAGGACTTTTCTGGGCTGTAAACACTAAGAAATAGTTTCCAGTCATAGTACTTACTTTGTCTCAACAACATGGGTATCACATTTTATGCTCCTTGAAAAACTCCTGACATTTTTCATCTTTCTTTACCAATTATCCTCTTACTCCTCTTATCCACCTCCGTCTCTTCCTTCTCCTCCTTCCTCTTTTTGAAGAAAACCACTATCAGAGCCACCACCACTACTGATGACACCATTTTCATTATTTTAATGGATGTATGTTGAATGTCATCTATTGCCAGTAATTGGGCATGTCATTTTCATAGACATAGCTAAGGACTTAGATGTATCCTGCCCCAAGATCCGCCCAAGACCCACCCAAGATGGATGGGTTTTGAATTTCATATTCAGTATGAGTTTCATATGAGGTATGCAATGCTAAATTATTTACTTACATAATTCCATAAAATATTGAGAACACCCCATGTGTTACATCTAATTAGACCATGATACAGATGAGATAACTGAGCTTAGAGAATATAAATACATTTCACCTGTTCACAGAGTTACACAAAGATGCACTCAGGAAGTGAGACAGAATTTGTGCCATGCTGAAGTCAGTACTGCTTCTCCTGGATAGTATTGCCTCCAAGAAAAGGCAGGGACCTAAATTAAGTGGCAAGAGCTTGGGTTTAAAATACATTTATGTCAAGTGTAATTGGCTTTCCACTTCAATGCATTGACATTTCTTTGCAATATCATTTCAGCTTACCATGGAATGAGAGATTATTTTTAGCATCCAGACTTTTAAACATTCCCTGTGTATTTCTTCAGCTGGACAATATGTGAAGTCTTTTTTATTTGATATGTGTCTTCCAAGCCTTTGTAAAAAATAACTAATTCTTGTGAAGATTCATATGAACTCATTATAAAATAATGGCTGGAAATTTCTTCCCAGTGATATGCAGAAGCTAACAGTTCAGTGGAAAACTTTATTGAGTATCTATTTTGATAAAAGCACTGGGAAATCTTTGGGGACAGAGAGGAGAATAAATATAGAAGACACACCACATCTTCTTTATCTATTCCTCTACTAGTGGACATTTGGGTTGCTTCCATGTCCTGGCTATTATAAATACTGCTCCAATGAGTATTGGGGTGCTTGTATCTTTTTGATTTATGGCTTTCTATGGGTATATGCTCAGAAAGCTCAGGGATCTTTGCCAACACAGTAGAGGAGTTTCTCCCCTACCCTAGATGTGCAGGGTGAGAGAGGATGGTAAGTAATTTTCCCTGAACAAAGTTACTGATGCTGGAACTTCAATAAAAGGAGAAAGTCAGCTGGGTGAAAAAAAGAGAAGAAAGTCCTTAAGGGAAGTACTGTTGCAAGAAACACACTGAAAATTAAGAAGGATGTGATTAGATGGGTTGGTCTTATAGAAGGTTAATGAGAAATCATATTGAAAATATAACAGAAGGACCTATAGAAGGTTCTGTCCATGAGACTAAGACATCAGGCCTGAATTCTTTGGACTACTGGAGCAGGGGTCACTGTGATGGGACTGTGGTCTGGAGTCATGAGATCAGTAATGTCCTTTATTATAGGGAGGAGGAAATCTCTCTATATGGAGTCCCAGATGGAGTTAGTCTCTAAGTTTCATGTTGACTTCATTGGCAGAGACAAGTCCATAATTCATATTCTTTTGTTTATTCATTTAACCATTCAATAAATAGATATTAAGAATTTATAACAGTGAGAAGGATAATGTAAGACACAAGTCTTGCCCTCATAGACGTACCTACCACTCAGTATTTTTAAATCACTACCATTTATTGAGCTATTATTATGAATCACAAATGTGAAGAGCCGTTTCATTAAGTTCTGGCTTTAGCTGCACATCCCCTATTTCCCACTAGAATCTGAAATGGCTGTGCAGGTGGTATGAATTCCAACACCGGGAAGATAGAGCTTTCAGGGGATGTTCCATTCTGGGACAGGAGAGTTGAGACCTCTAACACAGATTCCCAGGGGGCTCTGGAAGAAAGGCTACATGTGCATCCGAGGGCTGTGACATGGGTCCACCTCCCAAAGCTGCAAGGCTAGTGTCAAGACTTGAGATGTGTGCTCTGGCAGAGCACATGCTGCTATTTGAGCCCTCTGTAGGTTTCATCTGGGACTCAAGCCGGCTTTCCAGGGTTCCAACTCATAGTTGGGACCCCTTGACCTCCTCTTCTTTCTCCACCCTTCTTCTCTCTGTCTACCAACACTCCCTGCACCCCTGTCCTCTAACTTCTCATGAAATACGATGTTGAAAATAATAAAACAGACTTTGGAAAGCTGTGGAGTCATAGGGTCATAAAATTGCACAGAATCTAAAAGGTCGCCGAGCCTAATGTCCCTCATAATGCAGGGGAAATGGTCCTTTTAAAGGTACCTTAAAACATGGAAAATTGAAGAGACAGGAACAGAATCAGTCATTTATTAATGAAAGGTTTCATTTTTATCTCAATGCGTGGTCTAGGCATACCTCAGAGTGTGGAGCACCTGGAAACATGCTGGTTAGGTTTTATTAGCTTACAAATATCCAGAGTGATCGATGGGGTGGAGGGTGGAAAAAGAAGAAGCCTTCTCCTTCTCGGTAAACAAACATGGGATAAGCAAAGTTTTTAATTTGACTGTGCTCAGAGCTGGCTGTGGAGTGAATAATTTACAAAGTAAAGGGCAAGACTTTGCAAATAAATGGAAAACTTTAAGTAAACAAAATCACAGTGCCCCCTGACCTCTTTTACCACAAAAGATTCTGAGGTTTTTTTAAAGTGACTAAAATACACAGGACTCGGAATGATTAGAATCTATTGATTTATCAAAAGAATATGTCCAACTTTTTGATTTTTGATGAGCTGATGAATGTAAAGTGGTCTGTTTTGATGTTGTTATAGATGTTTGTTTCTGGTTTTGTTTTATTTTGCCCTGATTACTGGTGAGGTAGAGCATACTTCCCTAATTTTTAGGCCATTATTGGTTATTAAGATTTCCGTTTTTGTGAATTGGCTATTCATAACCTTTGCCAATCGTAACTGATTTATTGATTTTTCAAGTTTTTTTTCTATGTTATAGATATAACTCTCTTGTCTGTTTCTGTATGAAATTTTTATCATTAATTATCTTTTAAAGACAGCTGTATCAAGCCCATGGAAACATTTATTGTCCCCTAAAGGGCTTCCCTCAGAGAAGGCAATGGCACCCCACTCCAATGCTCTTGCCTGGAAAATTCCATGGGCGGAGGAGCCTGGTAGGCTGCAGTCCATGGGGTTGCTAGAGTCGGACACGACTGAGCGACTTCACTTTCACTTTTCACTTTCCTGCATTGGAGAAGGAAATGGCAACCCACTCCAGTGTTCTTGCCTGGAGAATCCCAGGGACGGGGGAGCCTGGTGGGCTGCCAACCATGGGGTCGCACACAGTCGGACACGACTGAAGCGACTTAGCAGCAGCAACAGCAGCAGCAAAGGGCTTCCCTTGGTGGCTCAGATGGTAAAGAAATCTGCCTGGGTTTGACCCCTGGGTTGGGAAGATACCCTGTGCAAGAGAATATCTACCCACTCCAGTATCCTTGCCTGGAGAATTCCATGGGCAGAGGAAACTGGTGGGCTACAGTCCACTGGATCACAGAGGCAAACATGACTGAGCAACTAACAGGGCTTCCCAGGTGGCTCTAGTGGTAAAAAACCTGCCTGCCAATGCAGGAGACCTAAGAGACACAGGTTTGATCCCTGTGTCAGGAAGATCCCCTGGAGTGGGTCATGGCAACCCACTGCAGTATTCTTACCTGGAAAATCCCACAACAGAGAAGCCTGGTGGGATACAGTCCACAGGGTCACAAAGAGTAGGACACGACTGAAGCGACTCAGTACACACGCAGGGTGCCTAAGTTCACACAGCTAAAAATCACCGGGGCTAAGGTGCAAAATTCAAATCTTCTAGTTCTAGCTCCTTTTGTCTGCTGAGGGCAGAGGCTGTGTTCTGATGGATTATTTTGTCCTTTGCTTCTGCTGATGCATCAATTCACTAACAGAGCCACACAGTGTCCTTATGGTGTACATTGTCCTATGGAAACTGTGTTAACTTTCCCAGCCTTTAAAGGGTAAGGGGATGAGAGTTGTGATTAGTGAATTATAAGTGAAAGTCTCTATAAGCTAATATGATGCAGGAAAGCTCAGATGTGCATCATCAATTATTGAAGGCCATTTATATAAGAATCCCTTGCTCAACACAGCCAAGAATGGTCATTTCAATATTAGTAGTAATGATAATAATAAAGTTTGTTTCTCCCTTCTTCCCTAAATAGCACATGTATATAAGCCTTATTGTTTGCTTCTCTCAAACATGTTTCCCCAAATGTGTGTGTGTGTGTGTGTGTGTGTGTATTTCTTTTTGTTTTTGTGTTTCTCAGAGTGAAGAGAGACCTCTGGGATGCTGACAGGAGCCATAGATGCTTCATTTTGGATTGTGATCTTCCCAGGGACTGTTGCCAGTCCTCAGCTCTATGAGGCCCTTGCCCATCCCCGGGCCCACACGTAGCACTGCCCTCAGAACCTGAAGAGAAACTCGCTGCTCAGCCACTGCCTCCCGGCTCCATCACTCCCAGGTCCCCTCTTCTCAGGGTAATAATCCCGTCATTAAATTTTTTTTTCACATGGAATGACCCTCCTTTCCATCCCATCGTTGCTTATTGAAATGCCACATGAAGACTTGGCTCAAGTGAAAACTTAATGCCTTTCCCACCTACTGCTCCTTTCCTTTGGAGAAGGCACTGGCGACCCACTCCAGTGCTCTTGCCCGGAAACTCCCATGGATGGAGGAGCCTGGTGGGCTGCAGTCCATGGGGTTGCTAGGAGTCGGACACGACTGAGCGACTTCACTTTCACTTTTCACTTTCATGCATTGGAGAAGGAAATGGCAACCCACTCCAGTGTTCTTGCCTGGAGAATCCCAGGGACGGGGGAGCCTGGTGGGCTGCCGTCTATGGGGTCTCACAGAGTCGGACACAACTGACATGACTTAGCAGCAGCAGCAGTTCCTTTGCTTTGCATGCACACGTGGCACTCTGTAATCCATGGCAGCCAGCACACCATGGCAGCTACTTGGGAAGGCCTGGCCTACGCTAGTGAGTCTGCAGGCTGTGCCCCTGGTAATGGTCTTGTTCCCTCCTTGGTGAGAGTTGTGCTAATACTGCAGAGGATGTGCTGTCTTTTCCTACACACAAGAGACATAGCTTCTGCCCAGGCCTTCAGCCACAGATGATGACCACAAAGGCAGTTTTCTACACCCTTTTCATGATTTCAGCAGGTGGGAAACACTGATCCCAAAGGGAGGGTGATCACAGAGCACACATGGTAAATAAGTGCTCACTTATCCCACGAACATCTATCAAGCACCTTCCTGTTACATGGCTAGGAATATGAGGGTCAGGGTGGATTCTGGACTCATGATGCTTACTGTCGATGGATGTAGTGAGTGAATATATTCCCTGGCAGGTCGCAAAGAGTCAGACACAATGTAGTGACTGAACCCAACAAACAGATAATAAACCACATAATTAAGTAAAGTATATAGCGTGTTGGATGGGAGAAGTGTTATACAGAAGAACAAAGCTGGGAAAGGGTAAAAGGATTCTATGGCAATGTTCAATGGGATGGTCACGATGGACCTTGTTGAGAAGAGGTCTTTTGAGCAGACCCCTGAGGAAGGGGGAAAGTGAACCAGCATATATCTAGGATATGTTCCCTCTAGTTGAGGAATGACAAGTGCAGAGACCCTGAGATGAAAGCAAGGGGGGGGCAAATTTGAGGACAGTCAAGGAGGCCAAGGGAACTGTTGTAGAGAGAGAAAATAAAAAGATATTGAAGTCTGGGGAAGGCTGATCAAAGAGAGCTTTGTAGGTCATTTTGAGGACTGGCTTCTGCTCTGCGTAGGATGGAAAATTTAAGATGTTTTTTAAGCTAAGGAGAGATGTCATATGATTTATATCCTAAAAGAACCACTTCGTCCACTGAGTTGAAAATAGGGAGACCAAGTGGCAGCAGAGAGACTGGTTAGGAAGCTTCTGTGATGATTTAGCAGGAGATAATGGCACGGTGGACCACTCTGCAGAATAAAAGCTGTGGAAGGAAAAGAAGTGCAGAGATACTGCATTATCTGTCAGCAGACTGGAACGGTTATTTTCTGAGATGGAGAAAGTGCAGGAGAGATTGCCTGAGGAGCTTATATACAGAAGACAGTTTGGTTTTAGTCACGTTAAGTGTGTGATACTGATTGGGCATCCATGTGGAGACAGTGCTCAGGCAGTTGGCTGAACACACAAGTCTGAAGTCTAGAAAGCAGGTCTGAATTGGAGAAATACGTTTGTGACTCATCAGCAATAGAAATAACTGCCCCCCCCCAACCCCCTGCCACCAAAAAATAATAATTGAGTCTGGATGAGAAAATTTCCAAAGACTAAAAGCTGGGCATTTCAATGTTCAGAAGTTCTAATAAGGAGAACCTAGAAAAGGAAACTGAGAAGATGTGAGCATTAATAATATCAGGGGAGTTTGATATTTCAGAAATAAGCAAAGTTGGTATTTCAAGAGAAAGTTGTCACAGGGTATTATGTTAACAAGTTGGTCACAGTTTCTCCAGGAAGTGCAGCTAACTGCTTGGTCACTTAGGATGTCTCCAGAGAGGTTCTACAGGAAACCAGTACATTGCAAAGTAGTCTGTCAAAAGGAAAATGGGAAAAGGCATTTATCCACTGGCAACCTTCTGTCTTCCACTGAGAAAAGTCCTTCCTGTGATCATTACCTCTGGGTTGGACTACCCAGCCTGTCTGTGGAAACAGGCTTTGTGGGGCCTATCATAGCTTAAGCTCCTGGGGCTCTAAATATGGTGGACCCAATGGATCAGATCAGATCAGATCAGATCCGTTGCTCAGTCGTGTCCGACTCTTTTCGACCCCATGAATCGCAGCACACCAGGCCTCCCTGTCCATCACCAACTCCCGGAGTTCACTCAGACTCACGTCCATCGAGTCAGTGATGCCATCCAGCCATCTCATCCTCTGTCATCCCCTTCTCCTCCTGCCCCCAATCCCTCCCAGCATCAGAGTCTTTTCCAATGAGTCAACTCTTTGCATGAGGTGGCCAAAGTACTGGAGTTTCAGCATCAGCATCATTCCTTCCAAAGAAATCCCAGGGCTGATCTCCTTCAGAATGGACTGGTTGGATCTCCTTGCAGTCCAAGGGACTCTCAAGAGTCTTCTCCAACACCACAGTTCAAAAGCATCAATTCTTTGGCACTCAGCCTTCTTCACAGTCCAACTCTCACATCCATACATGACCACAGGAAAAACCATAGCCTTGACTAGATGAACCTTTGTTGGCAGAGTAATGTCTCTGCTTTTGAATATGCTATCTAGGTTGGTCATAATTTTCCTTCCAAGGAGTAAGCATCTTTAATTTCATGGCTGCAGTCACCATCTGTAGTGATTTTGGAGCCCAGAAAAATAAAGTCTGACACTGTTTCCACTGTTTCCCCATCTATTTCCCATGAAGTGGTGGGACCGGATGCCATGATCTTCGTTTTCTGAATGTTGAGCTTTAAGCCAACTTTTTCACTCTCCACTTTCACTTTCATCAAGAGGCTTTTGAGTTCCTCTTCACTTTCTGCCATAAGGGTGGTGGACCCAATGGAAATCATGGCCAAAACCAGACTCTCACGTGCGGAGAGGTGATAAAATGACTTTGTAAGCATAAGAATATTGTGAGCCATCAGCAGGGCCACTGCATGTGGAAGCAAGCAACGGGCTCAATTTCAGGAGGCATTCAGAGCCGCGTAGATATGGAATACAGCATAAACTGGGTTATGCATTTTATGAAGGGTTAGGAATTCCTTCATTAATTGCTGTGTCTTTCTCTGTTCTACTAACATCAGACTCTTCTTACTCGTATTCATACCAGTCTGTATATCATTTCTTTCAGAAAGCCTTCCCAAACCAGTTCAGCTTTTCTTCCTCTCTTCTTTCTTAGTGACCACACTTGATTTCAGATTCAATACCAAGTTTGGGTCTACCAGCTACCAGCCAGATGAACCTGATTTGACCATCTTTCCCCTCTGAGTATCAATTTAATTATGAATAGGCTAGGAAAAATTGTTTGATCACAGTCTTGTTTGGAAAGATTTTATTAAATTACAGCATGTGATAATATTTTGATAAACCATAGCATTGTACATTATTATTTTGATTATTCCATCTTTATTTCATGTGATTGAGACCTTGAGGATAAGGATCACACTCTTTCTTTTATCTGTCTCCCCAATTTCCAACACAGTGATAAGCCTCTCAAAGAAAACTTTTGGTCTGACCTAACTTGGAAAAGAAAAAAAAAAAAACTACAAATCTTTTGCTTCAATTCCTTTTTGGAACTCAGCTAACCATAAATAAATAAATAAGCATATGAAAATAAACTACAAACCAAACTACATGCTTTGCCCTGAACTATGTATTTGACTCTATAAGTCGAGCCTCCCTCTTTTAAAATTGAAATATGAAACATTGCGTATGATGTTTTTTTTTCCCTTTTAAAGACAGAGCTGTGGTTGCAGAAATAATTTAATATACTTCATTGCATTTACCCTGCAATTGTGCCAATTCTGATTACATGTTTCCAGATGCTGCTGTGTTGTGGTTCTTCCATCACTACCTGGCCAAGGAGCTGAATGGCTTGTCTGTCTCAGCAGCTCTGGCCAGGAGCAGTCAGGTGATATGTGTTCTAGGTGGGGGAAAAAAAAAAAAGCCTGTGGATGATTGTCCACCCTGGGGTCAGTGTTCTGGAGCCCTCCAGGTCCCCAAGCTCCGCATCTGTACCTGATGCATGAGAACCAAGAAACTGGGGAAGATGTTGAACCCACCAAGATAGGACAGCCGGCAACAATCTTACAACAGATCGAATAAGAGATCTCATTCCTTTCCACTAAGTTTTTTGTGAGATATTTCATGGGAATTGCTACTTGAGAGGTACACAGAGCCAACCTGGGGCCTGGCCAGCCACAAACAGGGAGCTTAAAAGCTTCACAGGCTGACTCCTGGTCTATATGCAGAAAACCCTGAGGAGCAGGGACCTCTTCTAAGACCCTCCAGCCTCTGGGATTTCTGCAGAAGTGTGAGTGGGCACAGAAAGCGCACTGTCTGAGTGCAGGGACTAGAATTATAATTCTACTTCAGCCATCCATCCATGGTTACCTGAGACAAGCTGGTTTTTCTCTATGGGGCTCAGAAGCCCTGTCTATAAACTGGGGAGACTTGAGTTTCTAAGGCATCCTTTAATTCTTCTCCTGTAAGCCTCCAGTATTGTGCTCCATGGAGGGGAACAACAGTGTGATAGGAAAACAGCTTCCAGGTTGGAGCCACTCACCCTGGATTCTCATCTGCTCTAGTCCTTACCACCTTCTGGAGCTAAGAAGTCAGCCACGTTGCCCACTTCCTGAGCCCAGGTTTCCCCAAATGTAGACTAAAGGAGGAACTGAGGAAACTTACTGAGCTCTGTTTTGGTGTCCTGCCATCCTATTCCACTGCACCCTGTTGTTTTAAAGGAAGACTGAACCTTACACCCCATCAGCTCCCATACCACAGGACGAGGAAACCTGTGGAAACTTCCTTGGGGCATTCAAGGATGCTTTCTTTGAACTTTGTTTTCCCACATCTTTTATTGCTTGCTAGAACTTCTACTCCAGAGAGAGAATTCGTCTGCAGTCCTAACTACGGAGATGGAGGGAAAAGGGTCTCCTTGAGGCGGATCAGAGTCTGCACCTTCTATCTTTGGTTTGTCCTTATGGGTACAGTGGAGGGGTAGCAGGTGGACCCCAGAGGGGGGCTCCAGTCTCAGGATTTACTTTCCGACTCTCCCATTTATAACATGCTGTCAGTGTGCATTCAGTGCCCACTCCCTGCATCACATTTGGAGTTCCAGCCCAAACACACTTGCTCAGATTGCTTTCATTGTCTAGAAAACCTGTGCACCTTGTCCTGCCCCACTGGCTTCAGTAACAACCAACCATGACCATGCTGCTGTTCCTACTGCTGCTATAGTAACAATAAACACTCGCACTTATGAATCATTATGGGAAAGCCAACACAGTGTGATTTATATCCATATCTCATTTATTTCTCACACCTATTCTGTGGATAGGTTCTAATTCCTCCCCTCATAGCTCAGTTGGTAAATCATCTGCCTGCAATACAGAAGACCTGGGTTCGATTCCTGGGTCAGGAAGATGCCCTGGAGAAGGAAATGGCAACCCATTCCAGTACTCTTGCCTGGAGAATCCCATGAGCAAAGGAGCCTGGCAGGCTACAGTCCACGGGATTGCAAGAGTTGGACACGACTTTGTGACTAAACCAGCACCACCTTTTATGGGTCTAGAAACCAAGGCAGATGGAGGCAAAGTGATGATGCAGTGGCTGAGACCAGACTTTCTGGTGGGGTCTGAATTGTCTGTCCTGCTCTGCAGTCCTGTGTTTAATGCTTGGGATCTTTGTGTTAATGTTGATTCACAGAGATAGCTCTTACCCCCACGATATTTCCTCAGTTTAGATTCCATGTATAAATGTCTCCATACCTCTCACTTCAGCTGGTGTCTGGTAAGTAATCAAAACACAGTAATTCCAGGGGTCTCCTGTAATCACCACAGCAGATTGGAGGAAAACAATGTTGAGATGTTAAGAATCTTCTCAAGGTTACACAGCTAATGTAAATGACAGAGCTGGATTTCAAACAGAAGCCAGCAAGACTATAAATTCTATGAGGTTCTGAGTCACCACCAAGTACCTGTGTAAATCTCAAGCTTTTTTTCTTCCCCCTTAAATTTTGGTGGGGAAAGCATAAGGCAGAAATTAGGGCATGGAGAACTAGGAGTAGCAAGAAAAAGCAAGGTGGGTCCAGAGGCTTCTGGTGGTTTCTACGTATGCATTTTGTTAGCAGTATTGGAGGGAGCAATGTGCATACTGTTGCTGGCAGAGAATTCTTTTAGCATCCAAGAGAACATCCTCTCTCTTTTATGTATGTATTAGAGTCCAAATACCTCCATTCTATTCATAGCCCAGTGCTTTAATTACAATGGACTCTCGGTTAAACCTTTGGGTCAGTTCTCTGTCATCCTTTACCCCCATCCTCTTTTCAACACACAGAGCAGAATAATGCATTGAAATAACTTTCTCTAAAAGAAAAGAGGGCTTCCCTTGTGACTCAGCTGGTAAAGAATCCGCCTGCAATGTGGGAGACCTGGGTTCAATCCACGGTTTGGGAAGATCCCCTGGAGAAGGGAACAGCTACCCACTCCAGTATTCTGGCCTGGAGAATTCCATGGGCTGTATAGATGAATATGAACACTGTCATGGTCATGTTGAAGTTACAGCCTTAATTACCAAGAGAGCCATTTTCCTTGTCAGCCTGATTCCAAGCACCTAACTTTAAAAATATTGTTATATATATATATATATAAATACACACACACACATACATATGTTTATATATAGATTGTGTGTGTGTGTGTGTGTGTGTGTGTGTGGTCACCCCGTCATGTCTGACTCTCTGCAAGCCCATGGACTGTAGCCCTCCAGGCTCCTCTGTCCATGGGGTCTCCCAGCCAAGAATACTGCAGTGCGTTGCCATTCCCTTCTCCACGGGATCTTCCCCACCCAGGGACTGAACCTGAATTTCTTGTGTCTCCTACATTTGCAGGTGGATTCTTTACCACGGTGCCACCTGGGAAACACAGATGTATATAGTTACAAACCAATATTAACAACACTAGTAATGATCAGTCTTGACCACTTTCTATGTGCCAGATACCATGCTAAAACAAGTATATGCATTATTTTATTAAATGTAATCAACATTCTATTAAAAAGTACTTTATTAGTCCTGCTGTTATATAAATCTACAGTATCTAGGTTTAGAAAAGCGAAGAAATTTGCCCAGGTTTGCAGCTAGTGAGCGAACAAGTCTGGAAACTTTTTGGCCCAGAGGCCGAGTTCTCAATTATTAACATAAACTGATTGTCTTAGTGAAAAAGGGGATGATCATTCATAGCCATAAGATCATAAAGTTGGGCCTCAGAGGAGCTAATCCTATGAAAGAAAATGTCCATCCTATTAGTAGAATAAGAAAATGTGTGTGTGAGTGCCTTTGAATTCTTTTTTGAGTTAGGAAGATGCAGGTGACCTCTCCAGATGTCCTAGAACTCCACAGCAGACAGTATACCTCAGTGATCCCTGGCAACAGACATTAATGCCTCTTTAATTTCAGTATCACTCCATAGTTATTCTGCAAAGCTCCTCTAATGCCATGGTATTTTGTGAGGTAGCTCACTCAGACGGGGAGCTTTCAGCATAGAAAGTTCAAATGCCTTGCTTCAAGTCATGGAATTAATAAGTAGCGTGGACATACACAGGCTTCCCTGATTGCTCAGTGGTAAAGAATCTGCCTGCCAATGCAGGAGATGCAGGCTCAATCCCTGGATCAGAAAGATCCCGTGGAGAAGGAAATGGCAACTTACTCCAGTATTCTTGCCTGGTAAATCTCATAGATAGAGGATCCTGGCAGGCTGCAGTTTATGGGGTTACAAAAGTGTCGGACATAATTCAGCGACTACACAACAAATTGACATATGCACGCTCCCACGTGTAAAATAGATTGCTAGTGGGGACCTGCTGTATAGCACAGGGTGCCCAGCTCAGTGCTCTGTGCTTTAGAGGAGTGGGACGGGGGTAGGGCTGAGAGGGAGCCTCAAGAGGGAGGAGATATATGTGTACTTATAGCTGATTCCAATATGATTCCAATATGCCAGCAAATTTGGAAAATTCAGCAGTGGCCACAGGACTGGAAAAGGGCAGTTTTCATTCCAATCCCAAAGAAAGGCAATGCCAAAGAATGCTCAAACTACCGCACAATTGCACTCATCTCACACGCTAGTAGAGTAATGCTCAAAATTCTCCAAGCCAGGCTTCAGCAATATGTGAACCGTGAACTTCCTGATGTTCAAGCTGGTTTTAGAAAAGGCAGAGGAACCAGAGATCAAATTGCCAACATCTGCTGGATCATAGAAAAAGCAAGAGAGTTCCAGAAAAACATCTATTTCTGCTTTATTGACTATGCCAAAGCCTTTGACTGTGTGGATCACAATAAACTGTGGAAAATTCTTCAAGAGATGGGAATACCAGACCACCTGACCTGCCTCTTGAGAAATCTGTATGCAAGTCAGGAAGCAACAGTTAGAACTGGACATGGAACAACAGACTAGTTCCAAATAGGAAAAGGAGTATGTCAAGGCTGTATATTGTCACCCTGCTTATTTAACTTATATGCAGAGTACATTATGAGAAGTGCTGCACTGGAAGAAACACAGGCTGGAATCAAGATTGCCGGGAGAAATATCAATAACCTCAGATATGCAGATGACACCACCCTTATGGCAGAAAGTGAAGAGGAACTCAAAAGCCTCTTGATGAAAGTGAACGTGGAGAGTGAAAAAGTTGGCTTAAAGCTCAACATTCAGAAAACGAAGATCATGGCATCCGGTCCCACCACTTCATGGGAAATAGATGGGGAAACAGTGTCAGACTTTATTTTTCTAGGCTCCAAAATCACTACAGATGGTGACTGCAGCCATGAAATTAAAAGATGCTTACTCCTTGGAAGGAAAGTTATGATCAACCTAGATAGCATATTCAAAAGCAGAGACATTATTCTGCCAACAAAGGTTCGTCTAGTCAAGGCTATGGTTTTTCCAGTGGTCATGTATGGATGTGAGAGCTGGACTGTGAAGAAGGCTGAGTGCCAAAGAATTGATGCTTTTGAACTGTGGTATTGGAGAAGACTCTTGAGAGTCCCTTGGACTGCAAGGAGATCCAACCAGTCCATTCTGAAGGAGATCAGCCCTGGGATTTCTTTGGAAGGAATGATGCTAAAGCTGAAACTCCAGTACTTTGGCCACCTCATGTGAAGAGTTGACTCATTGGAAAAGACTCTGATGCTGGGAGGGATTGGGGGCAGGAGGAGAAGGGGATGACAGAGGATGAGATGGCTGGATGGCATCACTGACTCGATGGACGTGAGTCTGAGTGAACTCCGGGAGTTGGTGATGAACAGGGAGGCCTGGCATGCTGCGATTCATGGGGTCGCAGAGTTGGACAGGACTGAGTGACTGATCCGATCTGATAGCTGATTCATATTTTTGTACAGCAGAAATCAACACAATGTAGTAAATCAATTATCTTCCAATTAAAAATAAATTTTAAAAAACAGCAGCATTCTCAAAAGTGTCAAAGTCCAGTTACAAGTCAAATCCTTACACTGTATATTTCACCTTATACAGTGCTCTATGTCAATTATGTCTCAATAAAAATGGAAAAATGTTTTAAAGTTAAAAACAATAGGCAAAGCCAGGAACTAAATCTTTGTCTTCATGTCATGGGTACAAGACTCTTGTTTTGCAAGTAAGAAAAGAGTTTTAGAGATTTTAAGTGTGTCTTGACCAATATTTCTTCAGTCATTTGGTGTCAGAGACAAAGCTATTAGAGACACTGGGTAAAATCAGAGAGAGCAAAGCACTGCCTTGAGTAGTTCATCAGGAATATGTTTACACCATCCTGACTTTTCAAGAGAACTGAATGCGGTTATAGGCACCAAACATCATCAAAGGTCTAGATGATGATACTCTGGTGCAAAGGCTGATATTATGTAGCTCCTCCTGGATGTAGGGAAAGGATGAAGAATTTCCTCTTGTCATAAATACTCAGAAATGAGATCCCAGAAGATATGAGAGTTAAGATTGTATGTAATCTTGAGCAGTTTTCTCCACAAGATTCTGAGATCCATCACTAAAGCTTTTCATGGTGTTAAAGTTGGATTTTGAGTATGAATTCACAGAGCAGAAACTACTGTGTTTGAGTCCGTCTACTAACATTTTCAACCCAAGTAGAGTGCGGATCACAGGGGAAGAAGTCTGAGGGGCAGTGATATCTGTACCATAAAGTAGTATTTGTCTCTCTATTTTATAAATTCCATTCCAGGATGAAACATTCAAGTTATGGAAATATAAGAGATCAGTTTCTCTTATCAATGACTACTATCGCTAGGCTGAGGCAGGACCTAGGCTGAAGACCTAGTCTAGTTCTGAGCTTTCTTGTGGAACTCATTTGGGGTGTCAATTCCAGGCTTGTTTGTACCCTAGACAGACAGAGAGAGAGACAGAGTTTATTCTATCTTGGTGATTTTTTCCAGAAGCTCATTTGGGATGTCAGTCCCAGGCTTGTCTGTACTGTGTGTGTGTGTGTGTGTGTGTGTGTGTGTGTGTGTTTTATTTTATCTTGGTGATTTTTTCCAGGCTGATTCCACTAATTGTGATTTCTATAGAGAAAGAGAATAAAATGCCAGCCTCCCTGGCAGCTCAGCTGGTAAAGAATCCACCTGCAATGCAGGAGGCCCTGGTTCAATTCCTGGGTCAGGAAGATCCCCTGGAGAAGGGATAGGCTACCCACTTCAGTATTATTGGGCTTCCCTAGTGGCTCAGACAGTAAAGAATCCACCTGCAATATGGAGACCTGGTTCAATCCCTGGGTTGGGAAGATCCCCTGGAGGAGGGCATGGCAACCCACTCCAGTATTCTTACCTGGAGAATCCCCCAGACACAGCAGCCTGGCAGACTACAGTTCATGTGGTCGCAAAGGGTCAGACCTGACTGAGCAACTAGGCACAGCAAGTGTGTCATTTGCTGATCTTTGTGGAGGGCAGGAAAGTGAAGAGGGATGTGCAATAGCATGGGGGTCCTCCATCTGAGCAGAGGCAGTCAGAGGCAGGCTGGTAGGGGAGGCCTTGCATTGTGGTCAGGCTAGGCTAGGACAGTCAAGGCGCCACCCCGTGATTATTTTCTCTAGGTATCACACAATCTGACTCCTTGCGGCGCCTCATACAACAGGCACGTGTCTACCTCAGGACCTTTGCACTGGCTACTGTCTGTATTTAAAACAACTTTCCCCTAGGGTGGCTCCCACACCTCCTTCAACTCTCATGGAAAGGTCATTTTCGTTGACGGAATGAAGCTCACATGGACCATCTTTTTTTAAAATGAATCTTTGATTCTTCCTCAAAATTTTCTTGGTTTTCCTCATAGTACTTACAACTTTCTAACATATCTGTCGTGTATCTATCTGTCTAGCTATTTCATGAGCCCTTTGACTGAAAGAATGATTTTTCCCCAGTTCTCAAGCCAGAGTAAAATGCTGCACTCAGAACATAGGAAATATTCCCAAATTCCCTGTGTTCTTTCTGTTTCATCTCGTGGAGATGGAGAGTGTTTTGCCAGGAGTCCAGAGACTATGGCTTAGAAGGAAAGGGCAACCCACTCCAATATTCTTGCCTGGAAAATCCACGAAAAGCTCACGGGGTCGCAAGAGTCAGACACAACCTAACAACTCAACAACAATAATCTACCTACCTACTACCTGTCTGTATATAAATAAATAAAGGCATTTGTGTATCTGTTTATTTGAGTATATATGTATACATACATAATTGCCTTTTAGAAGATGTACTCTGAAAGAGAAGAGTTTCATCTACTTTGTTCATCAATGAATCCCATACATACAAGATAGGCTTGGCACAGGCTGTAGGCACTCAGATATTTGTCAAAGAAATAATTTACTTTATATTGTTTCCTTCAATTACTTTCCATTATTATGTGAAACCATTATGTTTTTATTATATCTATAAGGCAGTTTTTATTATGCTTTTAAAATGTACTTTTTTTTTTAAGTCATTGATTTTCAGAACAGGCTCAGGGGATGCGATTGTGCCTCCCCCCAAGTCATTTGCATTTTACAGACACATACTGAGTCAAATCGCACAACACGTTTGAGGAGTAAATAAATGTTAAACTGATGTTAAATAATTTTTAAGGAGAAAGAGTGGAAGCAGAGGGGCTTCTTTGTACATATAACTTCCTGGGAGCCAGGCATTGTCATGTACCATTTTGCAAGGAAAAACCTGAAGTTTGGAAAAATTAAGCTTGTTACATAGGTCATACAGCTAGTAAAAAGAGGAGACATCGGATTTGTTATCCCCGACCCCAAAGCCTATGGCTAACTAGCAACACACTGCACCATCTTCAAGCTACGAATTCTCTAGAGGTGGTGCTGCTGCTAAGTCGCTTCAGTCGTGTCCGACTCTGTGAGACCCCATAGACGGCAGCCCACCAGTCTCTCCCATCCCTGGGATTCTCCAGGCAAGAACACTGGAGTGGGTTGCCATTTCCTTCTCCAATGCAGGAAAGTGAAAGTGAAAGTGAAGTCGCTCAGTTGTGCCCGACTCTTCGCCACCCCATGGACTGCAGCCCACCAGGCTCCTCCGTCCATGGGATTCTCCAGGCAAGAGCACTGGAGTGGGTGCCATTGGTCACAATTAGTGTGTTGCAAGTGCTAGTGTGCCAGACAGATATTCTCCATTAAAACTAAAGGACTCACGTGCCCAGGTGTTGAGGTTGCTGGTCATTGTCAGCTGTCCGGCTACCAGTGGTCCTCCATGGAAGGGAGCCTCCAAGGTTGCAGGGTGAGCCCACATCCAGTGATCCTTTCATGTGGAGTTCAAAGGCCTGGCCCACTTGCCTCAAGTGGAGCGACTCTGAAGGGTCATCCTAGCACCAGAGTTCCGGGGTCAACTGAGGCCTTTGTTTTAACTACATCACAGCCCAGTCCCTCCTTCTGTTCAGTTCTAACACCTTCACTCTCCATAGATTTATCTCCAAAAGCACTTTCTAATAAACTTCTGGACATAGAAACCTCTGCCAGAGTCTGGGTCTGAGGAATTGGATTAGAGTCAGTTCATTAGTTGGTGCTGTTCAGTTCAGAGATTTGCAGTAACAACAGCTGTTATGTTGCATGCCCAGTCATTCAGTCATGTCCAACTCTTAGGGACCCCATGGACTGTAGCCCACCAGGATCCTCTGTCCATGGGATTTCCATGGGAGTGGGTTGACATGCCCTACTACAGGGGGTCTTCCTGACCCAGGGATGAAACCCACTTGTCCTGCATCTGTCTTGCATCAGTGGCTTGATTCTTTACCACTGAGTCACACAGCACCATTAGCATACTCTTTAAACCCAGTCTCATATAGTAGGGCATAATGGAACCCATGGTTCTACAAGCCTGAGACAGTCCTCTTAACTTCCAGAAGCATGCTGGAGAAAGCAATTATGGTATACAACTTGACCATTGTAAGATCATCTGTTTTTTTATTGGCTTGGTGCAAAACATCACCAGTTTGACAGTCAAGACATCCAGTTAGAACTTGCCCCTGAAATATCCTTCCAAAGTAAAGCCTAGTCTGTCCTGGGCCTTAAGTTGCATTGCATTTGAGAGAATCAAAGATGCATAAACCTAGTTCCTGCTCTCAAGTATCCCTCGGTTTAGAAGGTAAGTTTCTAATGTGGGTACATCAGAACCACTTAAAAACTTGTGAAAAATGCCCAAGATTGACCTTGGATTGGGGACCAAAATTATTCCTACTTAATTTATATATTCTGATGTAAATGGTTCATGAGCCCCTTGTGGAGAAACTTGTCCTGAAAATGATGGTATAAAACATGCATTGGACATGCATCGTTCTGTCTATTCTTACTGAGTGACAGGTGCTGCAGTGCCTCTATAAGGCATGTGTGTGTTTGTGTGTGTATACATACATATGTGTATTCTGTACTTATGAAATATGGTCCATAATACATACATTTCCTGAGAAACCTTTATGTGTCAGATGCTATGATAAGCTCCACAGAAGCTTGAAGACAAAAAATGCTTGAGTCCTTTTCTCAAAAGGCTTAATTAGAACTAGATAAGAGTCATTTATTTATGCCTTCATTTATTACCTATTTATTTCATCAATGAGTTCATCCCTTCACATCTCAAAACATAGTTACTGAATACTTACGAAATGAAATGTGCTGTCAAAATGACAAATAAGGAAATATACAAAAAGTACATTACATGGAAGACCCAATAGCCTACTATGGGAGGGTTGACGGATCCCATTTATTTCATCATATTTAAAGCTTTGTCAATGAAAATATTTCCCATGGCAATGAACAAGCAATCCTGTGGACGTAGTAATCGCTGTTAAAATACTGTGTTTGGACCCTCCTGATTCCCTTCAGTGCACAAACCTGGGGATTAGAAGATAGCAGTAGTAAGAGTTCCTCCTGGTTTGCCTGACTCACGTGAACCATTTTTGAATTTGGAGAATTTCACAATCATCAGTCAGACCGACCCTTGCTAGCAGTTTTCTGGATTTCTAGGAAAATCTCTGGTATGTGTCATGGTAAGGAAATGTTCAAACAAGGAAAAGGGTAAATGAAGAATCATAATCATTTAGAAAGAATCCACCAATAGAGGTCTCCGTGGTGTAAGTGAGGAGTTGCACACTGTGGTTACAGGAAATGCCAGATACATGACAGGTGGGATTGAGTTCTCCTCTCACCCCCACTACCCCCTGCCCCAAGGAGAGAGCTTGAATCTAGCCCAGCTCCCTTTCCTGTAGAGGCAGATGGAAACACAGGATCCTTCTAAAACACTGACCCCAGACCTCCATTACCAGCTCATTATAATCAGTGTGAGAGAGGTTATCTCATATCCATTCCTAGAGCAGTGATTTGGATTTGAGTGATTTGTGCAGATTTGGGATTTAGGTCCAGATCTTCGGGTAGGCTCTCTAGACCTCAGTCAACTGGGCTTTCCAGTGGATTACTTCTCTTCTGCATGCCTCTTGTGTTTATGAAAGCCAACAGTGAGAAAATTTAGGATTTGGCACTCACAAAAGGAAGTCTGAACTATTCCTAAATACAAGACCCTCCTCATCATGCTTGCCTCAGCCGTGTGCTCTCTCTCTCCTCCAGCTGCCCCTGCCCACTGGCCATCTACTTTTTTTTACTATTTTGATCTTCCATCACTTTTCTGAGTCCTTTCACTCTATTCCTTATGTGCTGTGATACTGTTCCTTCTGCCTGGGCAAGCTTATCCCTACCTTCCTCACCTCATTCTCTCTCCTTTGCCCAAACCCAGGCCACTCATCCCTTAAATACATGATGCATTGCAACTTATTCTTTGGCTTTACTGGTCCTTCCTCTGGGGGTTTTTCTCTGATGACACCAGTCTGGCTTCGACTATGTTCTTCCATGAGTCCCATTAGTACCCTTATCTTGGCACTAGCCTTTGATTTATTTGAGTATAAAGACTATATGCTTGATCTCCATTTTTTGTACAGCGATTTGCGTGATGCCAACACACAGCAGGTGCTTAATAAACACTTGGAATGAGTGAATATACCAGCAAGCATTTTTGCTAATAATGAGCAAGATGGTCATACCTCCATTATTTTAAAATGAAAACACTTATCATTTGTTTTCCGCATTATCCCACATTTTATATAACACACACTTATTTAATAAAATTACATATTTTATTTAATAAAGTAGAAAATAATATAAAAGAAAAAAATGAGAGTTTTGGTCATATGTTTATCCCATTAACATTTACTGAGTATAATCTTTTTAAAAAGCTTTTCAAGTTCCTATTATTTTATTACAGTTTCTTTAAAATTTATTTTTGGTTGCACTGGGTCTTTGATGCTTTTGCACAGACTTTCTCTAGTTGAAGTGAGTGGGGGCTGCTCTTCACTGTGGTGTGTGGGCTTCTCATTGTCACGGCTGTTTTTTTTTGGTTGTGGAGCACAGACTCCAGGCACTCGGGCTTGAATAGTTGCAGCATGCAGGCTCCGTCATTGTGATACACAGGCTTAGTTGCTTCACAGCATGTAGAATCTTCCTGGACCAGGAATCGAACCAGTGTCTGCTGCATTGGCAGGTGGACTTTTATCCACTGCACCACCAGGGGAGTCTAGCATTTACTAAGTATTTTCTAAGTACCAGAAAGTGGAGAAATTAAGTAGAAAATGGCACCATCTCTTCCATGAGGAAATTCAGCCTAGCAATGGAGACAGACATGAAATGAGTGTTGATCAGATGTTCATATTAACTGAATATTTATTATACACCAGACCCTGTTCTCGGCAGTGAGATCCTGCCTTCAGGGAGCTTCTATTACAGAGTGCTATGTGACAGGTATCTGAAGAGAAATACCACATGTAGGAAGAGGCAGGGACTTCTATAAGGAGGTGACGTTTTGGGTAACTTGAGTGGAAAAAAAATGCAGTACTAACGTATAAGGATGAAAGCATACTTATTTAATTATGGGACATCTAATGCAGACATGGTTGTAGGAACAGGGTTCCTGGAATCCAGTGGTTGCTTGATAAATGTGCCTTTCTGGATTACTAAGCCAAGACCAAAATGAGTAAAATGTGGCTATTTCCATCAAGAATCAAGCATTCTAGTGGAAAAGAGGGCAAGGTAGGAGGTAGTAAAAGAGAGGAGAAGCTGAGAGAAGAGTTGGACACATTCTCCCCCCTACCCCCACCCTCCTTGGTCCTTCTGTTCCTTCCTCTGAAAACCAACATTCTTCTTGGGAGTTCTAAATTCTCTAGTGTATCTGTTTCTTTTGCTGGGTGCTCCACCTTGGCGTCCTCCCAAATGCCTCCTGCAAATGTTTATTTTTATAAATGTTGCATACACAAGGGCAGGAGATAGGGAAAGGGGTGAGCCAGAGTCATTTACGAAAGCACTTTGGCACTCTGCTCCGGAAATCATTTCCGCAGGAGGCTGCCCTGGACGGAGTGCACTTATTCTCAGACCTTCTATCCCCATTTCCAAGCAGAATTGCAATTCTTATTTACAGTCAGAAGCTCCATAGGCTTCCAAGCCAAAAGCCTCCTTTCCTGAAAAGCCAATGATGGACTCCAGCATTCCATCCTCACCTTTAACAAGAAAGCTTTCCTGTTTGATCCAAAGAAATAGCCAGGCTCTTGGGCCAGAAGGAGGCCTGTAGACCTAACTCATCTCCATCAGTGAGCATTTAATGGGCACCTACTTGTGCAGCTCTTGTTCCAGACACTGAGGGAACGAGACATAGGATCCTACAAGACCAGGAAGGGACTATTTTTAGGAAGACATGCCACACCTTACCACGCTTTACATACCAGACATCATAAAATGTTCATGAAATAGATATTATTATCCCTTTATAGATACAGATCCCTTTGTAGACTTTATAGATCAAGGAAAGAAAGAAGGAAGGCAGGGAAGGAGAAAGAAACAGAGGGAGAGGGAAGAAGCAAAGAGGGGAGTAAGGGAAGAAGACAGGGAGGGATGAAGAATTTGAAGCTCTGTAATTTGTACAACTCCTGACCGCTGGTGAGTAGGCTCACCACCCATTTTCCCCCATCACCTCTAATCAAGCTGTCATCTCTACCTCTCCATCAAAATTGCTCTTCTCAAGGTTATCATGGACATCCACAGGGCTATACCAAAGAGTCAGTTATCAGCCCTCATTTTGAGCTTCATCACCTATTAGCAACATATATTTTATCATCCCCTCCTCCTACAAACTGGAGAAGGAAATGGCAGTGCACTCCAGTGTTCTTGCCTGGAGAATCCCAGGGACGGCGGAGGCTGGTAGGCTGCCATCTGTGGGGTCACACAGAGTCAGACATGACTAAAGCGACTTAGCAGCAGCAGCAACAACCTCCTAGAAACGCTTCCTTCACTTGACTTACAAGCCATCACACACACTGTCCTGGTTTTCCTGGCTCCTCACTGACAGATCTCTTACTGTCAGCTGATATCTTCTCATTAGATTGATGTCTTGATGTTAGAGTTTCTCAAAACTCACTCCTCGGACTACCACCTTACTCTGTCTCCATTCACTCCTTGGGTGATCTCATTATCTCTCATTGCTTCCAATATAATCTGCATACTGACAGCTCTTTTTTCCTTTCATTCTGGATTGTTTCTTCATATTTGTACTACAATGAGTATTTGATTTATCTCCTTGCATGTCTCATACTTATTTTGAAAATTAAACTCCTTTCCTTTCCCCAACAAACCCAGTCCTGGGATGGACTCCCCAGTCTCAGCTCTGGCAACTCCATCTTTCCCATTGCTCAGAACAAAACACCCTTCTATTTCACTCATATCATGAGCCCAATCTTACAGGATACCTAGTTACCTTCAAAATACATCCTGGATCCAGCTACTCCTCACCATCTCCATGGTCACCAGTCTGATACAAGCCTCCATTAACTCTTGCTGAGGTTATGTGGTCTCCTTCCCCATTCCCTTTACCCTGAAAGGTTGGTCTCCATTTGGTGTCCAAGTTGATCCTGAAAAATGTATCAGTTGTCCCTCTGTGACTCTCCAAAGTCTTCTAATCTCACTCAGAGGAAAATCCAAAGTTCTTGAAATAATTGACAGGCTCCGCCTCCATCTGGCCTCATGTTCCCGCCCTGAACTCAGCACCTACTCACCCCCCCACCCCCACTTACTCTCCTGTGATCTCATTGGCTTCCCTGGAATTCTGTCCCCCAGACATCTGTGTGGCTGATTTCCCCACCTTCTTCAGATCTTCACCTCAAGGTAGCTTTTTCAAAAGGGACGTAGTTGACCACTCTGAAAATTATAACCCTGCCCCAGCAGCATTTTCTGTCCCCTCCCTTTTTGGTGCTTACCATAATCTTTTATTCCATATATTTCGCTTTGTTGTTTTCTTCTCTTTCTCTCTCTCCACACTAGAAACTAAGTCCCTTGATGGCAGGGCTTTCTGCTTGTTTTCCACTGTTATATAAGAAGCACTTTAGAGAAGTGTGTATAATATACTGGACCTTCAATTAATATTTATTAAGTAAATAAATTCAAGTGAGTAAGGAAAAGGAAGGCATCAGTGAGATTTAGCATGGGCAAGGAAGGCTTCATGGAGAAGGAAAAAAGCTTCTCTGAGTTCTTACTATGTGCCAAGTACTAAGTTGATATCTTATATCCATTATCATTAAATTATCCTACAACCCTGAGAATTGTTATATTATTGTTTCCATTTTACAGAATAGAACACTGTAGTGTCAAAAGGCTAATTCACTTTCTCAAGGTCACTATAACAATTTTTATAGACACCCTGAAGTCAGTTGTTCTTCTCTCTGGTTCCTGACCATGAGATACAATTTTAGAAATCTGTCTTAGGGATGAGGCTATCCTATTTAAAGGAAGGGGAAAAGAAATGAAAGAAAATTTAAAAAAAGAAAAAAGTTCTTATATTAATGTGTTTGTTTATTTTTCAATAGCTACCATGATTTAATTCTTATAATAACTCTATTATACTACGCTGTGTCTTTAGGGGAGAAGGATGAACAGAGTATTTTCTGCCCTCGGTGAGATTACAATCTAGGAGAGCTGACGCTAACACAAAAATAAAAGTGCTTTGTGCTTTAGAAGCACAGGGGAGGGAGCGATTGATTTGATGAGGATGGAATCAAACAAGGGAGACCTCAGAGAAAGAGGACATCTAAACTTAATCCTACAGGATACGGAGGACTTTGTATTCCAAGCAGGGCTGCATCAGGTGCAAAGTAATGTCAGTGTGGGAAAGAGCTTGTTGTTGTTGTCATTTTCTTGAGTCCCTAAGTTGTGTCCAACTCTCTCATGACCACATGGACTGTACCCCACCAGGCTCCTCTGTCCATGGGATTTCCCAGGCAGGAATACTGAAGTGGGTTGACATTTCCTCCTCCAGGGGATCTTCCTGACCTGAGGATCTAGCCCATGTCTCCTGCACTGGCAGGCCAGTTATTTACCACTGAGCCACCTGGCAAACCATTTGGGAAAGAGCTTAGCAGGTACAACAAAGAGAAGGTGGATCTGGGACTCTTCCCTAGGGCAATAGGAAACTATGGGCAGATTTAATCTGGAAAGTGGTCTTGTCAGATCTGTTCTTTGTTGAGATCCCTCTGACACTCCTCATGAAGAATGTCTGGAACGAGAAAAAAAAAAAATGGGGACAGGATGCTAGTCTAAGGGGCCTAGCAAAATATGGGAAGCCACAATGAAACCAACGCTGGAGCAGAAGTGGGAATGATGCTGCGGCTGCTGCTAAGTCGCTTCAGTTGTGTCCGACTCTGTGCAACCCCATAGACAGCAGCCCACCAGGCTCCTCCATCCCTGGGGTTCTCCAAGAATACTGGAGTGGGTTGTCATTTCCTTCTCCAATGCATGCATGCATGCTAAGTCGCTTCAGTCATGTCTGACTCTGTGCGACCCTATGGACAGCAGCCCTCCAGGCTCCTCTGTCCACAGGATTCTCTAGGTAAGAATACTGGAGTGGGTTGTCATTTCTTTCTCCAGTGGGAATGATAGATGATGATGATTTGGGTATACATACTTAGAGTGTTAAAATCAACAGTTCACTATATCACCTGGGGCGATTAAACACCCAGACACAGCTCAAATCAATTGAATCAGCATTTCGGGGATTTACAATAGGTTATAAAGCTCCCTGGATGATTTCAGTGTGCACCCAAGTTGGAGAACCATTGGTTTACAAATTACAGGAATGTATGACTAATTGGATACGGTCAGGAAATAAGAAGGAAAACTGAAAGATAAGGTTTTCCAGCCCACATGACTTAAAGAAAGGCTGTTGTTTCAATGTCTTGTCTAAGAATCAGACTGGCTACAACTGATGTTTGATGAGTGGCCTTGAGCAAATGACGCACTCCTCAGCTATAGAGAATGGTGAACTTACTTTATGAAACTATTGTGGAGATTAAATGAGATGATGCTTTTAAAATGCATAGTATGGGGTCTTCCCTGGCTGTCCAATAGTTAAGATTTTGCTTTTCAATGGAGGGGGTTCAGGTTTGATCCCTGGCTGGGGAACTAAGATCCCACATGCCTCGGATCCAAGAAACCAAAACATAAAACAGGAGCAATATTATAACATGTTCTGTAAAGACTTTAAAAACAGTCCTCATCAAAAAAAGCCTTAAAAAAAACAAAAAAAGATAAAACACACAGCATGGGGCCAGGGATGTGGTGGATGCTCAAATTTTTTATTTTGTTTATTTATTTATTTAATTCTTATAGGCAAACATGAGTCTCTGGGAAAAGGAACGGTTTCCCGATGAGGAGTACTAAGTTTGTATCTCAACTAATTGAACTTAGAGGGTTTGTAGAGTTATCGAACAGTCATTTGGAAGTAATATTTTGGTTTTCAAAAGAGAGTTCAGAGCTATAGGAACAAATTTGTTAATGTTGACAGTTGATATTAATTATTGTTGACATATAAGTGTATATTATTTTTGCCCAGTCACTAATTCATGTCCAACTCTTTGGGACCCCATGGACTGCAGAAGGTCATGAATATGGTCATATAAGTACATCATATGTGGAGGAATGGGAGGGTGACTAGTGTATCAGGTAAAGGCAAACCACTCTAAACTTGTTTCCTTCTCTATAAAGTGAAGATAAGAGTAAATCATGCTTCAGAACATTTCTTGGAGATTTAAATATGATGATACGGACAAAACACATTGAAAATGTGGGATATGGGAGGCATCAAAGTACAATAAGCCAGAAGAGAAGAAAGGGAACAGATTTTCAAAAGAGTAGTTTTTCAAGAAACAAAAGAGTCCCACATTTGAGGAAAAGATCAATTGTGTCAAGTACATAAAATAAATCATTTGGGGCCACAGTGTTCTCCTTGGTATAATGAGCCCTTGAATGAAAGGATATTTACATAAATGGTAATTTATTGCCCTACTTTAAATATGAGCTTCCTACCACTGAAAACAGAAGTGCAATCTGTCGTAAGACTCAATACCGCTTCTCAAGAGAAAACAGTTATTTGCTGGTTTTAAGGCTGAAATCAGTTCCTTTCTGGGTTGTCGCTGAAGAAATCATGTATAATATAATGGGAGGTGTCATCTTCAATATCTCTAAAGTACCTTTAAAAATTAGTTTTATGGGCCTCCTCCTTGTAAAATCTGTTTACACTACTCCATAAACGCATATTTACTTGGGATCAGATGGTGATAATAGTGTCTAATGTTACCATAATAATGAAATCAGCTGTCACTGAGCAAGCATTTCTTATGTGTCAATCAGTGTGCGAAGTGTTTTTATTTTTACTATTTTTATCTATCCCCAGAAGAAGGCAGAAGGCAAGTATTATCACCCACGTTTTCCGTATTGTGAATCTGAGGTTCCAAGAGGCTGGGTGGCCACCCAAGGTCAAACCAGCAATAAATGGTATGGCCAGGAAGTCTACTAACCTCCAAGATTTGTGCTTGTAGTGCTACTCAGCTCCAGAGTTCAACCTTCTCTTTCGGAAACATGGTTTGTGATGTGAGTGGTTAAGGTAAGAATCAAGAGGGAAAAGAGGCTCTGAAAAGTGAAATGCTGTCCCTTAGGGCCCCACGAGTCTCTTGATATGAGGTGCCATACATTCAGAAGGTGCCCCTTCTGGCTAAAACTCTATCCTGTCGTGCTCTATCAGATATAACACTGGTCGACATGAGCTGAGAACAAAGATTCTTATGTTCCTGCCTTCAGCTGGGCAGAGAATATTTTCAGAAAAGTATTGAAAAAGTCAGGCAGATTGGTTTAGTTGCAACTCCTGACTCTTAAGCAATCAAAAAAGGTATTGCTTTCTATTTATTTCTTCTGCACAAAGCACGAATCTTACTCTTCACATGAGTCAGTGGCCAGCGGGAGAAGCCGAGTGGAGGAGTCTTCACCTGGACCGTCTGGTTCAGCAAAGCCCAGTAAGGGCACACTGTCTCCAGCGGAGTGTTGTCAGCCATGCTCCTTGCTCTCACAATTTATGTTCTCTAGGCTTCTCAGGTGACCCTAGTGGTAAAGGACCCACCTGCCAATGCAGGAGACACACGGGAAGCAGGTTTGATCCCTGTGTCAGGAAGATACGATGGAGAAGGGCATGGCAACTGACTCCAGTATTCTTGCCTGGAGAATCCCATGGACAGAGGAGCCTGGCGGGCTACAGTCCACACAGCCCTCCACAGTCAGACATGACTGAAGCAACTTAGCACACATGCATACATCCTCTCCTCAGCTACAAAGATAAACCCCTCAGTACCTCAAGCAACAGAGCCCTGCTAATACCCTGCCCTCATCAGTCTCCATTCAGATGCCAGCCAAACAGCCTCATGGATCAAGGCAGTAAGTTAATAAGTCAGCATCCTTTAGGATGCTTCTTCTTTTAATTGACACAGGGAATTGAAATGACTGCCTTTGAGAAATAGGCAGTGATGTAATATAGCGTATCGTCTACACCTTTGGGACATGCTGACAGTCCTGTTTTCAAACCTGGCCCGCTTGTTTACTTGCTGTGTGACCCAGAGTAAGTCTCTTACTCCCTGACTCTCAGATTTCTCATTTGTAAAAAGGGAAAATTAATCACACCTATTTCCTCAGGCTTCCCTGGTGGCTCAGATGGTAAAGAATCTGCCTGTCAATGCAGAAGATATGGGTTCAATCCCTGGGTTGAGAAGATCCCTGGAGGAGGTCATGGAAATCCACTCTAGTATTCTTGTCTGGAGAATCCTGTGGACAGAGGAACCTGACAGGTTACAGTCCAAAGGGTCACAAAGAGTCAGATGCAACTTAGTGACCAAAACAACAATAGCAATTACCTCTGATAGATGGGAATGTTGTTAGGAGGAAGGGTGTGTGTTTCCATATGGAAGAAGGTCCACAAGCAAACACTTGTGGGTTCTCACCACCGCTCACTTGTCTAACTGGGATGAAGAACTAGGAAGTCATAGCTCAGCAATGTCCTTTTCCTCTTTGGAATCTTCCTGTCTTCTGAGAACCAATGATCTGATTTGCCTTCTGTCATGCAATAAACCGGGCTATTATGGCCCTGCTCATGCCCAAGAGGCCTGGGGATGTCCAGGGCCTCTCTGACCAGGTAGACACCTCTGTCTAATTCTGAAAGAATGCCACTGCCCCTTCTTAAACAGCTCTTTCAGTAATAAAGGCTACATTTTCCTCTCTATCTGCCTAATCCTTTGTGTAACTTGGTTACACAACTTAAGAACTTGGGAGACACTCTAAACTCCCAAAGGAGTTTAAACAAAATAATGTGGATCAAGTGATGAATATGACGCTCTTGGTTCTGTTTGAGAGGTGTAGTCTCAAGGACACGTTCATCTAAGGTGTGCTTTGTGTGATCCAAGAGCTAGCATTCTAATTGATGCAACTATTTTCCGTTATTAACAATCCATAACTGATTATTGAGAATTTGCCAAATTGTGTTTAGCACTGTGTATAGTCCAGTTGTGAGCAAGGGTGAATCTCACCTCCCGCAGAGTCATCAGGCTGTGTGTGTGCTAAGTTGCTTCAGTTGTGTGCGGCTCTGTGACCCTGTGGACCGTAGCTGGCCAGGCTCCTCTGTCCATGGGATTCTCCAGGCAGGAATACTGGAGTGGGTTGCTGTGCCCTTCTCACCAGGCTACTGGTGTGAAAAATGTGTGCATATATATACACCCAGGCAGGAAAGAAACACACTATGGTGGAAAGTTCAGGTGAATTGCTCTGAGAAGCTGCTGTATAGCAGGTACTGTTAACTGTATTTATTCAACAAGAAGGCACTTCATTTCCTTTTTATTATCATGAAATTGATGTAAGGGTTTGAGCGAGCTCCTTTTGTTGGCGCTGGGTCCCACCTCTAAAAATAGAAGAGGCTCATTGAATGACATGTCCCTTAGAGCAGCAGTTCCCCACCTCTTTGGCACCAGGGACCATTTTCACAGAAGAAAAGTTTTTCCATGGCCCTGGGTGGTAGGGGATGATTTCAGGATGATTCAAACGCATTACATTTAATGTGCACTTTATTTCTATTATTATTACATCAGCTCCACCTCAGATCATCAGGCATTAGATTCCTGAGGTTGGGGACCCCTGCCTTAGAGTCTTCTCAGGCTTAAAATGCTCCAGTCCATTCTTTTCCTCTATCACAAGGCACTGCAAGGGCAGAAAGTCAGGGGTGATCCTTAAATAAACCTCACGGTGCCGTGGGGGCTAGGCTACAAGGCACGGGGCGGAAGAGCCCCGCTTCCATGTGCCCGCCTTGCCTCAGCACGGTTCCATTTCATCCAAGGTCATTCCCTGGCACGGGGCGGAAGAGCCCCGCTTCCATGTGCCCGCCTTGCCTCAGCACGGTTCCATTTCATCCAAGGTCACTCCCTAGAAGAGTGATACATGTTTCACCTTGGCGATGGTGACGCCACCCCCATCCTGGGTACTGTCTTCACTCTGTCTAAAGGCAAAGCTAAAACCAGCTTTGAAGAGAAACGGATGTGTCTGTCATCTTGCCCAGGCAAACCATAAGGAGGCAACACCAGATTTTGTCCCCATCTGTACGCAAGCAAAGAGTCACCGGAAACCCCAAGGAGAGCCCTACCTGTGTGCAGAACTTGGCACCTCCAGGCTTCTCACTGGAAGAGGCAGGAGCAGTGGGCTAGGAGGATCACACAGTGTATTCAAAATAGCCCATCCACTTAGGTCAGCAATGGACTCCCTTGCTTCTGAGGCCAAGGTAGGTTGAGAGAAGGAAGAGATAGGGTGATGATCATAGTGATGATTTACTGAGTGCCCACTATGCACCAGTTACTGGTTTAAATGCTTTGTTCTTTTGAATTCTTGAAGCACTATGAAACATCAATTGCTACATTATTATCTTAATTTTACACCTGAGGGAACTGGGGGCACACAGAGTTGCAGTAACTCATTCGAGGTCACACATCTAGCAAATGGCTGAGCTGAGATTGAATTCTTATCTGTCTCCAAACCCTCTGCTCTGTTCTGAGGTTTCACATGACATCCTTCTTATGAGGTCTATGTGTGACAAGACAACTTTCCTCCACTGGCCTCAGTTTTCCTTATCAAAACAATGCTCTTTCCCTCAGTAGAAATGTTATAAACATCTGCTTTCTTCTCTCTATCTTGACAACAGTGCCCGTGTCCAAGGCACTTTCCTCTCTCATCTGAAGTTCATCTTCCACAATGAAGCATGTGGGATATTTCTTAAAAGCGAAAACGGTACTCATCTAACCCGTACTTGAACTCCTCAGTGGCGTAGCCCCTTGAAATGTAAAACAAATGTTTTGCATTTCAGTCCTGTTTTCCCCTCCAGCCTCACCCCCTTGCCACTTTTTAAATATACTTTATTTACTTCTCAGAATAAGTTTCTTCTGCTTCTATTAAATGGCAAAATTTTCCCTTGACCTTGTAACTAAGCATGTGCTGATCCTTCATTCTGATCATGCTCCATCCCTGACGCAGTCCACCTTGATAATTCCAATAATTCTGCTAATTCCGTTACAGCGAGTACTGTGCTTCCCATAATATCCTCTGTTCCTACTTCCATTATATTTGTTGAGTGAATGAAGTAATAAAGAAAGAAACAGACTAGAGAGATTCAGGGTTATCGTAGAAATCAGAATCAAGTCCTGTGGTTACCCTTGTGCTCCAAAGGTTCTTGAAAATTTGAAATACAAAAATGGCTAACAAAGAGGGAATTGCAGCTCATATTAAAGTCACCATTCCTCCCGTCCCACTCATTGGACTCTCGCCTCCTGAAAACCGAAGTCATATGCCTGGATGCAATTGGCTCAGCAGGTGTGCCCTGAGCATGTCACACGGCTAGGTGGATTATTAATGCGTTAATTAATAATTCATTAATAATCCACTTTAAAATACCATAAGTATTTTAGATAACAGAAAATAAGCCCTTTTACCCTTGAATGCACTTTGATGTGTACTGAGAGAAGGAGAGTCTCTCAAAAGCAAGTGAGGGAAAAAAAAAAAAAAAAAAAACTTCCAAGTTTCTTATACCAGGAAAGATTAGAATTTTCAGACTTCATTTCATTAAAAATACTGTGCAGTTTCCAGTCCTCTAAAGACCCTCACTAAATATTAATTGAATGTGAATTGAATTAAGTAGAAATCCTATTTATGACTCTTGTCCTTTTTTCCGTCAGAGGAATTTGGTGAGCAGTAATAGTTGCCTATTGCCTTTTGATAATGAAAATTTCTAGATGTCAGATATATAGAAGGAGGGAAAGACTTGAGATGAGAGATTAGAATTGATTAGATTTGGGTTCAAATCCCAGCTGTGCCTTGAAATGTCTACGTGTCCTCAAAGGACTTATTCAAATGAGTCTTGACTTGCTTGTCTATAAACTGGAGATATTGATACTTATTTTTAGATATTATGATGTATTCTGAGAATAAAACAAATGAATATGTTAAGCTCTAAGTTAGAATCTATATTAAAGAAATCGTTCATCTATCCGTGCGAATCATGTCAACATACTGCCGTGTCAACACATCAACATATTCAGACATCCTCATCTCTCTCTCTTTCTGCATTTAAGTACCTTATTCAAAGTCAGTGACTGTTCTAAGATTCTCTTTCTGGACTAACGTCAGGGAACCAGTGGTTCTATACCAATTCAAAGAATGTTTTTACCTTCTAAATTCTCCAGGTTTCTGAGATCATCAGTCAGTTACATGAGGGATATCATTCTACCTCTGGACTGCAGGATTCCTGAGATTTGGGACTTTTAGTGATAAAATCAGGAAAGTCCCAGATAAACCAGGATAAGTTGGTCATGCTACTTCTTAGCTTTGGCTCAACTGAAAAATAGATTCAAGGGTCCCATAGGAACAAAACTCACTTTAGAGCTCATCACATGGCAGCAAGAACTGAGAGAAGCAAGCATATCCTAAGATTAACTGAATCCAAAAGAAAGGGAACTTCCAGACAAGATGGAAACAGCAACATTTAGTTGCTAATGTTGAACTCTAGTTGTCCAATAGAATAACAGGGCTCACCAAAGCCAGACTCTCATTGTCTTTTTAATCAGGGGAAAAGGGATTAAAAGTTAAAGAAAACGGGGAAAACGAGTTAAAGTTAAAGGGGAAAACGAGTTAAAGAATGAAAGAGGGCCTGGCATTATTCTCTTTTTGAGATATCCCTTCACCCATCTGTAAGGAGCTAGAAAGTAGAATTCTTGGTTAGGTCATTTATGATTCTTCCAAGTTCCTGCATAAGATGAGTTGTGGTGTAAGCATGAATTGGAGACATTAGGAGACTGAGCTTGAATTCTGGCTTCCCATGATCCCCAGCTGTGTGATTTTGGACAAGTCATTTACTTTTTCAAAGTCTTAGATGTTGTAAGGAATTTAATATATAATCTATTTAAAGGAGGTTTGCAAAGTACTGCATGAACATGTTGGTTCATACTATTTAAAGCAGTAGTTCTCACCTGGGGGTAATTTCACTTTCTTCCCACTGGACTTTCAGCAACATCTGGAGGCATTTTGGGTTGTCACGCCTGCAGGAAGGCATGTCAGTGCGCTGTTGGCATCCAGGAGCCAGAGGGTAGGGATGCTACTCAGCTTCCTGCAATACACAAGGCCGCCTTTTCTCACCTCCCAGATAACTGTCCAGACTCAAGTTGCAGAGTGGAGATGCCCTCATTTAAATGTCAATCTGTACCAATTATCTTCTGCTTCAAAGTTTAAAGTGAAAGTGAAGTCACTCAGTCGTGTCCGACTCTTTGCGACCCCATGGACTGTAGCCTACCAGGCTCCTCCGTCCATGGGACTTTCCAGGCAGGAATACTGCAGTGGGTTGCCATTCCTTCTCCAGGGGATCTTCCTGACCCAGGGATCAAACCTGGGTCTCCCGCATTGTAGGCAGACACTTGACCGTCTGAGCTACTGAGCTCTAAGGCCCAAAGTTTAAAGGTGGTATCAAATAAAAACATTTAAGGATATTTTTCTTCCTACATGACCACCCAGTAACAGCCATCAGCAATTAGATCCATCTCTTATTCTCTTTAATGTCATCCATATCGGGGTGAATATATTTGATTCTTCGATCTAATGGCTTTTCAAAAGAAAACATTTGTTCATGTGCATATGTATGTGAGCTTCCTTGGTGACTCAGTGGTAAAGGATCCACCTGCTAGGGTAGGACACTTGGGTTTGATCTTTGGGTCAGGAAGATCCCCTGGAGAAGGAAATGACACCAACTCCAGTATTCTTGCCTGGAAAATCATGGACAGAGGAGCCTGCTGGTGCTAGCGTTGGTCGCTTGCTGCTGCTGCTGCTAAGTCGCTTCAGTCATGTCCGACTCTGTGTGACCCCATAGACCGCAGCCCACCAGGCTCCGCCATCCCTGGGATTCTCTAGGCAAGAACACTGGAGTGGGTTGCCATTTCCTTCTCCAGTTCATGAAAGTGAAAAGTGAAAGTGAAGTCTCAATCCTGTCCAACTCTTAGCGACCCCATAGAACGCAGCCTACCGGGCTCCTCCATCCATGGGATTTTCCAGGCAAGAGTACTGGAGTGGGTTGCCATTGCCTTCTCCAGTTGATTGCTTAGTCATGTCCAACTCTTTGCAACCCCATGGACTGTGGCTCACCAGGCTCCCCTGTCCACGGGATTTTCCAGTAAGAATGCCAGAAGGAGTTGTCATTTCCTTCTCCAGGGAATCTTCTTGACTCAGGGATCGATCCCAGGTCTTCCTCATTGCAAGCAGATCCTTTACCGTCTGAGCCACAGGAAAGCCCCCACTTGCCTGGGAAATCCCATGGACAGAGAAGCCAGGTGCGCTGCAGTCCACAAGGTCACAACAGAGTCGAACACAGCTTCATGACTAAACAACAGCAATATGTGTATATGCCTATGTGTGTGTGTTCATTCTCTTTGAGTATTTTCTGGGTTTCACTATAAAATAACAACTTGTAAAAGATCATAACAGGCCTAAATGACACTGTCCATAACCTCTTACAACTCTTGCACATTTATCAGAACTCATAGAATTTTCACTTATCTTTGATAATTTTAACTTATCCTTGACTTCTCCAGTGGCTCAGACGGTAAAGCGTCTGCCTACATGTGGGAGACCTGATATTAGATGATAATAAAATAGTATCCCCATTTAACGAGTAAACAAACTGGTATCCAGGGATTCATGACTTTCTTAGAATCACAAAGTTATTAGTTGGTGAAGATTTCTGTGTCTCAACACTAGAAAATTTGCAGGTATTTATATGAAGCCAATATAGATATGCATTTGTGCTAAGACTGATTATTTGTTTTGGCTCAGCATTTCAGTTAAAACCAGCAAATGTTTGTTAAGTACCAACACTAAGTTTTGAGAGACCCAGATGACACAATTCCTGCCATCAAATTTTCAGAGACGAGTAAAAAATTTTATTTAAATGTTGTCTGGATATGATAATGTTAAATAAAACTGTGTTGATTTCTAACTTACTAGAAGGAACAGATGTTCAAATGAGTTTGCCTGGAAAACTGTGTCATCACATGAAAAATAATTAAAAGTTAACATAAATAATTAACTCTTTCCAACATAGCATATGTTATACACTGAAATATGCATATATACAGACATATTTTGTATTCTCAGTTGGATTTCAAGGCCCATGAAAGTAGTGACCCTTCTCATATCATATGTTGCCTAACTTATGTTTGGGCTATAATTTAAAGAAAATGCTTGCAGGGAGAGGGGTGGGCAATGGCTGAACATATTGAAAAGATAACTTAGAAAGCCAAGGAAGAACTACATGAATAAAGTAATAATTATATTTAAAGTGTGTGATGGATTATGATTTTAAGGATTTTCTAAGATTAAATGTCACTCTTCCAAATAAGTAGGATGCTCTTTACTGCATTGAATGTATGTATTCTCATTTACAAATTAAATTATCTGTCAACATAGAATGGAGAAGAGCCAGACAAGACAGGCTTGGATTCCAACCCTGTACTTGGAACTTCCCTCACATTTCTCCTGGGACACCAGAGTAGATTCTTCTCTTTGCCTCACTTATAGGACAGAGTTGTTGTGAAAATCTAATAAGAACTCCTCTGTTCACGCTTAGCCATTGAGCTGACCATGTAGTATCCTAAATTGACCTACGTCTCATCCAATTGCCAGTACATTGAGTTCTCCAAGAACTGATGAACTCATCCATCAAGAGCATAACCAACTGAGCTGAAAAGCAATTTTAAACAAGCATCTCTTTAAGAAGGAGATGTAGAAGGAGAAGGCTGGTGGGAAGAGGGGTAAGGGGAGATAAAAACAGACCAGGAAAGGGAGAGGAAACCCCTCCAGTTCTTTGACCCCTCTCCTTTCTCCCTATCAGTCATGCCTAGGCTTTACTTCCTCCCCATAGCTTTGATTCTTGATGCCCACTTTAAAGGATTCCTTTGTCCATAAACTATTTTCATTTCCTTCACCGTGGAACATTCACTGGCCTCTCTGGGAAAACTCTCCTGCACACATCCAAAGATCTTCCTTATTAGCGTTGCCTCTGAATACGACTGCTAAACCCCGGAAGACGGAATGATTGCCCAGTGCTGAGGGTTGAACCTACAATAAATTTATAGTCCCAAACTCCCCTTGAGCCCTCGACACTGAAAGCATTCTTTCATGTTTCCAATTCGCACTGCTCCTCTCAGGCTCTCTCCTTTGCAACTGTCTCACCACCTCCTTTTGGGTCTGGGAGTTCCATCAATTCTTTCTTTGCTCTCCACAGATAAACCCCCCTTTATAATAGGAGCCAGCACTGGGGAATTCCTTCAACATTCTCACACAAGTCTTCAAGATAAGCTGCCTATTCATCCTCTGTTCCTCCTATCACACAAAACATTCATTTATGTCTCTCCCTTACTATCTAAAGATAATTCCTTCATCAGAGTTCTGGTGAACTCCAGAACTTTGAGCAATCACCTCCCTATTATGTGTCAGCAACCTCAGCCCTCTTGCTCCCATGAACTGCTCCCATCAGCAGTAGAGTTCAGTTCACTCATGTTAAGATATTTAAATTTCTCTCAGATTAACAAGTTACAAAGAAGACTAAATCTAGGTCTCTTTTCAAATACTAACATATTTTTTTCTTTTCTTTGCAACCAAACTTCTATAAAAGTTGTCTATACTTCTAATCTCTCCCTTTCTCTTCCTCCATTTTCAGTTCTACACATTATACCATCTACCTTCCTTCCCGTCATTCATTTCTCATCTGAATGACATGCCAATGTGTAATTTGCAATTCACGAATACTGGCTGATGAATCAAACTTGCTTTGCCCCACCTCTCCACTATCTAATTATCCAGTTCATCAACAACTTCACTGCTGATGAATCCCGTAAACGTTTCTCATTCCTCATATAAATGGTCATTCACAGCTTATGATATTGCTGTCACCGTGTCTCCTGACATCCTCTTCTCTTTCTGTAATAGCTCTATTCTGATACAATTCCTGCATCATAAAATTTACCTTTTAAAAGTACAATTCAGTGTTTTTTAAATATATTTGCAGAGTTATGTAATAGTAGCCACTATCTCGGAGAAGGCAATGGCACCCCACTCCAATACTCTTGCCTGGAAAATCCCATAGACGAGGAGCCTGGTAGGCTGCAGTCCATGGGGTCGCAAAGAGTCAAACACAACTGAGATACTTCACTTTCACTTTTCACTTTCATACATTGGAGAAGGAAATGGCAACCCACTCCAGTGTTCTTGCCTGGAGAATCCCAGGGATGGAGGAGCCTGGTGGGCTGACGTTTATGGGGTCACACAGAGTCGGACACGACTGAAGCGACTTAGCAGCAGCAGCAGCAGCAGCAGCCACTATCTAATTACTGAACATTTACATCACTTCAAAGAAATTTCATATCCTGTAGCAGTAATTTCTAATTCCCTTCCCCTACCCAGTCCCAGTCAACCACTAAGCTACTTTATTTCACTTTTTTTTTTGGTCTATTCTGGATATTTTAAGTAAGTGTAACTATTCAATGTGATATTTGGTTACTGGCTCCTTCTACATAAAATAATACTTTCAAGGCTAATTCATGCTGTAGCATTTCAGTATATCATTCTTTTGTGGCTAAATAATGTTCTGTTATATGGATATACCACATTTTGCTTATTCATTTATCTGTTGATGGATATTTGTTTTGGCTACTTTTTTGGCTGCTATGTATAATTATGCTGTGAATATTTGTGTACAAGTTTTTATGTGGGAATATATTTTCATTTTTCTTGGGTATATTCCTAAGAGATAAATGTGCATTCAGATATTTTGCCTGTAAGTTATGTTATCTGTCTTTTTACTATTGAGTTGTAATAAATTTTTATTTATTTTGGATGTAAGTCCTTTATCATAAAAATAATTTTAAAATATTTTCTATTATGTGGATTGTCTTTTCACTTTCTTGATGATGCCCTTGAAGCAAAAAGGTTTTAAACTAGATAAAGTCCAGTTTATCTACTTATTCTCTTTTCATTTATACTTTTGGTGTCATATCTAAGAAAGGTTTGTTTAATTCTAAGGTATAAATATTTAATACTATGTTTACTTTTAAGAATTCTCTAGCTTACTTTCTGATATTCAAGTCTATGATCCAGTTGAGTTAATTTTTTCATATTGTGAGGGGTCCAACTTCTTTCTTCTCCTTGTGACAACAAATAGTTGTCACAGCACTATTTGTTGAAAAGACTATTCTTTTCTTGTGGTTTCTCTGAGCAATCTTATCAACAATTAATTAACTGCAAATATAAGGATTTATTTCTAGGCATTCAATTACTATAATAAATGAAATTATTTTCTTAATTTTCTTTTTGAAATGTTGATTGTTAGTGCATAGAATACAATTGATTTTTTTGCATATTGATCCTGTATCCTGTAGCTTTGCTGAACTTACTTATTAGTTTTAATACTTGTTTGTGGATTCCTTGTGTGTGTGTGTGTTAGTCACTCAGTCGGGTCTGACTCTTTGCAACCCCATGGACTGTAGCCCACCAGGCTCCTCTGTCCACGTGATTCTCCAGGCAAGAACACTGGCGTGGGTCGCCATTTCCTTCTCCAGGATTCCTTAGAATTTTCTGTATAAATAATCATGTCATCCACAAATAGAGATAGTTTCATTTTATTCTTTCTAGTTTGGATGACTTTTTTTTCCTTTTTTGACCAACTGACCTAATTAGGACCTAGAGCAACAGATAGAAATAGTGAGAAGGAGCGTCCTTGTTTCTGATCCTAAGATTTCAGTATTTCACTATTAAGCATGGTATTAGCCATGGATTTTTCTGAAATGCATTTTAATGTTGAAAAGTTTCTTTCTATCTATAGTTTTTGAGTTGTTTTATGATGAAAGAGTATCGAATTTTGTCCAGTCATTTTAAAGTTTGTACTGAAATGATAACATGGTTTTTGTCCTTTATTAGTATGGTATGTTATCTTGATTGGTTTTTTAGAAATTAAAACAACCTATATTTCTGGAGCCTTTTGTTGTTCAGTCACTAAGTCGTGTCTCTTGTGACCCCGTGGACTGCAGCACCCCAGGCTTCCCTCTCCTTCACTGTCCCCCAGAGTTTGCTCAGATTCATGTCCATTGAGTTGCTCATCCTCTGCCACCCTCTTCTCCTTTTTGCTTTCAGCCTTTCCCAGCATCAGGGTCTTTTCCAATGAGTCGGCTATCTTTAGGTCAGGTCACATAAAGACAAGCCCTGTGAATGGGTATTCCAGGGAGCTTCCAAACAAATCAAATAGTATTAATTCTCTGAGAATGGGGCTTTTGGGAGATTCCTAAACTCTGACTTTTCTAGATTGTGCATTTCACAGCCACCTTGATTATGAGTCTGTTGGTTTTCATGGCTATGGTTTGGGAAGGAAAAAGATAGCTATATGGCACGTTAAAATGCCACAAAGCTGCTTACTATTGTTACTGAGGTTCAGCTGCTTTCCTTCAACAAAAACTCCTCAGATTATTGCAAGCTTTTGGTTAATATCTAGCATTCTGCAAAGGTTGGTTTTGACAATTGTTTCAGCGTTCTCCTTGCTTGGATGTAGGAGTGGATTTTCAGAGGTCTCTGCCTTGCCATTCTGGAAGTACTCCTTTTTATAATTTCCTCGTATCTCTCTGGCTTCTCTAAGGAACTTTGAAGGCATTCTTCTTAATATACCTGACCCATTACTATTTGTTTCTTTTTTAGAGTTCTGTATTGGATTCTCCTTCCTGCTCTCACATCTTCCATCACTTCCTCAGATGTCCTGAGCCATTGCTATGGTTTCACTAGCATCACCATGCTGGCAGCTTCACATTCTTAACCCCAACTCCAATACTTGTACTGAGTATTATAGCACCCCCATGCCTCTAGCTTTCTATCAATATGTTTTGGAAGGCCTATAGACATCTCAAACCCAATCTATCCCAACTAAATATATCGTTAACCATTTTCTCCCACCTCATCTCTGTTACTACTACAGACACAGCCAAGAAAACCAACAGTCACCCTTGACACGTTCCTTTATTTAACCCCTCCAGCAAATCAAATGACCTTTTTATCTGGCCATCCCATTTACATGCTTCTTGGTCATGTTACCTCCTTTCTGGCTCCTTGTTGCCTTTAGAATTGAATCCGAGTGCCTTCCTGGGGTCTACAGAGAACTTCAGGATTTGGAATTCTGTCATCCTCTCTAGTATAATTTCTCCCTATTCTCCCAGGCAGCTTACATTTTTCTCCCATTGTATTTTACACAGGCTATTGCAAGAGAAATCCTGTGTGTTTTCACTAATTCTCACTTTTTTTTTTTTTTTTTTCTTATGCTACCTTGAGTTGAATTCTGTTACTTGCAATCAGAGTATCTTAAATAATGTGCTAAGCTTCTCAGTGTAGCTACAGCATGTCACCTAGCTTTACTTGTTCTTCGAACTTCACTCATCAATGTATCTACCCTCTTACTCAGCTGATCAGATTGCTCTGATACCCAGTGTTGGCCATGCTTTTCCGGTCCATCTTCCTGACAGATTTTACCAGCAAAACTCTTTAATCTCTGCTTATAGAATGCTGAGAGATTAGTACCACCCATTATTTCAGCCCCTGAAGAGACAGTTTCTCTCTGTTTCTCTTTTTTTCTTCTCTCCTCTCAAATAGAATTCCCCTTCTCATTGCTTATCTCAGGAGAGGGGGAAAATATGAATATTTACTAGCTAAAATGTATATCTAGTATATGAAATATATTGTCCTTGAGGCAAAACCCTTTTGGGTACTTTGATCTCTTCTGCATCTAATAGATTATATAACCGCTTTGAAAATTTTAGAATCAAGTAGAATGGTTATTCTTTATTCTACCTCTGGGGGAGTTTAGATCCTGGGTTCCTTCTTTGTTTAAATCCATGTGAAGCGGTCATGGGGGCATCTCAAGATGTAACACACGGTGAGTCTGGGTCTGACCAGCATGGGCTGTAACCTTCTTTTCCTTTTACTTGCTGATTTCTGACCTTGATACAGTTCTCCAACCACTTAATCTCAGTTTCTTCTTCTTCTTTATTTTTTTTTTAATATATATAAAATGGGGGCAATTCAGTCCAAATTCCAAATGATTGGTAGAGCTAATTGTGTGAATGGATGTGAAAAGTCCAGCCCTGGATCTTGTCAATGGTAGCCACTCAATAGATGGCTGTTCAGCTTACTAGCATTAACATGACTACCCAGCCTGCACCCTCTGTTCTGTTAACAGATTTCAGCCCTCTAATCTTTTGTTTCTTCATCCTAATCCTTCATTTCCTCTGACTGTTCCTTTTTGGTTCCGAGCAAACAGGCCACTCGTATCTGGATCTGGCAGACTCTGAAATCTCTGCTTGGCTTTGTCAGGCAAGTTCAGGCATGTACAGACATGTCCACAAGTTTCTCAGAAGGTTGACTTTGCCAAAGCCAGAGCATCACTCCCCCTCCCTTCCCACTGGGTTCGGTGCTCCAAGCCATTGGACATCATGTTGTGCTTTCGAAACTCCAATATTTACACAGAGTCTGTGTCTCTGATTTACCCAGTGTCCAGCTGCTGATACTTATCTTGAAATTTCTAAGTGCAAGACTGCAATCAAAGTGTCAGGGCACAGAAATGAACAAATAAAGATGTTTGGGGACTGCCTCCTTTTCTCATGCAATTTGCAAATTTTTCTTGGCTTGCATAATCAGAGGTGGCTGGGACCCTGGGCCCCTTCATTCCTTGGCCCAGTGGTACAGCACATGGCAATGTTACAAATACAGGAGCTGGATATGCAGGAGGGGGCCTCAGCCCTGCTAGGAAAGCGTCCACCTCTGTGCCTCCCAGACAGCGTTGACGCATTCAGACAAGCTGGGCAAAGAACGTACAGTCTACATTCCCTGGCCTTTGAAGGGAAGATGTTGCAATGTACAGGCACTTGGAGTGTTTGCCTAATTCATCAAAACATTCACATTTGCTAGTAATACAATGCATCTATGATGAGAAGGACCCAGGGGGAGCTCTGTGGATTCAGGGTAGAATGGCTCATGTCTCTTAATTTCTACCATTCGGCGCAGCTTTGAAGCAGCCTTCCCTTCATTCAAGAAAGTGTTGCAGTGTTGTTTAAAAGGCATGGGACTTTGGAACCAGATGGATCTGTGGCTCAGACGTGCTAGTTGTGGGATCTTGGGCAAGATACGCTTCCTAAATTCTCTTCTCTCATCTGGAAAGTAAAGGCAGTGAAGCTAAACTCAGAGCTTTTATGATGATGCTTTGAGATAATGTGTAGCGCTTTACCGGGGAGCAGACACAGCGAGTGCTATTAATGCGTTTATCATTCACTTGCTTTTTTAAGTACCTACCATGTACCAAGCACTCTGCCGGGCCCAAAGCTTTCTTCTTCCACCTTAGAGATGACTGAAAATCTGAATGACAGTTGGGAAACAAGGGGAAACATATTTCAAAAGAGAAAAAGAAGACTTGAGTTTCATGCCGGTATCACCTCTGACTAATCTCCATGGTCTTAGACGAAAGACCTCTCTGTAAACCTCAGTTTCCTCTGCTGTAAAGCAAATTGATTATTACTATTCAGAAAGCCAATGGAACAATGTAATAACAACAACAACAACATTATTATTATAACTAGTGTTAATACAGAGCTTATTAGTTTCCTTCCTAAGCAATTTTAATTCACTGCTTTATTTGAACATTACAGTATCTCTGGGAAGACTTATTATACAGCTTTTACAAATGGAAGGACCAAGGGACACAGGATTTAAATGGCTTGTCCACAGCTAGCAATCAGAAAGCAGCCGGTCTGGCTCCACAGTCTTTTCTTTCAGTCATCATATTTTGTATTAGGTAGACTCTAAAACCTTTATAAATTTGGAGATTTATTATTACCACTCTGGAAAAGTCTACCTAGTGAACTACATTTTGCTTCTGTCATTGCAGGATCCAACATGCTTCTTCTCAAAGAAACTGAGACAATTGCTCTACAGTGTATTTTCACCAACATGTTTACACATAGAAACACTGAAATAGTTTACAGTCAACATATACACACAGAGCTACCATCTAGATTCTGCAACAAGCGTTTTACTATACTTGCCTTATCACGTACGTATCTAGCCGTCTGTAGACCTCCCCCTCTGTCAGTCCATCTGGCTCCCGATACATTTTCAAACGATTTGTAGTCATCACCGCAACCTTACTCAACTTCTCCAGTACGCATAGCATTATTCAAAACTTAATACGCTTTATGACTTTTCTTTTCCAAAATGTGTTTCAGGTTCCATATCTGGGATGGCTATTCGGGAACCTGAGAAAATCATTAAACTAACATCAAACCGTGGGATAGTTTCCTTTTCACAATATGATTGCATTGCTGTTGTTGTTGTGACAGCTCTCGTTGATTTGCACACCTGCATTTGTAACACTAAGGGCCAGTCTGCTCTGGGGCTGCTTTCTTCCCTGCTCAGACCTTCCACTTCATCCCAGACATAATGACTCCTGCTCAGTTTTTCCCACTCCCACCCTCACCCTCTTGTGCCCAAATCCAACCACAGTTTGCTCTCTGCCAGACCTCCATATATCCAGTGGCATTCCAGTGCTGCCACAGCATTCCGCATGGAATCCAAGTATCTGTCTGACCCAGCCAATTATTACAATAACACCTTATATTTAGTTAGTGCTGGTTCATTATTTCATTCAGTAAGTATTTATCAAAAGCCGATTTAACCAGGTGACCAGGAGAGGGAGAAGCAGAGAGTGGACCGTGGGCACAGAGGAACAAAGGAATTAAATCAATCAGCATACAGTTATTGCATGACTTCTGTGTACCCAGAATCACCATCAAGGAGTTCATCATCAAGTTGAAGGAAGAAAAAACAAAAGCTCAAGAAATAATTGGAGACCAGCCATAGATGGAGAAGCAAGCAAAAGGTGTAAGCAGTCATGTATGTCTTTGAGTGTGAATATCTGCCAAAGAGATGTAGAATAAGGATTTGGGATTTCTGGAGAGAAATGAGGCTGTAAATACATACTGGGTACACCCTGGGCCATGCACTATTGGAGGGACAAAAGAAGGCTTTTTTGAATAGGGATAAGAATTGTGTTGGGCAATTGTTAACATATCTTATAATGTGTAGAGGAGTTGAATGATAATGTCAAATACTTAGAGCTGGAAGGACTGGCCACAAGGATAGATTCTATGGAATTAAAAGATGGCCATGTGGCAGCACCGAGACTGCTTCAAGAACTGTCAGGGCTGAAATTGTTAGGCAACATTCTAGAAGTGCTAAAGACAAAGCTGAGGGCTGTCGTTGAACCTGGCCCTTGATTGGCACTGCCTTTAGCACGCATGATTGCTTTGAGTAATAATTTTTAAAAGAAAGAATAAAGCATTCTTTAGGGCAAATTAATTTTTTGAATTTATGTGTGCTTTCTTTCAGCAAGTTAAAAACCTACCTCATTTCACCAATCCCAGACACACAACTTGGAGAGCAGAGTGCAGACTGGATTTTGTGTGTGTATTAAAGTTGCTCAGTCATGTCCAACTCTTTACTACCCCATGGACTATAGAGTCCATGAATTCTCCTGGCAAGAATACTGGAGTGGGTTGCCCTTCCCTTCTCCAGGGGATCTTCCTAACCTGGCGATCAAAGCCGGGTCTCCCACATTGCAGACGGATTCTTTCCCACTGAGCCACCAGGGAAACCCACTTAGATTTTGGCTCCCACTAACACTCACCTTCTCAGCCATGATAGCCCTGTCCATATTTCCAAACAACATGACTAGGAGAGAAGAGAGAGAAATTTATCTTGATACACCAGAAAAGTGGGCTTCCCTGGTGGCTCAGTGGTAAAGAATCCACCTGCCAAGTGGGAGATGAGGGTTCAATTCCTGGGTCAGGAAGATCCCCTGGAGAAAGAAATGGCAACCCACTCCAGAATTCTTGCCCAGGAAATCCCATGGGCAGAGGAGCCTGGTGGGCTACAGTCCATGGGGTTGTGAAGAGTCGGACATGACTGAGCAACTACACAGAAACAAAACAATATCACCACCGAAAAGAGTCAGTGGGTCCCATCAGGGGTATTCAGGGAGTGCAAATGTCTCTCTGGGTGGTTGTGGAGTGAGATGAAGATATTGCAAAACCTCCAGTGCCCTCTCCATCTCCAGCATTTGGGGGCTGAGACTGTACTCTATGGTGACCTCAGTTCTCCCCACATTACACTATCCTTTGTAAATAAACAGGGTCACATTAATCCCTCCATTCAGTTCAGTCACTCAGTCATGTCAGATTCTTTGCGACCCTATGGGCTGCAGCACACCAGGCTTCCCTGTCAATCACCAACTCCCAGAGCTTGCTGAAATTCATGTCCATCGAGTCAGAGATGCCATCCAAATATCTCATCCTCTGTCATCCCCTTTTCCTTCTGCCTTCCATCTTTCCCAGCATCAGGGTCTTTTCCAATGAGCTGGCTCTTTGCCTCAAGTGGCCAAAGTATTGGCGCTTCAGCTTCAGCATCAGTCCTTCCAGTGAATATTCAGGACTGATTTCCTTTAGGATGCGCTGCTTGGATCTCCTTGCAGTCCAAGAGACTCTCAAGAGACTTCTCCAACACCACAGTTCAAAAGCATCAATTCTTTGGCATTCAGCATTCTTTTGGCCCAACTCTCACATCTATACATGACTACTAGCTTTGACTAGACAGACCTTTGTCAGTAAAGCGTCACCATGCCTTCCTGTAATTTCCCAGCACCCCCTCTTTTATGTTGGAAATTGATAAGTCCACTTGGAAAGGGACTCAGCACTTCCAAGTGTTCTGTTGTACGAGCGTGGTCCTGGGGCTGGAACGTCCAGATGCTCTGCATTTTCAGGCATCTTTAAAATGCCCAGATTTAACTATGATCTCCCCCAGAGTGATGAAGAGCATATTTGCACCCATTCTGTGCCATGTTTCATCTCCTGGGCACTGCGGATGCCCTCTTTGTACTTTTGTGCCTCCCAAAATCCTTGAATAAATAGCTCCTTCAATTTTAGTCCCTGGACCATGCCAGACACATCATAGGCACCGAGTTGTTCTCACCATTCCTCTTTCCCTGCAGCCTTCCCCATTCCACCCCCTCTAACGAGTGCAAACTACACATATAAATAAACATGCACCCAGCCAGCTCTCCAGACATGTATGAATCCCAGTGTCAGTCTCAGCTTGGGCTCATATTGCTACATAGTAAATCTATCATGAGTATTTGTGAAATCCTCAGAGGATGTCCAACTGAACTGAGTTCTTGGGATACATTTTAGATGGCAAATCATTGGACCCTGCTGTGTGGAAATGCAGTCAAATAAGGACAAGTTTACTTTTGAAACATAACTTTGAGGGTTTTTTTTTGGTTGTTGTTGTACAAAATAAAGCAGTCTCATTTTAAACATTTAAAAATACAAACAAACATGAAAGAAAAATAATGACTGAAAAGTCCCACTATCCAAGACAAGATATCTGCTAATTATTGATTTGTATCATTCCAGGACTTTCCATAATTTTTTTTTAACTAGGTCAGAAGTTTGAGACGTACAAGTTATTTCTAACATTTTGCCATTGCCAATCATGAACGCTCTTATAATGGTATCTTTGTGGAGATCCCTGATTATTACCTTAGAATAAATTTCCAGAAGTGAAATTAGTGCCACAGACCTCTGCGGTAGGTCATCTGGAAAGTTATGCCAGCTTTGACATCAAATGTATCCCAAATCCCAGAACTGTTCATCAATTCCACCTCTACTATTTCACTCCATGCCCCCGTACAGCTTGTCCCCTTTCCCCTAATCCATGACCCTAGAACAGACCCCTTAGTGAACCACTGTGGTTCACCTGCCCCTAATCCACCAGCCTAGTCTGTCTGCCCCTGGTCCATCTCCCTAGAACAGCTCCCCCTAGTGCATCGCTCTAGCTGACCTTCCCCCAGATCCATCACCCTAGTCTGTCCCTCCTTGGTCCATTACCCTAGAACATCTCCCCTAGTCCATCCCCCTCAATTTTATTCCCCTCCGTTCCATCAACCTGGTCTATCTCCTCCTTAGTCCATCATTCCAGAGGATCTCCCCCTAATTCATCCCCCCAGTCCCCCTGCCCCCTAATCCATCATCCTTGTCCATCTTCCCCGAGTCCATGCCCCCCACAATCCAGCACCCTCATCTGTCTCTCCCTAGTCCGTCTCCCCAGAACATCCCTTCTTGTCCATCACCCTAGTCTCTTTTTTCCTCTTTACTGCTATAGTTTGATACTTGGTTTCCCAGTTTCTACTTTGAGCAATTTAGATTTTCCCCCGCAGAATAAGACATCTTATAAATGTAAAGGCAGATCATGTTAATCTCCTACACCTAGAGCACTTGGGATCAAGTCCCTATCATGGCTTTCAAAGCTTCAAAGTTCTCAAGGTCTCTGTCTTACCTGTTTCTACAGGGTCCTACCTGTGTCTCCAGCTGCTCCTTGCTACCCTGTCCCCACAGACACAGTCCTCTCCAGCTTAACTGGCCCTCCCACCATTCCCTGAATGCAACATTCCTGCCTCAAGACTCTTTTCTCTTTCAGAAACTCTTCATCCAGATCTTTCTAGGAGCCTCTCCATTAATTCACTCCAAAATAGTTTACCACCCATCACTCTCTTTCCTCCCGCACTTCCAGACTCACCCTGTCAACGCCCTGCTTTATTTTCACCACAGCATAAGTCCTCTTATCATAGTATAAATGTACTTTCCTATCATCCTACACTAGAATTTTTAGTTTCATAAATCCTTCATCACCATGCTCCAAAAAACTAGAAATACCTGCCTTCCTAGATGTTCAATAATAAACATAAATTGACTGTATAGATGAAAGAATGAATGTATTCTTCTATTCAAGTGTATGCAGCAAGTTAAAGCTTTGGATGCCTGTTGCCAGAATGGCCTTCAAAAAAACAGTATATCTTACCTCTGCTCTCACTAGCTGAAAATTAAAGGGGATAGTTTTAGCTTGATGTACCCAGATTACTTTCATATTTATTTTCTTAACATCTCCATGAAATAATGTTCTTAAAAGTGTTATTGGTTACGAAAGAAGTATGTCAGATATTACATCTCACTATAACTTTCCCTAGAAAATGACTCAAAATAAGTGTAATATAAAACTCTCTGAAGAATAAGCAGATTTTCCCCCATAATTAAACTTCCTTCTTTATGCTTGTAAAGTATTTGTGCATAAAGGGGGCAAATGAAAAGTGAAAAGGGTCGAAGTGGGTAAAGCTTAAGAGAGTCTGTTATATAAGAAAACTCTTGCTCTCTAGAATCAGACCTCAGTTCAGTTCAGTCGCTCAGCAATGTCTGACTCTTTGCAACCCCATGAATTGCAGCACGCCAGGCCTCCCTATCCATCACCAACTCCTGGAGTTCACTGAGACTCACGTCCATGGAGTCAGTGATGCCATCCAGCCATCTCATCCTCTGTTGTCCCCTTCTCCTCCTGCCCCCAATCCCTCCCAGCATCAGAGTCTTTTCCAATGAGTCAACTCTTCACATGAGGTGGCCAAAGTACTGGAGTTTCAGCTTTAGCATCATTCCTTCCAAAGAAATCCCAGGGCTGATCTCCTTCAGAATGGACTGGTTGGATATCGTTGCACCCCAAGGGACTCTCAAGAGTCTTCTCCAATACCACAGTTCAAAAGCATCAATTCTTCAGCATTCAGCTTTCTTCACAGTCCAACTCTCACATCCATACATGACCACAGGAAAAACCATAGCCTTGACTAGACGGACCTTTGTTGGCAAAGGAATGTCTCTGCTTTTGAATATGCTATCTAGGTTGATCATAACTTTCCTTCCAAGGAGTAAGCCTCTTTTATTTTCATGGCTGCAGTCACCATCTGCAGTGATTTTGAAGCCCCCAAAAATAAAGTCTGACACTGTTTCCACTGTTTCCCCATCTATTTCCCGTGAAGTGATGGGACCGGATGCCATGATCTTCGTTTTCTGAATGTTGAGCTTTAAGCCAACTTTTTCACTCTCCACTTTCACCTTCATCAAGAGGCTTTTTAGTTCCTCTTCACTTTCTGCCATAAGGGTGGTGTCATCTGCATATCTGAGGTTATTGCTATTTCTCCTGGCAATCTTGATTCCAGCTTGTGCTTCTTCCAGCCCAGCGTTTCTCATGATGTACTCTGCATATAAGTTAAATAAGCAGGGTGATGATATACAGCCTTGACGTACTCCTTTTCCTATTTGGAACCAGTCTATTGTTCCACGTCCAGTTCTAATTGTTGCTTCCTGGCCTGCATACAGATTTCTCAAAAGGCAGGTCAGGTGGTCTGGTATTCCCATCTCTTGAAGAATTTTCCACAGTTTATTGTGATCCACGCAGTCAAAGGCTTTGGCATAGTCAATAAAGCAGAAACAGATGTTTTTCTGGAACTCTCTTGCTTTTTCGATGATCCAGCGGATGTTGGCAATTTGATCTCTGGTTCCTCTGCCTTTTCTAAAACCAGTTTGAACATCAGGAAGTTCATGGTTCACATATTGCTGAAGCCTGGCTTGGAGAATTTTGAGTATTACTTTACTAGCATGTGAGATGAGTGCAATTGTGTGGTAGTTTGAGCATTCTTTGGCATTGCCTTTCTTTGGAATTGGAATGAAAACTGACCTTTTCCAGTCCTGTGGCCACTGCTGAGTTTTCCAGATTTGCTGGCGTATTGAGGGCAACACTTTCACAGCATCATCTTTCAGGATTTGAAATAGCTCAACTGGAATTCCATCACCTCCACTAGCTATGTTCGTAGTGATGCTTTCTAAGGCCCACTTGACTTCACATTCCAGGATGTCTGGCTCTAGGTGAGTGATCACACCATCATGATAATCTTGGTTGTGAAGATCTTTTTTGTACAGTTCTTCTGTGTAGTCTTGCCACCTCTTCTTAATATCTTCTGCTTCTATTAGGTCCATACAATTTCTGTCCTTTATCGAGCCCATCTTTGCATGAAATGTTCCTTTGGCATCTCTAATTTTCTTGAAGAGATCTCTAGTCTTTCCCATTCTGTTGTTTTCCTCTATTTCTTTGCATTGGTCGCTGAGGAAGACTTTCTTATCTCTTCTTGCTATTCTTTGGAACTCTGCATTCAGATGTTTATATCTTTCCTCTTCTCCTTTGCTTTTGACTTCTCTTCTTTTCACAGCTATTTGTAAGGCCTTCCCAGACAGCCATTTTGCTTTTTGCATTTCTTTTCCAAGGGGGTGGTCTTGATCCCTATCTCCTGTACAATGTCACGAACCTCATTCCATAGTTTATCAGGCACTCTATCTATCAGATCTAGGCCCTTAAATCTATTTCTCACTTCCACTGTATAATCATAAGGGATTTGATTTAGGTCATACCTGAATGGTCTAGTGGTTTTCCCTACTTTCTTCAATTTAAGTCTGAATTTGACAATAAGGAGTTCATGATCTGAGCCACAGTCAGCCCCTGGTCTTGTTTTTGCTCCCTGTATAGAGCTTCTCCATCTTTGACCGCAAAGAATATAATCAATCTGATTTCGGTGTTGACCATCTGGTGATGTCCATGTATAGAGTCTTCTCTTGTGTTGTTGGAAGAGGGTGTTTGTTATGAACAGTGCATTTTCTTGGCAAAACTCTATTAGTCTTTGCCCTGCTTCATTCCGTATTCCAAGGCCAAATTTGCCTGTTACTCCAGGTGTTTCTTGACTTCCTACTTTTGCATTCCAGTCCCCTATAATGAAAAGGACATCTTTTTGGGTGTTAGTTCTAAAAGGCCTTGTAGGTCTTCATAGAACCGCTCAACTTCAGCTTCTTCAGCATTACTGATTGGGGCATAGACTTCGATTACTGTGATATTGAATTGTTTGCCTTGGAAACCAACAGAGATCATTCTGTCGTTTTTGAGATTGCATCCAAGTACTGCATTTCTGACTCTTTTGTTGACCATGATGGCCACTCCATTTCTTCTGAGGGATTCCTGCCCTCAGTAGTAGATATAATGGTCATCTGAGTTAAATTCACCCATTCCAGTCCATTTCAGTTCGCTGATTCCTAGAACGTCGATATTCACTCTTGCCATCTCTTGTTTGACCACTTCCAATTTGCCTTGATTCATGGACCTGACATTCCAGGTTCCTATGCAATATTGCTCTTTACAGCATCAGACCTTGCTTCTATCACCAGTCACATCCACAGCTGGGTATTGTTTTTGCTTTGGCTCCATCCCTTCATTTTTTCTGGAGTTATTTCTCCACTGATCTCCAGTAGCATATTGGGCCCCTACTGACCTGGGGAGTTTCTCTTTCAGTATCCTATCATTTTGCCTTTTCATACTGTTCATAAAAACTAGTCAATCTAATCACACTAGGACCACAGCCTTGTCTAACTCAATGAAACTAAGCCATGCCCGTGGGGCAATCTAAGATGGGCGGGTCATGGTGGAGAGATCTGACAGAATGTGGTCCACTGGAGAAGGGAATGGCAGACCACTTCAGTATTCTTGCCTTGAAAACCCCATGAGCAGTATGAACAGAATCAGACCTATCTGAATTCAAATTCTAGTACCATTATTTACTCACTGAACAACCAGAAAAATTTCTTAATATCTCGTTGAAACACAACGTACTCATCCTATAGTATGGAGATAATCATAACTTCCCTTTCTGAGTTGCAATTAGAATTGAATAGAACACCAGGCAGAGTTATTTTATTGAGCACATCTGGAACAGGGTCTCCTGCACTCCATAAATGAAAGTTATTTTTAATCTACATCCTTGTAATATTGGTGACTTCAGCTGTTCATTATGAAACCTTGAGGGAAAAGGACACCATGAAGTACAAGAACTGTCCTCCAGTATGAGAAGAGTCATTTTTGTGAAGGAAGGATATGCCTTTAGGAAAGAACTAAAGTTGCAGTTTAACAGACCCTGGGCACCACAGGAACTAGATCTGTCCAGCAGATAATGAGACGTGTCATGAAGCAGCGCACCCCTGCAGTCCTCAAGAAAAGGCTCGGATGACACTCATGGGGAAACTTTGACACTGGATAATGTCACCTCTGATCTGTCCTCAATGCTTGAAGTTCCTCTGTCAATGCATCTCTCTGTTTTGCTTGTCAATGCCATAGGCATTTAAAGGAAGAATTTTCCTAAGGCTTCTAAGACCATGCCTCTCTGTTTCCTTCAACACTGATACAGAAACTTGGTGTTGGGCACTCACGGGCAATTATGAGAGAAAATGTACCCCAACATTCTTTGTATCTTCGTTGACAAGGAGTGTGAACTTGCCAGTTTTCTATAGAAAACTCTTGTTTACTAATTTGCAGCTGCAAAGTCTATGGCTGTCAGCAAATTACAATAAGAATTAAATAACTTCTTTTATTATGATACTCACTAAGGAGATCCAACCCATTGTCCACTCTTTCTTCTTCTTTAACACCTTCCCTTGTGTAGTACTAAAGTCAGAGAGCTAGACAGTTCATGGTTGAACACTTAACAGAAATAGAGGAGTTACTGGTATCTTCCCATTGAATTGTAGTTTTGGGTTTTCTCCAGAATGGCTTACGTATACCTACACATTAGCGCTATATTAAAACATCACCAGAGTTTACCTAGCCTTCTCAACCAAAACATGTGCTATATAGCTCCAGCCCCTATAAAACTCTTGCTTACTGAGTAAGTTGACTCTCTCCATCTCCAAGAATCATGATTAAGAGTTTAGGCTTTTTTTGGATGCTTTTTAAAAATACTGGATTGGGTAGAGCTCATTTACAATGATATGTCAGTCTCAGGTGTAGAGCAAATGATTCATTGATACATATACATAGGTTTATTCTTTTTTAGATTATTTTCTCATGTAGGTTATCACAGAATATTAAGTAGAGTTTGCCGTGCTATACAGTAGATCCTTGTTGGTTATCTATCGTATATATAGTAGCATGTGTGTGTTCCTCCGAGCTCCTAATTTATCCCAACTCCCTCTCACATGGTTTCCTTTTGATAACCATAAGTCTGTTTTCAATACCTGTGAGTCTATTTCTGTTTTGTAAATAAGTTCACTTGTATCTTTAAACATTTTTTAAATTAGATTCTACATACGAGTGACATCACATGATATTTGTCTTTCTCTAAGAGTGCAGTGGGATGTTCATGGATTGGAAAAATCAATATAGTAAAAATGAGTATACTACCCAAAGCAATTTATAGATTCCATGCAATCCCTATCAAGCTACCAACAGTATTCTTCACAGAGCTAGAACAAATAATTTCACAATTGGTATGGAAATACAAAAAACCTCGAATAGCCAAAGCTATCTTGAGAAAGAAGAATGGAACTGGAGGAATCAACCTACCTGACTTCAGGCTCTGTTACAAAGCCACAGTTATCAAGACAGTATGGTACTGGCACAAAGACAGAAATATTGATCAATGGAACAAAATAGAAAGCCCAGAGATAAATCCATGCACATATGGACACCTTATCTTTGACAAAGGAGGCAAGAATATACAATGGATTAAAGACAATCTCTTTAACAAGTGGTGCTGGGAAAACTCATCAACCACTTGTAAAAGAATGAAACTAGACCACTTTCTACCACCATACACAAAAATAAACTCAAAATGGATTAAAGATCTCAACGTAAGACCAGAAACTATAAAACTCCTAGAGGAGAACATAGGCAAAACACTCTCCAACATACATCACAGCAGGATCCTCTATGACCCACCTCCCAGAATATTGGAAATAAAAGCAAAAATAAACAAATGGGACCTAATTAAACTTAAAAGCTTCTGCACAACAAAGGAAACCATTAGCAAGGTGAAAAGGCAGCCTTCAGAATGGGAGAAAATAATAGCAAATGAAGCAACTGACAAAAACTAATCTCAAAAATATACAAGCAACTCCTACAGCTCAACTCCAGAAAAATAAATGACCCAATCAAAAAATGGGCCAAAGAACTAAATAGACATTTCTCCAAAGAAGACATACAGATGGCTAACAAACACATGAAAAGATGCTCAACATCACTCATTATCAGAGAAATGCAAATCAAAACCACTATGAGGTACCATTTCATGCCAGTCAGATGGCTGCGATCCAAAAGTCTACAAGCAATAAATGCCGGAGAGGGTGTGGAGAAAAGGGAACCCTTTTACACTGTTGGTGGGAATGCAAACTAGTACAGCCACTATGGAGAACAGTGTGGAGATTCCTTAAAAAACTGGAAATAGAACTGCCTTATGATCCAGCAATCCCGCTGCTGGGCATACACACTGAGGAAACCAGAAGGGAAAGAGACACGTGTACCCCAATGTTCATCACAGCACTGTTTATAATAGCCAGGACATGGAAGCAACCTAGATGTCCATCAGCAGATGAACAGATAAGAAAGCTGTGGTACATATACACAATGGAGTATTACTCAGCCATTAAAAAGAATACATTTGAATCAGTTCTAATGAGATAGATGAAACAGGAACCTATTATACAGAGTGAAGTAAGCCAGAAAGAAAAACACCAATACCGAATACTAACGCATACATGTGGAATTCAGAAAGATGGTAACAATAACCCTGTGTACGAGACAGCAAAAGAGACACTCATGTATAGATCAGTCTTATGGACTCTGTGGGAGAGGGAGAGGGTGGGGAGATTTGGGAGAATGGCATTGAAACATGTATAATATCATGTATGAAATGAGTCACCAGTCCAGGTTCGATGCATGATACTGGATGCTTGGAGCTGGTGCACTGGGATGACCCAGAGGGAGGGTATGGGGAGGGAGGAGGGAGGAGGGTTCAGGATGGGGAACACAGGTATACCTGTGGCGGATTCATTTCGATATTTGGCAAAACTAATACAATATTGTAAAGTTTAAAAATAAAATAAAATTAAAAAACTAAATAAATTTCAAAAAAAGAGTGCAGTGGAGAAGGCAATGGCACCCCACTCCAGTACTCTTGCCTGGAAAATCCCACGGATGGAGAAGCCTGGTAGGCTGCAGTCCATGGGGTCACTAAGAGTTGGACACGACTGAGTGACTTCCCTTTCACTTTTCACTTTCACACATTGGAGAAGGAAATGGCAACCCACTCCAGTGTTCTTGCCTAGAGAATCCCAGGGACGGGGGAGCCTGGTGGGCTGCCGTCTATGGGGTCGCACAGAGTCGGACACGACTAAAGTGACTTAGCAAGAGTGCAGACTTTGAATTCCACTGACCTGGGTCCAAATCCTGTCTCTACCATGCACTAGTATTGTGACCTCGAATGATTTTCTTAAGCTTTTAGAGTCTGAATTTCTTTCATCCCTAAAATGACTTTTTTGCAGTAAGTGTTTATTCTTCATAAAGGCATCATGACCATTAATTGCGATGCCATTATATATATAATGCTTAACTAAGTGTTGATGACCACATTACAAGAGCTCAGTAAATGTTCCATTATTATAATAATTAGATAAATATGTCCTAGACCAAGAGAGCTCTTCTGTAAATAAGCTGCTGCTGCTGCTAAGTTGCTTCAGTCATCTCCGACTCTGTGCGACCCCATAGATGGCAGCCCACCAGGCTCCCCTGTCCCTGGGATTCTCCAGGCAAGAACACTGGATTTGCGTGAAAGTGAAGTTGGTCAGTAAGTGTCCAACTCTTAGCGACCCCATGGACTGCAGCCCACCAGGCTCCTCCATCCTCAATTCTACATCATTAGTTGAATCCTTGCTGCAACATTGCTGTTTTCCCCGTCACCCAAGCCAGAGATGTTTATTCGTGGACAAGGGGTTGTCAGAGTCCTCTCAGGAGTCGGGCCCTGTGCAGATTGTTTTGGGTGTGTCTCTTCCTCCCATGGTTCTTACAATGTGCAGAATCATCTTGGAGTTCTCCCTCTCTGAAACCCCTCTCCCAGCCAACAAGCGGCTAAATTCAATTGATCCTGCTTAAGTCCCTCTTAGTTCCACCTGTTCCTCTCTCTATCTCACTCCAAGTCTTCAGTTCCAGTTTCAGCATCTCTTGCCTGTATTACCACAGCAGCAGCTTCACTATTTGCTCCATTCCAGCCTCTCCCTCCTGCCAGCTCCTCCCCACAGTCAGGCTCAGATATGTCACTCACAAACAAATCTCAGCCTGCTCAGAACAAAAGTCAGACTCCTTGACATCTCATATGAGGTCTTTCACCATTTGACTCTGTGTTGACCTCTAGCCTGACTTTTTGGCCACTTTCCTACACGGGCAGGCTCTGACCCAAGAAGCAACTTAAAATGACCCTAATATGCATTTGCTATTTCACATTTTGGTGCTTCCAAACCTTTGTGTATGCAGTTTGCTCTTTTCAGAAGGCCCTTCCCCTTGCCTACTGGGAAAACTCACTCTTCAATATTTATTTCAAATGTCACCTCTACTGTGACCTAATCTCAGAGAGCTAATTGCTTCCTCTTCAAAACTATCTTTGCACCCCAAGACTACTGCTCTTTTTTCTCTTAGTTACTCATCAGTTTTCCTATCAGATGTCACCTTCACAGAGAAGGCTTTCTTGACCACTCTCTACCCGCAAAGAATCCCAAGGCCATGAATTTCTGCACTAAATTATTTCTCCTATGACTACCTTGGAGAAGGAAATGGCAACCCATTCCAGTATTCTTGCCTAGAGAATCCCATGGACAGAGGAGCCTGGTGGGCTGCTGGCCATAGGGTCACACAGAATTGGACACAACTGAAGCAACTTAGCAGCAGCGTGACTTCCTGGCTGTTTACAAATATAGTTCATTGCATCTTATGGCCAGATTTTGTGAAACAAACACATAATTATAAAACTAAAAACAATAGCTTTTGTCTTGCTACAAATTAAGAAAAATTATCATGTATTTCTTTTTTCATAGAAAAACAAAACAACATTTTCACCATCTCAAGGAAATGTTGGACTAAAAGCATGCTAACTATTCAAACCTTTAAATGTTCCACATTTCACTCCTATGTTAAGACAGATCCCTGGACTGTATTCTTTGGACCCCTTAAAGAATTGCCATTTGGAATTATGATTTAGCACGATTCTGCCAGCATTCATACATGCTGTTGCTATTATAAAAAAACAGATGTTTGCAGAACATCTTTTGGACTCTTGATCAAAGTGCTACTGAGAACATCTTCCAATGTATTGCTCAGTGTCTTTGGTGACAAGCTCATCTCAGAAGTAGAATCCAGGCCACCATATGTATCTATGTTTTCTTCTGTTAGATGCCAAGAGATTGATACTCATCCTATTTCTTTCTTTGCTTAGGCTTCCAGGAAACTCAGTGCTCATTGTGACACTCAACTGCTGCGACTTAACCAAGATTTTTTAGAATATACTTTTATTTTTTATTTTCATTACTACCCCCTCTGCCTCTTGTCCAGCTTTTTAAAATGCGACTTTTACCACCTACTAGAAGAATTTATGGCAAAGAGAGCTGTATGGTAGTAAAAGATGCATGCATTTTAAAGTCATATGGTACTGAGTTTCAAGGTTGGTTCTGTTGGTTATTAGATGTATACCTTTAATTTCCTCTATTCTTAGTCATCTAAACTTGAAAACCAAAATCATGCTATCTAAGTATGGTTATAAATATTATACACACACACACACACACACACACACATATGCATACTTACTGCAGTCCTTGAGATTCAAGAGTCTTTTTCAGTTATGTTTGTTTCTCCCAAAACCCTATTGGAAAATGAAGAATAAATGCATGATGGATGATGAAATGGGGAATAACAAGATTGCCCATGATCACATTTATAACAGATGAGAAGAACTTGATCTTGGATGACTTCATAGAGGAAATAAAATGCTGGAGTTTAAATGATGCAGAGGATTTACACACATGAAGTCTACAAAGAGGATTCTCTAGGTGGGTGAAACTTTAGTGGAAAAGAGTGACTTGGAAAAAAAAAAAAAAAACCAAAGGAGGCTGACCTCACAGTAAATTTATTAACAAAAGCACCAGAGTAAAATTTCTGAAATTCAAAAAGTTCCTGTTTATATAACTGAGAGTCATTAAACATAGAATGAAGAGTTAATTTCTTAGAATATTAGAGGGAAAAACAAGGGTAATACTTGAAGCATTCCTCCCCCTCCTCAAAATTTAAACAATTGATGATGTATAAACCATAAGCAGAAGTATCTGTAGGAACCTCACAATCATCCATTCATTCTTCAGAAGCCAAGACACAGATTCAGAGAGCAGAGGAGCTGGATTGGGTTCTCAGCGTGAACTCGGGCAGTACATCTGAAGAAGAGAAGAGAGAGGCTCAAAATCTCAGATGAAGACAGAAGTAGAATAGGGACAAAGATTAGCGTTCTCTGACTCTCAGTCCACCCTGGGACTCCTGCTTTGTCTGTCCACCGGGTCCTCTCCATCTTCAGGTCACTGCAGTCTATCTTATCCCATCTGAGTGTGTGAAAGGGAAGCTTGTTTAAGAAAAGCATACTTTGATCTTCCACCTCTTGAATCTTGATCCATAGGAGTGGCAAATTTTGTGATGATCAATGAGGCTGAAGAGGTCTGCATCATGTTTAGAGTAGGCTTCTTGCTCTTGCATAGGACTAGCTCTGAAATACCACAGAAAGAGTGTCTATAGAATCTGTTGTGAGGTTGCCAACTGAGTGTTTGAATTCAGATGAATCGCACGCAACACTTCAAATGTCCTTCAGCTCAGTATCCAAACATTTGGTTTCTTATCTATGCTAATTCCAAATTCTCTACAGTTGCTGAAAGTTTATTGTGGATAAATGCATACATGGCTGGAAAAGTCACAGATGAAGTAGGTTTCACTTGTTGAGTCGGGCTGGGACTTGCCTTCCAAAATGTGTAAGAAAAAAATTAAGTAGAATGAAGAGAAACAATGACTGGAAATACACACACACACACACACACACACACATATAGTTTTTTTAAATGTCTGAGAAGGATATAGATGCTCTATTCTGGAGATGAATAATAAATAGGCAGAGTAGACAGCTGCTCTCTAGTGGAATGTGTTGAGGAATGAGTGAAGCTTCTGATGCTAAATTCTTACATATCGTGAGAGAAGGTCGCATGGATTGGTCATGTCTGCTGGAGCATGGAAGATGCTGGTAGCAGCACACGTCACACGTACACCATTGACAGTCTGATCTAATGTAATCACACTCTGGTGTCAGAAAGTAGTGGTGACTAGGCAGGTGTCATCCAGGTGCCAAGCCTAGATTTCTTGGCTTCTCTTTCATAACTTTTTATCATGCTAGGATGACTTCAGACCTGCTATCTTCTAGTCTGATAGAGAAGAAGCTCTGTCCATCAATTTATCCCTGGGTTTGTTTTATTATTTTTTTAATTCGAAGCTAAAACAGAACTATTAGTGAAATAAGGTTTCTTCCTATTTAAAAAAAAAAAAAATTCTCAGATGGGGTTCCTAGACCTCCATGTGGGCTTGTCACGGCATCTCAACACTAGCCACTCCACTGGGAGAACTTTTTTCCTCATTGATGTTCTCAAGTTAGAAGGAAAAGCCCAGCCTTGTCTGCAAAGAGAGTAAACAAGATCCAGATTTTTGTTCATCTGTGGGGATGTGGGTAGCTGATTTTTTCCTTGAGCCTGCCAGGTTCTATATTACATAAAGGAGGACTTTAGAAGAACCCGCCTTAGTGCAGGGAAGAATGAGACATGCTTGCAGCATGTGGGAAAAGGCTGGAGTAGACGTGAGCAGTGTTGGACAGATGTGTTGAGGAGGGGTGGTTCAGAAACAGCACTGTCTCCTCCATTTTCTAGTGCTTCCAGCTGATCCCACCCAAACAAACCCTCCTTAGTATGTCAGAGCCACAGACGGACAGACAGCTCCCCATTCAGTCTCTCACTCCCTGTTTTTTCCTTAGCAGACTCTAGACCAAGTGGCTTTGAGCTTTCTCCCACTAATTCATAGCATATTTTAGGTTTCTGGGGAAACACACATCTCCCCAAACATGTGTGGACAGAAATAAACATCTAATACAAAAAGCACAGATACTGAATAGCTGGGATTTCGACTCCAACTTCTAGGATCCATTGTGTTTTCTAAGGAGGGAAGCCTTGTGTCACTGGACCTGAATAGAAGCCTATCCTAAAAGTTTAGAACACAAAATTCAAACAGCCAGGAGTGAGCAGCCCAGGGATGCACCAGACAGGTTGGACTTGACTTTAGAAGATCTGAACACTAACACTATCCAGCTGTCTGCTGTCCCTGTATCTGTCTGTTTCTGTATGTCTCTGTCTTTCTCCCTTATACACACAGACACATGTTGCATGTCCTTAGGAAAATTGTCTTCTCTGGGTCTGAGTTCCTCCTCTGTAAATGTTTTCTGATCTCCAGACTCCTTGTCCCAAAATAGCAGTTTCTCCTACAGAACTTTGCACTCGGTTCAATTGCCTCATTATTTCTGCTGCATGAGACTATGATTTTATGTTTGGTCTGCTAATGTGGGGTTAGAGAATCTGAGTTTTAAAGCCAGATTTGGATTAAAGTCCGGATTCCACCCCTTCAAGTGTATGACCTTGAGCAAGTCATCTGCCATGCAAAACATGGTGATGACATCTACTCACTAAGTTTCTTTGAAGGCTAAAAATTAGAGCACATGCAATGTCTTGTAATAACCTATAATTGAAAACAACTTGAAAAAATTTATGTGTGTATATATATATGTATATGTATATAAAACAGAATCACTTTGTTCTACAGCTGAAAATAATACAATATTGTAATAAATTAACTATACTTCAATGTTTAAAAGTTAGAGCAATATAAAAATGCCTAGTTATGTATGGTCTTAAGATATAGTAAATTTTAGTTTCCCTTAAGTTTCCTTAATATCTAGCATAAGCCTAACTTTTGGTAAGTATTCCAAAAATTCCTGTTGGAAAGAAAAAAATGAAAGAGTGAAAGAAGCAAGAGGGAGGAAAAGATAAAAGGAAGGAAGGGAGGGCGGGAAAGAAGGATGGAGAGAGAAAGAGAAGAGGAGAAGAGGGAAAAGAAAAATAGGAAGGAAGGAAGGAAGCTGGATAGGGAGGAAGAAGTGGGAGGGGAAAAGGAAGTGGTGTCAATATGCACTCTTCAACCTTTCATCCCTAAGGGGCATCTGTGGCATACTCCTATCTCTTCCCTTAATCCCTAGTACTGACATTAGCATAACATAACCACTCAAGTACTGTTTACTGGCCAGATTTTATTAATCTTTAAAATGAGCATAAGGTCATACTTTGTTTAACGCTTCTGTGAGCATCAGTTGAAATGTTGATTATGAGAGTATACTACTTTTAAATACAGTAAGAAAAATAAATAAATACAGTAAGGGTGCTGATGACTCACCTTGGGTCTGCTCTAGGATGCCAAATTTCACTGCTTGTCTCAAGTCCCTATATGTATAATCTAATAAATTGGAAAAGGAGGAAACTACTTAGGAAAAGTGGATACAGACATATCTGATAATACTGTGTGAGGAAGGATGAGCAGAGGAGAGACCCAAAAACTGGATTATATAATCCAGTTGGACAGTGAGTTTGCTGAGAAAGAATGCACCATAAAAGGTAGAGGCTGGAATAACAAGAGGACTCTGGGAGCAAAAGTTGGGCAGAATGGAAACTAAGCATCCCTGCTGTGGGACTTCCTCAAGCAGGGGAAGAAATAATCCACTCCCTTTGCAGGAGGGTGCTGCCACTTACCACATAGGATTGAGAACGCGGTATACCAGATAACTAAGTGGAGCCATGTGCCAAAGAAGATGCCAGTGTAGACAACTTTGTGCACACTCCACAGTGCAGAGGCTAGAGGCAGTGGTTTGTCACGTTTCTTTATGGTGGATACTAGAGGTTCAAGGTAGGTAGCCAATGCTGATTAATAGACATATAAGATCAAACCAGTCAATCCTAAAGAAAATCAGTCCTGAATATTCATTGGAAGGACTGATGCTGAAGCTAAAGCTCCAATATTTTGGCTACCTGATGCAAAGAACTGACTCATTGGAAAGACCCTGATGCTGGGAAGGATTGACGGCAGGAGGAGAAGGGGATGACAGAGGATGATATGGTTGGATGGAGTCACCAACTTGATGTGAATTTGAGCAAGCTCTGGGAATTGGTGATGGACAGGGAAGTCTGGCATGCTGCAGCCCATGGGGTTGCAAAGAGTTAGACATGACTGAGCAACTGAACTGAAGACAACCCTTGGAGAAGCCAAAAATTATTGTGGAAGGGAAGAGAGTACAGGGGGAAATGGCAGAAGAGACTGATACTGTTTTCTGATAAGCTTTGCCATATTGGCAGCCAGATTTAGCATAATTGTTTTTCCACTCTGAAGATTCTAAAGAATAGAGACAAAGAAGCATATACATAAACAGGATTGCTGAACTAGGCGGTTTAAGTTCACTGACCCAGAGTATGTATACTTCTCCAGGTATAGAAGCCTAACATAAAATTTCATATCTTGGCCAGACCAGCTGTTTGCCTATTAGCGTGAGGAAAGAATTGTGGATCAGTTCAGTTCAGTCGCTCAGTCATGTCCACTTCTTTGCGACCCCATGAACTGCAGCACGCCAGACTTCCCAGTCCATCACCGACTCCAGAGCTTGCTCAAACTCATGTTACTCAGTCACTCATGTTACATCACAGTGGGGCTAAAGGATGATTCCCTTCCTAGGAAAGTAGTATATTCTTTTTGGAAATATGGATCCCAGAACATTTTTCCATTCATAGGTGGTATTTGTCCATATCAAGAAATATATATATATGTGTGTGTGTGTGTGTGTGTATGTATGTATATATTAATGGTATATGTATACCTTTAATTTACAATTGTATAGGTTTTCCCCATGGCAGAGTACAGTGTATATTTCTCCAGCAGGGAATGAAAAAGAAGTTTCCTCTTCCTCATCTGCTCTTCCAGAACCAGGATGACCTCAGGAATTGTTTCTCATAAGAGATAATGCCTTTCTAGGTGGTTCTTAAATCCAGCCAAAGGTTTGGGGTTTGGGGGTCTGGGAGCTAATCTCCTAACGGTGAAGAACCCAGTCCTGAACATACACACCTAGACTCAGGTCAACCGTGTGTCAAGCATCAGATAGTCTCTAAAATAAAAGTGGCCATACCTATCTCAGCAAGGAAGCATTAAGGCTATGTGAAATAAAACACACAAAATAATTAGACCAGGACCTAGCGAGAGTAAGTGATTGAGAAGTTGTTAACATCAATACATATTATTATTAGTATGGCTACTGCCAACAGACTTACTTAGGATAGAAATTTGACAGGAGGACCTCAGGGATAATCCCACCCTACTGGAGGATGCCTCCATTCGATTCACAAACATTTATGAGCTCTCAGTACTGACAAGGCATTCAGTTCAATTCAATCACTCAGTTGAGTCCAGCTGTTTGTGACCCCAAAACACGAAGTTTTGGAGGACTGCAAAACACGAGGCTTCCTTGTCCATCACCAACTCCTGGAGCTTGCTCAAACTCATGTCCATCGAGCTGGTGATGGCATCCAACCATCTCATCCTCTGTCATCCCCTTCTCCTCCTGCCTTCAATCTTTCCCAGCATCAGGGACTTTTCCAATGATTTAGTTCTTTGCATCAGGTGGCCAAAGTATTGGAGCTTTATAAGGATTATAAAGCGTTATTATTGAGACTTTCTTGTTTTTTCAGTTTCAGAAGCTCAACGTTCATAAGATAAGAAGACAATGAACAAAACTGCCAGTGAGACAGGGCTAAGAGTAATAACACATGTTTATGTTGAAAACTCTTTCAGCCCTTCAAACGAGGGGATTATTTTACCTAAGGAGGGAATTGGAACAGCCTGCAGGAGAGGGAGTTTTTCAGCAACCCTGAAAGAAAACATGGGGTTTGAACACACAGATGTGAGTGAAAGAGGATGGATCTTTTAATGTGAAGATGAAGGAAGAACAGGGATGCATAGACTCTCTGTGACAGGAGGACTGAGAAGTGAGGCTGAAAATGTAGGCTGGGGCACGTGGTTAAAGGTCTTCAGAAGCGCTTAGCCTTATAGGGGAAGCATCACATGCCTTTCCTTTAAAAAAAAAAAAAAATTGTGTATCTGGCCACGATGGGTCTTAGTTGTGGCACAGGGGACCTTTTATGTTGTCGCGTGCAGAATCTTGAGTTGTGGCATGCAGACTCTTCACTGCAGCATGTGTGAGTTCCCCAAGCAGGGATCAAGCCCAGGCCTCCGAACTAGACCCCCAGGAGATTCCCCTACATGCCTTTCTTGCTGCTGCTGCTGCTAAGTCACTTCAGTCGTGTCCGACTCTGTGTGACCCCATAGATGGCAGCCCACCAGGCTCCCCCGTCCCTGGGATTCTCCAGGCAAGAACACTGGAGTGGGTTGCCATTTCCTTCTCCAATGCATGAAAGTGAAAAGTGAAAGCGAAGTCGCTCAGTCATATCCGACTCTTAGCGACCCCATGGACTGCAGCCTACCAGGCTCCTCCATCCATGGGATTTTCCAGGCAAGAGTACTGGAGTGGGGTGCCATTGCCTTCTCCGTGCCTTTCTTGAGAGGACTGTAAATTCTCTGTGGATAAAATATTTAGCTTTGTGTTTGAATTTCTCATGATCTTAATATGACTGACAAATAACACTGGGTTATTGTTTTAGTAAATAGTGAGTGATTGGATGAACAGATGAATTAAGTAACAACTTTGGAACATGAATACCCATCTGCCTTATACTCATCTGCTTGTTCGTTCATTCATTCATTCAGTATTTAGTAGGTATTAAATAAATTGATATTTCAGAAATTTTGCTGCTTACTGTTTGTGCCTTAAACTTGACAGCAACCATCCTTTTCCATGAGCCCAGGGAAGAACACCTTGCCTACCCTGTGGAAAGAGTATAACTTTCTATGTAGGACACTCTACCTAAGGGAAGTCAGGTTTTTTAGGTTTTTTTCTTAGTCATTTCTGTTGAATCATTGAGTTGATTTTAATAAGGAGGACAATTCTTTAAAACTTTGGATCCCCCCAAAGCCAATTTTTATGTTTCCCCAAGCACTGAAATTGAGGCTGCTCTGCCTGGCTATTAATACTCTAATGGAACAGTGTGCCCTCTTACAGAGGGGAAGTCAGTCATTGTGCTGAGCTGATTAGAAGTGATGGCATGGAGCTTCTTCCTGAGAACGGAAGTCCTGTAACCTCAAATACCGAGAGCTATAAATCTCAGCAATATATAATGGTAATTGGTTTGAAAGGCCTAATCGACACAGAGAACAGAAGCCAAGAGCAGAATGCTCAAAACTGGAAGCTCCAGGCCTCCGCCCCCTTCCAGAAGGAGAAGTGTCATTTTCTCCCTCAGTGCTGGGAACAGCAATAAAGGGTTTAAAAAGCTGAGCCTCACTAGAGGCCAGACTGGAGGCCCTGCCAGAGAGCCAGTAAGGTCTAAAATGGAAGTCTATCTGTAGCACATTAAGCCGGAAAGCTGGTAAAAATCTGGATTCCTAGCTGTGATTTTAACCATATTAAATCAGAATCTCTGAATTTGAGCCTAAAGACTAGTGTTTTTGACAAGTTCCTGAGAGAACCTCTCAGCCCCACTGCCTTTTAGCTACAGAGGCGCAGACAAGTCACTTAGCCTCTCTCAACCTCTCACCTGTTATCTGTAAAATGGGCACAAACCATCTGCCTCTCATAATTACTGTATTAGAGATATTTTTGTGATGCATTTGGAACTTATGAATACTAACATGTGAGATCAATAATCATACCCATAGCTGGCTTGAGGTAGAACTGTTAAAGCCTGTCATGACCTTCCTTAGTCATACCCCCATAATTCCCCAGTATTCTCTATCATGTATAATGTGTTATGCAAGCCTCAGTTTCCTAAGTTACCCCTTTCTAAACAGATAGTTACATAAATGCCCCCACCCCAGAGAAACTATGGAGTCCTCACTCCATAAATATTTATCCACTTATCATATCTGTAACTTGGAGGAGGTTGCTTAACCTACCTAAGCATCACTTTCCTCCTCTACGTAGTTGTCATCCTAACTGCACCTTATTAATCAGAATGTGCGCTCTGTCGCTCAGGCATGTCTGACTTTTTTTGCTACTCCATTGGACTGTAGACTGCCAGGCTCCTCTCTCCATGGAATTCTCTGGGAAAGAATATAGGAGTGGGCTGCTATTTCCTTCTGCAGGGGATCTTCCTGATCCAGGGATTGAACCCAAGGCTCCTGTATCTCTTGCATTGCAGGCAGATTCTTCACCTGCTGAGCCACTGGAAAAGTCAATGATTAGTTAGAATGAAAGTGAAAGTGAAAGTTGCTCAGTCGTGTCTGACACTTTGAGACCCCATGGACTACAGTCCATGGAATTCTCCAGGCCAGAATAGTAGGGAGAAGGGAAAGTGGGTAGCCTTTCCCTTCTCCAGGGGATCTTCCCAACCCAGGGAATGAACTCAGGCCTCCCACATTGCAGGCAGATTCTTTACCAGCTGAGCCACAAAGGAAGTCCAAGTATACTGGAGTGGGTGGCCTATCCCTTCTCCAGCAGATCTTCCCCACCCAGGAATCGAACCGGGGTCTCCTGCATTGCAGGCAAATTCTTTACCAACTGAGTTATTGGGAAAGTCGATGATTAGTTAGAATCAGTGATGCTAAATGTTCTAATAGATAAACCTTGAAATTCCAGTTCATCCTTATTAAAGTGAAAGATTATTTCATCTAAATCCAATAAGAATTAGCCAGATTTGGAAGATTTTTATCCATCCAGATTTTCAGGAATCCAGTCTCCTTCCACTTTGTGGTTCCCATCTTTAACACATTGTTACCAAAGTCACTGCAGAAAAAGAAGGGATCCCATGGAGACAGAATGCCAGATGCTCAAGAGCCTCAAAGCAGAAGTGACACATCTCTTCTGCTCATGCTTCATTGACCAGAACTACTCACTCAGACCCACGCAGATGCAAGGGTGGCTTAAATAAAGTCCCTGGCAGGCAGCTACTTCCCATCGTCAACTTTACATTATGAAAGTGAAAGTCACTCAGTCATGTCCCACTCTTTGTCACTCCATGGACTTTAGCCCACCTGGCTCCACTGTCCATGGGATTTCCAGGCAAGAATACTGGAGTGGGTTGCCATTCCCTTCTGTAGGGGACCTTCCCAACCCAGGGATCGACCCCAGGTTTCCTGTATTGCAGGCAAAGTCTTTCCTCTCTGAGCCACCGGAGAATCCCAAAGTGTGTGTGTTAGCTATTCAGTTGTGTCCGACTCTTTGCAACCCCATGGACTGTAGTCTGCCAGCCTCATCTGTCCATGGAATTCTCCAGACAAGAATACTGGAGTAGATAGCCATTCCCTTCTCCAGGGTATCTTCCTGACCCAGGAGTCGAACCCAGGTCTCCCTCATTGCAGGCAGATTCTTTACCTTCTGAGTGATCAGGGAAGCCCATTACATTATGAAAGAAGAGTACAAATCTCTGTCTCAGCCACCATTAGTAAGTCATGCAGTTGCTGTGAGGATTGAATGAGAAAGTACACATCAAATTCTTAGTGCAGAGCCTGGTACAAAGTACCTAATCAATAAATGTTAACTGAAGCCATCATTCTTAATATCACAAGGTTAATTTCCTTGTTTGTAAATACTAGTGGGATCCTTTGGATACTAATGACTTATTTAAACACCAGATTGGCTACCTTGATGATCTGTCCTGATTTTAGTCTGATTTTCATTAATTCTTTCAACTCATATTTGTTGAATGACTACTGAGTGTTGAATGACTATTGAATGACTATTGGCTACCTTGATGATCTGTCCTGATTTTAGTCTGAGTTTCATTAATTCTTTCATCTCGTATTTGTTGAATGACTATTGAGTGCCAGCAGTGAACTATACTTTCCCTTTACCCACGTATTACAAGGAAGGGTGGAGAAAAAGGACTGGAACACAATGCAAACACTTACATAAATGGTTGTTTACATTTTAATTGTAATACATTACATGACAGAGAAGTACAGAGTCCTAAAAAAGTACATACCTAAAGGTCTGGCCTAGGCTGTAGGTCAAACAGCCTATGGAATGAATGGAAATTGGCCAAATGAGTAAACAGGGGGAAGATGTTAGACACAGGGAAAGGACATGAGCCTCTTCTTTCGGATCTCCCCAACCCAGTCCTGGGGATCAGTCAGCTTGGACAGCGGACCTCATGGAATGTTCCAAAGCAGCACCAGCTTAAAAAACACAAATAAATAAAAACATCCTGGTAAATATATCCACAGGGAACATTAGCAATTTACAAAGAACACACAACGTCTAAACACTTTAGCAGCTCTGAGGAACTTAAAAATGTTTTTATTCACTTACAAACTTCCTTTCCTCATCTTTGAAATCTTGAAAAAGTCTTCTGTCTGTGCATGACTTTTCTCAGATTGATTCCGGTCACTGAAAATGTTCGAAGCCTAAGTGAGAAGGAAAAACAAAAGAGCGGGAAAAAGATATATATATATATATATACACACACACATACTATGCAGCAAAGTGAATCAGCTATATAGCTGATTCACTTTGCTGCATAGTAGAAACTAACACAACATTGACAATCAAATATACTCCAATAAAAATTAATTTAAAAAAGAAAAATACTTTTGTGATCTGTACTGCTGTTGGCTGAATAACCAATCTTCAGCAGTTCTCCCAACACCCCTAAAAATGCAAAATATGATCTCATATTAGATGTTCTTATCATAAACTAATAATAATTATAAATAAATAAGAAGTGAGGAGGAAACTTTTGAAGGCGATGTAGATTTATGGCTTAGATGGTTGTAGTGGTTTCATGGGCGTGTACTTAGCTCCAAGCTTGGCAAGTTGTATACATCAATTACGTACAGATTTTTGTATGTGAAAAATAATAACTTCAAAAAGTGAAATAAAAATGGGCATGTGGACTCCTGAGCACACGAGAACTTGTGGACTCCTAAGCACACACACATACACGCATGCACACACAGAGAAGGGAAGTATTACAGAGGTGAAAGAGAGGTCTATACTAAGTAGACCTAAGGGTTTGGGGCCCTGCTCTGCCATTTGCTGGTGTATGATCCCAGCCCCCATAGCACAGCATTCAAAGCTCCTTGTGGTACCAGAATCTGAGCATCTCCCAGCATTCTTCCCTGCATGTACCCTCAGTTACAACCAGAGCAAGCATCTCCAGGCCCTGATGGGTGTTGTGCATCCACTATTTTATGCAGAATATGAGCACATGCCCCCTGAGATGCTCTCCATAAGCACGGCCTCTGTCTCCAGCCTCTCCCACACACACTCCTGCTAAGTCTTAATATGGATCTCAATCTCTGTCATTTTTCTTTATCTTGTATTAGTTTTATTCTCTGTGTTCCCATTGTTGTACTTAAGCTACTGGTAGCAGCTGTGGTATTTTCTAATTATTTATGTGCCTTCCTCTCTCACTTTTCTTGTTTGTTGTTGTTCAGTCACTCAGTCGTGTCCACCTCTTTGCAACCCTACGGACTGCAGCACGCCAGGCTTCCCTGTCCTTCACTATCTCCCAGAGTTTGCTCAAGCTCATGTCCACTGAGTCGATGATGCCATTCAACCCTCTCACTAGTCTATGTAAATTCCCTGGCATGGGGAGATTGTGTGTGTGTGTGTGTTTTCCCAGCATCTAATGCAACATCTGATACATAATGGATATTTAATGCACAACTTTTAATCAAATGTCTTTTCTAATAATTTGTCCACGCTGAGCCTCAGATTTTTCACCTGTAGAAGTGAAAAATAATACCAACTTAGTTCATCCAGCCTCCTATTAAATGAGAACACATACCTACGGTGCTTAGCAAAGATTCTGGCATAAAGTAAGTGGGAGTGATTAATAAACATTTGATGTGCCTCCCATATCCTAGATCAGATGTACAAAAATTCTTTGCCAACTATTAAGCACTCTGTAAAACAAGGTATATATTTAATAATCATAATGAGATTATTATAACATTAAGACAAATATGTGCATGCATTGCTGCTTGTTTAATTATAATAATGATAATAATATGGATAACCCTGTTCCTGCTATTGAAGATTAATGAGAAGAGCCAAGAATATGAAGTTTGCAAACACTGGGGTTCTGAACAAGATGATAATACTTGATGCATAACCAGTTATGAATTCCAGGGTCAGTGAATTTAATACATTTTATATCATTGCAAATGTTTGCTCTACTCCCAGGGAAGATTAAAAAAAAAAGTATTCCTGTGTTTGGCTCAGAAACTTGCTTCTCTCCTGGCAGTGCGCATCAGACTAAATGTCACTAGAATATTTCAGCATATGTGGGTAAATATTTACACTCATTTTAAACAGATATTCCAAATTCCTTGTTGTTTTTCAGTAGAGGCCTAAACCTGGTGGTAAAAGTCATGAATAGAACTTTTTCATTCTCACTAAGTGAGAAGGGATTTTTCAAGGATCCTTTCCTCCAGGGTGCTCTATTTTTCTTCTCCATTCTCTTAGGGTTGAGTTGTTGGAAGGGAGGACTGGCCCTCTGCCATGGAACTCTCTACCAAGCCACTTCGAATTATTGCTCCATGGTCCCTGAGAGCCAGTAGAGATTCAGCTGTGATCTCAGGGGGAGAAAGAAATATAAAGGAAAGAAATATGAAAGCTGTAATACAAAGAAGTAAATCTTGGAAAAATGCAAAATGCATAGTGTTATGGCCTTGGGTTGCAAATGAGTGGACAAAGACCAAATTTTTGATTTTAAGAGGAATGAGAAATTATGGCTGGCACAAGTCAAAGATTACTTTCGTTCTTTGGAGATGCCAAGAGCCAAAAGTGTACATCAATGGGAGGCTATTGCTGGGCTGACAGGTTGATATCACACAGAGATTGAGTTGTAGACATTTTTGTTCATGTTTGAGTACACCGAAATGGTGTCTCTGTGTGTAAATATATGTGCATTCTCTCAGCAATTTCTCTTGTTTTCTGAAATTCCTCAATAGTAGATGATCTCCTCGTAGAAAAGGCGACAGGACCTCTGATAATAGAATAAAGGAAGAAGCTAGGCAAAACGTCAGCCTTGTCTAATGGGCAACTCGGAAGCATCATTGGTGCCAGAGTTGTCCCATCTGGGGGCAGGGGATCCAGCCTTATGATCGCGTATCAGTTAATTCTTGTGTCCACAGGGATCCAAAGGGGTTGAAGATAAGGACTACCTCCTAGGGTGTCTGAGTAGGGTAACTTACCCTTGGCCAAGGGAAGTTGTCTAGCTGTGAGTACAATGATCTGTTTGTGACTCATAACTGCTGAGGGATAGAAAGGAGCTGTGTGGTCATAGACAGCGACAGTTACATTGGGGTTGAAATCCAGAGAGGGACAAGTTAGAATCATAGGATGTTGTGAATTCAGACAGAGGAACCCATGCCTTCATTCTACAGTGAGTAAGCATCCATCCATTCTGCTAGTAATACAGCTGGTTACCAGGACTTGCATCCTAGTACAATCGGGGTAGGAATTATGCCTTAGGATTTAATAAAAGGGGAAGGAAGGACACGTAAAGTCCTGATGACAAGATGGCACTTAAGCATATCTGTGGACCTGTGATAAGTGAGCAGTCCTGTGCTTAGTATTATGGAGGCAACAAGGATGTGTAAATGTGGATTTCACCTCAGGGAAGGTAATGAATGAAGAGGGCTTAATAAAATACCGGGCATGATGTACTCAGTGTTTCCTAAGAAGCAGGGAGTTTAAGTACAGAAGAACCCAGAGGAAAGAGAGATCATCAGCTGGAAATCTAAGAACTGACTTTGGAGCTGGCTCCAAAGGGGAGGCCAGCTATAAGCATATGTCAGTGGGTATTCCAAATAGAGGGAATCGTTTAAGTACAGTAGGGAGAAAAAAGTAGTTTCACATAAACTGTGCTCATGACTGGCAAATGGTGAAGTTTTGCTAGAGTAGCAGATTAAAAATAGGGAAACAAAAAAATAGGAAAACTATAGGAGATGAACATGGGGAAGTAGGCAGACCTTCAAATCTAGGCAGATAAGGATTTGAGATTGGTCTTCAGAACAAAGGGCAGCCATGAATGGATTCTGAAGAGCAAAAAATTCATAATGAGAGCAGTGGAAGAGTGAGTCTGCTGATGCAGAAGGCATAGACTGAAGCAGGAAAAGCTAGAAGAGACTCAAGTAAACTACATCATAATTCTGCTTGACAGGCTGTTACCTGTCATGGGGTTGTTAGAACAGAACATTTTAACACACATAGTGAACCCTAATGTAAACTAGGGGCCTTAATTAACAATAATTTACAAATATTGGTGTACCCACAGCAACAAACATACCACAGGAATTCACGACGTTGATAACAGGGGAAAGGCAGGAGTCGGGGGTGGAGAAGGAGAGGAGGTATGTGGAAGTGTTCTGTACTTTCTGTTCAAGTTTTATGTAAACCTAAAACTGCTCTTTATAGAAATTATCAATTTTAAGAAAAAGAATTTAAAAACCCTTTTAAAGAATTTATTCAGCCCTTTGGCATGACCGATTATTGCTTCCCAGAATATCTGTTTAAGCATCAAGTATTTTTCTCTGTTCCTCTCATAGTTGAGCTCCTTTCTATATGATTTCATATCACACTGAACTTATTCTTAATTCTATTATTATTGTTGTAAAGTTGATGACTGGGAATATTCTCATTACACTGTGATGTGAGTAAAAATGGTTTATTGTATTAATCTACTGAGGTTAGTATTTATCATAGTAACTAAAGTTACTTACTCTAATATATGTGTTCAAAATATACTGAGCATCTTTTGAATTAGGATTGTGTGTGTTTTATTTACCATTAATTTTCTACTGCCTGATAGAGTGCCTGGCTCATAGAAGATATTCAGTAGATATTTACTGATTACATGTCTCATTACAAATGATTTTTGTAATAGATATGGGATATTGGTTAAGACTGTTGTATTGGAAGTAAGACGGTCTTTTGTTTAAGTGTTAATGTGTTTTTTTCTTTTTTGCTTTGTGATATTGGCCAATTCGTTTTACATCTTTAGGTACTTCTCTATAAACTGGGAATAAAAACATATCCTATGCCATACAGTTGCTGTGAGAAGTAAATACGCTATTGTATGGTCTTAGCCCAGGTTCCCCAGAAAACAGAGCTTGATGCAAGGACTAAGTGCAAATGCTTAATTTCAGCAGATAATGTCCCAGGGTAGGGAGGATGTGAGAAAAGTAAACTGAGGCATGGTGGGATGGACATAAATGCAAGGTGATACACTACCATGCTGTCTGCTGTTTCATGATACATCCTGAAGAGACACGACTGTATTATAAGAGGTGGGTCCACTTTGTCACAGGGGCCATCCCTAGGCAGTTAGTAGAGAGAATCCTTTCCCTGGAGGAAGAAGACGGGCTTTACCCTCCCCTTTGGCACGTTGTCTCTCACAGTTAATACCCAGTGTTTCTGCACTACTGCATCTGGCTCTTTTGACAACTGCTCATAAAATCTGATCTCCCACCCTGCGCTGTGAATTTCATCCAAGTCCGGAAGTAGCAAAGGAAACTTGAAATTCAGGACATGTAGCTAGCTGTTCTTCCCCGGTGGCGCTAGTGGTAAAGAACCTGCCTGCTAATACGGGAGACGTAAGAGATGTGGGGTCAATCCCTGGGTCAGGAATATCCCCTGGAGTATGAAATGGCAAGCCACTGCAGTATTCTTGCTGGGAAAATCTCATAGACAGAGGAGCCCGGTGGGCTACAGTCCGTGGAGTCACAAAGAGTCAGACATGACTGAGTGTCTGAGTACATCTAGTTGATCAGCCTTGCTTTGCAGAGGCAAACAAGGGGTGGGAGGCTGACCTTCCTGGGGAAGCTGCTGGCTAGATCCAAGAGGTAGGATCCACCCAGACTTGAGCAGAGGTAGTTGGCCACAGAGGCAAGCTTCTGAACTGCCCTTTGAAAAGGAGATATAAAAACTGAGATGATACCCGCAGTTTAGAGGCAGGAGAAGGCAACACTAAGAAAGCCCAAGGTGGTGCAGAAGAGTCTGATACAGTAAGCAAAGAATTGATTTCAGGGTCTGGCACATAGCAAACACTTCATAAATGTTAGCTTTTCTTTTCTCCTCCATTATGAAGGTAAAAAGTTTATTTAAAATTAGCATCTCTATGCCAAAGAAGATCGATTAAATAGGAGAGACTCAGACTCTCAGCAAACTTCAAAACAGAAGAAAAATATTTGAGGATTATAAATTATATTGTTATGAGGGCCATGGGCTTCCCAGGTGGCGGCTAGTGGTAAGGCACCCACCTGCCAATGCAGGAGACATAAGGACATGGGTTGGATCCCTGCATCAGAAGACCCCCTGGAGTAGGAAATGGCAACCCACTCCAGTGTTCTTGCTGGGAAAATCCCATGCACAGAGAAGCCTGGTGGGCTACAGGGCATGGGGCCACAGAGAATCAGACGTGATGAGCAACCAAGCGTATATGAAGACTACATGAGGTCGTTGCGTCCATGAGCTACATGCGCACATGCTGTTCAGGGCAGACAGCAAGGGCTGAATAAAGACTGAATTTTATTTGAAATATTTGTTGAATGAATGGATAAGTGAACAATGAAATCAATTTTTTAGGTCTAGAATTCTGAGATACTAGACCGAGGAAGGATCATAGAGATTGGCCCATTCCAAATTCTTCTTTTATAGAATACAATATTGAGATTCATGAGGGCAAATTACTTTTCTAAGGTCTAATGGCTACTGGGCAGGCATTCAGTTTGTAATTCCTTCATGCCTTACTCCAATAACTCTTTACTGATCACACTCCTGCAGTGCAAAGGAATCTGGTAATTATAATAAGGAGAGCCATCTTATTTTTTCTAGAACTCAGAATATGTCAAGCTCTTATTGTCTCCCTGAGATGCTTTTTATCCCTATTAAATACATAAGAGAACCATGGTTTCAAACAATAAAATGCCCTGTCCAGTTATTAAACGGTAAAAGTCAGAAACCAAACACAAGTCCTGCTATTCCCAGGGTTCTTACCTTCTATCACTGCATTGCACAAACTGTGGGGCTTGAGGAATTTTTCCTCTTATGAGTCTTACAAGATTCGTGGGCAGAGAGGAGGTGGAAGTTCCATAATACATAACAAGAAACCAGGGCACAGAGGGAAAGAAAGGGGAGCCTTGGACCAGCAGAAAATTTAAAACTGAGACACCCGCCCCTCGCCTCCACTATCTGTGGTATTTGACATTTTTTTTAATAGGAAAAATCCCTTCTGGGAAAGACTCACTCAACTCCAGATCCTTTTCCAAGACATTCTTGGAGCGGAGACTAGCATTTCCAATTTGGCGGCAAGAAGTGTGATTTTAATTAGGCCATTTCCCCCTGGGGGCTGGGGGCTCTGTTGGCTGAACTTCATAAAGAAGCCTGTGGGTGGGCAGCATGTAAGGAGCTCAGAGGTGAGGAACCTTCAGAACAAGCCTCCCAGAGGGGCCTGGCTGTCCTGTTGTGGAATTTCCCCTATTCCTTCTTCCTGATGGAGTAATTGGAAATTGCTACACCCTGGGGGAAGGTGGCCTCCTTCAGACAGGACACAGTTTGGGAGCTCTTGGATCAGAGCCAGCTAATATCCAGTCCATTTGCTTTTCAGCCACAGGAGCCCTGTGTGGATCAGTCACTCAACCCAGACAGGTGTCCACCTGCCTTGGTCCATGGCATCCCTTTGGGTCCCAGCGGGACGCTTGTGCCCTTCCCCAGGGGAAAAGTTCATGTTCCTCCTGGTCATGAAATAATGTGGTCCCAACCTTCCCTCCTGGGGTGTGACCAGTGATTTACAGCTTTCTGACTTCTCACTGGAGGACGGTACAGAGATAAATTGTTGGCTGCGGACAATGTCTCTTCCAGGCTGGAGAAAGCCAGGGCAGTGCAGCTGGGTTTGTGGGTGGACTTGGTCACTCAGGAGAGGCTGGCCAAAAGTCACCCAGAGGATGGAAACCAAAGAGCTCTCAGAAAAACCGAGACTCGAAGGAGGACCCAGAAGGCACCTCCTGCAAGTCTTCCATGGTTCTTTCATCCTCCTTTCAGAACTGGATGTTCACCTCTGGTTTTCAGAGAACCTGAGGGTTTTTTTCTAAAATGCAAATCAAATAACATCAAGTTTCTGCCTTAAAACACCCCAGTGGGTCCCTGCTTGTTAAAGTCTTGGAACTGCGTCAAACTTTCTCTATGTCGGGGTGGCCATATAGTGGAAGCAGTGACAAATCTTATTTTCCTGGGCTCCAAAATCACTGTGGACAGTGATTGCAGCCATGAAATTAAAAGACGCTTGCCCTGTGGAAGGAAAGCTGTGACAAACCTGCTGCTGCTGCTGCTGCTAAGTCGCCTCAGTCGTGTCCGACTCTGTACGACCCCATGGACTGCAGCCCACCAGGCTCCCCATCCCTGGGATCTGCCAGGCAAGAACACTGGAGTGGGTTGCCATTTCCTTCTCCAATGCCTGAAAGTGAAAGGTGAAAGTGAAGTCGCTCAGTCGGTCCGACTCCTAGCGACCCCATGGACTGCAGCCTACCAGGCTCCTCCATCCACGGGATTTTCCAGGCAAGGGTACTGGAGTGGGGTGCCATCGCCTTCTCCGTGAGAAACCTAGACTGTGTATTAAAAAGCAGAGACATTGCTTTGCCAATAAAGATTTGCATAGTCAAAGCTATGGCTTTTCCAATAGTCTTTTATGGATCTGAGAGCTGGACTGAGAAGAAGTCTGAGCATCTAAGAATTGAGACTTTTCAATTGTGGTACTGGAGAAGACTCTTGCGAGTCCCTTGAACAGCAAAGGAGATCAAACCAGTCAATCCTAAAGGAAATCAACCCTGAATATTCATTGGAAAGACTGATGCTGGAACTCCCGTACTTTGGCCACCTGATGCAGAGTGTTGGAAAAAGACCCTGATGCTGGGAAAGATCAAAGGCAAAAGGAAAATGACATGGCAGAGGATGAGAAGGTTAGATAGCATTGCTGACAATGGACATGAATTTGAGCAAACTCCGGGACATAGTGAAGGACAGGGAGCCTGGCATGCTGCAGTCCGTGCTGTCTCCAAGAGTTGGACAGGACTGAGCGACTAAACAACAGCAGCAATCCCACAGAGTTCTCCGGCTTCCTCTACTCTTCTTCCGTATGCCCGCACCCTGTAGTTCCCAAACTCAATCATATTCTTCACATACTCATCCACACCCTTCCCCTTAAGTGCAGTAGCATTTGCGGCTTCTCCCCGGTCAGTGGGCAACCTTCCTTTCCATCCCAAATCCATCTTGTCCTTACTGGGCTAGGTTTTGCTCGTTATTCAAATTTCCAATTAGAAAATTCAAGGAAGACTTCTCGGAAAAGCCTTCCCCAAATATTCCTTCCAGACTCATTGGCAAAATGGGAACACCTGTCTTGACATCTATTTTAAAACTTAACATGTTGTATTATAACTGCCTGCTCAATCTACCTTCCTTGTTCACTGTAAACTATGAAACTAAAAAACAGGTTAGTGTTTTGTTTATCATTATAATCCTATTTCAGAGTCAGGCATATTTTTTTTGCACTCAACAAATAGTGGTTAAATTAATAAATTAGGCCCCAGAAGGCATCCTGTTAAACCAGTAATGATCCTCATCATTTTTTGAGGATTAAATACCTGTTAAATGCTTCTCTTGAAAAATATATAGAACTGGAGGGATTGGTCCAGCTTTTCACCAATAATTTATAAGAGGCTAGGAAGGACTGCTGGTAGAAAACAGAGTTTTAAATTTTCTCTAAACACTGAGTTTGGGTAATATTTTAAAATGTTGACGTGAAGTATGGCAAGAGCAAGTGAAGGCCTGCTGTGTGTCCTGTCTATACAGTTTCTCAAAGAGATACATGTGAACAACTAATCAACATGATTGGAGTCTTTCGCATGCATGATACACAGCTAAGGGCTTGGACCTAGGAATGTTGGTAGAGAAGAATGTAGGCATATTTGGGAGGTCATGAGACTATGAAGAGGGAGACAGCTGCCCTTCTGTGTTTTTCCAGGAGGGAGAGTGCTTACTTGAACCTTGAAAATGATTCAGCAAGCGTAAGAACCAAGGAACGGTCAAAAGGAGAGAAAATCTGGCTAGAGGAAAGCTTATTTGTAGTTGACACAAGGCAATAAGAAGGATAACTGGAAGAAAGGAATGTCTCAGACATAAATTTCACAAATGCCTTTCCACTCTGGGCAGTATGCTATGCTTTATGGGGCCCAGACAGACTCTGAAGGTCATAGAGAACCTCAAAGTTGGTTCCTGGCCAGATCATCAGTTTTAGCCAAAGGGATGGCAGAACAGTCCATGCCATGTTCACATGGAGATGGTTATAGAGCTGAAGACTCGTGCAGGAATTTATAGCCATTTGACAAAGTGATGACAATGGACTTCCAAGCTCAAATGAGCGCCATGACCTAGGCTCTCTCTCTCGCTTGCTTCTTTGCTGTTTCATGAGTTTTACATCAGGAAGAAAAGTACAACTGGCAGAAATCCCCCAGCACTTCTATTCTTAGGCTTCCCTCATGGCCCCTTAACATAGCAAAACTGAACAATAGTTCCTCATAAAAATAATGGGCATAACCCTTTCTATTTTCTAATATAGAAATTCCCAAAGTGACTTCCACGGAACATCTGTTCTGAGAAATGTTCATAGAGGCTGAGGGAAAAGTGGTTCCAGGCCAAAAAGTTTGGAAAATTATACATGTTCTAGCCCTTGCATAGGTAATCACATTGTGTACATCAGGATATTTAGGACTTTGAGTCCTTTTGAAGAAAACAATGAGATATTCCATGGTTATTAAACAATAGAACTTCTGTTATTAAGAAATATTAAGTTAATAATCTACTAGGGGGAAAAAAAACTTGAGGGAAAGTCTACTACCTCACCTAAGGATTGTGACTATATGTACTCAAATGTCTTTACGCACTATTTTGTTTATAAAATAGATACAAAATTTGACTATTGATTTATCAAAGTTACATGCTAAACAGCCATCTATTATTATAAATGTCTGTGATATTTTGTATTGCCTTCACTGTTTCGGATAAAATATAGTTTCTGTTTTATATTGGGAACTAAAAATTTGCACAAAAATTTATATAATGCTTTATAAGTGCAAGATGTTAGGTTATACAGGCTACAGTAATAATGGTAATCCTGCATATAGTAATCGCTTTATCACAGTGAGCCCTTAAGTATGGATCAAAAACTATATTGGGTACTTTTACATCTATTTTCTCACTTAATACTCCAAATAGTCCTGTACAGACTATAATATTATTATCTCCATTTTATAGGTGGAGAAACTGAAAACCAGAAAGTTTAATTACCCAAAGTTATACACTTAGTAAGTGTATAGTCTCTCTGATTGCATAATTGGTGCTCTTAACCTTCAAGAAACTAGTCTTCTAGATCACAGAAATAAAGAGTTTATGCACAGTTGGTCTAATTTTTGTTGCTTCTGCAGAGCTAGTACTTTTTATTCCATCTAAGATCAGAGTGAATTCCCTGCTCAAGCTAAACAGAACATTAGAGGGTCTCCCAGTATTCATTTAGGAAATAATTTGTAAAAGTGGGATGTAACCCAGACTGTCACTGGCTCCATAGATAAACATTCTCAGATAGCACTCAAGAGAATTCATTGAATGTCTGAGAATATGCAAGCTCTAAACCAAGTGGGTTCAGATTTCTAAAATTTGAGATTGGGCGTGGGGTGTAGTAATGAGCCATGGGTGTGCACAGTTGCAGCAAACATCCTAACATGCATCTGAGAAGATGTTTGTCATTCAAGTTCAGTTCAGTTCAGACACTCAGTTGTGTCCAGCTCTTTGAGACCTGATGGACTACTTTACGTCAGGCCTCCCTGTCCATCACCAACTCCTGGAGTTTACTCAAACTCATGTCCACTGAGTTGGTGATGTCATGTAACCATCTCATCCTCTGTTGTCCCCTTCTCCTCCCACCTTCAATCTTTCCCAGCATCAGGGTCTTTTCAAATGAGTCAGTTCTTCGCATCAGGTGGCCAAAGTATTGGAGTTTCAGCTTCAGCATCAGTCCTTCCAATGAATATTCAGGACTGATCTTTAGGATGGACTGGTTGAATCTCCTTGCAGTCCAAGGGACTCTCAAGAGTCTTCTCCAACACCACAGTTCAAAAACATCAATCCTTTGGCATTCAGCTTTCTTTACAGTGCAACTTTCACATCCATACATGACTACTAGAAAAACCATAGGTTTGACTAGATGGACCTTTGTTGGCAAAGTAATGTCTCTGCTTTTTAATAAGCTCTCTAGGTTGGTCATAGCTTTTCTTCCAAGGAGCAAGTGTCTTTTAATTTCATGGCTGCAGTCACCATCTGCAGTGATTTTGGAGCCCCCCAAAATAAAGTTTGTCACTGTTTCCCCATCTATTTGCTATAAAGTGATGGGACCAGATGCCATAATCTTAGTTTTCTGAATGTTGAGTTTTAAGCCAACTTTTCACTCTCCTCTTTCACTTTCATCAAGAGGCTCTTTGGTTATTCTTCTCTTCTTGCCATAAAGGTGGTGTCATCTGCATATCCGAGGTTATTGATATTTCTCCCAGCAATCCTGATGCCAGCTTGTGCTTCATCCAGTCCATCATTTCTCATGATGTATTCTGCATATAAGTTAAATAAGCAGGGTGACAATATACAGCCTTGACATACTCCTTTTCCTATTTGGAACCAGTCTGTTGCTCCACGTCCAGTTCTAACTGTTGCTTCCTGGCCTGCATACAGATTTCTAAAGAAGCAGATCAGGTGGTCTGGTATTCCCATCTCTTTCAGAATTTTCCACAGTTTATTGTGATCCACACAGTCAAAGGCTTTGGCATAGCCAATAAAGCAAAAGTAGATGATTTTCTGGAACTCTCTTGATCTTTTGATGATCCAACAGATGTTGGCAATTTGATCTCTAGTTCCTCTGCCTTTTCTAAAACCAGCTTGAACATCTGGAAGTTCACTGTTCACGTATTGCTGAAGCCTGACTTGGAGAATTTTGAGCACTACTTTGCTAGCATGTGAGATGAGTGAAATTGTGTGGTAGTTTGAGCATTCTTTGCCATTGCCTTTCTTTGGGACTGGAATGAAAACTGACCTTTTCTGGCCACCAGTCCTGTGGCCACTGCTGACACTTCCAAATTTTCTGGCATATTGAGTACAGCACTTTCAAAGCATCATCTTTCAGGGTTTGAAATAGCTCAACTGCAATTCCGTCACTTCACTAGCTTTGTTCGTAGTGATGCTTTCTAAGGCCCACTTGACTTCCAGGAAGTCTGGCTCTAGGTGAGTGGTCACACAATCATGATTATCTGGGTCATGATGATCTTTTTTGTACAGCTCTTTTGTGTATTCTTGTCTCTGCTTTTTAATATCTTCTGCTTCTGTTAGGTCCATACCATTTCTGTCTTTCATTGTGCCCATCTTTGCATGAAATGTACCCTTGATATCTCTTATTTTCTTGAAAAGATCTCTAGTCTTTCCCATTCTATTGTTTCCCTCTATTTCTTTGCATTGATCGCTAAGGAAGGCTTTCTTATCTCTCCTTGCTATTCTTTGGAATTCTGCATTCAAATGGGTATATCTTTCCTTTTCTCCTTTGCCTTTAGCTTCTCTTCTTTTCATAGCTGTTTGTAAGGCCTCCTCAGACAACCATTTAGCCTTTTTCTTGGGGGTGGTCTTAATCACTGCCTCCTGTGCAATGTCTCAAACCTCCATCCATAGTTGTTCAGGCACTCTGTCTATCAGATCTAATTCCTTGAATCTATTTCTCACTTCCACTGTATAGTCGTAAGGTATTGATTTAGGTCATACCTAAATGGTCTAGTAGTTTTCCTACTTTCTTCAATTTAAGTCTAAATTTGGCAATAAGGAGTTCATGATCTGAGCCACAGTCAGCTCCCAGTCTTGTTTTTGTTGACTGTATAGAGCTTCTCCATCTTTGCTTGCAAAGAATATAATCAATCTGATTTTAGTGTTGACCATCTGGTGATGTCCATGTGTAGAGTCTTCTCTTGTGTTGTTGGAAGAAGGTGTTTGCTATGACCAGTGTGTTCTCTTGGCAAAACTCTGTTAGCCTTTTCCCTGCTTCATTCTGTACTCCAAGGCCAAATTTTCCCATTACTCCAGGTATTTCTTGACTTCCTGCTTTTGCATTCCAGTCCCCTATAATGAAAAGGACACCTTTTTTGGGTGTTAGTTCTAGAAGGTCTTGTAGGTCTTCATAGAACCGTTCAACTTCAGCTTCTTCAGCATTACTGGTCGGGGCATAGACTTGGATTACTGTGATATTGCATGGTTTTCCTTGGAAATGAACAGAGATCATTCTGTCATTTTTGAGATTGCATCCAAGTACTGCGTTTCAGACTCTTGTTGACTATGATGGCTACTTATCATACTGTCATTCAAAGTCAAAGCAAAATAAGCAAATGAACCCTTGGCCAGTTTGTAATTCTGAAAATGAAAGAGATTTTCTTGGGTGCAACACTCTACAGGGCATATAAGGAAATTTCCCTCCTTTTTTTGTTTTGTTGTTTTTTTTACTAATGGAAGTCCTTTGTGAAGACATTTCAGGAGAAGTGAGCTGTTTTTAGATCAGAAATCCTATCTTGAATAGCTACTGCGTGTTTCATTCTAAGGTGGACAGAATCAGTGAGATGTTATCTAAACTCCCTTCTCCCTCTGTACCCCAGCAGACAGACTTTCTGTTGTGGAAAACTAAGATGATCTTGCCATACTCTTTGCAGAACATTCAATGGCTTACCATCATACCCAGTGTAGTAAATCCCTATTTAAATCTGAGGGCTTACATCATTGGAGCTTTACTTCACCTCTCCAGAACTATCTACAGAGGTGTGACAGCAAGAAACGTGTCAGCAAAGTCAGACTTTGGATCCTTCTGGAAGGTGTGGGAAGCATTTTGAAGTGAGGAGAAGGAGTGACATGTTTAGATATTTGACTTTATTTTTTTCTTTCATTTGTCCTGATGGCATTCTCTGTGACACCAATTATATGCATGTTTTATCTCTTTTGTATGTCTTCAGGAAATATTTTTTCCAATTATTTTTTCAATTGCTTTTACTTTTGTTTTTAAGATCATTTTTCTCAAGTCTACAGGCTTCTATAGCTCTAGCGTTACTTCTCCCATAGAGATGGTGCTTTTAATGCAGGTTTAAGTGATAGTCATATTTTTTTTCCACTTTATTTCATTCCTGACCTTTTTGCCTAGTTCATTTATTTTATCACTATTGTTGCTATTCCTTGAGTTCCTAATATTTTTTGAGCTTTTATTTCATGAACACGTGTGTTTATATCTTATAAATACAGCAAAATATTTAGTAGCAAATATTTATCTGTGGTAAGATTTTTGAGGTATTTGTCGGTCATTATTCCTTTGTAAATTTCCTTTTCCCCTTTCTTCTTGCTGGTATTATTTTAGATCCTATGCTGACTTTTTTTGTATTAACATAATCATTGAATAAGGTTTGCTTTCCCTTTATTGTGTTTTTGTGGAAAATTAGTAGTGATGGAAGAGAAGAGCCATTGGTAAGACTCAGCAACTCACAGTGTAACTCCTTGCAATATATACTGTGTGTGTGTGTGTAGGGATGGAAAAATGAGAAAGAAGTATAAACTTTATTTCTTTTTGTTTGTTTTATTTTTATTGAATTTTGTTGGTTTTAGAGAAAAGAATAAGATTAGAGGTACATATGCCTGCATGCTCAGTCATGTCCAACTCTGTGACCCCATGGACTGTATAGCCCTCCAGACTCTTCTGTCCATGTGATTTTCCAGGCAAGAATACTGGAGTGGATTGCCATTTCCTCCTCCAGGGGATCTTTCCATCCCAGGGATTGAACCCAAGTATCCTGCATCTCCTGCACTGCAGGCAGATTATTTACTGCTGAGCCACCAGGGAAGCCCTAGAGGTGGATTTAATTTTCCTTAAAAAGCAAAGTGAAGCTATGTGTTCTCAAAGATCAGTCTAGCTGCACTGAACAGATTGAAGGGAGGCTCAGAATGAGGTGAAGGAGATATAAGGAGACGATTATAAAATGTATCTCGTAAAGTATGCGATGGTTGGTGGTGGTGATGATAGACTGAACAGAATGAAGGTGAAATGGTAATAAGACTTCATGACTGTTCCAGGCTCTGCCCTCAATCGCCTGTGATCATTTCAAAGGCTGGAGATATGCTTATTCATCTATACACTCCCAAGGACCCAAACCAGACACCAGGTAAATAACAAGTACTTAGTACAGCCTGCCAAGAATGCATATTTTAATTCCAGTTAATTAAAATATTGTCCTGAATTAAACATTTTACATTTCTCCTTAGAGACCGCAGAGATCACAGCGAAGGAAATGTGTGTTAGACATTCTTCTGGGGGGTGTCTCTGAGATTATATAGCTTTTGTTTGAGCCTTTAATGCTTTGCAAGTAACTGATCAAATAATTTATCTCTAAATATCTGTTTCCACATTTTTAAATGGGAATAATAATAATAATGCTACTATAATCTTGATGGGTTCTTCTTGGGATGAGTGAGTAAATGTTCAACGTGCCTCTCACAGGCCTGATTTGTTCTAGGTAAGTTCCTACAGGAGCCCCCACTTACGCTTTCTCTCTCCTTTCTGAAAAGGGGTCTCAGGCTTGATTTACTTCTCTTCTTAATCTTGCCAGTACTGCCTCTCTTTATTGCAGTCCTTTCCACAGAGTTTTGCAGGTATCTGTTTGTGTGCTCGTACCCCTACGAGACCAGGGATGGTGACGTTTTCTCCTCATATCGACTGGCACCTGAATATAAAGGATCGTCAGTGCATTCTTAATAAAATAGTCGGTTCCTAAGGGCAGGTCATTCCTATCATGACTGAGGATGCAAATAGTCCTCCCTACTTCCTTTCTTAGAAACACAAGGATTAAAGCGAGGCCACCCACAGCCTTTGATCCTTGGGTTTAACAGAGAGGATCAGCTGTAACAGAAACAACCCAAATGTGCCATTTTAGGAAGACTATGTTTCTCAGACATATGGGCTTCAATGAGCAAGAGTCACAAGCTATCACGTTTTGATGAGTCATAAATGGCTTTAGTGTCAACCAGTTCCAGAAGAAAAAGAGAAAATGGCTTTAGTTCATGAAAGACTGCATTCCATCAGAGAAGTTACATATTTCTGAAGCAGAATACAGCATCTTAGGAAAACACAGTCTCTCTCTGTAAACGTATAAAATAAAGCAAACTTATATTACCATCTAAAAGCTAGATTTTTTTCTCCTTTGAAAGTGTAATTTGTTACTTAGTAAGGCCTTTATTTTTATTTGGGAAATTGAATAGTTGTAACTAACCCAATGGAATTGTGCTTTGTAAAAGTTGGCCTCATACAAATCAATTTCACTTCCTTCTCTCTAGCGGTGCCATAGCTCATCCGAGCCAGACAGTCAGTTGGCAATTGTTTTCTGAACTCCTGCAGGGTTCTCAGCAGCGCACTAAATGATGGATGGCTGGAGAGCTGATGGCTGAGGATGGGGAGGGGAGCGTCTACTGCTAGTTTAGTCACTATTTTATTGAAGCTGGCAGAAGAACTATTGCCCTTCCTAACGTCTAGCAATGCTTTTATGAAAACAAGCATTTTTGTAAACTAATTTGTTTTTATAGCCAAACTAAATACTATGAACCAAACTAAAATTCCAACTTGGAATTTTACTCCTTGTTTGTTATGATGAGGGAATAGCTGTGTATTTGTGAAGGCTAACTATGTACTAGGTACTTCTCAGGTTCTACAATTTAACTTTTATTTAAAAAAGGTTGAGGGGAGAGGAAAATTTAGCCTGGTCCACAAGAAGTCAGAATTATTTTATTGATTTATTCTATTCTTCTTTAATTAATTTAGAAATTACTGAAAGTATATATTACATATTTTACAAAGACCAAAACATTTTAAAAGGAGATACATAGGCAATGATTCCCTTTTATGCCCTAGAGTATCATTGTTGAAAGGGCAGACACATTTAAACATTTTTTTTTTAATTTGGATTATTTTATGGTTACAAACATTTAAATTTAAACATTTTTTTTAATTTGGATTATTTTATGGTTACAAACATTTTTTAAAATCTTATCTTTCTTATCAAAGATAAGAATTTATATTTTCTATAATTCATATTCAAACACATTCACACACATACTCTAATCATGACCTTCCAAGTATGATTATATCACAATAATACCTAAAATACTCTACTGGTGTACTTACATTTTAAAGATCTTGCCACTGCATCAAACTTCACTGTATAGGTTAAAATTGCATTCATAGCTATATAGCTGTATCAGTCAGTCAGTCAGTTCATTTGCTCAGTCATGTCCGACTCTTTGTGACCCCATGAACTGCAGCACACCAGGCCTCCACGTCACCAACTCCCGGAGTTTACCCAAACCCATGTCCATTGAGTCTGTGATGCCACCCAACCATCTCATCCTCTGTCATCCCCTTTTCTTCCTGCCCTCAATCTTTCCCAGCATCAGGGTCTTTTCAAATGAGTCAGCTCTTCGCATCAGGTGGCCAAAGGATTGGAGCTTCAGCTTCAGCATCAGTCCCTCCAATGAATATTCGGAACTGATTTCCTTTAGGATGGACTGGATGGACCTCCCTGCAGTCCAAGGGACTCTCTAGAGTCACAGTTACCGAATTATTGTCCCAGCTGAGCCACCAGTTTTTACATTGTGATTACATTTCTGCTTTTGGATAGTTTTTTGTTTTCATTGGAGTTGATTATTTCCTCCTTTTTTAGCTTGCTTAAGTTCTAATATGTGTGAGTTTCTAAAGTCCCTGCCGTTATGTTAGTCTATATTTTCAACAGAACTGCAAAGCCCCTTTCAATGTGAACAACAATACTTAGTGCGATCAGTTCTAGTTTCTGTTTTGGGGGTTTTGTTTTTGAGTATGACACTTCTCGTGTTCTCTGCCCCTCAGCTCCTATGTGGAATGGTTGTTTCCCAGGCCTTTTATCTGTCCTCCTGAGACTTTTCATCTTCATTATTCTATTGCTTCCCTTTCCCTCTCTTCTCCTATTTTCTGTCCAAGTCTTCTTGAATTTTTGCCTTCCTCTTCCTTGCTTTACTCCCTCAGGTTTTTTGAGAGCATATCCTCTAATTCTTGAAAAAAAAAATGAATAGGAGAAGACCATGTATGTCTAAAATTTTTTTCACAACAAATAGCATGTATGGATAATTTTCATACAGAAATTTAGGTTGCAAGAAAAAGCATAATAGACCACAAGGCCACAATGATGAGGAAAGACCAGCTTATTTTGGACCTTCTGAGTCTTAGTAGAAAGTTTGAAACTTATTCTGAATGAGATGGAAAGCCACTGGACAGTATCAAGGAGCAAAATGTCAAGATGTAATTTTAATTTTGAAAGTGTTCTTTTGCCATCATATAAAGAAAGACTATAAGGGGGTCAGAAGTAAAGCATAAAGGTCTGTTGAAACTGAAATTATCTAGGTGGAAGAAATTTGTGTCTTAAACTTGGTTGGCAATAAAAGAAGAGGCTAATGAGATGGCATGAGTGTGTTGTGAAGAGTGATGCCATTTGATCATATAAAAAAGACTGGATGAAAAAATAGGTTGTGGGGGGGGATAAATGGATAAAATATAAAGAAATTTCTTTGGGTACACATTAGTTTTGAGAGGAGGTGTCAAGTGACAATTTAGATATCTGAATCTGAAACTTAGTTTAGACATGATATTGAAAGCTAGGGGACCAGAAGAGATTATCTAGAATAGGGGTTAGCAAACTATAACCTGTGGGACAAACCTAGCCACTGCATATTTTTTATAAAAAGATTATTTGGAGACACAACCTTTCTCACTTTTTCATGTAATATCTGTGGCTATTTTCATGCTACAATGGCAGAGTTAAGCAGTAAGCAGAGGACACACGGCCCCCACACCTAAAATATTTACAGTATGTCCCTTTATAGAAAAACCTTGTTGACCCCTCACCTAGGGAATAAATATAGGTAAAAAGAAAAAGAAGGTCAAGGATGAGCTCTGGCATTTCCCAACATTTAAAAGTTGGGAGGATAAGGGTAATCCAGCAAAAGACACTGAAAATAACATGAAGAGAGGAAAACCAGGTAAACCTTAGGTCCTAGAAACCAAGCAAAGACATTGTTGTAAGAAGGGAGTGTTTAACTATGACATGTTGCTGCGGGGTGAACTAAGATGAGGACTGAAACCTGACCACTGGATTTGGCAAGATGAACTGGAGTGTGCTTGACAAGAATCCTTTGTGTGGAGTATTAACAACCAAGTCTAATGGGAATGTGTCCAAGGGAGAAAGGAAGGTGAAGAAGTGACGCCAGTGAATGTGGGTAGTAAGAACACTTAAGATGAGACCTACCCTCTTTGCAGAATGCTGAGTGTATAATAAAGTGGTGTTCACTTATAGGCTCGAGGTTGATGTAAAATGGTGCAGATGCAGCAGAAAACTATATGGGAGCCCTCCAAGAATTAAAGATTAAAATATTATATATTGTAATATAATGGAAATAGCAACCCTATTCCCAGGTTTTTATACAAAATGACTGCAACCAGGATCTCAAAGACATTTACACTCCCTCTCCATTGCAGCGCTGTTCACAATTGAGAGGATATGGAAACAATCTGAATGGCTGTTGATACATGGGTGAATAAAGAATATGAGTGGTATTTTGAGTTTTGCTGTGAAGATTAGCCAAAAAAATGAGGTGATACTGAAAGCAGGCAAAGGGTCAAAGAAAGTGGAGTATGTTGGTTTGTGAGGAAGTAAACTTGGAGATAGATTGGCATGCAGAAGGTTTACTAGGTCATACTTTCAGAATCAACGTCTTTGAGAAGGAATGCAAAATTGAACAGAAGGTGAAGTTGGCTGAGATGAAGTCCACCAAAAGTGTCAATCAAATCCGGGGAGAGCTTTGAAGCTGAGACGGGCCTTCAGAGATGCCAAAAGTAGAGGCTCAGGCTTATTTATATCTTCATTGGTTAGTCATTGGATGAAGACTGCCCTAGGAAGGAGGGACACTCTTGGTCAAGGTGGCCTTGCTCTACTGAGACAGTTCCTAGAGGGGAATGAAAACTGACCGCTCTTGGTCAGAATAATTCCCAATGGCTGAGAGAACAAGGCTCTCATTCCCCAAGAGGGATCTGAATGGCACATTCTAGAATTCACTTCGAAAGGGCTTTTAAAGTATGGAACCCCCCGCTATCTTTCTTTAATCTCTTCATTGCCTCTCCCAAATTGTCCTTTACAGTTTTGAAAATCACAAACATTACCTCATGACTGAACACCAGTTGGTCCGTACCTTATGCCTTGTCTAAAGTTCCTTCCATTAAAAGACATTGACATGACATTGGCATTTACTTGAAGAATTGAGGATTATTGTTTTGATCCAGAGGAGCTTCTCAAAGACTTCTTGTCCCCTCCCTTTAAAAGTCTAACATAAAAGAGATTAAGGGTAACATGAAATCAATAGCTGATACCTTTGACCTTTGGAAATAGAGTTAGGTTTAAAACTAAATGAGAGAGGAAGGAATTTTCATATTGGATGTCTTTTCTTAAATAGTTTCTATTACATTCCTCACGCCTAATAAATGTCTCTTATTTATTGGCCTCTTTGTCAAATTGAAATCATAGGTGGAAAGAAACTCAATGAACCTCTGATCTAACCATCTGCCCCATACAAAAACACCTTCTATAAATGATGTGGCTTGTGCTGTTCATCTCTGCTTGCAGGCATCAAGGAGTGGAACTTGATGCTGGACCTTTCATATGCTTGAGCTTTCAGCTTACGTTTTCTAGTATTAAGCAAAAAATGGTTCTCCCTACAATTTCCATCCTCCAGTTGTAGCTCTATATTCACAGGAGGGTTGGTATAATTTCTTCACTGAAGGAGAGCCTTTCAGAGATTTATAGGTAGCTTTTAGCCTTCTTTCTTGACCTACCTACCCTTAATACTTCTCTTCTGATGGCTAAAAGTGTCCTTCATACTCATTCAGCTTAGTCAACAAAGCCATATTGAGTCACCTGCCCTAGGCTAAGGACAGGGCTAAATTATATGGATAAATATGCACCCTAAACACCAGGGAATAATTTCTACTATTTTTGTCATTCCAGTTGCTCTCTTGTGTCATTTCTAACCTAAACCAGGGTAATTCCTCTTGGTTAAGGATGTATTCCTTGCTCTTCTTTCTCATGCTAGATCCTCTCCATAGAAAAGCTTAGCTAACAGATACCACTTACTGAACACTAACTCCATAACTTGTGCTCTTAACTACTAGGCTAATCTTATCTCTGGTATCGTGTCCCCAAAAGCATCCAATGCTTCTTCCCCAAATGGACTTCTTCCCTCTTTGGGTTGAACTGCATCCCCAAGAAAGATATGTTGAAGCCTTAGCTCAAGCTTCACATTCTCAGAATGTGAATTCATTTGGAAATAGGATTTTGCAGATGTAATTAGTTAAGATGAGGTCATACTGGAACGGAGCGGACCCTTAATCAAATATGACTGGTGTTATTAAGAGAAGAGGAAATTTTGGACATAACTAGAAGATGCCTATGAAAAGAAAGAAGCTGAGACTGGAGTGATGTTGGCACATACCATGGAATGCCTGGGGCCACCAGAAGCTGGAAATGGCAAGATGGATTCCCTCCTAGAGCCTTCTGATGGAACTCTACCATGCCAACTCCTTGCTTTCAGGATCCCAGCCCCTAAAACTGGGGGAGACAGGAAATTTCGGTTGTTTTAAGCTACCCAGGTTTTTGTACTTTGTTATGGCAGTGCTAGGATACTAAATACAACACCTCTAGGCTATGCCTTAGACGCATTTCATCTGCTCCTCGACATCCTTCTCTGATGCTCTCTGAGGCAGGTAGCATTGGGAATATTGATCATAAATGCAGCATCTTGCCTGCTCTCTTCACTGTGCTCACCTTACAGTGCTCTCTCTGCTCGATTCTCAGTGCCTACCTTCACACGGTCACTCCCTAAAAGGTCCTCATTGGCTTTTCATCCCCTTTAAGATACCTATTGGGTACCTACTTAATAGCAGACTCTGGGAGAGGTGGCGAGGGCAATAAAGAGAACAGTCCAGGTCGCTGCAGCTGAGCTGCTGTCTATGCAAAGCTCTTCTCAAGGCTTCGCACACATAACCCAATAGACTCCGCATGGCCATCCCAGGAAGTAGGACCAGTAGTCCACACATGTTAACAGGTGAGGGAGCTGAGGCACAGAGAAGTTGAGTAACTTGCACAGAATCACACAGCTTGCCACTAGAGGGCTAGGACTTGAACCCAAGCAGTCTGGCTCCAGAGTCTGTGTACTTAATGACTTGGCTTTCCTGTCTCTTGGGAGGAAACAGCTCCTGCTTTCAGGGATGATAGAGAATTTTAGAGGAGCTAAAATATTAAAGAGATAATTGTGTGAATGAATATAGCATTATGAGCTGTGATAAGTGTTATGGAGGAAAATTAAACAGCATTAGGAGAGAGGCTGGAGGATCACATTTCCCTGGAGAAGAGACACTTAGACTGTAATCTGACGGGGGAGTAGCATTTTGCCAGGTAAAGAGCAGAGAAGAGAATTTCGTGGCACAAGAGACAGAGTACATAAGGCCTTGTGATGGAATCAGCCCAGACCCTGGGGTCCCCCACCTTCACGTCCCAGGTTCAGTTGGTCACTGAGTGCTGTTGAATCCATTTCCTAAGCATTTCTCACCTCTCTGCTTTTCCACAATCACTTCTGCCCAACGGCAATGGCCTCCTGGCTTCTCTCGGTGTGTCGGCACCTGAGTGCCCTGTCAGAAGGACACAGGGCAGCCATTATGATCATCTGAATGCATATTTGATTGAATATCTTTCCTGCTGAAAACTTTTCAGTGGAGTTCTCTTGCTTTCACATAAATTCCCAGATATTTGCTATGGTGCTCTGGACATCTGAGATTTTAGTATGTCCCTGAGATTTCTCTCTGTGCAGTGTCCTTCCTCAGCTCCAATAATAGCAGTCTGCACTCCCTACCTTTGCCTTTGAAAAACACCTCCACACCAAACACTTCAAGAGGTTATGGTGGCTCTATCAAAATTCAGGACCTTGCCCTCCAGGCCACCGGGGTGAGCATATGACTAAGAAGCCATCAGTCATTGTATCCCATCTCCTTAGCCACAATGACTTGTCTGAGGCAGTGGTTTTCAAAACTGAGCGTGGATCAGAATTACCTGCAAGGCTTATAAAAACAAATTGCTGGGATCATCTGAGTTTCCAATTCAGTTGGCTTGGGGTGAGGCCTGAGAATTTGGGTTCATAATAGATTCTAAGGTGATACTGTTGCCAACACGGAGGTGGAAGGTCAAGTACCAGCCAGAGAAAAGCCACAGAAGCTTATGTGCCCTCCGTAAAGCTCTCCCTTTTCTTTGGAATCTACTGTTGCAGAGATGTCTGGTACCTCTCTCCGAATGGCCAAACCTCTCAATCCCTAACACCTGGAAAGAGTCTGTCTGCAGGGTGAGATAATGTGGATAAAATAGATTAAATAGAGAGGAAAACAGACCTGGGAGTTGAAGGAGAGTTTGTGCCTCATGACTTTGGACTCTGCATCTAATTATCACCAAAGCTAGTGTTACTTCTATTTTTCTTTTTTAATAGGAACAAAAAACATCCCTTGATAGCCCCAAGCCCCACCCCTCACTCCTGTCCCAAGCACATTTTCTTATTCAAATGAGAATTATGGCATTTTTTTCAAACGCTTGCAACAGATTGGCCCTGATTATAAATGCATGGCCTTCAACACCCTGTCTGATCTGTTCCCAGCCTATTCTACTTTACCTCATCCAACTTTGGCAGCCTTTCCAATTTCTTTTGCCTCCCTGAGGACTTTCGCACATCTGTGTGTTTATTCCAGAAGGCTCTCCCCCAACAACAACTCCTGTTTATCCTTGCCTACCTAACTCCTGTTTATTCAGGTCTTCAGGAAGTCTTTTCTCACCAAATAGGTTGGTTTGATAAGCTTGGCCTATGTACTCATAGAACTACCTTTAATGACCACACAGTACCTATGGACTCATGTAATTAATTTTTGAATTTATGTCTCCTCCACTAGAATACAAATTTTATAAAAGCATAGACCTATGTTTTATTTAAAACTCAATCTGAAAAAAGATATATTGTACCTCATCAGATTTTTTTTTTAAGTGTGCTTCAAAAGACATTATGACAGAGTGAAAGACTATCCACAGAGTCGGAGAAAATATTTGCAAATCATATATCTTACAAGTGGAGTTCTCACAACTGAACCAAAAAACAAACAACTTAATTTAAAAACAGGCAAAGGTCTTGAGTAGACATTTGTCCAAGTATGGTATACAAAGGGCCAGTGAGCACATGAAAAGAAGCTCAATTTCTAATCATCAAGGAAATGAAAATCAAAACCACAATGAGATACTACAGCATACCCATTCCAATAGCTCTTCTATGTTGGAATTCTGGCACATGCTGGCACAGCTACTGTAGAAAACTGTGCGGTCGTTCTTCAAAAAATTAGACATAGAATTATTACCCAGCGACTCCACTTCCGGTTATGCCCCAAAGAACTGAAAGCAGACTCAAATAGATATTTGTACATTCGTGTACATTGCAGCATTATTCACCATAGCCAAAAGGGGGAAGCAACCCACATGTCCATCAGCAAATGAATGGATAAACAAAAGGTAGTATATACATACAGTGAACTATCGTTCATCCTTAAAAAGGAAAGAAATTCTGATGCATGCTACAACATGAATGAACCCTGAAACCTTATGCTAAGTAAAATAAGCCAGACTCAAAAGGACAAATATTATATGATTTCACTCACGAGAGTAGTCAAATTCATAGAGACAGAAAACAGAACAATGGTTGCCAGAGGCCAGGGAAAGGGAGAGGGACGAGTTCAACAGATACAGAGTTTCGGTTGAGGAACATGAAAAAGTTCTGGAGATGAATGGTAATGATGGTTACACAACAATGCCTGTGTGCATCACGCCACTGAACTGTACACGTACAAATGATTACAGTAGAAATTTGATGTTATATATGTTTCACTACAATAAAAAGCAACATGGAGAAGGCAATGGCAACTCACTGCAGTATTCCTGCCTGGGAAATCCCATGGATACAGGAGCCTGGCAGGCTACGTCCATGGGGTCGCAAAAGACTCAGACATGACGCAGTGACTAAACAAGACCATGTTAAAAATATTTTCAAGGGTAAAGGATATATTCTTACCTCACCTCCATTGTTGCTTTAAAAATAACATTAAAAATATAAAATTAATATGCCCAAACATTGTTAATAAAAGACAAAGTAAGTAAAAGTTACTATATATCCAGTGCTTCTCTGGGAGACAGACAATATATATTGCCTTCAAATTTAAAATTGTTCATTTTATCAAACATGATTTGACTTTGGTTGGTCTTTTATAGTTTACATAAAACAAAGTTGATTTTCCTCAGTTTTGTGATATAAATATTTCCCACATTGAGCAAATAATAAAGTTTGAATTTATATACACAAAAAAAAGCAACAGCATCAATCAGTAGCCTACTAGAGTGTGTGGCACATAATAGGTTCTCAATAAACATTATTGAAAAATAAATAAAGAGTAAATGGGTAAAAGACAATAAACCAATGATTCTATTAAATAGATGAGAAAGTAAATTTATAAACTTTGACATAGAAGGAAGAACACAACCTCTTTGAAAGCCAAAAATAGTTTATAATTCATTACATACAGTAGTGTAATCTTATTTTCCTAAGGGGGGGGAAATACACTCAAACATACACATAGGAAAAAAAGTCTGTAAGTCCCATCCATTAATTGTGGTTGTTTCTGGAATAGAGTTATGGGTGATGGACTTTTAGCTTCTACTTTATGTATTTAGTACTCCTTGAAGGTTTTAAAATAAGCACAAATTACTTCTTATATTACGAAGTAATCAATACATATACTTTCATTTTGAAAAATAAATGCAGTGTTTGAAATGAAATGCCACACTTTCGATGTGGTCTGACCAGAGCAGGTTGAAGAGGAACATCACTGGCTGGCGTTTCGGAGGCTGGACTTCTAATTTAAGAGAGATGTATCATATGCCAGGCCCCCAACGAGGCGTTTTCTGGCCCTAGGTTAATTCTGGAAAGGTTAATTACTCCCACAACTTAGCAACCCCGCTCTCCGGAGGTTTTTTTCCGGACAGAGCATGGTTTTCAATACAAAAGAATGAGGAGATGCCTTACGTCAGAAGACCAAGCTCAGCAGTCACCTTTTGGGGCATGGTTATTTTAACTGCCTCCCCCATCCCACACATTGCACACAGTTGGTCTAACCAGGAAACCCTACCCAGGAAAAGTCCAGGCCTCAGGTGGAAAGTAAGAGGTGGCATTCAGCGTGGCAGGAAGGATGTTATTGTTGGTGAGTCATGTCCGGTGGCAGCTTTGGGGAGCTGCTGAGGCACCTCCCTGTTCTTGTCACCAGCGGCACTTGAAGTTCACACTGAAGTCATGGATGAGCACCCAGGAGCTGTTTTGGGGAAAATGAGTATGCAGAGAGAGAAGTGGATTCTTCGGTTATGCCCTGACTTTTAGTAAATGCAGAGAGATGACGGATTGTTTTGGAGGGAACACGGAGACGGTTTGGGATGGAAAGAATCCTCATCTATCAATCAGACACCCCAGATTCAGGTTCCAGGTCTGTCACTAGCTAGCTCTGGGATTTAGAACAAATCATGGAATCGCTTAGAATGTCTCTTTCCTCTGTGCAGCCAAGAGTTTGAACCAGGTGATTATCAAGGTAGGACTTAGTGTAGTGGCCACATCTTGATGGGGTTTCGTCTCCCAGCTGTGCCACCTACCAGCCGTGTGTCCTAGAGTCGGCCCTCCTGCCTTGCAAGGTAAGCCAGGAGAGTAGCCTGGTTCACTGCATACGTGTAGGTGCTCACGGCAGTGCCCTTCACGCCACCATGAATGAGATCATATCCCACCCAGCACACTGCACTTGTTAGTCGCAGTAATTAACCTATGTCTTTGTATACCTGGCCCACCCAGATTGTGGCTGGTCATGGAGGTGCCATGTGGACCCAGCGGAGTGTGCCACACCTCTTTAGGGATAGTTGTCACTTATCAGCTAATGGAAAGGTTAATGAACTTGTCCAAAGGCTTACAGCTAGTCAATGCAGCCACTGAGACTTGATCCCAGGTTATTTCCAAACCTCTTGCTCTTTACTTCTGTATGACACAGCTCCTCCTGAATGACATGTCTTAGGAAGCACCTCTTCTTTCCTGTGTGGCACGAATCAATGGTAATTTAACATCCGAAAACACCTTTCAGTTGCCTTGATATTTGCACTTCCCCAGGCCTTTTCGATAAATGTTCACATTCCAGCCACTTTTGAATAATCCTTGCCTGGAGTTTGCATTTAAGAAGGATCAGCTTGAGCCACAGCACACATTTAATGTGCACTTCTGAAAGTGTAGGAGTTTTCAAAATATTCTAAATCACTTCCCTAAGAAAAAAGAGGAAATGAACGAGTCATGCTGATGAATATTTGAACACAAACAATTATTGGGAAAACCTACAGAGAATGTGGGCTGGGAAAATTCCTTTGCCCCCAAACAATGTATTGATGTTTGTAACTGTAGGGATTTGCCTTCCTCTGTATTTCCTGTGTCTCTTCACTCAGTTTCCCTGCTGTTGCTGCCAGAAGCCTAGATCTGGCCTCATCAACAACCCGCTGACTGGTTTCTGCCTTGCTTCTTAGATCAAAGTCATTGCTATTAATTTCTTGATTCTTGCCACTTATTCATTCCAGAGTCAGCCATGGTTCTTCTTTCCCTACTGATGTTTAACTGAGTACTCAAGAGCTTTGTTATCTGACCCCAAGATGTCCACCTATTTCCCTCCCTTACCTGTCCTTTGCTCCAGCAATACTGACTGCTCCATGTTCATTGAATGTGTTCTCCATCCTTTATGCGTTTCTGACTGCCATCCCTTCTGCCTGGGATGTCTCTGTCTTAATCCTCTATGCCTAATTCTCACAGTTCCTCCAAAACCTAAACTCAGTGTTACCTCTCGGATGGACCCTTGCACTGATTCCATGATGATTTCATCACTCAGTCCTCTGAATCCCAGTCCTCTTGGCTGGTTGCAATGTTATGGCTCTAAGAATGCAAAGTTTGGGTCTTTGAGTGTCTGAACATTCCATCTAACTGCAACAGCCTTACCTGCCCAGCACAAAGAAAGATCACACTGAATGTTGGGAACTGGATATAGAACCCAGGTACTTTGATTCCTATTCCTGCAACAAGAATATGATTCAACATTTATTCAACACAATTTTGAGCTCCAATAATAGTGTTGTGATGAAGGGATCTCATTCAAGGTAAAAGCCCATGGGGTTTCCCTTGCAGTCCAGTGGTTGAGACTCTGTGCTTCCACTGCAGAGGGCGCGGCGTCGATCCCTTGTAGGGGAAGTTCCACATACTGCACAGTGTGGGGGAAAAAAAGTAAAAGCCCATGGCTTTGAATGGCCTTTAAAGCCCGTCATAATATGAGCCTTCATCTTCATTCTAACCCTCCCTCACTTGCATCTACTAACCCCTTTCCTCTTCTTGAACATGTCCTCACACCTGTGTTTTGTCTTTGCTCCTCCTTCTGCCCAGGATGATCTTTCTCCTAAACAAACCTGGCTTTTCTTCTTCCTGCTTCAAGTTTTCGCTTAAACATGCCTTCCTGAGTCAGGACGCATCCCACTATAATATAAAATTGCAATTACCTCCCACGTTGACTCTTCTCATCCTTTGCTTGCTCTACTTTCCTCCAAAATGCCTATTGTCCTCAGACTCACTGTATGTTTTTTTTCTATTCATGTATCTTTTGATTCTGCCACTGGAATATTAGGTTTTGGAATTATTGATGAACATCTCATATGTAGGCAAGTACCTTATACATGCTAGGACTTCTATCACTGTTTGTTGAATGAATGAATGAATACAAAGTCGGACAGGACAGGCTGAGCTCTTGCCCTCTTTGTGTCTCACGGACCACCAGAAGAACAGGCTCGATTCAACACCCAGCTGAGAAGTGTTCTGGTAGCGAAGTTAGAGACAGCCAACTCGGACGAGGACAGCTGAGGAAAATAAGTCATTATCCTTGCCCTAAAAGAGTTATAGATTTCCAGATGAATAAATAGATAAATAAGTACATATCAAACAATATGAAAATGACTTGGCCAAAGGACAAAATAAACACTCTCTCATGCACTTCTTATCCTTTCTGCTGTTATAAACCCGTTGAGGATTTGGTTCAGGGCTAATTCATCCATGCATCCTTTTTTTCTTCACACCCCCAGGAACATTCCATCCCAGCCTCGCAGGTACACCATCTGGAGGGAGGGAGCATACAAGATGACTGATGGATGAATGAATGGGCCCTGAAACAATATGCAAGCATGTGGTCCCTCTCCGCCTTAAGCAATATAAATGCCAGTGGTGATTTGGCTGAGAGACGATTATATTTTTCTGTTTATCCATTTGGCTGGCACAGTAAGGCGGGGATTTCACAGTCATTCACTGACTGATATATGGCGTGATAAAAGCAGGCATCTGCTTGTGAGGAGCAGTGCTCCATAAAGCTATTCTGAGAAAAACAGGTCCAGTAAGCTGAGCTCACGCCCATTACTGGAGATATCTCCAAATTTATTACTGGAAGCTGTATTAGGAGGAGAGTTGACATAGCTTTCTCCTGGTCAATTTCATCAATGGTGATTTGGAAGGTATGACATCAGCTAAGCCATGGAAGATTTGGTGCCCTCATCCATCCCCTGGAGGGCTAATGCAGGCCCCTGGGACACTTCAGTGTCTGAGGGGATGCTGCCTCCCTTAGATGACTCCCTTTTCTTCAGATTATAGTCGAGAAAACTGGGGACCAGAGCGGGAAGGGATTGGTTCAAACTCAAACAGCTACCTATTTCGGCAGAGCCTGTACTAGAACCCACAATGTAATGAGTGTTGGTCACCTAATCATTGCTTGCATACTTCCAGTGACAGAATGTAACACTGACTTGAAGCTCCTAAATTTTTTTATTTTAATATTTTATTTATCTATAGTTGATTTATAATGTTCTTAATTTCTGGTGTACAACAAATTGGTTCAGTGTATATATTTATAGGCTTCCCAGATGGTGCTAGTGGTAAAGAACCTGCCTGCCAGTGCAGGAGACTTAAGAAACTCGGTTTCAATCCCTGGGTTGGGGAGATCCCCTGGAGGAGGACATGGAAACCCACTCCAGTATTCTTGCTGGAAGAATTCCATGGACAGAGGAACTGGGCAGTCTACAGTCCATAGGGTCGCTCAGAGTCAGACACAACTGGAGTGATTTAGCATGCATATACATATATATGCATTCTTCTTCATTATAGTTTATTATAGGATATTGAATATAGTTCTCTGTGCTCTCCAGGAGGAATTCATTGATCTACTTTGTATATAGTAGTTTATACCTGCTAAGCCCAAACTCCTAATTCATCCCTCTCCCATCTCCTTTCCCCTTATGGTAACCATAAAATCATTGTCTATGTCTGTGAGACAGTTTTTGTTTTGTAAATAAGTTCATTTGTATCTCATTTTAGATTTCACATGTAAGTGATATCATATTTATCTTTCTCTGATTATTTGGTCTGGATTTTTTTAAGGTATTTTAAAAAATGTAGTTGCTTTACGCTGTTGTGTCAGTTTCCGCCGTACTGCAAAGTGAATCAGCCACATGTATACAAACATCCCCTCTTTTTCTGGATCTCTTTCCTAGTTAGGTCACCACAGAAAGCTGAGCAGAGCTCCCTGCGCTATGCAGTAGGTTCTCATTAGTGATCTGTCTTATACATGCTGCTGCTAAGTCGCTTCAGTCGTGTCCGACCCTGTGCGACCCCATAGACGGCAGCCCACCAGGCTCCCCCATCCCTGGGATTCTCCAGGCAAGAACACTGGAGTGGGTTGCCATTTCCTTCTCCAATGCATGGAAGTGAAAAGTGAAAGTGAAGTCACTCAGTCGTGTCCGACTCTCAGCGACCCCATGGACTGCAGCCTACCAGGCTCCTCCATCCATGGGATTTTCCAGGCAAGAGTACTGGAGTGGGGTACCATTTATACACAGTAGTGTGTAAATGTCAATCCCAATCTCCCAATTCATCTCGTCCCCCTTTCTCCCTTGGTATCCATAAATTGTTCTCTGTGTATGTGTCTCTATTTCTGCTTTACAAACAAGATCACCTATATCATTTTTCTAGATTCTACCCATATGCATTAATACATGATATCTGATTTTCTCTTTCTAACTTACTCCACTCTGTATGACAGTCTCTTGGTTCATCCACAACTTTGCAAACAACACAGTTTTGTTCCTTTTTATGGCTGAGTAATATTACATTATATAGCACAGCATCTTCTTTATCCATTCACCTGTTGATGAATATTTAGGTTGCTTCCATGCCCTGGCTCTTGTAAATAGTGTTGCAGTGAACTTCGGGGAACATGTGTCTTTTTGAACTACGGTTTCCACTGGGTATATGCCCAGGAGTGGGATAGCTGGGTCATATGGTAGTTCTATTTTTAGTTTTTTAAGGAACTTCCACACTCTTCTCCATAGTAGCTGTATTGAGTGTAAGGGGGGGTCCCTTTCAACATATCCTGTCCAGCATTTATTGTATGCAGATTTTTTGATGACCATTCTTACTGGTGTGAGGTGATACCTAATTGCAGTTTCGATCTGCGTTTCTCTAATCATTAATGATGCTGAGACCTTTCCATGTGCCTCTTGGCCATCTGTATATATTCTTTGAAGAAAGGGCTACTTAGATCTTCTGCCCATTTTTTGATTAGGTTGTTTGTTTTTTTGATATTGTTTGTATATTTTGAAGATTAAAATATACAAACATTGTCATTTGCTTGTTGTCATTTGCTTCATTTGCAAATATTTTCTCCCATTCTGAGAGTTGTCTTTTTGTCTCAGTTATGGTTTTCTTTGCTTTGCTGAAGTTTTTAAGTTTAAAGTCCCACTAGTTTATTTTTGTTTTTATTTTCATTATTCTAGGAGGTGGGTCATAAAAGATCTCGCTGTGATTTAGGTCAAAGAGCATTCTTCCTATGTTTTTCTCTAACTGTTTTATCGTGTCCAGTCTTACATTTAGGTCTTTCACCCGTTTTGAGTTTATTTTCGTGTATGGTGTTAGGAGCATTCTGTTAATAACTTCTTTTACATGTAGCTATCCAGTTTTCCCAGCACAACGTATTGAAGAAACTGTCTTTTCTCCATTGTATATTGTCACCTCCTCTGTTATGAATTAGGTGACCAGAGGTGAGTGGCTTTGTCTCTGGGCTGTCTGTTCTGTTCTATTGCACCATTCTGTCTTGATTGATGTGGCTTTGTAGCATAGTCTGAAGTCAGGGAGCCTGATTCCTCCAGCTCTGTTTTTCTTTCTGAGTATTGCTTTGGCTATTCTGGGTCTTTTGGTTTCTATACATATTGTAAATTTTTTTCTTCTAATTCTATGAAAGAATACTATCAGGAAGCATTTAACAGGAAGCTTCCTGTGTGCTGTTTTGGATCTGTCAGGAATTCTCTGTTCCTTATTAATTCCTGAATACTCAGCCTTTCCCGGGACTGAGGAATCCAGGCATTTCCTTCATTAGTGTTTCTGTATGGTGATAAGTACCCTCTTCCTTCTTGTGAACCATACGGTAAAAGTGATTGTTTACAACTCTCTCTCTCTCTTTAATATGGATCGCCTGTGTTTTATAAGTCTGGAATTTTAATCTTTATCTTTGCTGAGAATAACTACAGTATATATGCCCACACCATGTTGATTAAAACACCTTTGCTCCATCAGAGCTCTGGTCCCCGTGTCTTTCTTTCTTTCTCTCCATCTCTCTTCCTCTCTTTTTCAGGCCGATCTCCTGGAGCGCAGCGGCTCTCTGAGTTAACTTTCCTGCCCGGGCTTCTAAGACCCTCTCAAGAAGGCGCTCTGCACCTTCACCCCATCGACAGGGCGCCTGAGGCCTCCGTGAACAGAGCAAGCCCTGTGCCAAGGGCTTTATTGGCTTTCTGTGTAAACCAAGGAATATCAGCCTCTCTCCTTACTTTCTTATCGTCGACTCTGGACCACCAGGTTCCGGTCCATTAAAGGACCTCAACAGAATACCTTTGGTAATTTGACAGGGATTGCATTGAATCTGCATATTGCTTTGGATAGTATAGTCATTTTCATAATATTGCTTCTTCAAATTCAAGAACATGGTATATCTCTCCATCTGTTTGTGTGAGCTTCGATTTTTTTTCATCAGTGTATCATAGTTTTATGCATACAGGTCTTTTGCCTCCTTAGTCAAGTTTATTCCTAGGTACTTTATTCTTTTTGTTGTAATAGTAAATGGGTTTATTTCCTTAATTTATCTTTCTTATCCTTCATTGTTAGTGTATAACAATGCAAGAGATTTCTGTGTATTAATTTTGTAGCCTTCAACTTTACCAGAGTAATAGATTAGCTCTTGTAGTTCCCTGGTGGCATCTGTGTAAAGTATCATGTCATCTGCAAAGAGTGACAGTTTTATTTTTTTATTTTTTCCAATTTGGATTCCTTTCTTTTTCTTTTCTGATTGCTGTGGCTAGGAATTACAAAACTGTATTGAATGATAGTGGCAAGATTGGGCACCCTTGTCTTGTTCCCTTTCTTAAAGGAAATGCTTTCAGTTTTTCACTGCTGAGAATGTTTGCTGTGGGTTTATCATCTATGGCCTTTATTATGTTGAAATAGGTTCCCTCTGTGCCCACTTTCTGGAGAGCTTTCATGACAAATCTGTGTTGAATTTTGTCAAAAATTTTTTCTACATACATGAGATAATCATATGGTTTTTATTCTTCAATCTGTTAATGTGTTGTATCACATTTGATTGATTTGTGGATATTGAAAAATTCTTTCATCTCTGAAATAAATCCCACTTGATCATGACAGATGTCCCATTAATGTATTGCTGGGGTCAGTTTGCTAATAAACGTACAACTATAGATTTTTTTGGAATTCTGTGAGTTTTTTTCCTAACATATTCATTTTAATATATTAATAGACCTTAAAATGGGCAAAAAAATACTTTTAAAAATTAAGTTTAAAAAAAAAAACTAACATAGGTTCACATACACTTTCAGGAATGTTCTTTTTAAAAATTCCATGTATTGATTATCTGGGAAAAAGTAAACAATTTTTATCAGTAAGTATTTAGATAATATAATGACCTTTGTAACATCTATATCTAATATGGTATCACTAATACATTTGAAGCACATTTTTTTGTTCTTAGTGTGATATTATTTTAATATTTTCTACAAATTGCTTATAATCTTTTCAATATTATGGGTTTTATTTTAATTGTTGACACCTTCAATTGACTCTGTTTATAGACTATAATATTGAGAAAATTCTCAGCAGATACAGAGGTACCCAGGAAGCTCAGAGGAAATTATCACCTCTGTCTTTCACATTAAATACATAAATACTTCAACTCAAATATTTCTAACAGGGAGTATCTTTTCCTTCAACTTAGCTAAATGGCTTTTTCAACAAAATTTTTTTACAAGACAAAAACTTATCAAATGTGTTTATCTATGTATGGTACTAAATTTAGATGCTGCAAAATTGTATACTTTCTCCATCTCATTCTACTATGGCACAGAATAGAAAACTATCCAATTAACAAAAGGAGCTCCTTTGAAGGAAAGCCACTAAAAATCTAGATATTTCCAAATGACATTGAACCACTCCTTCTGTCCCTGTTCATACCGAATCATCATTGTCTAGCAACCATCTCAAAACAATCTTTAAAAATATTTTGAAATGGATTCAGAAACTCAGTACTTAATTTATTTTTTATTTTTTTATTTTATTTTTAAACTTTACATAATTGTATTAGTTTTGCCAGATATCAAAATGAATCTGCCACAGGTATACATGTGTTCCCCATCCTGAACCCTCCTCCCTCCTCCCTCCCCATACCATCCCTCTGGGTCGTCCCAGTGTTCTAGCCCCAAGTATCCAGTATCATGCATCGAACCTGGACTGGCATCTCGTTTCATACATGATATTTTACATGTTTCAATGCCATTCTCCCAAATCTTCCCACCCTCTCCCTCTCCCACAGAGTCCATAAGACTGTTCTATACATCGGTGTCTCTTTTGCTGTCTCGTACACAGGGTTATTGTTACCATCTTTCTAAATTCCATATATATGCGTTAGTATACTGTATTGGTGTTTTTCCTTCTGGCTTACTTCACTCTGTATAATAGGCTCCAGTTTCATCCACCTCATTAGAACTGATTCAAATGTATTCTTTTTAATGGCTGAGTAATACTCCATTGTGTATATGTACCACTGCTTTCTTATCCATTCATCTGCTGATGGGCATCTAGGTTGCTTCCATGTCCTGGCTATTATAAACAGTGCTGCGATGAACATTGGGGTACACGTGTCTCTTTCCCTTCTGGTTTCCTCAGTGTGTATGCCCAGCAGTGGGATTGCTGGATCATAAGGCAGTTCTATTTCCAGTTTTTTAAGGAATCTCCACACTGTTCTCCATAGTGGCTGTACTAGTTTGCATTCCCACCAACAGTGTAAGAGGGTTTCCTTTTCTCCACACCCTCTCCAGCATTTATTATTTGTAGACTTTTGGATCGCAGCCATTCTGACTGGTGTGAAATGGTACCTCATAGTGGTTTTGATTTGCATTTCTCTGATAATGAGTGATGTTGAGCATCTTTTCATGTGTTTGTTAGCCATCTGTATGTCTTCTTTGGAGAAATGTCTATTTAGTTCTTTGGCCCATTTGGAAAAGAAGAAGTAAAACTCACTATTTGCAGATGACATGATCCTCTACATAGAAAACCCTAAAGACTCCACCAGAAAATTACTAGAGCTAATCAATGACTATAGTAAAGTTGCAGGATATAAAATCAACACACAGAAATCCCTTGCATTCCTATACACTAACAATGAGAAAACAGAAAGAGAAATTAAGGAAACAATTCCATTTACCATTGCAACGGAAAGAATAAAATACTTAGGAATATATCTACCTAAAGAAACTAAAGACCTATATATAGAAAACTATAAAACACTGGTGAAAGAAATCAAAGAGGACACTAACAGATGGAGAAATATACCATGTTCATGGATTGGAAGAATCAATATAGTGAAAATGAGTATACTACCCAAGGCAATTTATAGATTCAATGCAATCCCTATCAAGCTACCAACAGTATTCTTCACAGAGCTAGAACAAATAATCTCATAATTTGTATGGAAATACAAAAAACCTCGAATAGCCAAAGCGATCTTGAGAAAGAAGAATGGAACTGGAGGAATCAACCTACCTGACTTCAGGCTCTACTACAAAGCCACAGTTATCAAGACAGTATGGTACTGGCACAAAGACAGAAATATAGATCAATGGAACAAAATAGAAAGCCCAGAGATAAATCCATGCACATATGGACACCTTATCTTTGACAAAGGAGGCAAGAATATACAATGGATTAAAGACAATCTCTTTAACAAGTGGTGCTGGGAAAACTCGTCAACCACTTGTAAAAGAATGAGACTAGAACACTTTCTACCACCATACACAAAAATAAACTCAAAATGGATTAAAGATCTCAACGTAAGACCAGAAACTATAAAACTCCTAGAGGAGAACATAGGCAAAACACTCTCTGACATACATCACAGCAGGATCCTCTATGACCCACCTCCCAGAATATTGGAAATAAAAGCAAAAATAAACAAATGGAACCTAATTAAACTTAAAAGCTTCTGCACATCAAAGGAAACTATTAGCAAGGTGAAAAGACAGCCTTCAGAATGGGAGAAAATAATAGCAAATGAAGCAACTGACAAACAACTAATCTCAAAAATATACAAGCAACTCCTACAGCTCAACTCCAGAAAAATAAATGACCCAATCAAAAAATGGACCAAAGAACTAAATTTCTTTTTTAAATATATACTTTCTTTTTTTAAAATTTTATTGATAATGAAAGGGTTATTGGAAATTTTTAAAGTATTAACAGAAAATTAGATCAATATATAGTTGTAGGTTTACACCATACAATAAATTATAAAAACCCCTGTAGCTGGATGAACTTCTGGGAGAAGGCAATGGCAGCCTACTCCAGTACTCTTGCCTGGAAAATCCCATGGGCAGAGGAGCCTGGTAGGCTGCAGTCCATGGGTCGCTAAGAGTCAGACCCGACTGAAGCGACTTAGCAGCACCAGCAGCAGCAGCTGGATGAACTTAGAGTCTGTCATACAGAGTGAAATAAGTCAGAGAAAGAAAAACAAATATTGTATATTATTAATACATATATATGGAATCTAGAAAAATGTACTGCTGCTGCTGCTGCTGCTGCTAAGTCGCTTCAGTCATGTCCGACTCTGCAACCCCATAGATGGCAGCGGATTCTCCAGGCAAGAACACTGGAGTGGGTTGCCATTTCCTTCTCCAATGCAGGAAAGTGAAAAGTGAAAGTGAAGTCTCTCAGTCGTGTCCAACTCTTAGAGACCCCATGGACTGCAGCCCACCAGGCTCCTCCATCCGTGGGATTTTCCAGGCAAGAGTACTGGAGTTGGGTGTCATTGCCTTCTCCAGAAAAATGTACCAATGAACCTATATGCAGGTTAGGAATAAAGTAAAGACTCAGACATGGAGAACCAACAGGTGGACAAAGCGGGGGAAGGGGAGGGTGGGACAAATTGAGAGGGTAGCATTGACATACGTGTGTGTGTGTATGTGTGTGTGTCTGTCTGTCTGTCATGTATAACATAGATAGCTAGTAGAAAGCTGCTGTATAGCACAGGAAATTCAGCTTGGCGCTCTGCGGTGACCTAGCGGGTGGGATAGGGGAGCGGGGTGGGGGGCAGAGCCGCAAGAGGGAGGGGATATATGTATACATAAAGCTGATTCGTTTTGTTGTACAGCAGAAACTAACGCAACATGGTAAAGCAATTATACTAAACAAAAAACAAAAAAACAAAACCTGTGGCAAGTACAATTCAGACTACTTTCTATCAGAGGACTCAGTCTTCATTTTCCTCAAATGTCTCGTGCATACCTCACCTGTCTAATTTCTCACTGACCTTCCTGACCATTTCCTTCACCTCATAATCTGCAACAGGGCTCACGGCCTTACTGCATGGTTCACCAAAGGGCCAACGCTGTTGAATCGTTTTTCCAGCACCTCCGGACATAGGAAAGATACAGCTTTTCCTAGTGAGTCCTCAAAGGGAAGTGTTGGTTTTATATTTAAGTGTAGAAAAAGTCTGAAAAGAAAAGTGAGTCACGGATGATTGTCATTTAGCCTTAACTCTAAGTTACAGGAAGACCTCCCTGGGCAGTGTGTCTTATACTGTATTAGATGAGGCCACGAAGAGATGGAGAAAAAATATGGATATCTTCCATACCATCCCAAGCAATTTAAATGCAGCTCTTAGGTGACTCAGATGGTCAAGAATCTGCCTGCAATGTGGGACATCCCAGTTCGATCCCTGCGTTGGGAAGATACCCTGGAGAAGGGAATGGCTACCCACTCCAGTATTCTTGCCTGGAGAATTCCACAGACAGAGAAGCCTGGTGAGCTACAGTCCCTGGCGTCGCAGACTCAAACACAACTGAGGAACTAACACTTTCACATTAATAATAACACTTTGCAAACAATGGGCAGATGGTAATCTCTAGGAATGTTTTTTCTCAGGTAAATTAAGTTCCCTGGTCACCTTGCTGAAAGGTGTTTCTGTACGAGCCATATTTTTAAAAAATGGTATTTGACTTAAAATCCTAGTTGAAAATAGTCTTTTTGATTGGCCTTGAATAGGTAAGAGAAAAATTTTAATTAGTATAGATATCAAAAACTACGAAATATTTGCAATTCAAACCTAAATTAAACCATCTTGTATGCACATTCTACCTTTATGAAATCTGGAAGGAAATGGTGACTTCCCTTTCATTGCATGCGTACATTTCAGGAGCTGAAAAACAGATCACGTGGTTCCTTCCAGTGTCTTTTAGTTTGTTTATTGTTTCTTTTGGAGGTGGTACTATTATTTTAAGCTGCTTAAAACCCCACAGTGGATGCTCCATAGTCTTGAGGTCAGCATTTTAAATTCAACTATATCATCTAGTTGCTGTCTATCACTCTAGGGTTATCCCCCTCAAGCTTCTACTTTATGTTCTTTCTTCCAGCCCAAGTATGATAATTTTCATTTCTTGGAACATGTTTCAAGACATGTGACCCTGCATGCATTGTTGCCTCTGCCTTAAATTTCCTTTAGCCCTTATCTTTGATTCATTTAGCAAGGATTTACTGAGTGATTATGATACTTCAGACTCTGCTGGGCATCAGTATGTTTTTAGATATCAATACGGTTTTAACAAGTAGATCAATGAATGGATAAGTCACCTTTATCAATTTTAAGTATGGGTGGGAACTAGGGTGGGGCTGAGACATAGCAGTCTAGGTAGAAAAAAGTCACATGGAGATTTCTCCCCCTTTCTCTCCTCCTCTTTGGTTTATTGCAGAAGAAAAGGAGAAAAACAAGAGTTGGAAGGTAATCTTGACCTCCTATTATTTAATTATTCCTACTTTCCAGCTGACCACACCAGATACCTCAATAGAAAGTAAAAATAAATAAATAAAACAGACAATGACATGGTTACAAATGGCAGAATCATGGGAGAAATATGATTGTCTTCAAGGAAAAGCTTAAATGCCACCTTCTCCAGGAAGTTTTCATTCATATGCAAACCCACTCCAAGAGGTGTGAACTCTCCCTCTTTTGTCCTCCATAACATTTTACATCCACCGTTTTTTAGCATTTATTTACTTTATCTTGTGTTTATGGTGATTTGTGGCTCCTTGTGTCCCTACATATTTTAGAAAATTGTGAGCTATCTGAGGACAAGGCACCAGACACATTCATTTCTGCAGCCACTGCCAACATGTCCTTCATGCTTGGCAATTTGATTGGAAAATCTTATCTATTATTTGGATGCATTTTAGCTTAACCATAGTCCCTCAGTTGTTTCCCAAACATTGAACTATTATGTCTTCTATGTGGATGATACTCTCCAGCCCCTTCTTTTTTGGCCTCCAGTCACACCAGTTTGGTTCCTTAAGCACACCAAATTATTTTCCACTTAACGTCCTTCATGCAAGTTGGTTCTACTGCCTGAAACACCAGTCTTTCCCCCCTTGTACATGCACTGGCTTGGCCAAAAAGTTCATTCAGGTTTTTTCCAAGAGTTTATGGAAAAACCTAAATGAATTTTTTGACCAAGGCATTATATGGACACACACACACACACACACACACACACCTCACACATATACCTTCTGCATGGCCAAGTCTTTCTCAGCCTTCATTGTATGCATGCTAAGTCACTCAGTCACGTCTGACTCTTTATGATCCTGTGGACTGTAGCCCACCAGGCTCCTCTGTCCATGGGATTCTCCAGGCAAGGATACTGGAGTGGATTGCCATTTTCTCCTCCAGGGGATCTTCCAGACCCAGGGATCGGATTGAAGCCATATCTTTTTCATCTACATTGGCAGACAGACTCTTTACCACTAGCACCACCTGGGAAGCCTTCACGCCTGTATCTAAGTGTGAACTGCTCAGTGAGAATTTCCCAGACCACTGTGCAGTTAGTGCTTAACGCATCCAAGTTCCTCATCTGCAGATTCAACCAACCTCAGATCAAAATATCCAAAGAAAAAAAAACCCCAGAAAGGCCCCAAAAGGAAAACTTGACTTTGTCACACAGAGGTAACTATTTTATAGTATTTGCAGTTCGTTTACAACTATTTACATAGCATTTACATATTAGGTATTATAGCGGAGAAGGCAATGGCAACCCACTCCAGTACTCTTGCCTGGAAAATCCCATGGGCGGAGGAGCCTGGTAGGCTGCAGTCCATGGGGTCGCTAAGAGTCGGACATGACTGAGCGACTTCACTTTCACTTTTCACTTTCATACATTGGAAGAGGAAATGGCAACCCACTCCAGTGTTCTTGCCTGGAGAATCCCAGGGACGGCGGGGCCTGGTGGGCTGCCATCTATGGGGTCACACAGAGTCGGACGTGACTGAAGCGACTTAGCAGCAGCAGCAGGTATTATAGGTAAGCAGGTCTTCCCTGGTGACTCAGACAGTAAAGAATCTGCCTGCAAGGAAGAGACCCCCGTTCTGTTCCTGGGTTGGCAATATCCCCTGGAAAAGGGAATGGCTATCCACTCCAGTATTCTTGCCTGGAGAATCCCATGGACAGAGGAGCCTGGAGGGCTACAGTCCATAGGTCCCTCAACTAAGCAACCAACACTTGCACTTTTCGGAGATGATATAAAGTATAAGGGAGGATGTGCGTAGATTGTATTCAAATATTGCACCATTTCAAATAAGAGACTTGAGCATCCTTGGATTTTGCTATCTGTGTGGGCCCTGGAACCAATCCCTACAGATAACAAGGAAGGACTCTGTCTACTCCCCTTTCCTCAGTGTACGTTGTCATACCATGATACCCCCAACCCCTCCGTTCAGAGCATTTTTCAGTTTGTAACTATATACTTATTTGTATGCCTCCCTGTTTATCTGTGATTCATGGAGTCACAAAGAGTGGACGTGACTGAGTGACGAACTGAACTGAACTGTTTATCATCTGTCTTTCCAACTATATTATAAGGCTCCTAATGACACGTAAGCCTATTGTCTTCACAACTGTATATCTGGTGCTTAGCATAGTATTCGCCTTATAGTCGACACTCAACATCTACCTGTGAAAAGTATGAGCTTCAAAGTGCTGTTACAAAGCTTGCCACTACTTCCAAGTCTACCTACAATCTGGAAGTTGGAGACGGGTGATGGAAACATTGCTATTTCACAGAGAAGGGTGCTAACCCATAAAGGAATGATTAATGCCCAGTGATGAATCTGTGAAGAAGCTGTTCTCATCTTCTGAGTTGTATTCCATTATCTGCAACCCCAGACTGGCTCTCCTGCTCTTTCCAAATGGGAAATAAAGTTAACAAGTGCCTTTAGCATGACTTTGACCAAGGACTTCTCAGGAGACACTTTGAGGGATCTCAAATGCCCACTTGGGCAAGCCGCCTTCAATCAGAAGCAGGCACGTGCTGTAGGCACTGAAAGGGGAAACCTTCTCTGTGTCACAGCTGAAAGCAGCACTCTGGATATTTAAAGCAATCCCTCTCTTAAAAAATTAATGACCTGAAAGGGGAGAGAAGAAGCTGCCTATGTAATGCGGAAAGAGGAGCTAGATGACCGCAGCCCTGGTCCCTCTCCAAATGATGTCATCATCAGTCTAGATAATAAATTTGTGACAACGTGGCTGAAAGAGATGGGACACCATTTTGATATAAGTCAAAGGAGCTGGTGGCAGCAGAATTTAAAGGGAGGAATCTTTAAAATCTGGCTGGCCTACAATTTTGTCTTTGCTGCATAATTAGATTATCCAGAGAGCAGAGCAGAAACCACTGTGAGCTCTGGCTCTGTGAGTCTGGATGTCCCCAGCCCATCAGAACGGGCAGAGTGGCCAGCGGGCCCTGCTCTGTTGGGAGTCTTCTGGGCACAGCCTTCTACTTTGAAAGAGGAGAAATAGATGAACACTTAGTTTATGGTTTGTTTGTTTGTTTGTTTTTTTAATAGAAATCAGTCACTCACTTAACATGATCTCAGAGAAGATTTTCCTCAACCATGTAAGACCATGCTATCTTTTGTGGTGTTACTTTGAGGGTCTCTTCCTGTTGACTTGTCCCGGGATTTGGTCTAGAGTCTGCCATCCTTAGCCATGTATACATTAACTTTCCTTTCCTTTCCTTTCCCATTTCACATATGATCTAAATTACAGTGTCTTGTTTTAAAGTATTTTTCATTTCATCTATGCTGTTAGAATGGGACAAAGCTTAGTTATAGAGGCAAATCTGGTCCCAAAGTCTTACATCATCTATAGTCTAGCAATTTTCACAGATCCTCCTAAATATAAATGCTTGATAAGAAAATAAATGAATGAATTGATGAATGTATAGGTTTGTAAGCATCACTGAGATGATTTAATTGTGAAGCACATGTTACCACCTCTTTCATCTCAGCTTCAGTGCTTTCCCAGTCCCCAAAATAGACTGGCAGGCGGTGGCTCCATATGTTAAGGATTCGGCCATCTCACCTGGGCCCTTATCAAGGGTGAACTGGCAAGCCCACTTCTCTCTGTTCCCATCTTCATCCAAGTGGCTGTCACTCTCTCTTACTGCAGTAATCTTATAACGTTTCCCCACATTCATACTTTTTAAGTTTCCAACAGAATTTTAATTTATGCATAATATATTCACATGAGATAGAAAAGTTGTCTTTTTTTTACTTTCTATTACTCATTTATTAATTTATTTAACTTAAAAAAATTTTAATTGGAAGCTAATTACTTTCCAATATTGTGGTGGTTTTGTCATACATTCACATGAATCAGCCATGGGTGTACATGTGTTCCCCATCCTGACCCTCCCTCCCACCTCCCACCCCATCCCATCTCTCATTTGCTTAACTGGATAACACAAAAAGTTGTTCTACACGGCTCATCACAAAAGAGGTTTTGTTCTTATCAGGAACAAATATTTTATATTTATCTATGCCTTTGTTAGGGCTTCCCTGGTGGTTCAGGAGCAAGAAATCTGCCTGCTGTATAGGAGTCTCGAGAGATGCAGGTTCAATCCCTGGGGCTGGAAGATCCCCAAGGAGGGCCTGGCGATCCACTCCAGTATTCTTGCCTGGAGAATCCCATGGACAGAGGAGCCGGCTGAGCTATATACAGTCCATAGGGTCTCAGAGTCAGACACAATTGAAGCGACTTAACAGTGAACACATGCCTTTGTTAAATTAACAAAGACATTATTGATACCATCGAAACTAAAAGCCAAATCAGGATTTCAGGTGAATAGACCATCAGTTGAGTTCAGTTCAGTTGCTCAGTCATGTCCGATTCTTTGCGACCCCATGAATCGCAGCACGCCAGGCCTCCCGTTCCATCACCAACTCCTGGAGTTCACCCAAACTCATGTGCATCAAGTTGGTGATGCTATCCACCCATCTCATCCTCTATTGTCCCCTTCTCCTCCTGCCCCCAATCCCTCCCAGCATCAGGGTCTTTTCCAATGAGTCAACTCTTCGCATGAGGTGGCCAAAGTATTGGAGTTTCAGCCAGCATCAGTCCTTCCAATGAACACCCAGGACTGATCTCCTTTAGAATGGACTGGTTGGATCTCCTTGCAGTCCAAGGGACTCTCAAGAGTCTTCTCCAGCACCACAGTTCAAAAGCATCAATTCTTCGGCGCTCAGCTTTCTTCACAGTCCAACTCTCACACCCATACGTGACCACTGGAAAAGCCATAGCCTTGACTAGACAGACCTTTGTTGGCAAAGTAATGTCTCTGCTTTTGAATATGCTATCTAGGTTGGTCATAACTTTTCTTCCAAGGAGGAAGCGTCTTTTAATTTCATGGCTGCAGTCACCATCTGCAGTGATTTTGGAGCCCAGAAAAATAAAGTCTGACACTGTTTCCACTATTTCTCCACCTATTTCCCATGAAGTGATGGGACCAGATGCCATGATCTTCATTTTCTGAATTTTGAGCTTCAAGGCAACTTTTTCACTCTCCTCTTTCACTTTCATCAAGAGGGTTTTTAGTTCCTCTTCTCTTTCTGCCATAACGGTGGTGTCATCTGCATGTCTGAGGTTGCTGATATTTCTCCTGGCAATCTTGATTCCATCTTGTGCTTCTTCCAGCCCAGCGTTTCTCATGATGTACTCTGCATATAAGTTAAATAAGCAGAGTGACAACAGACCATAAACATCATCTAAATAAAGAAGCCATAATGAAAGCCCCACAGTCATACTCCGTCCCCTCTACACTTTCCATAGCCAGTTCATCTTTAAAAATGCATTTTGTTTTTGTTACTCTCTTTCCCAAACACTTAAATGGTTGCCCATTCCTCCCTATATAAGGACCAAGGTCCTTCACTGAATGGCCAACCAAACCCTGTGTAATCTGAAGTCCACCCACTTCTCCCATCTCCCCTTAAAGACTCATGTCTTCCTTGAGCACTTTCTCCAGCCACACTATATTTTCTTCATCATGCCTTGCTCCTTTTCATCTCTAAGTCTTCCTAAGTACTGCCTCTTCTATCTGGAATGCCCACCCCTCCTTACTCACACCTGGTTAATTCTCATTCATGCTTAGCTCTCTAGTTACTGCATCCCTGAAGTCTTAATCCATTCCCTCAACCAAAATCAATACACATACCTACATGAGAGCCTTTCTCACAATAACTGGGCAGAACCTTAGCAGTAGAACCTTAGCAGACATTTTCCACCTAGGATAACATTTTCCAATCATAACTGCTAGTTTCTATATGAGCCATTGCTTAATTGAGTGTAAGATGCAGAGGACACTGTTCACTTTATGAAGTGAAAGTGAAGGTTGCTCAGTTGTGTGTGACTCTTTGCGACCCCATGGACAGTCCAGGGAATTCTCCAGGCCATAGGGTCACAAAGTATCAGACATGACTGAAGCGACTTACTTAGCATGCACACACACGCTTTTGTTATATTAACAAAGACATTATCAATATCTTTTAAACTAAAAGCAAAATCAAGAACTTATACATAAGTTCATTTTATGTGTATTGCTTATTCCCAGAAACTGGGGAGGAGCACATGATTGATGTGGTGGTGGTTTATTTGCTAAATCATGTCTGACTCTCACGACCCCATGGGCTATAACCTGCCATGCTCCTCTGTCCATGGGATTTCCCAGACAAGGACACTGGAGTGAGTTGCCATTTCCTTCTCCAGGGGAACTTCCTGACCCAGATAGTCTCCTGCATTGCAGACAGATTCCTTACCACTGAACCACCAGGGAAGCCCTCATGATCAGTAAAAACTTATAAAATGAATAAAAGAAAATTTATCTCACGTTTCATGACCCTGAGAAATCAAAGTCATAAGTTCAATTCCAAGGAGCCCCAGGACACAGACCATATCCCTTAACCAAGATGATAATGATGGTTATGATGGTGATGATCATGTACCACTATGGAGCCTTCATATGGGGCATTAAGCTAAAAGCTTTCTATATATTTTTCATTCAACTCTCCCAAAAGTGCTGAGAAAACTGAGGTCAGAGAAGATAAAGGCCTTGCCTGTGGTCATATAGTTTGGATTTAAAGCCAAGTCTGCCCAACTCCATCGTCTTTTTCTTTTATGCTTCACGGTAGAACCTCTTCTGATGATGTAGAGGTAGTTTTCTTGCAGCCAGGTGATGAAGCAAGAGTTCAGAGGACACGTTCTGTGGATGCAGCTCCGGGGTGTGATTTGCAGACAGAGAGTCATAGAGGAGAAATGTTTCACAGAAGAATGGGTGTCCTGTGTGGTGGAGTGCAGGAAAGCTTTTCCCTCCCTGGCCGAGGTGTAAAAATATTTCTCACTGATGTATTCCTGACAGTAAAAGCTGAGTTATGATGGGATGTTAATATGTAGAAATAGTAGTACACATAGTGTAAGCTGTAAGAAAAAGTGGGATATCTCTCTTTGGAGGATCTTGCCAAATGCCTAGTGGAGAAAAGTTTAACTGTGGTTAAACATCTGGTGAAACTTTCTTCACATCTGTAACTTTCTCCTATCTCCCCCCTCATTCCAGCCTCAATAAAGTTCTTACTATGGAAATATCTAAAATTGGTAAGAAATCAAGTACTTAAAAAATCAAGTGACAGTCTTGCTTTTTTCCTTTTTTACTTGCTTATGTTCTTCCAAAGCATCTTAAAGAGAACTCTGTGAATTTAGTGTCTTAAATGTTTGAATAATTGTACAATTGCATGAGTAAGAAATACATGTCAATGAATTAAGCTTACCACCACACTCTTTTGAGAGAAAGGATTTGCTTAGCAAATAAATAACTTTGATATCGTTGGAAGGAATGTTTAAACACCATAAGAGAACAAGCCTTTCTCAAGCACTTTACATACCAACCCCTGATAAGCTTATTACAAATCACTTGTCTTCATTCACTAAGATATGTCCCTAGAGACACCTACTTGGCAACTCTAGTTTAAATTAATATATTTTCCTTAAAAGATAATCTGCCTTTACTTTAAAAACTGTGTGTAATTCAAAGCATTACAGATTCATACCGATAGATATGTATTAGTCAGAATTAGGAAAGCTTCAGAGTGTTTACATAACGACTTCTATTTAGAAGTCTGTTCAAAGACCACAGAATCTCAAGGTTCTTTTTTTTCCCATCTGTCTCTGTTTCCTCTGTCCCAGTTTCTAATGCATGACTCTGCTTACTGTAACTGAATGCTTGGATTCAGGAGAGAGCATACAGGGCAAAAACTACGTTAGCAGCAAGAACCACCATAAAAACGGAAGTTGTACATTGAAACTTAGAGCCCAGTATTTGCAGTTCTAAAAAATTGCACAGCGTTCTTTTTTTTTTTTTTTTTTTTGCATCTATCACAATGCAGTGTTAAAATGTCTATTATGTGTGTGCCATTCTGTGGCTCTGGAAAAATACAAGGATGTTCTAAGTCTTCCAGAGCTTTCTCTGGCTAGGGAAACAGAATTTTGCTAGGTATATTGATACAGATCAGTGGTGATTTTGCTCCCACCCCCCAGGACACTTGGCAATGTCAAGAGATGTATTTTGGTCATCACACTTGAGAAGGGCATTGCTGGCACCCAGCACTACAGGCCAGGGATGCTGCCCAGCATCCTAGAGCTTCCAGGACCATCCCCCCACAGCAGTCATCCAACCAGGAATGTCAGCAGTACCACAACTGAGAAACCCTGATTTGATATCAATTCACTAAAATATGAGATCCTGAAGTGCAGGGCTCTTGTGGTCTTTATTTCTCTATCTCCAGTGTCCAGCCAAGAGCCTTGAACATTTCAGCGGGCATTAGATGTTTGACTGTTACATGAATGAATGAGTAAATGATTAGCAGAACTGGGGCATAAGACTGAGAGACCACTAATCTCGTAAAAAACAAAAAACTAGCTACATGTGTTAGAGTTTTTTGTTTTTTTGTTTTTTTTCATGTAGAAGTTTATTTTCAGACCACTAGTAACACTGGTACTTCCAACATGACTACTTTTTGTTGGGAGACAAATCTTTGCCTATATTTTTATCATGTGTCCAGAAATAAAGAAGCCATGGATAGACAGCAATTCTCCAAATTCCCAGTGATAAAATTAAGTCATGTTTGACCAACTTGAAAATGTTAGAGATATAGATTAAATAACAGTAATCTTGCCTGGAAAATCCCATGGACAGAGGAACCTGGTAGGCTGCAGGCCATGGGGTCGCTGAGGGTTGGACACGACTGAGTGACTTCACTTTCACTTTTCACAATACTGGATTGGATTGCCATTTCGTCCTCTAGGGGATCTTCCTGACCCAGGGATCAAACTTGAGTCTCTTACATCTCCTGAATTGGCAAGTGAGTTCTTTACCACCTGGGAAATCCGTAAAATGGATGGGGATGGGCAAATTTAATTCAGATGACCAGTATATCTACCACTGTGGGCAAGAACCCCTTAGAAGGAATGCAGTAGCCCTCATAGTGAACAAAAGGTTCCAGAATGCAGTACTTGGGTGTAATCTCAAAAATGACAGAATGATCTAGGTTCATTTCCAAGGTAAACCATTCAACATCACAGTAATTCAAATCTATACTCCAACCACTAATGCTGAAGAAGCTGAGGTTGATTGCTTCTATGAAGTCCTACAAGACCTTCTAGAACTAACACCAAAAAAAAAAGAAAAGAAAAAGATGCCCTTTTCATCATAGGGGACTAGAATACAAAAGTAGGAAGTCAAGAGATACCTGGAGTAACAGGCAAGCTTGGCCTTGGAGTACAAAATGAAGCAGGGCAAAGGCTAATAAGATTTTGTCAAGAGAACACACTGGCTGTAGCAAAGACCCTCCTACAACAGCACAAAAGATGACTGTACACATGGACATCACCAGATGGTCAACACCAAAATCAGGTTGATTATATTCTTTACAGCCAAAGATGGAGAAGCTCTAAAAAAGCTTTGAAAAATAAGACCTGGAGTTGACTGTGGCCCAGATCATGAGCTCCTTATTGCAAAATTCAGGCTTATATTGAAGAAAGTATGGAAAACCACTAGACCATTCAGGTATGACCTAAATCAAATCTCTTATGACTATACAGTGGAGGTGATACATGGATTCAAGGGATTAGATCTAGTAGAGTGCCTGAAGAACTATGGACTGAGGTCCATAATATTGTACATGAGGCAGTGACCAAAACTATCTCAAAGAAAAATGAATGCAAGAAGGCAAGGTGGTTGTCTGAGAAGATTTTACAAATAGCTGATAAAAGAAGAGAAGCTAAAGGTAAGGGAGAAAGGGAAAGATATACCCAACCAAACACAGAGTTTCAGAGAATAGCAAGGAGAGATAAGAAAGCCTTCTTAAGTGAACAGTGCAAAGGAATAGAAGAAAACAATAGAACGGGAAAGATTAGAGACCTCTTCAAGAAAATTGGTGATATCAGGGGAACACTTCATGCAAGAATGGGCACAATAAAGGACAGATATGGTAAGGACCTAACAGAAGTAGAAGAGATTAATAAGAGGTAGAAAGAATATACGGAAGAACTGTCCAAAAAATGTCTCAATGACCCAGATAACAATAATGGTGTGGTCATTCACCTAGAACCAGACATCCTGAAGTGTGAAGTCAAGTGGGCCTTAGGAAACATTATTACAAGCAAAGCTAGTGGAGGTGATGGAATTCCAGCTGAGATATTTAAAAATCCTAAGAGATGATGCTGTTAAAGAACTGCACTCAGTATGCCAGCAAATTTGGAAAACTCAGCAGTGGCCACAGGACTGGAAAAGGTCAGTTTTCATTCCAATCCCAAAGGAGGGTAATGCCAAAGAATGCTCAAACTACCATAAAGTTGAGCTTTATTCACATGCTAGCAGGGTAGTGCTCAAAATTCTTCAAGCTAGGGTTCAACAGTACATGAATCGAGAACTTGCATATGTACAAGCTGGGTTTAGAAAAGTCAGAGGAACCAAAGAACAAATTGCCAACATCCTCTGGGTCACAGAGAAAGCAAAGGAATTCCAGAGAAAACATCAACTTCTGCTTCATTGACTACGCTAAAGCCTTGGACAGTGTGGATCACAACAAACTGGAAAATTCTTCAAGAGATGGGAATACTAGGTCACCTGACCTGTATCCTGAGAAAACTGTATGCAGGTCAGGAAGCAACAGTTAGAACCAGACGTGGAGCAATGGTCTGGTTCAAAATTGGGAAATGAGTTTGTCAAGGCTGTGTATTGTCCCCTTGCTTATTGAACCTTATGGGGTGTACATCCTGCAAAATAGCAGGCTGGACGAATCGTAAGCTAGAATCAAGATTGCTGGGAGAAATATCAACAACCTCAGGTATGCAGATGATATCAATCTAATGGCAGAAAGCCAAGAGGACTTAAAGACTCTCTTGATGAGAGTGAAAAAGCTGACTTAAAACTCAGCATTCAAAAATCTAAAAGATCATGGCATCTGGTCCCAGTACTTGATGGCAAGTGGAAGGGGAAAAGTGGAAAAGGTGACAGATTTTATTTTCTTGGGACCCAAAACCACTGTGGCTGCATCCATGAAATTAAAAGGCACTTGCTCCTTGGAAGAAAAGCTATGACAAATGTAGACACTGTATTAAAAAACAGAGACATCACTTTGCTGACAAATGTCCATATAGTCAAAGTTAAGGTTTTTCCAGTAGTCATGTACCGATGTGAGAGTTAGACCATAAAGAAGTCTAAGTGCCAAGGAATTGATGCTTTCAAACGGTGGTGCTGGAGAAGACTCTTGAGAGTCCCTTGGACTGCAAGGAGATCAAGCCAGTCAATCCTAAAGGAAATCAGTCCTGAATATTCATTGGAGGGACTGATGCTGAAGCTGAAGCTCCAGTACTTTGACCACTTGATGCGAAGAGCTGACTCATTGGAAAAGACCCTGATGCTGGGAAAGATTGAAGGCAGGAGGAGAAGGGAATGACAGAGAATGAGATGGTTGGATGGCTTCACCGACTCAGTGGACATGAGTTTGAGCAAGCTCCGGGAGATAGTGAAGGGCCCGGAAGTCTGGCCTGCTGCAGTCCATGAGGTCACAGAGTCAGAGAAGACTCTGGGACTGAACAACAAGCTGCGTCCCCCAAAGTCTGTTATTCAAAATACAGTAACTGAGAGCAGCAGAGATAACACTGTAAACTCTCAAATGCAAGGCAGTTCTCCTTTTTGGGGGCACAGTTTTGAGGGAATGAAAATCTTACCTGCTTTTGAGACATTATCAGTGGAACAAATATTCCAAGACTCCAGTGGATGCCAGAAACCACAGATAATACAGATCCCGGCAAACACTGTTTTTCCAGTCTCTACTCTTGCACTGGGACCACTAAAAAGTAGCAGAAGGGTGACTTGGACACACGCACGGTGATACTGCAGCGGCCAAGCTGATAACCAAGTCAGCTACTGAGTGGCAAACAGGTGGGAAAAGCTTAACAAAGGGTGATTCAGGTCCTGAGAAGCACAGCTCGATTTCAGTGTGCTACTCAGAATGAGCGTAATGTAAAACCTATAAATCATTTATTTCTGGGATTTTTCACTTATTGTTTTCAGACTTCACTTGACTGTGCATAACTCAAACTCCAAAAAACAAAACCTTGGCTGAGGGGGGACTCCTGTGCAGTTCATTTTTTCATTAAATCCCAATGGCAACACTAAGCTTCCTGGTTATTTACATCCCAAGCTTATGAAGCTCAGTGTTGCAGCAATGCAAGGCCCAGGCCATGTGGCTGATAGGAAAACGAGCACAACCCATTCCCAAGTCTCTTAGGCCTCAAAGATGAACCTACTTATCATTCACCTAAAATAATTTCATGAATGAAACCAACTAGGAAGGTGTTGCAGGGGGAAGGTGGAAACATAAGCAAAGGAGAAGTAAAAATCCCCATGACACTTCTTCTCCTACACTCAGTTTCCTTCCCAATTAATGTCTAAGGCATTAACTAAAATGAGTAATATTTTATTTTGTACGTTAGACTTGATTCATTTAACACTCCTTAGAAGTTAAGATTCCAAAGAAAGGTTAATTAAGATCTAGATACTGAATGCAATTAACGCTTGCAGTCAAAATGTGGGGAAAACATTTGTTTTCATTTTAAAACTAAACACACAATAAAATTTTAAAACAAATCCAAGAAACTAAGTTATCCCTTCCATCAGAAGCCTTTGAGTAATTTTTTCCAATGATAAAACTATTTGTTATAGGCTTCCCGAGTGTGATTTGAGTTCTGGGTTTCTTCACCAGTAAAATTCCTAAACCGTCATGCTGGTGTGAGGTTGAAAGAGAGAAACTGCTTGAAGGCCGGTGCACTAGTTCACAGAAAGCATTCAGCCCAAGTTAGTTCCTCTGACTTTGTTCTATTCTTTTCTGATCACTTCAACTTTCTGATCAATAGTAATGCCTGAAGGAGAATAGCAGTAGATGTGGAGAAGGCAGTGGCAACCCACTCCAGTACTCTTGCCTGGAGAACCCCATGGATGAAGGAGCCTTATGGGCTGCAGTCTATGGGGTCACAAAGAGTTGGCCATGACTGAGCGACTTCACTTTCACTTTTCACTTTCATGCATTGGAGAAGGCAATGGCAACCCACTCCAGTGTTCTTGCCTGGAGAATCCCAGGGACGGGGGATCCTGGTGGGCTGCCATCTATGGGGTTGCACAGAATCAGACATGACTGAAGCGACTTAGCAGCAGCAGCAGCAGCAGTAGATGAGGCTGAAGATGTTGTGATGGTTATAAATGGGCAACAAATTAATATGAATATCTTTGAGCACTACAGTTTTTGCATGGATGGTAATTATTTAAAGAAAATCTTAGGGGGTGAAACAAAAGCCACTTTACATGCTGAGAAGTTGGAAATAATGTTCCTGAGGCCTTCAGATATTAAGCTGTAAAGTGAAGGAAAGCTTATTTCAATGAGATCAGTGGTACTATGACTTTCTTTTAATTATCAAGAAATTTAAGGTCTGGAGTGTCCAAAAATTTGATTCCAGTCCAGGATCTGACACTCAGTTATGGAACTTCACCATCTTTAAAACTCCACTACACCCACTGGATGCGGATTCCCAACCCCATGCTGCTTAAACCTGGCTATAGTCAGCCAGCAGAAGGGAACACAGCTTCCTTTCCAAATCCCACTACAGACTGTCAAGAGTGTTACATCTGATGAATTTCTTATCTGTTTGGGGCAATGATAATGAAAGACAAAACAAGACCATTGATTGGTAGCAAAATGTCCTCAGAAGGATACATCAGTTCCTTAAATGCAATAATATAAATGTTGTCATTGGTCTCCAGGAATAAAGGAAACACAATGGTGGAAAAGGTCTTAGAGATTACCTTTCCAATATAGTTGTCATTCAGATGGAAAAACAGAGGTCCAAGAAAGAGGAATGATTTGTCCAAAGTTCAAAACAAATCATGACAGAGCAAGAACCAGAATTCTTAACTCTCAGGTCTCTAGTAACTAACTAGATATCAATATATAGATACATACATGCGTAACCATTTCTTAAGAAAGCACTCTTAGGGTGCTCACAATTTCACTTCAACATCTTTGCACAAAGGCCACTGTAGAGTTATGACCTAAATAGGAAAAAAAGTGACATCACTTCTAGGACATCTGTCCCTGGTAGGTAGCATCAAAGACCCTTGCCAAGGACACCTCCAATCTCCTTGGACATGCTGGTTCAGCTCCTTGTTTGGCTGACATCAGCCTGACTCACAGCTTCAGAAATGGCAAGATGTGCACAGTGAGGAATGAAACAAACTCATGCTCAAAGCTAGGTCAAGTTTGCCAAAATCATCCCCGAACCCCTTTAGCTAATTGGAAATTGCTGCAGAGGGCCTACTTCTATTCTACAGCTGAGCAACAAAAATGCCTCCAGTGGAGACTTTACCTCCCAGAGGTGAGCTGAGATCATTTCTGGCAATGTAGCACTCCCTGTTTATTTTTAGACTGGTACAGTAGAACTCATTGGTTGATTGCTGAGCACACAGATAATTTGAAGAAAAAAAAAGCCTTCTAAATAAGTATTCTTTAATCTGTTTCTGTCTGCATTAATAATTCAAAAATGTTGATTATTATGTCCACTAAGCTATCCTTTACTGTCTTGTACACATGGATGCGTACGTTTCTATGTGTTGAAGGACCACGTGTAGGATAGAGATTGGCCCCTGAAGACATTTAATAACCATCGCTTCTTTTCCATTCATAAATTTACCCAGGTTTCTTTAGTAAATAACTATTGTGTTTTACTATGAACATTATCATGAACTGTTAGCTCAAATATAATAATCAATAGAATCATTAAATGAGCAAGTGGTGTTTACTGACTGCTTTCTATTTAGTAGACATTGTACTAAATCCTTGGGTCATCATTCTAAATGAAATAGAGTCCCAGGAACAGAAGAGATAAGCTAGTGAGGGAGGGAGCTGTGTAAAGGAAAAAGGATAATACAGTAGGGTCGGTGATGGAAGAAAGGCTGCCTAAAGTGCTAGTAAGCAGAGAGAGAAGTGAGTGATTAATTCTGCCCAGGAAAAGTCGAGGAGGTTCCTGGAGCAACTGACCTAGGGTTTCCCCAGGCTTAGGAGGAACAAAAGGATGACAAGAGTCTTTCAGCCATAGGAAACAGACCTTGCCTTCTTTCTTTGGAGGACTGAAGCTTCCTGGGAAAAGGGAGTCTTAAGAAAGCCCATGAAGATGCCCCAGTTGACCTGTGGCCAAGAGGAGAACCTCCATGTCTCTAGCCCTCTCGATCTGGGCATCTCTAATGAGTCTAGAAATGACTGCTGTCGGAAAAAAAGTGAAGGGGCCCATATGGGTTTGGAAGGTGCTTTTGCTCTGAATCACTGCCCTACAATACCCAAGCAGGACCTCAGGCAGGGGCAGAGTGGGTTTCCCTAGGCCCAGCCAAAGTAAAGCTTATTCAAACCTAAGCTTTACAGGAGAAAAATGAAGACTCTGTATGTAAGATGCTGGAATAATCAACCTCACCTTTCTAAATTCAGTCTATAGACCCCAAAGGACTTGGAATGCTAACAAAGCTGTTGGGGTACCTAGAAGCAGGATTCTAGAATTAAGAAAGATGTGAGTTGAGCCCCAGACTGAGATTTTAAAGGCCTTTGGTCTATCATCAACTCTACCACTAAAAGTCTAGTCTTGAGAAAATAACATTTCCTTCTCAAGACCTCTCTTTCCCCCAATAAGATGGCAATTGAATTATGCCTTCTTGTGTGATTCTCAAATTTAGGATTCTAAGAGTGTATTTAGACATGTGTGCAACCTAAGGGATCTCTGTAGATTTGCACTGTTCATTGGAAAATCAGCCATTTTGGCCAGATCATGATGGAAACTGTCTATGCAAGAGACAGGTGAACACATACCTTCACAGATACTGACATGCCTCAGTGATTGCACTAGGTTTCATTATTTATCTACATTTTTTCCTTCACTCCCTTCCTTTCTCTCCTTCTCCAGAAGTATCCTCCCTGAACCCATTGTCTTGGGCCAAATTTTATGACTTACTGGCAGCAATGGAGTGTGGACAGAAATAATAGTATGTCACCATCTACCTGTGACCTAAAGAGGCACAAGCAAACTTATGCCAGCTTTTCAGAGTTCCTTCCCTTGGCCAGGAGATGCAATCTACTTGGCCCCAGAGAGTCATTGCTTCTTCAGTCTGGGTATTGCGGTGAAAATCTTGGAGCTGACCTGAGCCCATCCTGAAGCTTAGAGCCCAGTAAAGCCCAGCCTATGATGGTACACAGTTTTTTGCATATATTGCAGCTGAGTTATTTGCATCAACCTATCTACCTGTTAGCCTGGAATATATTTTCTTTGTTTTAACGTACAGAGTTTGGGGATTATTTGTCACGCAAGAGCATTATTTCAGCCAAAAGCTTTCTAGTGTGCTGATCCTCTTTGATTAGATTCCACAGATTGCTCTGCAGTCTGTGGAATAATGCACTGTATTAATTTCCTGTCGCTGCTATAACAAATGTTACTGGCTTAAGCAACACAGTACTTATCTTACAGCTTTAGAGGTCAGAAGTTTGAAATAAATCTCATGAGGCTAAAATCAAGGTGTTGAAATGGTTGCATTCCTTAGGGCAACTCTAGCTAAGACTCCATCTCCTTGTCTTTTCTAGACTCTAGAAGCTGGCAACCTTTCTTGGTTTGTGGATCCCTTCTTCCATCTTCAAGGACAGCAATGTCCTTGACACATTGTCATTTCTCTGATTCTCTTTTCCTACCTCCATTTTCAAGTTCTAAGGACCTTTATGATATGTTCAGTTCAGTCGCTCAGTCGTGTCCGACTCTTTGTGACCCCATGAATTGCAGCACGCCAGGCCTCCCTGTCCATCACCAACTCCCGGAGTTCACTCAAACTCACATCCATCAAATCGGTGATGCTATCCAGCCATCTCATCCTCTGTCGTCCCCTTCTCCTCCTGCCCCCAATCCCTCCCAGCATCAGAGTCCTTTCTAATGAGTCAACTCTTCACATGAGGTGGCCAAAGTACTGGAGTTTCAGCTGTAGCATCATTCCTTCCAAAGAACACACAGGACTGATCTCCTTTAGAATGGACTGGTTGGATCTCCTTGCAGTCCAAGGGATTCTCAAGAGTCTTCTCCAACACCACAGTTCAAAAGCATCAGTTCTTCGGTGCTCAGCTTTCTTCACAGTCCAACTCTCACATCCATACATGACTACTGGAAAAACCATAGCCTTAGGAACATACAAATAATTCAGGATAATCTCATCTCAAGGCCAGCTGATTAGCAATTAGAATCTCACCTATAGCATTATTTCCTATTTGCTACATAATCTAACTACACAAAGTGCAAATGTTAGTCACTCAGTTGTGTTCGACTCTTTGCCAACTCACGTAGCCTGCCAGGCTTCTCTGTCTATGGAATTCTCCAGGCAAGAATACTTGGGTTGGGTTGCCATTCCCTTCTACAGGGGATCTTTCCAACCCAGAGATCAAACCCCAATTGCCCACATTACTGGCAAATTCTTTACCATCTGAGCCACAAGGGTTCCATGAATTAGGAGGTGAATGTCTTTGAGGGTTTAGGGGACCTTATTCTGCCTGACACAGGAACCATTGCTAATTCTGTACTCCTAAAAAGAAAAGAGTGTTAAAAAGAAATATGCAAATGAGCTTATTTACGAAACAGAAACAGACCCACAAACTTAGAGAATGAATTTACAGTTACCATGGGGAAACAGTGAGGGGAGACGGGATAGTTAGGGAGTTTTGGATTGACATATATACACTGCAATATTTAAAATGGATAACAACGAGGACCTACCGTGTAGTACAGGGAACTCCACTTAATGTCAGGTAACAACCTAAATGGGAAAAGAATGTGGAAAAGAATAGATACACATGTGTGTATTACTGATCATTTTGCTGACACCTGAAACTGTCACCACATTATTAATCAAGTCTATTCCAATATGAAATTAAAAGGTTTAAAAACAAACACCAGAGTAGAAGGAGCCTTTGCCTTGGGGGCTCCTGCTCATTCCTCCAGACCCCATCCTAAAAACCAAACCACAGCCTAGGTATAGGAAGTGTTCTTGATGCCCAACATCATATCCCTTCGGCCTCTTACCTTAGTGTAGCTGTGATGGATAATTACGTGCATTTTTGTTTTAACCCATCTCAGTGGTATCCTACCAACTTCTACAGGTTTCTCCCTATGGCTGTTCTGGAACTACAGAAGCCTGCTCATCTTCCTATGTAGACACGGCCAGCACTGGTTGGGTGGAAGCTGATGAATAAATGCCCAGCCTCTGGGAGAACATGGGTAGAAGCTCAGCTCACATGGTTTCTAGAAGGGTCTCAGCAGAACCATAACAATCCTCAGCTCATTAACCCCACTGATTCGCTTTCCTTTCTCCCCTGTCCCTGTCTCCCCACTCTTTATCCTACCGCCTGGATCACCTCTCAAATAAACTGCCTGACACCCAGACCTTACCTCAGACTCTGCTTTGGGGGGAAACCAAGCTGAGACTTCATGTTTGGTGTTGGCTGAACAACCATGCCTCAAGGTTGAAAGAACCCTAACCATTACGCAAGGCAGCTTGTGTAGAAATGTCTAGAGCAGCTTGTATGATTCAAGAAAGCCCTCCAGTCTGTAATGTCTCTCACGAGAGGCTGTGCTGTCTCTGATTACATACCTCCAGGGATGCGGAGGTCACAGCTTGCCCATGTTGTCGCATGAGGCAAACCAGCCTAATGTAAGACAGCTGTCAGTAAAAATGTGCTTCCTTGAGAAAAGCTCTCATTACTCCTAGTTCAGTCTTTTGAGTCCTTTTGTAATGTCACATATTCTTATAAAAATGCTCAGAGACTTAGAGACCAAAACACTTTCCTGCTTTATATTAAGCCTAGGGCCTTCAACAATACCACACAAACTCAAAAGTCCTTACAGCTGACGGAATCCTCTTTGCCAAAATACTTAAACGTTTGTTCATAGCGAAGCAGAACATAGTAGTTCATGAGTAAGCAAGGTGACTTTGTTTAAAAATCTAAGTTCAAAAGTCGTCGATGTTACTTGTTACCTCTGTGTGCATGAGGAAATCAGCGTCATTTGCCAAGTTTCAGTTCCTTCATCTGTAAAATGGGGATAATGAGACTCCCCTGAGGGTTGTCATGAGGAGAAAATCTATTAACACATAAACGATGTGGGGAAAGCTCTGAAACGTTGTTACTCATAGAAATGATTCAGTTGTCCAATTTCAGCTCTGCCTCCAATCAAGGAATAGAAGATCTTTACAATAAACATGGAAGTAGAGCCAAGATTATAATGAACTGTGTCTCCACTTTTAAATGACTAAGATATTCTGTACTGAAATGACAGCGACCATGGTGAATTGTAGCACTGAATTTCTGCTGTGCCTTCGTTTGGTTTGGTTACTGATACTGTGAATCAGCTTTATTATATGGGACCAAATATTGTTCCGTGTCCTGACACTTTGCAGTCTACAAATCCTGGTCCTCACCACCTCCCTTTGAAATCTTCTCACAGCAGAGGGGAAGTGGAGGTTCTGAGGAGGAAAGGGCTTACTGAGCTGGTGAATTGGTGTCAGAAAGCCGGTTGAGAATCTGAGGCAGAACCATACTGGCCAATGCAAGTACAAAGGCCCTGTGGTTAACCTTGGCCTGTTCAGAGTAGCACATACACTGGTGTGTCTCTGGGGAACTGAGTAAAGGGGGCAGTGGTAATAGATGAGAGCCAAGAGGCAGGCAGGAGTCTGATTATACGGGGCTTTTTAGGATATGGGGAAAAGTTCATAATTTATTTTTAGTAAGATGAGAAATCTTGGGAGGTTTTTGAAGGGGAGTAACATGATCTGGTTTCTGTTTTTTAAATCATGAAGTGTTGATAATTGACTGTGGAAAGGGAGCGTGTCCCAGGGAGACTGGTTAGAAGGCCATTAAGTAGTCTATGTGAAAGACGATGATGGTTTGGAATAGTGTAGTAGTGGTAACAAGCCTTGGATTCAGGACGTATTTTAAAAGTAATGCAGTTAAGACGTGGGCTGAACTGGACATGGGTAGTTAGAGAATGAGAGGAGTCGAGAATGACGCCTACATTTTTGAGCCTGGACAGATGGGAGCAGGACACCATTTGGTGGAAATGGAAAACTGTGTAGAAGCCGTGGGGATGGAGTGCAGAGGGAGCCAATGGCAAGCAGGAGTTTTGTTTTGAACATATGACATGGAAAATGCCCATTAGGTATTCAAGTGTTGATATCATTTGTATAAATAAAGTTTTAATCTGCAGATAATTGGTGAGATCACAGTGTGAGAAAAAAAAATTGTGTCATTGTTATATCCATAGCATTAAATACTCATAAAGTCAATAGAACCACCCAATGGTGTTGAGTGTTCCTCAAATAGGGGAGGGCCTCAGACTGAGACCTGATCTTCCCAGGTGTGGAAAAGGAAAAGGAACCTGTAAAGGATGCTGAGAGAGGCCAATGAAATAGAAGGAACCTGAGAGAGAGTAGCTGCTGCTGCTGCTGGCTGCTAAGTCGCTTCAGTTGTGTCCGACCCTGTGCGACCCTGTAGACGGCAGCCCACCAGGCTCCCCCATCCCTGGGATTCTCCAGGCAAGAACACTGGAGTGGGTTGCCATTTCCTTCTCTACCTGTATGCTAACTGGAGCACGTATTTCAAGGAGAAAGTGAGGAACAGGGTCCAATGATGCTAATAGAATAAGAATAAAATAAGGTGACTGACAGCCCTCATAAAACACATTAGCATATCAATGTGCCCCCTAAGGACCTCTTTACCTTTATGGAATCTATTTCCCAAATTCACTTGCCCAAACCACAATTTTCTAGTTAATATCAGTTACCATGCATGGAATACTCAGTTCATAAAATGCTGTTGTAAATTCAAGGAAGGGAGAGGAACTGATCACCTGTGATCCCCCCATTCCCAACTCCGCTGCTTCTTAAGTGAGATCCATGAAAACTGTAAAGAAGGGTGAGATGGCACACATCCTTGTAAGTGTGGGTAGCCTCTTGGTCTGATGTCAGTTGGGCAAGGCCTGGTTTCGTGGATATAAGAAGACCTCACATATGAAAAGAAAGCCACAAGCAAAATCCAAACCACAGGCTTCAGAGGTTTGCTTGTCACAAGCCAGGTCTGAACATTGGCAGTGCCACTCTGGAGGACCTGATGCAGAGTGGGCAGGACCTCGCCTGGCCTCGGCACCACCCTCCCTTCCCCAAGTCCCACATTCCAGCCTTACTTAAAGAGAAGTGTCAGAAAAGATTTTTCTTTTCCAGATCATTGGCAAATGTTTGCTCAGATCTATTTTGGGGGCATTAGCTCAACACTGCTGTCTTTTCTTCGCAAAGAATTAGAAGAGTGTTTCAAAACCACATTTATTTTCTCTCTCTCTCTCTGTCCCTTTATCCCTCTGTTCTCCCTATTTTCTTTCCTTGCCCCTCTTTCTGTCCTTCTTTCTTCCTTGAAGTACTTGAGTTCTGCATGGGTTTTCTCTGTCATGGCATGGAAAGGTTGTTGTAGCCCAGGACTTGCTCCTCTGTATTGCTGACCCTTGGCTCTTTTAGCATTCATTTACATTGTAAACCAGAGCAGCTGCAAGGGATACAGAAACTTCCATCAACCAACTCAAGGTAAAACTGATCTCATCCTACATATTAGGATCGTTGTTGAAAAACAGGGAAGAGAGATGGATAACTACAGAAAGTGTGAGACACCCACTTTCCTCGCTGATGGCTGTGAAAACGTTCTCATTGAATCCTTCCAGCTGCTCTGTAAGGGAAGCACCGTTGTACCCATTTTAGTCTATAGTTCGGGACACTAGGGCATGTTGGGGTGAAGGGCCTTGCCCCCCATCAGTCAGAAGTGGCCCATCAGTCCAGGCCTTCCTCTCTCTGTGGCCCAAGGTTTGCACTTGAACTGACCCAATAAGGGGCACAGAGAGAAACAGGAAAGCAATGATTATCTTCCATGAGGAAGGATAATTTATTTAAGAAAGGTAATTTATTTAAGAACACAAGATAAGATGCACTACCCCTACCCTTTTGGTAAAAATCAATTTTAAGCACATCTCTGTTCTTTGTTTTTACATGATTCCTATCTACCAGGCACTGAGCTGGATACTTTGCGTGATCCCTGAAAGTCAAAACAAACTTTTAGGTAAAAAGAAAATGCACACTTTTTTCCTTTCTCCTTTGCTTTCTCCCTTTTGTTAAAATTCCCCTCTAACGTACTTCCCAGCTCACAGAATATTTTAATGATTATGCTGGCCGTAGACACACATACCCTAGAAGAGTCATCAGCGTGTACTCCCAAGTTCTTTTCCCAGATTGGAAAAAAGTTATCATTTTTCCCATTTGACATCTTAAAAAACCATATATACTGAGAATGGCATAAAAAGAACCCATCTCATCATCTTAAAACATCTCCAATTTTTTTTTTCCTATTTCTCAGCCAGAAGTTCTCCCTAATTTGGCATCGCAAAATGAACAGGAATGTAGGAGGAAGCTTTTATTTCTCTTAGAAAATATGATCTACTCCTGTTTTTGAATCACCTTCAAAAAGCCAGCTATTTGGTCCTACACAGTCATGTTTCAACTGCAAAATATGGGGGCGTTGACATCTTGGTGAACTGCAGTAAGTATTAGATTCTTTCGGCTGTCTTGTTTCTCAGCTCCTACCAGCAGCCTCAGTACTGGACCAGCCCATGTTGTAATCCAAGGCATCTAGCCACTGTTCCCTCCAGGAGCCCTCTTCGACCTACCCAGAGACCAACGGTGGTGACCATCTTCTGCCCACCCCACTTTGTGAAGAGCGATGTCCATAGTGGACTTCCCTTGTGGCTCAGCTGGTAAAGAACCCGCCTGCAATGTGGGAGACCTGGGTTCCATCCCTGGGTTGGGAAGATCCCCTGGAGAAGGGAAAGGCTACCCACTCCAGTATTCTGGCCTGGAGAATTCCATGGACTCTATAGTCCATGGGGTCACAAAGAATCGGACAAGACTGAGCAACTTTCAGTCATGCCCTTAGTGAGTGTATGAAACCCTGGTCTTTCACGCATTCCCTTTTGGCTTCAGAAATGAGGAAAAGGGATCAGATACAACTGTGGCATGAACCTGAAGTGGCAAAAAATACTAATATATATGTACACACACATGCTTACACATACATACATCAGCAGTCCAAGTTGTTTTGATAAGTTGCTTATACCATAGCCATTTATCAAGACATCTATTATGCGTACAGCTGGAGAAGAATGAAAGTCATGGGTTTATTCCTTCAGGATTCCAACTAATCCTTCTTTAATGGCTGGTACAAAGATTTGTTCCTCTCCCAGCAGTTTTGAGCTCTGAAGGGCACTTACGTGTTCCACTGAATTATACCGGATATATCAAATTAATTCTATTAACCAGCTTATCCTCTAAATCTTTAACCAGGCCCTGATACATATGCATTCACTGGTGTAAATGACTTCAAGCAATTTCAGAGCCTGCTCGTTGGAGCTGTAACTCCATTGAAAGGTGATCCAGGCTCTGACCTTACTGCATTCCTCAATATTAAATAATCGGCTAAATGGTTACAGCCCGTTTTCAGAAAGGGGTACTGCATTCTCTTCTTACCCTCTCCCACCCCATTGCAAGCTTGGAATTTGCCTTCAAACCAATTTCAGGACCCATGAACTGTAATGGGCAAAAACAAGAGCTGTGAGCAACAAGGTCGCCATTGAAGAAGGAAGGTAAAGGACGCCCAGGAATGCTCTTTCTAAATCCAGACCTTGCCCTTCTCCCCTAGCCCCTGCCCATCTACTTGACATATACCCACTTTCACTCTGCTTTCTAGGAAGTTTTCCTTCTCACCTACACACCACAGCTCTAGATAAGTGCCTTTTTGTTTCCTTGCGGTATCTTGTAGTTCCCACAATCAGAAATTATCACAACGATAATATAGTAGTGAACATTGAGTCTCTGGGGGTTTCCGTGGTGGCTCAGGCGGTAAAGAATCTGCCTGCAATGCAGGAGACCTGAGTTCAATCCCTGGGTCGGGAAGATCCCCTTGAGAAAGGGAATGGCTACCCACTCCAGTATTCTTGCCTGGAGAAACGGACAGAGGAGCCTAGAGGGCTACAGTCCACGGGGTCGCAAAGAGTCGGACCTGACTGAGAGACTAGCACTTTCACTTTTCACTTCAACATTGAGTCTTTGCTGTGTGCCAAACATTTTTCTAAGTCCTTTACAAATATTAGCTTACTCAATCCTTGTTATGACCCTATGAGGCACATATCAGTCTTAACCCAGCTTACGTATGGGACAACTGAGAGGCAGAGTGGTTCAGTACTTTGCTCAGGGGCACAAAGCTGGTAGGAGGTAGAACTCAGACTAGACCCAGGCAAGTGGTCTAATTCCAGTATAAAAATGAACACTGTTGAGTGCTAGTTATGTGCACAGAACACATAACACTTGATGTGAAGAGACAGCTCTTGGAAAAGACCCTGATGCTGGGAAAGATTGAAGGCAAAAGGAGAAGGAGGCAGCAGATGGTTAGATAGCATCACCAGCTCAATGGACAGGAATTTGAGCAAACTCGAGGAGACAGTGAAGGAGGACAGAGGAGCCTGGCATGTTGCAGTCCAGGGGGTCGCAAAGAGTCAAACGTGACTTAATGACTGAGCAGCAACAAGAACGTGCGCACATAGTAAGCTGTCCACGTGCTGTACCCCATTCATTCTTCACAGTCATGTGCAGTAAGGGTGGTATAGCAGCCCCACTTTACAGATGCAAAGGCACAGGGATTTGAACCCATACAGTGAGTAAGCATACATTAGAATTCAAACGCAGGATCTCTTTTCAAGAAGCCCAAACTCTCCATCACTATGCCTTAAAAGACATTTTTATAATTGCTCATTTATTTTCCCATGAGCTTTCCTTGTGTGCAAGGAAATAAGTTCATTTTTCTGGGCTGACCATCCCTTGCAAGACAATACCTATGACGTACCTCCTTTTATAAATATTTGCTGTACTCACATGACCTGAATATATTTTGAGGCTAGCCCTGTCAGTTTGCATCATCAGGGGATAGAGAACTTCGTGAGACAGGAGACTGTATGTCTTAGCTTTGCCCATGTGTTTTTTTATTCTGCCTTTCTGAAAGCTGGTGAACATGTAGACATCTATAGCCCCCCCTTTGCCGTGGAAGCTCACAAGCTCCATGGAGTACAGCTCCAGTGTACATAACAGGACTAATCTGGTGTCACGTGACATAGCTACCTCCCAATAACAAGGATGCTTCATTGTGTGTTACGTCAAAACGGTACCAAGCAGTCCAAGGGATTTACAGGTAATCAGAGTAGAGTTCTGGGCTTCCCTGGTGGCTCAGACAGTAAAGACACTGCCTGCAATGCAGGAGACCTAAGTTTGATCCCTGGGTTGTGAAGAGCCCCTGGAGAAGGAAACGACTACCCACTCTGGTATTCTCGCCTGGAGAATTCCATGGACAGAAGAGCCTGGCAGGCTCCAGTCTATGGGATCGCAAAGAGTCAGACATGACTGAGCAACTAACACTCTCACTTTCAGAGTATAGCAAAAGTCGTAGAGTCAGAAAGTTCTACATTTGAGTCTATCTTGAGGGTATCTTACTTTAGATAAATGACTTTGCTTTGCTTTGATTGTTGGTACAGAAAATGAGTCGTACTTACTTTATAATATCCCATGGTGATTAAATGAGATTATATTCATTAAGTACATGACACAATGCCAGGTACTTCATAAGTTCTCAGTAAGAGGCAGCAATTATAACAATTATGCCAGAATATCTTTGCTTTTCTTCTCCTCACCTGCTGGCCATTTCTTCTCCGTCATATGCCCAGGTGCATTCACCATGTTGTATTTGTAGGACATTTATCAATATTAATGAGAAAAGCAAGAAACTTTCAGTAATAACCTTGTATTTATGGAGCCCTTGCTATGTGCCAGGCACTGTGCTGAGCATTTTAACATATGTATTCCCCACCACACCTTATGAGGTAGGCAAAACAGTTTTCCCCATTTTAAAGAAGAGGAAATAAAGGTTTTTAGAGGCTAAGTAGCTTATCCAAGGTCAGGCAGTCAATAAGTAGCAGGAACGGGATCCCAACCGAGGCAGTCTTAACTCTACAGCCCGGTCTCATAACCAACCTGGCATGTTAAAATTTCCTCCACGTAATCCTGAGTTAGGTCTCTTGTTTTTAAAATGGGTGACAAGGAAGAGCAAACACTTGGAAGGTCAAATTTACCCAGCTGTAAGCAACATTTGGAACTTGGCTTGACAGTGTGGAAATCTGTTTGTTTGCATGCTTTTATGAGTAGCGTTGCTGAGTCCCTTCGTAGCTGTCTTCTGTGTATTCCATACCGATGATCCTCGGTGAACTTTTGGGTTCTGAGAAGCAGCTGGTTGGTTTGCATAACTGCCTTCACCCTCTTCTGGCCCAGATGTAAAGTGTTCTTAAATCTGACACAAATAAAACTCAGTGACTATTGATTGGACTCTTGACACAGTGTGCTCAGGTTTTCCTTCTGTCATATTTTACTGCATTCCATGGTGATGTTGGTGACCTTCTGAGCTTTCTTTGAAATGTTATTGATCATGCAATTAAACGGCCTCTCAGTATGTGTCAGAAGTCCAATTCAGGTAAAGCTCCTGCTGCCTCGTTCTTGCAGATCCGATCCTTAATTCCAAACAGAGGCCCTCCTCAGATGTCAGTCATCGTGTTTAAAGTGGATGCGGGTTTTGAAAGGCTGACTTCAGGGTGGATTGGAGTCTGTGTTACAAAAAGCACATGCCAGCATGCATCTTCTCATCTGTTTCTCCCACTTCCAGGAAAGCAGTATTCTGACTTTTAATTGTTCCATGTTCAGAAGGCAGTCCAACTGGAACAAGAAACACACATTCCAAAGCAGATCTCACAACTTCTAAAAGCCATTGATATTCACTCTACATTGCAGAATGGCCCAGTGAGAGGCCAAGAGAGTTCATGAGAGAGTCGGAGTGTGAAAGATGGTGAATATACATTGTTCTCCCATTAAGTAGATGGGATCTGGGCCACATTTGGGAGATGATATGAGGAGTCAACATTGATGACCCACCATTTGGAGTGATATCAAAGGCTTTCAAATATGAGATGTGGCAGAGTAGAGAAGGAAAACAGCAGTAGCCTAAGATTCAAGAAATTGGAATGGTGGTCTTCCATAATTCCTGCTATAACTTCTGCAAATCCTGCCTCCTCTCTGGGACTCAACTTCATCATCTGTAAATTCAGAACATGAGTCCTGAGATTCCCTACTGTAGGAACAAGTTTCTTGCTCTGCGTAAAGCCTGCTGGAGACAGTATGTACCAGCCTCCCCACCCCCCGGCCACCCCCACAACCAGAGCAGTTCTCAGGATGCAAAATCTGTAATAACTAGGTGTGAGGAAGAAAGAAATGACTTTCAGCTCTGCTTTCAAGGAGAAAAAACTCACCACTCATTGGCCCAAGGAGGCAGCCAATATTTCCAGAAGTCTGATGTTAACTGATCTCAAATCTGAACCCTTGTGAATTATAAGGCCAATTTTCCAATCAATTCCGGCTGAAATTTAGAACGCTTGTTGAGATTTAGGGGCTGGTGAGAGGATAGAGCTGCAGAATTGCCAGAGATAATTTCTATTGCCATGTTCTGGCACAAAACAAGTCCTTGTGATGATAATAATCCTTGTTTTAAAAAAGGCACTGGCAAAGTTGCAGGGTGAAAGTAAGAGTGATCCAATCTGGGTATAAGGAATGCATTCAAGCCCATTTCCAAATCAGGAACAGGCAGGCAGGATTTAATCCTCCACGTATTTTTAACATCTTACAAAAAGCTGTTGCTTTTGGTGTTTTATTTGTTGTCTTTAAAGGTGTGTGTGTGTTGGGGGGGGGAGCTACATGCAACAGCAATGGCAAAATTTTTCCTCCAAACTGGAAATAGGTTAGAGAGAGCTTTCTGATGTTAGTCAGCTAGAAGTTAGTGATTTTGCATTTATTACCACTGTTTAAGATTAGCATTTAGGAAGTAGGACTCACCCAAATGTTAATTCAGTGTAGGGCTATTCAGGGCTATTACCTGGGGGTAAGTACCAACTGTGTGCCTGGAACAGGACTGACCTTTCGTTTAGAGTCCTGATGACTTGGGACTCCACAAGGAGCTATCACGCTCCTGTTTTAGAGGAGGAAGCAGACTGAGCAGTTAAGAAATGTATCCAAGAGTCTGTGCTTGAGAGCTTGGAGATTTGAACTCAGTTCTGTCTGATTTTATAACTCATACTGTTTCTGGAATCCTCTGCCAGTGCTATAGGATGCCTGTGACCTATTTTCTGTGACCATGAACTTGACCTCCTGTACTATTTGAGGCATCTCCCATGGAGCTCACCTTCCACCTAGTCACGGTGCAGAAATAGAATCATCGGCCAGTGGACTGATAAAGACAGCAGTTGCGTGAGGGATATTATGTTTAATTTTGAACAATTTGAAACGTAGTGTACGAATAGTAGTGTCTTTCCAGTTATAAAACCAGTTGATATATATCCATTGTTAAAATTTTGGAAAATCCAAAATGTCACAAAGATGAAAGTAAAAATTACTCCTCATCCTGCGAATGTGAGAAAACTATGGCTGACATTCCTTTTTCTGAATTGCATAATGGTTAAATGATCAAATTCTGTAGCCAGATAGGCTTTGGTTCAAATCTCAGTTCAAGCAATTATTAGCGGAATGAATTTGCATATGTGTATATGGGCTTCCCTGGTGGCTCAGATGGTAAAGAATCTGCCTACAATGTGGAAGACCTGGGTTTGATCCCTAGGTCAGAAAGATACCCTGGAGAAAGTAATGGCTATCCATTCCAGTATTCTTGCCTGGATACTGGAGGAGAGGAGACAGAGGAGCCTGGTGGGCTACAATCCATGGAGTCACAAAGATTAGGACACAACTCAGAGACTAACTCATATATATAGAGATATAGATATATATATGATTCATCTTTTTATTTCTAATTTTGTTTTAAAATAGCTTATGAATTACATCACTAAAAAAAATGAAACAAATAGCCAACACTTGTATAACATTGATTTTTTGACAAGTACTGTTCTACAGCTTTACAGAACATTTTAATTGTCAGAAAAATCTCTACGAGGTTGTCCCCATTTTACGGGAACTGAAGAGGAAACTAAGACAGAGGTAAAGGATTTCCAAAATCCCGTAGCAAGAAAGCGTCAGAGCTGGAATTTGAACCCAGGAGTTCTAACTCCACAGACTGTGTTCTTAACCATTAATGATACTACTTCTGGTATTATTTAGTATTATTATTGTTTCCTTCATAATTTTTATTTTACAAAATTGGAAACATACGGACATATTGTTTTGTTATCTGCTTTCTTCATTTAACAATATGCCTTGAACTTGCTTCCAAGTCATTAAATACTTTTAGAGAACACAATTTTTTGATGTCTGCGTGGTATTCAATTGAATGTCTGAAATGTAATTAACTTAGCCAAATCTCTATTGTCAGGCATTCCAGATGTTTCTGATTTTTCACTGTAATAAACAATGCTGAGATGAACATCATTGTACATGCATTCTCTAGTTATTTCCTTTGGATAAATTCCTAGAAATAGAATTGCACAGTCAAAAGAGTATGACGCGTTTCATGTGGATATTGGTGCTTTTTGTTTGATTTTTGAGAAATTGCAAATCTCTCTGTAGCCATACCACATCAGGCATACTCCTGTGACAAGGGAACTACTAAAAGTCACAAAACTAGTTAGGACACACACATTACACATAACTCAATATTTATTGTATATAAAACCAATGGTTCATGAGAGCACAATTCTTGCTAATTCATGGTTGCAAAATGTAATAGCTACTTAACCCTACACACTGGACAACCCTACTCCATATTCTGGAGACAATCATGTTCATAGGGTATGAAGGGAACAGTGATTTATTGAGCAATTAGTACGTGTCTGCACTGAGCTCAGTCCTGTAGTGACCCCGCATTGGGCAAAGGGAAACGTACTTCACAGACAGGGAACTGAAAAGTCATATGACTCACGCAGTGTTGCAGAGGTAGTGCGAGGCCGTCAGCCTGAAGCCCTGGCCCGCCAGCCTTTACCCCGCCCCTTCCATATGCCAACACACTACCCCAAACGTTTAAGATTTCTGTCTCTGAACTTGTCAGGGGAAATGATCTCGGGTTCCTGCAACTAGATTTCAGGTTTGGTCTTAGGTCTCTTCTTCATTTGTTAATTTCAAGGAGATTGCCTAGCTTCAAACCTCACTGCAGGGGGTCTCCAAATTGTCAATCTCTTTCTCTCTCTCCCTCCCCGCTTTATCTCACTTCTGGAGGCCAATAACTGTATTGACTTTTTAAAAAGAACTCTATAAAGACAGCGACTATTCTGCTAAAACAAAACAAAACAAAAAAGGAACCAGAAGGCATAAAATAAATCAGAAGTGAGGGTGGGGTATGGAAAGGAGCTGGGAATCCCCTCAGAAAAACTAATAATTGTTGATATGAAACTGGCAAGGGGAGGAAAAGGTAGAACCAAGAGCGAGAATTCCAAACACATTGCCGTGGTGAAGGACGGGAGCTCCCTAAAGGCCCTGGAGTGCACGGAAGGTGGGTTAGGATCGCAGCAATCACATCCTCGTGGAGCCTAGCGCAGGAGTCCTCACTCAGCTATAGAGCTGGGTGTGTACGGGGTGATCAAGTCATCTTCCTTTGCAGGGACTTCTCCAGTTGTAGCACGGAGAGTTGTCTCACATTCCAGACAAACCCAGACAGTTGACCACCCTGAGTGGGAACTACACGATAATCCTGGGTCAGACATTCACGGATAGGTTTTCTTAAGAATCACTTAATCTGTTCCTTCATGTTCATTTATTCACCCCATCCTCCATGCCTGGTCACTGGACAGTCGTCTTGTACTCATCTTCATACATGAGATGAGTATAGAAGAGATGAGATGGAGATAGAAGAAAATTGACTTCCATTCTTCCCTTGGTTAACTGTTTCCAAGAGGAAAACGACAGAAAATGTAATCCCATCGTGGGATAAATGCAAAATACAACCATGGAGCAGGCACGACAGGGGCACTGAGGTTGGTACCATTTAGGAAGATGAGAAAAGGCTTCCCAGAAATGGGCTGTCTATACTCAGGACCACAGGTTCTGCAGGACTCGTGCATGGTTACGGATGGTCCAGGGAGAGGGAACAGCAAGAACAATTCAGAGGGAAAGGTTTGGTGAATTTGGGAAACTATAAAGAATTGAGAAGGATGGGATGTACGTACAATTATGACTGATTTGCATTCTATAGCAGAAACCAACACAACATTGTTAAAACAAAAATTAATTGAATTTAAAAAATAGAAAAACAGAAAGAATTGCTAGAACATTGGATAAGGGCCCTAATGCCAGGACCCTAGTCAGAGGCAGAGGGAAACAGAAGGGTGATGTTTGCTGAACAAATTCCCACTCGTTACAGAAAAAGCTGCATTTGGATAGAGGAGCAGAGATATAAGACCAGAGCTAATGCAGAAAATGGGCTTCCTTGGTGGCTCAGATGGTAAAGAATCTGCCTGTAGTGCAGGAGACCCAGGTTTGATCCCTGGGTCAGAGAGACCCCCAAGGGCGTGACAACCCACTCCCAGTACTCTTGCCTGGGAAATCCCGTGGACAGAGAAGCCTGGCAGGCTACAGTCCCTGGGGTGGCAAAGAGTCGAACGTGACAGAGTAACTAACTCATGATGCAGAAAAAAAAAAAAAGTCAAGACATGGTGTTTAGGGATTTTATTTACAATGTGACAGTCATAGATCATCTGTTCATTTATTCGCTAATCTGTTCACAAAGTGGATATTTATTTAACATCTACTATTTGCCAGAAATTGTTTTAGATGCTGGAAATACAGCAGTGAATAAAAACAAGGTAAAATTCCTGCCACCAGGAGTCTCACAAACAACAAATAAATATATAAGTAAAGGACTTCACCTCGGCTAGGAACAAATATAGCACAAAAATGCATAGAGAAATGTGACAGCAAGGGGCTGAGTAGTCAGTGTAAACTGGGTTGTCAGAGGAGGCTTCTCTGAAGATATGTCACTTGAGATGCAACCAAAAAAATAAGAAAAATTGGCTGTGCTAAGATAGATTTGGACAAGGGGAACAGCAAGAGTAAGACAACAGCAACCTCAGAAGGCTGGAAACGAAACTAGTAAAACTGGAAGCTGGGAAATGAAACGGAGAACAGATAGGATGAAGTTGGACCATATAGAATAAGACCTTGCAGGACGGAAAGTTCCTAGAAGTTTATCAATGAAAGAGAGATGCCATTCAAACTAAGGCTTTCTACACACACACACACACACACACACACACACAGCCTGCCAAGTCGCTTCAGTCGTGTCTGACTCTGTGCGACCCCATGGACTGCAGCCTACCAGGCTCCCCCCTCCCTGGGATTCTCCAGGCAAGAACACTGGAGTGGGTTGCCATTTCCTTCTCCAATGCATGAAAGTGGAAAGTGAAAGTGAAGTCACTCAGTCGTGTCTGACTTTTAGCGACCCCATGGTCTGCAGCCCACCAGGCTCCTCCATCCATGGGATTTTCCGGTCAACAGTACTGGAGTGGGGTGCCATTGCCTTCTCCCACACACACACACACACACGCAGCATTATATACATCCCCACAGACCATCATTCAGTAACCTATATTATTAACATTCCAGCTTTATGACCGTGGGAAAGTCATTTAACATATATACCAGGCATATAGTGGTGAAGAAACAGACACAGTTCTTATCTCCATGGACCCTTGTCTGTCTAATGTTTGGGTTCCTGACCCAAAGTAATTGTCAACCTGTAAAGATTATAATGTGTTGAGCTTTCAGCAACCCCATGGACTGTAGCCGGCCAGGTTCCCCTGTCCATGGAATTCCTCAGGCAAGAATACTGGAGTGGGTAGCCATTCCCTTCTCCAGGGGATCTTCCTGACCTAGAGGCTGAACCCAGGTCTTCTGCGTTGCAGGAGGATTCTTTACCATCTGAGCCGCCAGAGAAGCCCATCAAATAGGATTACAAGACAGAAACACCTAGCTCAGCGCCCAGTACACAGAAAAAGGCCAGTAAACATCGAGCACTTTCCCTTCCATTATGTAATCATTCATGAAGCCAGCTCAAGGTCTCTTTCTAGATTTAGCTAGTGTTGTCAAACCAGTTAAAATTTCAAGAATATACCACCCCCACCATGGAAGAAGGGATGATCCACATTTTGGTACTCTCATTGCTTCCTTGAAGGGCAAGCCCTTTCAAGGGTTACTAATCCATTCCAAACTCCAGCCGTGATAACCTTAATTCCTTTTTCTAAAGAATCAATGACAGAGTTAGAAAAACAGGATGACCAAAGGTCAGTATACCACCAGATGTCCCTGGGCTGATGGCCAAAACTGTGGAACACAGGTATGTTTGGGGTAGAAGGCTGTGACCAACGCCAGATGGAGAATCTTTTCAGCTAAGCAATTTTGTCGATGTGGCATCTACTCACTTCACTCACTGGAATCAGCGTTATGCAGGGTCATGCACTATACACGAGCTATCAGGAATGGTTACTTATTACCAGCTCAGTAGGTGACCAGGGGCATGTCATTTCCGAAGGAAGCTGTTTGAAGGCTTTTCCTGCCCTTACTTTCCCATGTTCAGAAATTCTTAGAAAAGTGAATGATTGTCGATAGGTTTCAGAATTTCTTTGACTTGAGCAAACTCCGAAGGCATGGGGAAGTTTCTTCAGCCATGCAGGTTCCCAGATCTGAAAGTCTAGCATCGTCAAACAGTCGCTTTCAACCCCTACTATATGCCAGATGTTGCATGCCAGGAAGTGATTCACAAAAATGATATGAACTAGAATTGTGTCCTCAAGTCATTTATATTCCAGGGAGCATGGCTTCCCACTGCCTCCAGGCTAATGCTGAAACTCTCAGCAGACCCCAGGAGGCCCTTGGCAGGCTGCCTCTGCTCCACCTTCACACGTCCTCTGGCCAAATAAAGGAGTTCTCTTTCCCTGGACATGTCTCATACTTTACAGTCACTGCAATCATGCCTCTCTTTAAATTTCTCCCAGATGATTCCCCAGGAACAATTTGATGCCGTGAAAAGGACACAAATATCAAAGCCAGGTTCAGCCACTCAACTTGCTGTGTGTTCTTCTGCAGGTCAGTTTCCCTCTCTGAGCCTCAGTTTCCCTAGCTGATAAAGGGGTTCAGTTCAGTTCAGTTGCTCAGTCGTGTCTGACTCTTTGTGACCCCGTGAACCACAGCACGCCAGTGGGGAGGTCTATGTCATTTCTCCTCTTCCTTCCATCACTGATAAATCCTAGGATTCTAGAAAGCTAAGCGTAGAATGAACAGGACACCTCAAGAAATGTTAAAGCGTGCCTTTTTGGAGCAAGAAAAAGAAACATCTTCCTTCGTGGATTCTATCTGCCCAGAATGGTGAAGATGAGGTCCGCTGAGCTAGTTCAGCACGCTATTCATGCTGTTTATCTGCTTCTGTTTCCTGGGAGGCCTCTAATGACACTGATGGAGGGCCCACTTAATGTCATTCATCAGCTCTCACATCTTAATACCACTCCTGAGAAGCATGGAGTATTATTTCCATGCTGCATGTGGGTTAATGTAGAGGCTCAGGGAGGATCCTTGTCTGAAGTTGTACAGAATCCTTGACTAGGTTAGGGAGTCCAGATGCAGATCAGAGCTCAGCCTGTTTCTGGGCCAAAGCCTCCCCTATCCAGCCCATGTCCTGTCTCTGATCCTCACGTCTGGATCTCCACGCAGAAGCGGCGGCATCGGGAGACAAGCCTTTGAGACTGAGCGCTGTGCCAACACGTGTATACTGACTGGCTTCCCCTCCACGGCAAGCAGAGGCGAGCTCTGTATGTGATATAGGGAAACCACAACAAGGCAATCCCTGCAACTATAAAATCAAATTAAATCAGGGATTCTGGCTGGGGCTTTAAACGTCTTAGCCGCTCTGATTTCTCTGGAGAAGCTGGGAGACGGAGCCAACTGCTGGAATGCACTCCCTCCCCAGTAAGAGTGTGTTTTTTTGCCTCAGGTTCTCAATCTGGTTTAAGTTGGCCATTTGGAGAGGAGAGAACTTCCTGGGCTTGGAGAAAAAAGAGCTCTCTGGGCTTGGGGAGAGCTTTCGTCTGCCAGTGTGTTCTGCTCACCATGTTTGGAAATCTGGGATGCTGGTGGGTAAATAAGGGTAAATAAAAAGAAGACGGGCTCCTGTTCACTGAGCATGGGCCGCCCTCCAGTTAACTCTACACCTGTTAATTCCCATAGCAGGGTCGTCACAGCAATGCAGGTAGGTAAGGTCCTCATCTCCAATTTAAAGCTGAGGGAACCTAGCCTCAGAAAGACAAAGTAACCAGTCCAAGTTTATGCAACTGGTAAAGACGGAGCCATATTGCAAATTCTGGGACATATGAACATCTCTTCTTTAAAGCCACATGACAATATCACCTCCACCCCCATCCTGAAGGGAAATTTTAAAAGAACAGTCCAACCTGCCCCATTTGTTGTTGTTCAGTCGCTCAGTCGTGTCCGGTGCTTTGTTTCCCCATGGACTGCAGCATGTCAGGCTTCCCTGTCCATCACCAACTCTCACAGTTTGCTCAAACTCATGTCCACTGAGTCATTGATGCCATCCAACCACCTCATCCTCTGTTGTCCCCTTCTCCTGCCTTCAGTCTTTCCCAGCATCAGGGTCTTTTTTAATGAGTCAGGTCTTCGCATCAGGTGGCTGAAGTATTGGAGCTTCAGCATCAGTGTTTCCAATGAATATTCAGGACTGATTTCCTTTAGGACTGACTGGTTTGATCTCCTTGCAGTCCAAGGAACTCTCAAGAGTCTCCTCCAACACAGTTCAAAAGCATCAATTCTTTGGCACTTAGCCTTCTTTATGGTTCAACTCTCACATCCACACATGACTACTGGAAAAACCATAGCTTTGACTAGACAGACCTTTGTTGACAAAGTGATGTCTCTGCTTTTTAAAATGCTATCTATGTTGCTCATAGCTTCTTTTTTCAAGGAGCAAGCGTCTTTTAATTTCATGGCTGCAATCACCATGGTTATTATCTGGTTAGCAATTACAGCTAACCAGAATTTTTTTTGGGGGGTGTGTGTTTGTGGGGGCAACATATATGGGTATTCAATACAAGATTTTACAATGACATTGGCTTTGAAATATATAAAAATCTCAGCACAAATTCTTTGGTAGGAGGAAATGTACAAAGTAGAATTGAAGAGAGGGAAAGAGGAGAAATACAGAGCTATAATGTGCAGTTTATGGGCTTTCAGGTGGTACTAGTGGTAAAGAATCTATCTGCCAATGCAAGAGACATATGAGACACAGGTTCAATCCCTGGGTCAGGAAGATCCTCTGGAGGAGGGCATGACAACCTACTCCAGTATTTTTCCTGGGAGAATCCCATGGACTGAGGAGCCTGGCAGACTTCAGTCCATAGTCACACAGAGTGGGACATGACTGAAGTAACTTTGCATGCAGGCACTCACGTATGTGTAGTTTATAATTGATAATAATGGATACCACATAATAATTTAGCCTGTAGATTCTAGAGGAGTCTATCAAGATTGGAATCTCAAAGAATCTTAAGGAAATGATTTACTCTCTAATTTTTTCTCCTTATTTATTTATTTATTATTTTTTGTTGTTTAAAGTATCTTTAATATCAATTTTTTATTTTGATACTAATTTCTTATTTATTTTTTTAAATTTTTTATTATCATTATTATTTTTTTACTTTACAATATTGCATTGGTTTTGCCATACATCAACATGCATCCGCCACGGGTGTACACGTGTTCCCCATCCTGAACCCCCCTTCTACTTCCCTCCCCATACCATCCCTCTGGGTCATCCCAGTGCACCAGCTCCAAGCTTCCTGCATCCTGCATGGAACCTGGACTGGCGATTTGTTTCTTATGTGATATTATACATGTTTTAATGCCATTTTCCCAAATCATCCCCCCCAAAGGAAAATAATAACATTGCTACCTAACTAGGTTGTCGCTAGAGTCAGACATGACTGAGTGACTTCACTTTCACTTTTCACTTTCATGCATTGGAGAGGGAAGTGGCAACCCACTCCAGTGTTCTTGCCTGGAGAATCCCAGGGACGGGGAGGCCTGGTGGGCTGCCGTCTATGGGGTTGCACAGGGTCAGACACGACTGAAGTGACTTAGCAGCAGCAGCAGCAACTAGGTTGTGGTGAAGTTTAAGCTATGATCTATAATGAGCTTATAGGAACTGCTTAACAAAGTTAATGACATATATGCCTGATAGTATTATTTTTAACCAGCATATTGATATATAATTCATATCCAAGAAATTCACCCATTTAAAGTGTAAAAAATCAATGGTTTTAAGTATTTTCACACAGTTGTCAAACTAATATTGCAATCAATTTTAGAACATTTTCATAATCCTAAAAAGAAACCCTGGGTTCATCAGCCATCACTGCCTATTTCCCCAAACTCCTTCACCCTAGATGAGGGGTCCCCAACCTCCAAGATCTAATGCCAGATGATCTGAGGGGGAGCAGATGTAATTTAATAGAAATAAAGTGCACAAGAAATACAGGTGCTTGAGTCATCTGAAAACCACCTGCCTCCCCCCAGTCCATGGAAAGATTGTCTTCATGAACCCAATCCCTGGCGCCAAAAGGATGGGGAACTGCTGTCCTAGACAAGCATGAATTCAGTCTCTATTTCTACATACGGGCCTATGCTGGAGACTTCATTACAACTGAATCGTACAATGCATGGTCTTTTATGACTGGCTTCTTTCACTGAGTGTTTTCACAGCTCATCTTGTAGCAGGTATCAGTACTTTATTTCTTTTTATGGCTGAATTATGTTCCATGTACAGATATATGCTATTTTCCATTTGTCAGTTGAAGGATGAGTTGTTTCCACTTTGTGGTAAATAATACTGCTATGAATACTTGTGTACAAGGTTTTTTGTCGTCAGATGTTTTAATCTTTCTTGCAAATATAGCCAGAAGGGGAATTGCTAGGTCATTACAGTAACTCTATATTTGACTTCCTGCAATGCTACTAGACTGCTATTCAAAGAAGCTGTGCTGTTTTGTACTCTGACCAGCAATCTATGCAGGCTCCAATTTTCACATCCTTGTGAACACTTGTTATTGTCTACTTATTTTATCCATTTTTGTGAGAGGGTAGTGGTAACTGTGCTTTTGATTTTCATTTCCCTAATGAGATTGAGGACCTTTTCACAGGTTGACTGGCTGTGTGTTTATCTTCTTTGGAGAATTACTTATTCAAATCGATCCCTTGCCCATTTTTTACTTGGGTTTTTTGTCCTTTCACTACTGGCTTTTAAGAGCCCCTTATATATTTTAGATATAAATCTCTAATCAGATATATTTTGCAAATATTTTATCTTACATCATAAGTTACTGAAAGGAAAGGGGTTCATATTCCTTTGGATAGTGAGCTTTAGAGTCAGTTGTGGGTTTGAACACCTAAGATCACTGATGCCTAGCTGTTTAACTTTGGATTGGCTACTTAACTTTGCCTCTGTAAACTGGGAACACTAATTCTGATGCTTCAGTTTGTGAGATTCGAATAGCTAATGCATGTCACATATGACACAGTGCTGAGCCTATAGGAGGCAGGCAACGACAAGGATTTGTTATTATGGTGCAGTGTATCAGGCAGTTCATAGCATCATTGTGATAACTGACTTCTTTTTAAGACAATCAGAATGTATACAATATTGATTATTTTATTTTATAACCTATATCAGTTGCCTCGGGAGGTTAAGTAACAAGCCCAAGTTCAGTTCAGTTCAGTCGCTCAGTCGTGTCCGACTTTTTGCGACCCCATGAATCGCAGCACGCCAGGCCTCCCTGTCCATCACCAACTCCCGGAGTTCACTGAGACTCATGTCCATTGAGTCGATGATGCCATCCAGCCATCTCATCCTCTGTCGTCCTCTTCTCCTCCTGCCCCTAATCCCTCCCAGCATCAGAGTCTTATCCAATGAGTCAACTCTTCTCATGAGGTGGCCAAAGTACTGGAGTTTCGGCTTTAGCATCAGTCCTTCAAAAGAACACCCAGGACTGATCTCCTTTAGAATGGACTGTTTGGATCTCCTTGCAGTCCAAGGGACTCTCAAGAGTCTTCTCCAACACCACAGTTCAAAAGCATCAATTCTTCGGCACTCAGCTTTCTTCACAGTCCAACTCTCACATCCATACATGACTACTGGAAAAACCATAGAGCCCAAGAGACATAGTAATTCCACAATAGATCTAAAGCTCAAACTGCTTTTTTTCAACTTGAAGTTTAATGCTGTATTCAAAGGACTTGGTGAGGCACATGATGCCTTTGTGCATAACCAGAAAATGGAAATTTCTGGGAATTGAAACAGCAATCCACATAGGCAGGTTGCAAGCAAGTAAATTAAAACATAATCAATTAATCAAATATCCTCTGGCTAAAACAGTATCTTCCACCCCAAATTCCATCTTGTAATGTAAGCTTGCCATTCTCTCATTAAATGTTTATTCCCCTTCATTTAAATCTGAATTGGTCCTTTGATTTGACTTGACCAATAAAATATAGCAGGATAATATGACACAGTGTAGTTGCTATGAAGTCTAAGTGGTCTGTCAGCTTCTGGCCTCCCTGGTGGCTCAGATGGTAAAGAATCTGCCTGCAGTTCAAGAGACCTGGATTCGATTCCTAGGTTGGGAAGATCCCTGGAGAAGGGAATGGCTACCTACTCGAGTATTCCATGGACAGAGGAGCCTGACAGCAAAAAGTAGGACACAAATGAGTAACTGATACTTTCATCTTGGACTTCCCTGGTGTCTCAGACAGTAAAGAATCTGCCTGCAATACAGGAGACCCAAGTTCAACCCTGGGCTTGGGAAGATTCTTTAGAGATGGAAATGGCTACCCACTCTAGTATTCTTGCCTGGAGAATCCCATGGACAGAGGAGCCTGGCAGGCCCCAGTCAATGGGGTAGCAAAGAGTCAGACATGACTGATCAACTAACACACACACACACACACAAACACACACACACACACTAAGTGGTCACAGAGATAGCAACCCACATGGAGGAGACCCTTGACCCTTGGCTGTTAGCCCCAAATTAGCTTCCAGCCAGCAGCCAGCACCAACTGCCAGCCATGTGAATGAGGCCATTTGGCCAACCCAGACAATACTAAGTGAAGCAGAGCAATCACTCAGCCAAACCAAACCCAGAATCATAAGCAAATAAATTAATTCTGTTACAATCCATTAAATTTTGGGACAAATTATCACATAGTATAATAGGTAGACAAAAACCAGTTGAGATTCTCAGGTAAGGGGTATCAGAATACTGTTTATATACAGTTTGACATAACTAAAGAAATACATGCATTTTCTACCTTAGTCAACTGTAGGTAAAGTTTTGCTTTACTATATTCCCAGGAATTCCCCTCAAAAGATCATATTCATATTCATTTAGCCATGCCTCTTTGTATCCATCCATCCAATAAATATTTAATGAATGTCTACTAATTTTCTGGTGTTGGGTTAGACCCTGAGTTTATAGAAATGAATGAATGAGAAAACACAGTTTTCTGCTCTTGTATATGGATACCTGGAAAGAACCAGGTATCAGAAGTGCTTATAAGAGAAAGGGCTAGGCTTTTCTGTAGCTCAGGGCTAGCTATCTTATCAGGGGCCACTCGCTTGGAGGACTGAGAAGCTGGCTACTTGTATTTCAGTCCTGCTGCTGCTGTTGCTGCTGCAAAGTCGCTTCAGTCGTGTCCGACTCTGTGCGACCCCAGTACTAGTGCATCATAAAAACCTCCTCCGCCATATCTCCACACAAATTCACGGTATAAAACAACAATTGTATCATATTCATGAATTCTGTGGGATGGAGCAAAGGGAGGACCAGTTTCAGCTATGTGTCTATGGCATCAACAGAGCAGAGTCATAAACCAGGGATCCCTTGAGAGCTGGAGGCTGGAGAAATCTCAGGACACCTTCACCTGCATGTCTCACGTCTGGCGCTGGTGTGAGCCAAGATCTCAAATGGGCATCAGGCACCACCTCTCAAATGTGGGCTTTCCACGTGCTGTCTCCACATGCACCAGTTTGGACTTCCTCATAGCATGGCAGCTGGATGCCAGGAGTAAATACCTCAGAGGAGAACTAGGTGCAAGCCAGGAAATATGTTTTCTATAACCCTGCCTCAGGTGTTACAGGCATCGCTTTGTCATGGTGACAAGTCCTCTTAAACTTAAGGGGAGAGCACCTATAGGTTCCCTGCTTTGATCAGAGCAATGTCAAAGTTTCATTGTGAGAGGAATTTGTGGAATGGGAGAAATGATTGCAACCATCTTTGGGAAATACAGTCTGGCTGAACACGGATCAAAATCAATGTTCTTTTGATATTTAAAGATGGGGAAAAACATTTATAGTCCTTAACTTTAATAGCTACTCATATGCAGAAGAAACACAAAGGTTGAGAGATGCTGGATCTTTAAGATCCAGAATATTTCAGTAACAAATTCCAGTCTGGGCATTCATATAGTCCCTTGCTGAGAAAAGGACCAAGGAGCTCTATCTCTTCATTCATGAAGACCTGATGGAAAGGTGTAGATTCTTCTGACTGATCACAGATCCTGAAAGAAACAAGCTGCTCAAAAATTTTTTTAGAAAGGAGATCCATGAGTAAATATACTTTGAAAAAAATCTCAAAATGTATTAGATCAGAGGGGCTAAATGAGTTATCAAGAATACAAATTATTCAATTCATTCATTAAATTTATCTCCAGGAAAATTTATCTCCAGCCTGGGTTAGATGACTCTCTTCTCTGCTGCCCTGTAATCTTGGGATCACCTACCCACCCCCAACCCCTCATAGTACTCGCTGGGTGTATTGTGGTTGGCTGCTTATTTATGTACCTTCTTCATTAGACTATGAACTCTCTGAGACTGGAGACCAGGTCTCAGAACTGCTGAATCCTCAGCATCTAATTATCTCATAGTAACTGAGATCGTAGTAATGTGTCCTATCTCTTGCCAGCAGCTTTTCCTGGACCAAACTTCCACACCGCGTGACTGCTAGAGACCCCGTGAGAACGTTCTCATTAGGACTGCTCAAGTCACATCAGAATTCCAAGGGGGAAAAATGACTGATTCTAGGACAGGAGCAGGAAATATGAAAGATGATCCTGGAGCATGTTGTTTTGTTCTTATTTTATTTTTTAGTTGGTGGAAAATTGTTTTACAACATTGTGTTGGTTTCTGCCCTGCAACCATACACACACGCACACACCACAACACACACACATACACACACCACAACACACACACACACACACCACTCACACATATACACCACATACACACACACACACACAACACATACACACACATATACAACACACACACAACAGATATACACACACCACATACACACACATACACAACACACACACAACATAACACACATACATACACAACACACACACATACACAACACACACACAACATAACACACATACACACCACACACACACATAACACACACAACACACATACACAACACATACACACACAACACATACACATATACAACACACACACACACACAAATATATAACAACACACACATATATGCATCCCGTCCCTCCGGAGCCCCCTCCCCTCACCCTGTCCCACCCTCTAGGTCATCGCAGAGTACCAGGCTGGGCTCCCTGTGTTATATAGCAGGTTCTCACTAATTATCTATTTTATCCACGATAGTGTCTATCTATATGTCAATGCTCCTTTCTCAATTTGTCCCACCCTCACCTTTTCTGGCTGTGTTCATAAGTCCATTGTCTACTAGATTCATCAGTACCATTTTTCTGTATTCTATATATATACATTATTCTATGTAGTATTCTATATATATACATTATTCTATGTAGTATTCTATATATATACATTATTCTATATATATATACACATTATAATAAGTATCATATATATGATACTTATTTTTCTCTTTCTGACTTACTTCACTCTGTATAAGAGGCTCTAGGTTCATCCACCTCACTACTTCTGGCTCAAATTCACTCCCTTTTATGATTAATATTCCATTGCATATACATACCACATCTTCTTTATCCATTCATTTGTTGTTGGATATCTGGATTGCTTCCATGTCCTAGCTATTGTAAATAGCTGCAGTGAAATTGGGATACGTGTGTCTCTTAGAATTGTGTTTTTTTCAGAGTATATGCTCAGTAATGGGATTTCTGGGTCATATGGTAGATTTATTCCTAGTTTTTAAGGAATCTCTATACTGTTTTCCATTCAGGCTATATCAGTTTACATTCTCTCCAACAGTGCAGGAGGGTCCCCTTTTCTCCCCATTCTCTCCAGCATTTATCATTTGGACAATTTTTAGAGCGTTGTGTAGTGCCAGTCAGTAAGGAAGTGCGGAAGAAATTAGCAAACAAATGCTACAATGATGAGAGTATGTCAGAAGGAGCCAACTGCAAGAGACGCGGATGGCCAAACCAAGAGCATTTTGAGCAGCAAAATAAATAAGGTGGCAATGGATTACAACCCTAAAAATAAAAGGACTATTCACGAGTCCATACTAATGTTGAACGAATAAATAAATTAGGGAGAACAGACAAATCTTCCACTGAGAATGGTATCAATTGATTTATGTAGATTACCTCCACCCTCAAGGAAGTGGAACCAGCTTCCCTCTCCTTAAGTGTGGGCTGTACAGACTGCGCTCTTTGCAATGAGCACAGCACAGAAAGTGGGTAAACAGGGTAACTGGACAGCGGAGAAGCATGACAAGTGCTCCCTCAGCCTGACGATCAAGGCTAACCCTCCCAGTGATAAGTTCCATTGTTAACATCTACCCTTAACATGGGGCTTCTCTTATGGCTCAGATGGTAAAGAATCCGCCTTCACTGCAGGAGGGCCGGGTTTGATCTCTGGGTTGGGAAGATCTCCTGAAGAAAGGAATGGCTACACACTCCAATATTCTTGCCTAGAGAATCCCATGGACAGAGGAACCTGGCGGGTTACAGTCTGTGAGGTCACAAAGAGTCAGACGTGTCAGACTCAGACATGACTGCATAACTAAGCATGTATGCAGGCACCCTTAACATGGTGGGGTGAACACGGGTCTTCACACCTGTCATTTTTCTCCTTCAAACACACAACCTCAGTCTAATCACACACACACACAAAAGCCTCTCAGGCAAAGCCCAACTGAGCTCATTCCACAAAATACCTGACCAGTACTCCTCAAAACTGTCAAGATCATAAAAAAACAAGGAAAGTCTGAGAAACTGTCATAGCCAAGAAGAACCTAAAGAGATGTGATACAATATAGCAGCCTGGATGGGATCCTGGAACAGAGAAAAGGACATTAGGTAAGAAGTGAGGAAACTGGAATCAAGTATGGGCTGTCACTAGTAATAATGTATCAATATGGGTTTATTAATTACAGAGATCATACCATTCCAGTGTAAGATGTTAACAATAGAAAAAAACTTGATATGCAGTAGATGGCAATTCTTCACTATCTCCACAATTTTTCTCTAAGTCTAAACCTGTTCCAAAGTTAAAATTTTATTTTTAAAAAGTTTCAAGGAAACATGTATAGTTTAAAACCCTGCCTTTCCCAGTTGAAAACAGAACTGATATAAACCACGAACACAGCAAAGTTAATAAGTAAAGGACTCAATCTTTCAAGGCACTTAACACCAGCAGACTTCACATTCTGATTCTCGTCTTGTTCACAGAATGAGTTGCAGCAGGGGCATTTAGAAGGTGGGCAAGAAATGGGCTGAAAGCTTTTGCCTCAAGGCCTGGTGCAGAAGATCATCTGAAGTCTGTAGCAGAAACACTTTCAATCTATGTAAATATCAGGAAATTAAATTCCATATGTTGTGTGCCAGACGCTTTCAGCTGCCGCAGCTGTGTGCAAAACGGTGAGCAGACAGTTTGCATTGTCAAGCGGGAGTGTCATTCTTCACAAAGGAGAGGACTGTGGCTGCCAGTTGGAGGTCAAGGGGTAATATGTACGAGTGACTTGATTCCAGCAATCTGACAAGTTAAATCACTGGACAGTTGGGAATTCCTTGGGAGGCTTAAAAGTTGGAAGAACTTGTTAAGGGTGTCATAGTCTTTGGAACCAGAGTTTGCCTTTGAAATACACTGTTTATTTTAGAAACCGCATGAAAAAGGCACATGTATGATAGGGCGAGGATGGCAGGGAGGTTCCCATTATGATTAAATATGAATGGTCATTGTAGCAAAACAAAATCATCAAATATAAAAAAAGAAAAAGATAATAAAATGTGGTTGTTACAACTAGAATGATACATATGGGATAGCTTTTAAGCTTTCAGCAGGTGTCCCAACCCTCTCTAATGCCTGTCCGTTTGGTTTAAATGCTTTTTAAATATGAAGATAGCAAAAAGGCTGGGAGTGACTAATATTTCAGAAATGAGCGGTAGAGCATAAACATTTAGGGATTAGACATAAGAAGTGATGTACAAACGTTCCAGGTCTAGCCATCTGTGAGAGAATGGGAGGATAGGAGACCTAAGAAAGGGCACATTTCCAGGAAGAACTCTCAGATTCAGGAGATCTGAATTCTGCTTTGAGCTCTTTTGCTAGCCTTCTTCCCACACTGTCTCTTGGCTGTGAAACATGAAGCAGAGCTGAAGCATTGGAGTTTAAATCCCTGAATTTGAATTCCCATTCTGTATCTTGTTACCTCTGTGACGTTTGAAAAATAACTCCATCTCTCAGTACCTCTGTTTCTTAAACTGTAAAATGGTACCATGTCTCTCTAGGGTGGTGTAGAGAATTCAATTAGTTCAATGCCTTTTAAAGACCTTGCATTCCCAGGTGGCTCTAGTGGTAAAGAACCCACCAGCCAATACAGGAGATGCAAGAGACGTGGGCTCAATCCCTGGGTCGGGAAGACCCCCTAGAGAAGGGCATGGCAACCCATTCCAGCATTCATGCCTGGAGAATCCCATGCACAGAGATGCCTGTCAGGCTGTGGTCCGTAGGGTCGCAAAAAGTTGGGCAAAACTGAAGTGATTTAGCATGCAAAGACCTTAACCCAGCCTTTGGTTCTTGCTTAATAAACAATACCTGTTTTCTTCCAAGGACTTAAACAACATTCAGAGTGACCTTGAAAGACTAGAATGCTAATCTGAAACTAACAGAGAAGGATCTTAAAGGAGTTAGTGTGGGACTGAATTTAATCCAAAATGAATCAGTGGTACAAGGTTGGGATGGTTCTTGGGATTCAGGTATGGATTTGTGGAATGAGACGCGAGTCAAAGTCTCATTTTCAAAGCTCATGCCGTCTGGTTAGTCTTAATAGGGTATCCAATCATTTATTTAGACAGAACACACCAAAAGCTTTGGCTTTAATTCTGAACATCTCATTTTAAGAGGGATTTTGACAACCTAAAATCCCAAAGTAGACTGCATAAGATCACAAAAAATTCTCAAAAGTTTGTTACATGACACAGTTGCTAGAGAAGTTTTTTTTTGTTTTTTTTTTAAACCATTACTGTTTTTCAGTGGCTAAGTCATGTCCAATTCTTTGCGACCCCATGAACCACAGCACGCCAGACTTCCCTGTCCTTCACTGTCTGCTGGAGTTTGCTTGGATTCATGTCCATTGAGCAGTGATGCTCCATCCAACCATCTCATCCACTGTCACCCTCTTCTGCTGCCCTCAGTCTTTCCCAACCTCAGGGTCTTCTCCAGTGAGTCAGCTCTTCGCATAAGGTGGCCAAATTATTGGAGTTTCAGCATCAGTCCTTCCAGTGAATATTCGGGTTATCTCCTCAAAGTCCGAGGGACTGTTTAACCATAGAGAACAGATGATTCTCAAGGCACATGATAGCCCCCTTGTATAGATAACCATTTCTGTCCTTTATCGAGCCCATCTTTGCATGAAATATTCCTTTGGTATCTCTGATTTTCTTGAAGAGATCTCTAGGCTTTCCCATTCTGTTGTTTTCCTCTATTTCTTTGCATTGATCGCTGAAGAAGGCTTTCTTTTCTCTTCTTGCTATTCTTTGGAACTCTGCATTCAGATGTTTATATCTGTCCTTTTCTCCTTTGCTTTTAACTTATCTTCTTTTCACAGCTATTTGTAAGGCCTCCCCAGACAGCCATTTTGCTTTTTTGCATTTCTTTTCCATGGGGATGGTCTTGATCCCTGTCTCCTGTACAATGTCATGAACCTAATTCCATAGTTCATCAGGCACTCAGATCTAGGCCCTTAAATCTATTTCTCACTTCCACTGTATAATCATAAGGGATTTGATTTAGGCCATACCTGAATGGTCTAGTGGTTTTCTCTATTTTCTTCAATTTAAGTCTGAATTTGGCAATAAGGAGTTCATGGTCTGAGCCACAGTCAGCTCCTGGTCTTGTTTTTGCTGACTGTATAGAGCTTCTCCATCTTTGGCTGCAAAGAATGTAATCAATCTGATTTCGGTGTTGACCATCTGGTGATGTCCATGTCTCTTGTGTTGTTGGAAGAGGGTGTTTGCTATGACCAGTGCATTTTCTTGGCAAAACTCTATTAGTCTTTGCCCTGCTTCATTCCGTATTCCAAGGCCAAATTTGCCTGTTACTCCAGGTGTTTCTTGACTTCCTACTTATGCATTCCAGTCCCCTATAATGAAAAGGACATCTTTTTTGGCTGTTAGTTCTAAAAGGTCTTGTAGGTCTTCATAGAACCGTTCAACTTCAGCTTCTTCAGCATTACTGGTTGGGGCATAGACTTGGATTACTGTGATATTGAAGGAACATTTCATGCAAAGATGGGCTTGATAAAGGACAGAAATGGTATGGACCTAACAGAAGCAGAAGATATTAAGAAGAGGTGGCAAGAATACACAGAAGAACTGTACAAAAAAGATTTTTATGACCCAGATAATCACGATGGTGTGATCACTGACCTAGAGCCAGACATCCTGGAATGTGAAGTCAAGTGGGCCTTGGAAAGCATCACTATGAACAAAGCTAGTGGAGGTGATGGAATTCCCGTTGAGCTATTCCAAATCCTGAAAGATGATGCTGTGAAAGTGCTGTACTCAATATGCCAGCAAATTTGGAAAACTCAGCAGTGGCCACAGGACTGGAAAAGGTCAGGTTTCATTCCAATCCCAAAGAAAGGCAATGCCAAACAATGCTCAAACTACCACACAATTGCACTCATCTCACACGCTAGTAAAGTAATGCTCAAAATTCTCCAAGCCAGGCTTCAGCAATATGTGAACCGTGAACTTCATGATGTTCAAGCTGGTTTTAGAAAAGGCAGAGGAACCAGAGATCAAATTGCCAACATCCACTGGATCATGGAAAAAGCAAGAGTTGCAGAAAAACATCTATTTCTGCTTTATTGACTATGCCAAAGCCTTTGACTGTGTGGATCACAATAAACTGTGGGAAATTCTGAAACAGATGGGAATACCAGACCACCTGATTTGCCTCTTGAGAAATTTGTATGCAGGTCAGGAAGCAATAGTTAGAACTGGACATGGAACAACAGACTGGTTCCAAATAGGAAAAGGAGTTCGTCAAGGCTGTATATTGTCATCCTGTTTATTTAACTTCTATGCAGAGTACATCATGAGAAATGCTGGACTGGAAGAAACACAAGCTGGAATCAAGATTGCCAGGAGAAATAGCAATAACCTCAGATATGCCAATGACACCACCCTTATGGCAGAAAGTGAAGAGGAACTAAAAAGCCTCTTGATGAAGGTGAAAGTGGAAAGTGAAAAAGTTGGCTTAAAGCTCAACATTCAGAAAACTAAGATCATGGCATCCGGTCCCATCACTTCATGGGACATAGATGGGGAAACAGTGGAAACAGTGTCAGACTTTATTTTGGGGGGCTCCAAAATCACTGCAGATGTTGACTGCAGCCATGAAATTAAAAGACGCTTACACCTTGGAAGGAAAGTTATGACCAACATAGATAGCATATTCAAAAGCAGAGACATTACTTTACCAACAAAGGTCCATCTAGTCAAGGCTATGGTTTTTCCTGTGGTCATGGATGGATGTGAGAGTTGGACTGTGAGGAAGGCTGAGTGCCAAAAAATTGATGCTTTTGAACTGTGGTGTTGGAGAGGACTCTTGAGAGTCCCTTGGACTGCAAGGAGATCCAACCAGTCCATTCTGAAGGAGATCAGCCCTAGGATTTCTTTGGAAGGAATGATGCTAAAGCTGAAACTCCAGTACTTTGGCCACCTCATGTGAAGAGTTGACTCATTGGAAGACTGATGCTGGGAGGGATTGGGGGCAGGAGGAGAAGGGGACGACAGAGGACAAGATGGCTGGATGGCATCACTGATTCGATGGATGTGAGTCTCAGTGAACTCTGGGAGTTGGTGATGGACAGGGAGGCCTGGCGTGCTGTGATTCATGGGTTCGCAAAGAGTCGGACACCACTGAGCGACTGATCTGATAGATAACCATGGGAACCACTTAGCGGCACTTTGAATGACAGGTTATGAGTCAGCACAAATTCTCTGTGTCTTATTTTCTCTTGTCTTCTGAAATACCCCAAAGCCTCTTCCTCCATCCTCAGTCTCAGCTGCCAGCCTTGTTTGATGTTTCACCAAGAAAATGCAGCCATTCAAATCATGTTCAAAAGCTCCTCCCCTCACATCTATACCAATCATCTGTATTCTGATCTACTATAGACTAGATGTTTGCATATTTCTTAGCCACAACTGAGATTTCTACCTCTTGAATAGACCTATCCTCTCTCCTCTCTCTCCCTTTCATTTAGTCAAAAACAATCTCCCCTCCTTTCTCCTGCATCATCAATTCACTTTATCTTCAGGATCTTTCCTTTGTGCATGTAAAATTGGTATTATTTCTCCCATTAACCCCACCAGAAGTTGTTTGACCCTATTGTCTCTTTTATGCAAAAACTTGAGTTTCTAATTCTTCTCCTTCCATTCTCCCTTTAATTCACTTCAGTCAGACTCTTATCCACACGACTCCACCAAACCACCATCCCCAAAGTGATGAGTAATTACTATGTTGCTAATGCCAATATTCCATTCTTGCTTGACTTAGCAGCAGTATTTGATCCTATCTGTTTCTCTTTCCTCTTTGAAGCTCTTAATTGTCTACCAGGAAATTCCTCTCACAATCTTCTTCCTTCCTCTCTGACTGATCCTTCAGTTCAGTTCACTCGCTCAGTTGTGTCCGATTCTTTGCCACCCCATGAATCGCAGCACGCCAGGCCTCCCTGTCCATCACCAACTCCCAGAGTTCACTCAGACTCATGTCCATCGAGTCAGTGATGCCATCCAGCCACGTCATCCTCTGTCATCCCCTTCTCCTCCTGCCCCTAATCCCTCCCAGCATCAGAGTCTTCCAATGAGTCAACTCTTCGCATGAGGTGGCCAAAGTATTGGAGTTTCAGCTTCAGCATCATTCCCTCCAAAGAAATCCCAGGGCTGATCTCCTTCAGAATGGACTGGTTGGATCTCCTTGCAGTCCAAGGGACTCTCAAGAGCCTTCTCCAACACCACAGTTCAAAAACATCAATTCTTCAGCGCTCAGCTTTCTTCACAGTTCAACTCTCACATCCATACATGACCACTGGAAAAACCATGGCATTTGACTAGACGGACCTTTGTTGGCAAAGTAATGTCTCTGCTTTTCAATATGCTATCTAGGTTATATGTTATAACTTTTCTTCCAAGGAGTAAGCATCTTTTAATTTCATGGCTGAAGTCACCATCTGCAGTGATTTTGGAACCCAGAAAAATAAAGTCTGACACTGTTTCCACTGTTTACCCATCTATTTGCCATGAAGTGATGGGACCAGATGCCATGCTCTTCGTTTTCTGAATGTTGAAAAAGTTTAAGCCAACTTTTTCACTCTCCACTTTCACTTTCATCAAGAAACTTTTTAGTTCCTCTTCACTTTCTGCCATAAGGGTGGTGTCATTGGCATATCTGAGGTTATTGATATTTCTCCTGGCAATCTTGATTTCAGCTTGTGCTTCTTCCAGCCCAGTGTTTCTCATGATGTACTCTGCATAGAAGTTAAATAAGCAGGATGACAATATACAGCCTTGACGAACTCCTTTTCCTATTTGGAACCAGTCTGTTGTTCCATGTCCAGTTCTAACTATTGCTTCCTGACCTGCATATAGGTTTCTCAAGAGGCAGGTCAGGTGCTCTGGTATTCCCATCTCTTTCAGAATTTCCCACAGTTTATTGTGATCCACACAGTCAAAGGCTTTGGCATAGTCAATAAAGCAGAAATAGATGTTTTTCTGCAACTCTTGCTTTTTCCATGATCCAGTGGATGTTGGCAATTTGATCTCTGGTTCCTCTGCCTTTTCTAAAACCAGCTTGAACATCATGAAGTTCACAGTTCACGTATTGCTGAAGCCTAGCTTGGAGAATTTTGAGCGTTACTTTACTAGCATGTGAGATGAGTGCAATTGTGTGGTAGTTTGAGCATTGTTTGGCATTGCCTTTCTTTGGGATTGGAATGAAAACTGACCTTTTCCAGTCCTGTGGCCACTGCTGAGTTTTCCAAATTTGCTGGCATATTGAGTGCAGCACTTTCACAGCATCAATTTTCAGGATTTGAAAGAGCTCAAGTGGAATTCCATCACCTCCACTAGCTTTGTTCATAGTGATGCTTTCCAAGGCCCACTTGACTTCACATTCCAGGATGTCTGGCTCTAGGTGAGTGATCACACCATCATGATAATCTTGGTTGTGAAGATCTTTTTTGTACAGTTCTGTGTATTCTTGCCACCTCTTCTTAATATCTTCTGCTTCTGTTAGGTCCATACCATTTCTGTCCTTTATCGATCCTTAGTCTCCTTTAAAGATTCTTTCTAATATCTTTATTTCTAAACACTGAATGTCTAGGACTCAAATCTGGGATGGTGTCTCTGTCTATACATACTCACTGGTTAAGCATTTCCTACTCCAGCCTTTTAAACTGCCATGCCTGTGATTACTCCCATATTTTACCTGCATCATGGTGTTATAGCCCCTGAATGCTAGATTTTTATAACCAACTGCACATCTTCACACAGACGTATTGTATGTTTTTTTTTTTTTATTTTTAAACTTTACATAATTGTATTAGTTTTGCCAAATATCCAAAAGAATCCACCACAGGTATACATGTGTTCCCCATCATGCACTGTCCAGAATTGAACTTGTAATATTTTCCCATCATACCTGTATTAAACCTACCCTACCCATAACATCACTTTCTACATTGTACATTATGAATCATGGAAAGGCCATCTTTTTCTTTTCTAAGGCCAAACACGTAACCTTATTCTCTCTCTTCCTCTCCCCCTTAGGCTTTCTTTCTCTCCCTCCCTTTCTCTTTCTCTCTGATCCATCCATCTTTGGCTTTACCTTCTTACCCCTTCCACTGCTCTCTCCTTGGTCCAAACTTCCATATCCTTTGACATGGCTTATTTTAATAGCCCATGATCTGTTTAACCTGTCTCCACTTCTATTCCCTTCAAAATGTTCTTAGTGTACTAGCCGAAGTAGTCTTTTTAACTTATATCCATGACATCCCTTATTCAGTTTCCTCCAAAAGTGACCTCTCTCATTCAGAGTGAAAGCCAGTGTCCAAAGCACGGCCAGTGTGGCCCCACATTCTCTGCCCATCATTGTTGCTTCCTTGACCATCTATCCTAATACTCTTCTTTTTTTTCTCTCCGCTTCAGTCGCATCAGCCTCCTCAATACAGCAAGTGTCCTATCACCTTTGAGACTTTGTGTTTTTTATGCCATCTGCTTTGAACACTCTTCCTCCAAGTGGTTTCATGACTCACTTTCTTCCAAGATTAACACAGAGGCATTGTCTAGGTTTGACCCTCTCTGGCCATTTACTTCCCACACCTCCAACAATTCCTGTCCTCCTTTCTTATTTTATTTTGTTCTCCTTAATCTTTTCTGACAGTAACATAGTATTTTGCATGGGTTTTCCCTTGGACTATGAGTGTCAATGATCTTTATGAGTGTCAATGACCCATTCTCAGCACCAAGAAAAGCCCCTGACACATAGTACATATTCGACAAACGCTTAATGAATAAATGATTGGTTGGAAGGATGGATAGATAAGCAGGACTTCTCAGGAAGGTGGGAAGCTCCCTGCCACTGGGTGTCTACCATTCAAGGATGCTGAATATAAGACTTTTGCATAGGCTTGGTTATTTTCAACTCCATGATTATATGAATGTTACAACTTAAGTGGTTTGGAGATTTGGATGTAATTCTGTGGTACTGACAATTATAGAGGAAAAAGCAGCATGACATAAGGTTTATACCTTAAATATTCAAGAAATTATACATGACCTAACTCCATCTTATGGATGAACCACTTGTGTCCCAGAGGTTGCAAATAATCTGTTCTATGTTACATAACTAGTAAGTGGTAGCAGAGAGAGCTAATGAAAGTAGCTGTCTCCAATAAACCACACTTAACCCTGGTTTGAAGTCTGGATCTATGCAAAATCTTGTGGGCAATAATCATTCTTCTTTACTTCTGTTACCATAGTTGAAATTTATTTTAAAGAAGACTCACTTTACCTTGATTCTGAGAAAGTTCTTCCCGCATTAGGCACGTGTGCTTTTTTACCTATGTAAATTATTTTTTAAAATATTCTTTTGCAGCAGTGTTTCTTGAGAAAGAAAAACAACATGGGTCCAAGGGAGTGTCATTCTTCAGGTTATTTATGAAAGCCAGTAGAGCGTTTGGAAAGCACTCTGCCTTGCTGTCCTCAGCTACGACCTGAGGACTAGGCCTCATGCTGTTCCTTTCGCCGAGGGTTGTACATTTGATCCAAGGAAGGTGAGGTAATGAGGCCCAAGGAGGTGATGACTCAGCAGCTGAACCACAAACAGACCCTTAAAAACTCCTGAATTGGAGACCAGGGTGCCCACTTTCTTCTGTGGTGACAAGGGAGTGACCTGGGCTTTGCCTTATAAACCCCTCATCCCCTGGGGCCTTATGAAGACTGCACACAGCAGAGGTCTTTGGGAAGCTGAACCCGAGGACACCAAGAAGGACGGTTCAGTCTTCAGGGGATGGCTCCTCCCCTTAGGTACAAAACACATTTGCCAATACTTTGAAGTGGAAAGAAAAACCACATCATCAGCTCCCACCACATTCAACATCAGCAATGGTCATATCCTGGGTGTTACCCCTTAAGTCTTTTTCAGATTCAACCCAGCCACCTGGCCTCAGTTCCAACCCCCACTTCTCTCTGGCAATATTACTGTCAAGCTGGCTTGACCTCCTAGTGATAATGTAAAACCCACACCTCCACTCTGCCACCCATGCAGAGAGACTGAGTGGCCTCATCTTGCCCTGCTCCGCTTCCTTTCTTGTTTTCAACCCACATGGAAAACTCTCTCTTCAAAAGGGGAAAATCATGGGCTCCTGACATCATTACCAAGAGTGTGTGGATCAGAGGGTAGGGGTTGTGATGCATTTGCTTACAGAAGGTTGGCAGGAATGAGGGGCGTGTATGTGAATCACTCAACACAAGGTGAAAATATTGGTGGAAAAATCCAGCCACCTGATGACTCTGAAATTTATTTAAATATAGTATCCATGACCCATGTTTCCAGGGAATTTAAAACAGTGGTTTCCATTGACCACACAATCCAAATTCCAAAGAATCACATACTTAAGTGTTCTTTTATGGACTTGACACCAGAGGAGGAGGAGGAGAAAGGAGAGAAAAAGGATCAAAATAGTTCGCAGTGATATGTAAATAGCTTAGCCATGTGCTGTGTGTGTGTGGTGTGTGTGTCTGTCTGTCTGTGTGTGTTTGCTGAAGTTTGTTGGCCTAAAGGAGAATACAAAGTATTTGGGGCCTGCCAAGGTATATGGTTTCTTTTACATTACTCTATCATATTAGGAAATCTTTCAGCCTCCCCCAGCATCCAAGACACAAAGAACTCAAGACACACGTTTGCCAACAAAAACTACCGTTTCCAGTCTCACTCCTGTGGGGCCCAGCTCAACACCACGTGTCAAGTAGCTTCCTGCACACCCATTGTTCACCAAATGTCCTTTGTCTCTTTAACACACTTGGCTCACAGTTTTAGAAGCTAACATTTTCTAACTGAGGACTTTCTGTTGATGCTGCAGGAGAAAAGGGCAACACAACAAAGGTAGGTTTCCTAAACGATTCTGAACTTTCAGAGTGTAGTGGTCACAAAATCTGGGATGCTTCAGTGACTTTGTGCAACTTTGGAGTCTTACAGAAACCTCTCTTGGCCCTCCTCCAGTTTTCTCTCCGTTTTGTGGATGTGGTTGATCTGTTAGGACACATGTTCCCAATTTCCTCTTCTCCCCCTCCTTTGACGAACATCCTTATACTATTTTCCTTTGGTACTCACCCCTGTACGCCATATTGGATCTATGAGACCTTTGATGTTATGGGTTCAACTTCTCAGAACGCATTTCTGTTTTCAGTCAGACTCTGTGCTGCCAACTGTGTCTGGCACTTGAAGAACAATTGAGGTAGGGAAGGTACAATTGATCTCTCAGAAGAAAAAGTCATACTACCCTGGTCTACAAATCTCCATTTGACATCTTTCTTCTGCTCTGTCCACATTTTTCTAGGAAAGTTGATTCCTGATATCCTAAAAAGTATCCTAAATAGCCTTTCCTATAGAGTGGGCTTCCCTCATGGCTCAGACAGTAAGGGAACGGCAACCCACTCCAGTATTCTTGCCTGAAGAATTCCATGGACAGAGGAGCCTGGTGGACTATAGTTCATGGTGTCGCAAAGAGTCAGACACGACTGAACGACTAACACTTTCACTTTCCTAGAAGGTAAATTGACTATATATAAAGTTTTATTCATTCATTCATTCAGTGCCCGTTATGAGTTAATTATTATTTTTTTCCTCCTGGATGGTCCTTCTGCCTTGAACAATTTTATCTCTCAAACTTGCTGCATTTAATAAGTATAAACCATCCCTCCCACCCTGAAGATGGTGCATATTGCTGAATAAATGAATAAAATGAGGCTGGTCTCTTCAGTTCAGTTCAGTCACTTAGTCATGTCTGACTCTTTGCAGCCCCATGAACCACAGCACGCCATGCCTCCCTGTCCATCACCAACTCCCGCAGTTTACCCAAACTCATGTCCATTAAGTTGGTCTTGCCATCCAACCATCTCATCCTCTGTTGCCCCCTCCTCCTCCTGCCCTCAATTTTTCCCAGCATCAGGGTCTTTTCAAATGAGTCAGCTCTCCACATCAGGTGGCCAAAGTATTGGAGTTTCAGCTTCAGCATCAGTTCTTCCAATGAACACCCAGGACTGATCTCCTTTAGGATGGACTGGTTGGATCTCCTTGCAGTCCAAGGGACTCTCAAGAGTCCTCTCCAACACAACAGTTCAAAAGCATCAATTCTTCAGTGTTCAGCTTTCTTTATAGTCCAGCTCTCACATCCATACATGACTACTGGAAAAACCATAGCCTTGACCAGGCAGACCTTTGTTGGCAAAGTAATATCTCTGCTTTTGAATATGCTGTCTAGGTTGGTCATAACTTTCCTTCCAAGGAGTAAGCATCTTTTAATTTCATGGCTGCAATCACCATCTACAGTGATTTTGGAGCCCCCCCAAAAATAAAGTCAGCCACTGTTTCCACTGTTTCCCCATCTATTTTCCATGAAGTGATGGGACCAGATGCCACGCTCTTAGTTTTCTGAATGTTGTCTGATCTAGAGTGTTTAAATGTGACATTTAAATTAGTCTTGGTGACCTGAAAATGAATGAATGACTTATTCCATAAGACTTAGAACAATGAAAGTCATTGGTAACTCCAATATAACCCTCAAGATAGTTTTCCAGTATGTTTAGGGATTACCACTTGCAATGTTCACATATTTGGTTTTAGCCCAAGAACATTTTAAATATCTAAATCCAAATTATGTTCAATAAACTCTGTATCATTTTCCAATCTAAATCCCTCTGTTCTTTTTTATGGGTTCTATAACTGGATGTTCCAGTGTTTGTGGGACAGCTTCAACCTGGATTCCCACAGGAGTTTCTAGCTTGGCAAACCTAAAACTGAGCTCCCCCTCCTATCCCTCTGCCCCCATCCCAGGAGATGGTGGAACCATCCACAAGTCACATAGCCAGAAGCCAGGAAACTATTCTTGACACACTGTTCTCTCTTTCCTCTTAAGCCCTACCATCCCCAGAATCCTCGTAAGGCTCCCTCTTCACACTTCCTTACAGGGTGGCACCTTAACTCTATCTTGTGAAAGTTACACCTTTCTTATTATTTGTTCAGTTACAATAACCTCCTAACTGGGCTGTGTACTTGAAATTATATCCCTTCCCTTCTATTTGCGAACCGGAGTGATATTCCCTATGCACCACGCTATAGCTTAAATCCTTCCCAATGAAGTTCCTCGCTGTCCTCAAGAGAATTTCGACTGACTCTTTCTCTTAGGTACAGGCCCGTCTATCTCTTTGATAGCATTACCTTCCGTAAGCACTCTCTGCTATAAACATACTTGCTGTTGTTTAGTCACTCAGTCATGTCGGACTCTTTGTGACCCCATGGATTATAGCTCGCCAGGCTCCTCTGTCCATGGAATTCTCCAGGCAAGAATACTGGAGTGGGAAGCCATTCCCTTCTCCAGAGGGTCTTCACAATCCAGGGATCATACCCGGATCTCTTGCATTGCAGGTGGATTCTTCACTGTCTGAGCCACCAGGGAGACTGAACTTCCTTTAATTCTTCACATGAGTCATGGTTTCTCATTCAGAGATATCCATGCCTTTCTATGTACTGCTTTTGCCTTGGGCATCCCATTGCATGTAAAACATGGAATATTTTACATACATTGGTGCTCCTGTAAAACATTTTGCACCATTTAAAACATTGGTGCTCCTGGTACCACCTACATACTTCTGTGCTGAGTTCATTCATTAAATGATTATGGAGTGCTTCCCTGGTGGCTCAGAGATTAAAGCGTCTGCCTGGAATGCCGGAGACCTGGGTTCGATCTCTGGGTCAGGAAGATCCCCTAGAGAAGGAAATGGCAACCCACTCTGGTACTCTTGCCTGGAGAATCCCATGGAAGGAGGAGCCTGGTAGGCCACAGTCCATGGGGTCGCAAAGAGTCAGACACGACTGAGCGACTTCACTTCACTTCACTTACCCACTATGCTAGGCACTATGCTAGACATTTGGGATAAAGAATCAGACACCATCCTTTTGCAAGGGTCAGAGTGTAGAAGAGAAATAAGAGGATCAATAACCATAATGGGTGGCAAACTGGAAGGAAGAGGATGGCGTAAAGGAAACAGTTATGGTTGACAAAAGAATTGGCTTTCTAATCATCACAACCAGAAGGCTCAGTGACAGAAACCAGATGCTGAAGGTTTTGCAAGTTTGAATAAAGGTTGCTCTCACAAGCCTAAGGTGAGTGCATCCTTACTGCAGTAACAGTTCGGAACCTTGCTTCCTGATCACAATGTAAGCATTTATACATGTAAGCATGAACACAGTGTAACAACAGCAGGGGCTATTGTTGAGGTTTTTTGATAGTTTTGACAATAAGGAATCTTTTGTTTAGACCAGAACTTGAAGTTCATCTACCTTATTCCCCCAACAAATACTTTAATCTCCTTAATAAAATTTCTACATGTGATCTTTCAATCTCCACCTCGATATCTCCTATTGTGAGAACCCCACTCCAGCTATGAAGAGACAAAGAATATTGTGTTTAAAACTCATTGATAAATGTTCAAACCCTGCTTCACTCATGCATTGATGATAAATATGCAGCTATCTCAATTCCCTTGTTTGTTCATCTCTGTATTAGAATGAACCCTAGGTTACAGGGCTACATATTGAAAAACTGTGATCGAAAGTATGCAAAATTTCTCAGCACTGCAGCTAACACATAGCTCAGTTCAGTCGCTCAGTTGTGTCTGACTCTTTGCGACCCCATGAACCACAGTACACCAGGCCTCCCTGTTTATCACCAACTCCCAGAGTCCACCCAAACCCATGTCCATCGAGTCTATGATGCCATCCAACCATCTCATCCTCTGTCGTCCCCTTTTCCTCCTGCCCTCAATCTTTCCCAGCATCAGGGTCTTTTCAAATGAGTCAGCTCTTCGCATCAGGTGGCCAAAGTATTGGAGTTTCAGCTTTAGCATCAGTCCCTCCAATGAACACCCAGGACTGATCTCCTTTAGGATGGACTGGTTGGATCTCCTTGCAGTCCAAGGGACTCTCAAGAGTCTTCTCCAGCACCACAGTTCAAAAGCATCAATTCTTCCGTGCTCAGCTTTCTTCACAGTCCAACTCTCACATCCATACATGACCACAGGAAAAACCATAGCCTTGACTAGATGGACTTTGTTGGCAAAGTAATGTCTCTGCTTTTGAATATGCTGTCTAGGTTGGTCATAACTTTCCTTCCAAGGAGTAAGCACCTTTTAATTTCATGGCTGCAATCACCATTTGCAGTGATTTTGGAGCCCAGAAAAATAAAGTCAGCCACTGTTTCCACTGTTTCCCCATCTATTTCCCATGAAGTGATGGGACCAGATGCCATGATCTTCATTTTTTGAATGTTGAGCTTTAAGCCAACTTTTTCACTCTCTTCTTTCACTTTTATCAAGAGGCTTTTTAGTTCTTAATTTTCTTCCATAAGGATGGTATTATCTGCATACCTGAGGTTATTGTTATTTCTCCCAGCAATCTTGATTCCAGCTTGTACTTTCTCCAGTCCAGCGTTTCTCATGATGTACTCTGCATATAAGTTAAATAAGCAAGGTGACAATATACAGCCTTGATATATTCCTTTCCTATTTGGAACCAGTCTGTTGTTCCATGTCCAGTTCTAACTGTTGCTTCCTGACCTGCATACAGGTTTCTTAAGAGGCAGGTCAGGTGGTCTGGTATTCCTGTCTCTTTCAGAATTTTCCACAGTTTATTGTGATCCACACAGTCAAAGGCTTTGGCATAGTCAATAAAGCAGAACTAGATGCTTTTCTGGAACTCTCTTGCTTTTTCGACGACCCAGCGGATGTGGGCAATTAACACACAGTAGGTGCACAGTGACCAGCGGTGCCCTACACTGAGTGCTGCTCTCTCCTGCATGAACACCTCTTAGGCTTCACCCTCGCATGGCATTTCTGCTTTTACATGCGGCTGGTAGCTATAAAGTTTGCCATCTTGCTTATTAAATTTAACTAACACCCCCCTAGAGATGCATAATCAAGTGATTTTGGCATGTGAAATAAAATACAGCAAATGTTATTGCTATGATTATTCAGCTGCCAGAAAATTTTATAGGAGTACTCAGATGATGGGTTACATAGGAAACTAGGGTAAATAAAAGGGATTTTTGCAAACTTGTAAATGGTTCATTTAACCTTATTCTTTAGGGAGAGAGAAGAAAGACTTTACCTGCCTCCCTTTGAAAGAATGAATGTTAGAATTTTGCACTAGGCAACTCAGAAAGTTTTGTTTATCTGTGTATATATTAAAGCTCTCTTCTCAGCCTCTGGACACATTCACAGACATCAGAAAAAATAAAAATACTGGAATATTTTTATTGTCTTTTACAAATCTTACCCCTACTAGAATGTTAGCTTTGGAAAGACAAATATTGTATGTATATCCTTCAATGTACTAACACTAGCAAATTGAACAGAACTTGACCCTGAATAATTAAATAAAATAATTCTTGTTAAATATGCTGATATTCTTATGCCAAGTAAGTACTTGAATAAAGCAGTCTTCATTCTAAAAATGTTTTACATGGAATGGGGGGTTGAAATGGGAGGAAAGGGCACATATGTATGAGGCTTTCAACATCTTGTAGAAAAAGACCAAAAAAAAAAAAATTAAAAAGCAAAGTAAAAACTGAATGCCCTAATAGAAGCTCATATTTAACCTATGAAACAGTTGTCAGCTTTCTAACATGAGGATACAGATAGAATTGCTGACATGAAAGAATGCTAAAAATACACTTTGATTGAGGAAAGGTATTTACATAATGACCTAACACATGTTTGTATCTTGAGATGGTGGAGGGTGGATAGTTTTATTCCTTTCCTTTCATTATTCTGTGTACACTTTATATTTAAAAAAAAAATCTTTTTACATCTTATTGATTACAGAAGTCTTTTCCCTCAGGAGAAGAATTCTCTATCTTTTTAGTTTGTTATAAACACAGTTTTTGCTGTTGGCATTGTCCCACAGCGATTACTTCCAAAATGTTTTATTGACAAATACTGTGTTTGACTATCTCACTTGGGCAAGAGCTTCGCAAAAACTTCTAAATGTTTTTGTATTAATGATTGGTTATTAGCAATTAGTAATAGAAACTAGGAATTTAATCAGTTACATTGAATTTATTTAATATATGTTATTCTCTTTGGAAAATTCAGTTTGAACACAGGTTAGGAAATGACCTTAAATTTCTGTCTAAAAAAAAGTCTCTAACTCTTGCTGTCTTCTCACCACAAACCACCCCCATTCTTTAGAATGATGTTGGCATAAAATTCCCATTGCTTCTTTAAACAAAAGAGGAAATTAGCTATTCTTTGGCATAAAAAAAAGTTTACTCTAAGAAGTATGTTAAATATACGTTTTGATTATCAGAAGATAAAGAAAAATAAATTTAGGCAATATTTTTGGTGGCAGAAATAAAATGTACCCTTTATTTATTTTACCTTTTTTATGGAAACATAGTTTATTTATATGTTTCAGGTGTACAACATACTGATTAGACATTTTTATAGATTGCATCCATTATAAAGTTATTATAAAATATTGGCTATATCCTGTGTGCTATACATTATATCCTTGTATCTTCTTTGTTTTATACCTAGTACTTTATATCTCTTGATCCCTTTGCTGTTAATAATACTAATAAAAAAAGTCAATTTCGCATTGAATGTGGGGACTGTGAAGCACATAGGGATGCATGTATCATCGTCTTTGTGTTGGTATAGTCTTGCACGCCCCGTCCTCCCCCGAAACCACCATTCTACTCCGTTTCTTTGATTTGCCTGTTTTAGATATTTCATAAGTGAAGATATTTGTCCTTCTGTGACTGGCCCGTTTCATTCACCATAAGGTTTCCAGGTCCATTCATGATGTCGCATGTGGCAGGATTTTTTTCGCACTGAATGATATCACATTGTACACATAAGCCACATTTTCTTTATCCATCCATCGAAGGACATGGATTGGCTATTTTGAATAAAGCTGCAATGACTATGAGAGTAGATACCTCTTTGATATCCTGATTTCAGGTCTTTTGGCTATATAACCATAAATGGTAATTGTATAGTAATTCTATTTTTAATGTTTTGAGGAATTGCTGTACTGTTTTTTTAATTGAAGCTACACCATTTTACATTCCCACCAGCCAACAGTGTGCCAGGATTTCAATTTCTCCATATCCGTGTTGACACTTGTTACCTTTTGTTTTTGTTTTGATATTATCTGTCTTAACACAAGTGAAGTGATATCTCATTGTGGTTTTTATTTGCATTTTCCTCATTGTTAGTGATATTGAGCATCTTTTCACATACTCATTGGTGATCTGCATGTCTGCTTTAGAGAAATATCTATTCAAGTCTTTTGCCCATTTCAAAAATTTTTTTCCTATTGAGTTGTTGAAATTTATTATATATTTTGAATATTAACCCTTTATCACATATATGATTCGCAAATATTTTCTCCCACTTCATAGCTTGTGCTTTTAGCTTCCGAGATCAGATGAGATCGGGCGCCTTCAGGCTGATATGGGCAGAGACGGCTTGTGTTTTTATTATGCTGGTTCGTCCTATGCAGAAGCTTTTTAGTTTAATACAATCTCACTTGTCTATTTGGAGAAGGCAATGGCACCCCACTCCAGTACTCTTGCCTGGAAAATCCCATGGACGGAGGAGCCTGGTAGGCTGCAGTCCATGGGGTCACTCGGAATCGGGTACAACTGAGCAACTTCAGTTTCACTTTTCACTTTCACGCGTTGGAGAAGGAAATGGCAACCCACTCCAGTGTTCTCACCTGGAGAATCCCAGGGACGGGGGAGCCTGGTGGGCTGCTGTCTATGGGGTCGCACAGAGTCGGACACGACTGAAGCGACTTAGCAACAGCAGCAGCAGCAGCAGTTGTCTATTTTGCTTTTGATGCTTGTGCTTTTGGTGTCATCTCCAAGAAATCATTACCTGGACCAATGTCATGAAATTCCGCTCCCCATGTCTCCCTCTAGGATACTCACGCTGTTAAAGTAAAGTCGCTCAGTTGTGTCGGACTCTGCGGCCCCATGGACTGTAGCCTACAGGGCTCCTCTGCCCATGGGATTTTCCAGGCAAGAACACTGGAGGGGGTTGCCATTTCCTTCTCCATGCTGTTAGTAAGCGTGGGATCTTCATGCGGTTAGTAAATGTTAAGTGAGTCATTTGATCCCAGTTCTGTCCTTGATGGGTCATTGATGAGCAGCAAGACAGTTAAGCCCGGTGGGCCTCCATTTGCACACCTAGGAAATGGGAGGTGCTATCTGACACATAATTCTCAGGGTTGTAGATAGGATTTAATGAGATGCTGTCTGGAGAACTGCACTGTAAGCTGTGAAACATTACCACAGCAGTGAGACAGTGCACCCACATAAAACTAAGCTGTTAGCTTTGTTGAAAGAAACACAGCTTGATCTCAGGATGCTGTTAATTGTGTTAATGGGGATATCATTTCTGACAGTTTTGGGTAGCAAATTAAATCAGTCACTAGCCTCAAGGAGTCCCTTGCCCACAGCCACATTCCATCACCCTGCTCAGTTTTCATGGCCACACTTCTCACTGCTTGATGCTTCTTGTCTGTTCTTTTGCTGTGTCTCTTCCCCTGCATTATAACATGGCTGCCACGTGAGTGGTGACCCTGTCTGTCATATTCAGTAACGTATCCTCGGTGCCTGAAATAGCCATGGTCATAGACACCTCATGTGTGATTACGGAATAAATAAACAGATACATGAACAAACAGACTTGAATTTTCTGAGCACTAAGAGTACTTGAAAGAAAACATGTTTATTTCTATTTTCCAGTTAAGATTTAGGGTGAGTAATTGGCACAAGTAGTTATAAAACAAATCCTGCCTTTCCTTCTTTGTCCTTCCACCTACTTCTGCTTCTGCCCAGGTATGTATTAACCTGGAAGATGGAATTTCTGGGATCTAAGAAGATGAAAGGTAGAAATCTGCATGTGAACAGGCCCTGCTGGGACCAGATTTTTATTTTTCAATGGCTCTTGAGAGCCGTTGCAGTTCCCTCTCTATTCGTAGTCCTTTGCTGGGTTCCTGAGCCATGGGTGGGGCAGGGGTGTAAAGCTCCCCATCACTGGCTTGAAGGAGTTCAGCGTCGAACCGGGCAGGCCATCAAGGAGGAGATAATTGTAACAGAAAGGCAGAAACATGGCATTGAGGAGCCATAGTGAAGGAGAAGGAGAAACCCAAGAAAGCTTCCCAGGGGAGGTGACCTCTGAAAATAGAAACTGTGTGAGCCAAGGCACAGCAGCTTGAAGCAGCATCATGAGTTATAGCAACATTCAAGGCAAGGAGACACAGTCATGGGTGGCACGCGGCGAGACAGAGAAAGGGGGTGGGTTTCTCACGGCTATGCTGGCCATTTGAAACTTTCTGCCAGCGTCCGCTGTCTTGGTCTGGCTCTAGGATTTCTGAGACACCTAAATCTGTCGCTCTCATCAGTCCTACCCATCCTATCTTTTTCCATGTAGAACTCACTACACAACCATAGGCTCTCCTTACGCAATTCTCAGGTCAGCTCTCCTACACCATTAATGAGGCCACTCTTTGTTCCCAGGGAAAGAAAACCAACTTGACTTAGTTTGTGCCAAAGGAAGGTGATGTTTGTTTGCTTGTTTTTGTCTGACGTAACTGAGAAGGACAAGAGTTGAACTGGAAAAACTAGAATGGTTTCTCCATGAAGCCACTAGCAGCTTTCAGGATCAAATTTTTCCAAGAAAAGAGAGAGTTTTTCCCTCCTGGTTTCAGCTGGAAAACAAAGATCACAGTCAAGAACCCTTGTTGGCTCAGTGTCAGCCAGGCATCGTGCTGAGCGGTGCTTGCTCTGGAGTACACATTACTGAGGGGAGAAAAGGTGGGAGCTGGGAGGAAGGACAAATGCCTGGATGATGTCTGGGAGGGGAAATGCAGAGGAGAACAGTGTAGACGTGGATCCTAGGATGACTGTTAGAGGCCGCGCCACGTGCTCAGTCATGTCAGACTCTTTGTGACCCCATAGACTGTAGCCTGTCAGACTCCTCTGTCCATAGAATTTTCTAGGCAAGAATATTGGAGTGGGTTGCCATTTCCTCCTCCAGAGGATCTTTCCAACCTAGGGATCGAACCCACATCTCCTGTGTCTCCTGCATTAGGAGGTGGATTCTTTAGCTATTGAGCCATCGAGGAATCCTGTCATGGGCTGTGAAGCCATCCAAATTTGTCTCACTGCATCATCCCTTCCTTTTAATTTGTTGTTCAGCCACTAAGTCGTGTCCAACTCTTTGCAACCCCACGGACTGCAGCACATCAGGCTTCCCTGTCCTTCACCCCTCCCGGAGCGTCCTCAAACTCATGCCCATTGAGTCAGTGATGCCATCTAACCATCTTGTCCTCTCCTGTCCCCTTCTCCTCCTACCTGCAATTTTTCCCAGCATTAGGGGCTTTTCCAGTGAGTCGACTTTTCACATCAGCCACCTTTTAATACCATGGTTTCTCACGCAGTGCCTATTGCTAAGTACCAGAAACCTTCTTGAAGCACAATTATAATGAGAATGAAGGCTGACTATGTAACTCACATGAAATAAGAGAAGACACCAGACTGGACAAGGGAGCAGAAGGGGGCATTAGTTGGAGGCAAGGATGGATGAGGGAAGCGAGGAAGAAACCATCACAAAAACAGGACCATCAGATCCCCTGCGGGGAAGAAGAAATAGATCTGCATTCCTCAGGGGGATGCTGAGAACATCCGTATGGGACCAGAAGATTTCTAATGTCCCTGCAAGGTAGACTACTCAGTGAGGCTGCGTAGTCTTTCTCTGCAGCTGCAAGAAAGCATACCCGGGCAGTCTTTCACCAAGTGTAGGATCATCAGTGGTTCCAATGGTACCCGCTGCCCCCACACACCTACACGGCAGGTAATGAAAGTCAGAGATGCCTTCTCCAGAGGGCAACACAAGGTCCTCCTGGCCCATGCTTGAGTTCAGACCAGGTTTTTGGAGTCAGGTGGGTGTGTGCAGATATTTTTAAGCTACAAGACTCAGTGCCACTAAAAAAGCCAAACAGCTGAGCCTTTCTTCCAGACTTCTGAAGACACACGTCAGCGTGCAGGTTTGAGTGAGGAGTATGTTCCCTTGGCGCTCCGCCCAGGCCCCTCTATGTTTCTGCCAGAGGTGGCGAAGAGTGGGAGGACACAGCTCATTGTGGCCAACCTCAGCTCCCCGGCATGTCTGGCTCCAGCAACCACCAAAGGTTAAAATAATTTTAATAAAGTCTTAATGAACAGCTCAAAGCCTCAGAGTTATTCCTAGGTCAGTGGAGTTGAAGGCAGAGTTCTGAGATCAGTCCATTTTGTTAGAACCATTTTACAGTCATTGGTTCATGTCAACCGCTCACCCATGAAACATTGGAAGGGCATTAAAATTTCTATTTATAGTAAGGATAAGAGTTTTGTGCTAAGCACTTTGCAGGCATGATCTCATTTAGTTCTCAAAACAATGATGGAAGAGCATTCTTAGGATTATCCCTGTTTTACGGATAAGTACACTGAGGCTTAGCAAAGTTAAGTAACTTTCCACAGGGACCTGGAAAGTAAATGGCAGTGAGTGGACTCAAAGCCAAGTCTATCCAACCAAGAGCAAGGCCGTGTGCTTTGTATGTTCACTTGGTTTTAGCTATGTCATATGTAGTCCTTGGGCCTCCCAGGCGGCTCAGTGGTAAAGAATCTGTCTGCCAATGCAGGAGATACAGGAGACGTGGGTTTGATCCCTGGGTTGGGAAGATGCTCTGGAGAGGGAAATGGCAACCCACTCCAGTGTTCTTTCCTGGAAAATCCCAAGGACAGAGGAGCCTGGTGGGCTACAGTCCATGGGGTCACAAAGAGTTGGACATGACTGAGCACGGACACACATCCACAGATGGAGTCCTTACCAATGTGTCAGGCCTCATATTAATTATGGGGCCACAGAGATGAATAAAATCATATTTCTGTCCTCAAATTGCTCGTGGTCTAATAGAATAGATTTAAAAAAATCAATCATTATACTACAGTAGCATATTGAAAATAAATAAATAAAATGTCTTAAGGCAACCCTAGAGAACCTGTCAGAATGCCCCGGGAAGGCAGTTAACCCATTCTAGATCATTAGAGATTTCCTGGCTGGGGTGATTCTAAGCCAGGTTCTGAAGGATGAGTAAGGCTTGGTCATTTGAACAAAGCAAAGATGGAGCAATCAAGTCATAAGAAACCAAGAGTTTGGCGTATTTAGGGAGCTTCCAAGTAGTGCAGTGAAGCTTGCATCTACATAAAGCACGCAGAGCCAGTGAAGGAGTTTATTTGGGGAGAACTCAGAGCTGCATACGGGGAAGCTCACACTGGCAGCACCTTGGCCCAGTGCTGGCAGTAGCAAGCTCAGAGCGGGGACTCCGGTTAAACGCCTGCCAGCCACGCATCCTGTGTCTCTTTTGGCATCAGTGGGTGCACTGCCTGTGTGAACACTGATGTACGTGGCCAGCGCCGTGATCACAACCCACCTGTTTTCCATCTGCTCGTTTTCACCTTCGAGGGTCCAACTAGTCTCCTGTAGGTCCCTACAAAGTTATTCAGGCACGGAAATTGAAAAAAAAAAAAAATCCTGAAGTTTGTTTTTTTGTGGTTGCAGCTGATTAAAACCACATTTGACAGAGTGTAAGGAGGAAAATGCCCTGGTATTTGAAGGCAGCGTGTCAGAGGAGGTGAACGATTAGGTGCCTTCATCTGTACTATGATATCCTGTGCTGATCCAGGAATTGGCCTGCTGGAATTCTTCTTGAGGCTGGGAATATACAGAAAGATCCTCGAGTCCTGGGACATCTCCCTTCAAAGCTCCTCGGATGGTACAGTTAAGCTGCCTGGCCCATGAGCCCATGGCTTTCCTCTACAATCCTGTGATTGTGGCAATGTTTCACATCCTGCTTTGCCTCCATTAGGGGAAGAAATACAGTAAATCACCCTCTGGAGGAAGAAGAGCTGATGTGATTGATCTATCAAAAAAAGAAAGGTTAAAGGAACCGTGTAGCACACAGTTGGATAAAGAATTAAGAAAAACAACAGCAAGGTTTGCAGATTTGGGGAGCTGCTCTTGGGAGATGTTAGAGGAAGGTGGTACAGACGATTGGAGACAGAATTCAGAGGAAAAAAGAGACACAAATAGGTATTGCCTCTCTCCAGATGAGAAATTGTATGTACCCTAATACACTTAGTGTTCACAGTAATATTGGCGGGTGAGTATTATTAGCTTCCTTTATGGTGGCCCTAGTGGTAAAGAATCCACCTGCCAAAGCAAGAGACACAGGGAACGCACGTGTGATGCCTGTGTCAGGAAGAACCTCTGAAGTAGGAAGTGGCAACCCATTCCAGTATTCTTGCCTGGAATGTTCTGAGACAGAGGAGCCTGGTGGGCTACAGTCCATGCAACCGCAGAGTTGGGCACAATTGAGCAGTTGAGCACACACAGAGAGGACACTGACACTCAGAGTAGTTACACTACTAACACAAAAGCAAGCAACACTTAGAACTGGACGTGGAGCAACAGACTGGCTCCAGATAGGAAAAGGAGCACGTCAAGGCTGTACATTGTCACCCTGCTTATTTAACTTCTATGCAGAGTACGTCATGAGAAACGCTGGGCTGGATGAAGCACAAGCAGGAATCAAGTTTGCCGGGAGAAATATCAATAACCTCAGATATGCAGATGACACCACCCTTATGGCAGAAAGTGAAGAACTGAAGAGCCTCTTGATGAAAGTGAAAGTGGAGAGTGAAAAAGTTGGCTTAAAGCTCAACATTCAGAAAACGAAGATCATGGCATCTGGTCCCATCACTTCATGAGAAATAGATGGGGAAACAGTTGAAACAGTGTCAGACTTTATTTTGGGGGGCTCCAAAATCACTGCAGATGGTGACTGCAGCCATGAAATTAAAAGATGCTTACTCCTTGGAAGGAAAGTTATAACCAACCTAGATAGCATATTCAAAAGTAGAGACATTACTTTGCCAACAAAGGTCTATCTAGTCAAGGCTATGGTTTTTCCTGTGGTCATGTATGGATGTGAGAGTTGAACTGTGAAGAAGGCTGAGCGCTGAAGAATTGATGCTTTTGAACTGTGGTGTTGGAGAAGACTCTTGAGAGTCCCTTGGACTGCAAGGAGATCCAACCAGTCCATTCTGAAGGAGATCAGCCCTGGGATTTCTTTGGAAGGACTGATGCTAAAGCTGAAACTCCAGTACTTTGGCCACCTCATGGGAAGAGTTGACTCATTGGAAAAGACTCTGATGCTGGGAGGGATTGGGGGCAGGAGGAGAAGGGGACGACAGAGGATGAGATGGCTGAATGGCATCACTGACTCGATGGACGGGAGTCTGAGTGAACTCCGGGAGTTGGTGTTGGACAGGGAGACCTGGCGTGCTGCGATTCATGGGGTCGCAAAGAGTTGGACACGACTGAGTGACTGAACTGAACTGAACACAATTAGTAAACTATGCAGGTGAGTCTTTTTTAACTCAAGTCTTTTAGACTACCAACCCCTTGTTCATGAATTTACTACATAAGAAGGGAATCTGTATTTTTTATAGAAGTATAGTTGATTTGTAATACTATGTTAGTTTCAAGTATACAACCAAGTGGTTTAGCTAAATACATATGTATAAATCTGTATTAGCTTTTCAATTATTTTCCTTTATAGTTGATTATAAGACATTGAGTATAGTTTCTTATGTTACACACTAAAACCTCGTTGTTTCTTTTGTATATATAGTATATTTGTTAATCCGCTGCTCCCAATTTATCCCTCCCCCACCTTCCCCTTTGGTAACTGTAAGTTTATTTTCTATTTATGTGAGTCTGTTTCTGGTTTGTAAATTCATTTGGACTAGTTTTTAGATATCACATATAAGTGACATCATACAATATTTGTCTTTTTCTGACTTAGGAGTTGGTGATGGACAGGGAGGCTTGGCGTGCTGCGGTTCATGGGGTCGCAAAGAGTCAGACACAACTGAGCAACTGAACTGAACTGAACCTCACTTAATATGATAATATTAAGTGATAATCTCTAGGTCCACCCATGAGCCAAACAGCACTATTTCATTCCTTTCTATGGCGAGTATCACCCCACTGTACACATGGACCACTTCTTATTTATCCATTCATCTGCTGATGGTCGCTCAGGTTGCTTCCATGTCTTGAGTATTATAAAGAGTGGCACTATGAATATCGCGTTGCATGCACCATTTAGAAGTAGAATTTCATCTTTTCTGGATTTATGCCCAGGAGTAGGATTGCTGGGTCATATGGTAAGTCTGTTTTTAGCTTTTTAAGGAATCTTCATACGGTTTCCATACTTGCTGTACCAGTTTACTTTCCCACTGGCAGCGTAGGAGAGTTCTCTTTTTTCCATTCTCTCTCCAGTATTTATTACATGTACGCTTTTTGATGGTGGCCATTCTGACCAGTATGAAGTGACACTTCATTGTAGTTTTTATTTTAATTTCTCTAATAATTAGTGATATTGAGCATCTTTTCATGTGCCTGTTGACCATCTATGTGTCTTCTCTGGAGAAATGTCTGTTTATGTTTTCTACTTTTTGATTAGGTTGTTTGGCTTTTTTGTTTCTGAGTTGTATGAGCTGCTTGTATATTTTGGAAATTAAGCCTTTATCTGTCACATCATTTGCAAATATTTTCTCCCATTCTGCAGGTTGTCTTTTCATTTTTTTTTATGATTGCCTTTGCTGTAAAGGACTTCCCTGATACCTCAGTTGGTAAAAAAAAAATCTACCTGCAATGCAGGAGATCCCAGTTTGATTCCTGGGTTGGGAATATTCACTGGAGAAGAGGTAGGCTTCCCATTCCATTATTCTTGGGCTTTCCTTGTGGCTCAGCTGGTAAAGAATCCGCCTGCAATGCGGGAGACCTGGGTTCAATCCCTGGGTTGTGAAGATCCCCTGGAGAAGGGAAAGGCTACCCACTCCAGTATTCTGGCCTGGAGAATTCCATGGACAGTCCATGGTGTCGCAAAGAGTTGGACACAACTGAGCAACTTTCACTCACTTAATGTGAAAAACTTTTTAAGTTTAATTAGATCCCTTTTGCTAATTATTGTTTTCATTTCCATTACTCTAGAAGACGGATCCAAGAAAATATCCTGCAATTGATGTCAGCGTCCTGCTTATGTTCTCTTCTAGGAATTTTTTTTTTTTTATACAGGGTTATTGTTACCATCTTTCTAAATTCCATATATATGCGTTAGTATACTGTATTGGTGTTTTTCCTTCTGGCTTACTTCACTCTGTATAATAGGCTCCAGTTTCATCCACCTCATTAGAACTGATTCAAATGTATTCTTTTTAATGGCTGAGTAATACTCCATTGTGTATATGTACCACTGCTTTCTTATCCATTCATCTGCTGATGGACATCTAGGTTGCTTCCATGTCTTGGCTATTATAAACAGTGCTGCGATGAACATTGGGGTACACGTGTCTCTTTCCCTTCTGGTTTCCTCAGTGTGTATGCCCAGCAGTGGGATTGCTGGATCATAAGGCAGTTCTATTTCCAGTTTTTTAAGGAATCTCCACACTGTTCTCCATAGTGGCTGTACTAGTTTGCATTCCCACCAAGAGTGTAAGAGGGTTCCCTTTTCTCCACACCCTCTCCAGCATTTATTATTTGTAGACTTTTGGATCGCAGCCATCTGACTGGTGTGAAATGGTACCTCAGAGTGGTTTTGATTTGCATTTCTCTGATAATGAGTGATGTTGAGCATCTTTTCATGTGTTTGTTAGCCATCTGTATGTCTTCTTTGGAGAAATGTCTATTTAGATCTTTGGCCCATTTTTTGATTGGGTCATTTATTTTTCTGGAGTTGAGCTGTAGGAGTTGCTTGTATATTTTTGAGATTAGTTGTTTGTCGGTTGCTTCATTTGCTATTATTTTCTCCCATTCTGAAGGCTGTCTTTTCACCTTGCTAATAGTTTCCTTTGATGTGCAGAAGCTTTTAAGTTTAATTAGGTCCCATTTGTTTATTTTTGCTTTTATTTCCAATATTCTGGGAGGTGGGTCATAGAGGATCCTGCTGTGATGTATGTCGGAGAGTGTTTTGCCTATGTTCTCCTCTAGGAGTTTTATAGTTTCTGGTCTTACGTTGAGATCTTTAATCCATTTTGAGTTTATTTTTGTATATGGTGTTAGAAAGTGTTCTAGTTTCATTCTTTTACAAGTGGTTGACCAGATTTCCCAGCACCACTTGTTAAAGAGATTGTCTTTAATCCATTGTATATTCTTGCCTCCTTTGTCAAAGATAAGGTGTCCATATGTGCATGGATTTATCTCTGGGCTTTCTATTTTGTTCCATTGATCTATATTTCTGTCTTTGTGCCAGTACCATACTGTCTTGATAACTGTGGCTTTGTAGTAGAGCCTGAAGTCAGGTAGGTTGATTCCTCCAGTTCCATTTTTCTTTCTCGAGATCGCTTTGGCTATTCGAGGTTTTTTGTATTTCCATACCAATTGTGAAATTATTTGTTCTAGCTCTGTGAAGAATACTATTGGTAGCTTGATAGGGATTGCATTGAATCTATAAATTGCTTTGGGTAGTATACTCATTTTCACAATATTGATTCTTCCAATCCATGAACATGGTATATTTCTCCATCTGTTAGTGTCCTCTCTGATTTCTTTCACCAGTGTTTTATAGTTTTCTATATATAGGTCTTTAGTTTCTTTAGGTAGATATATTCCTAAGTATTTTATTCTTTCCGTTGCAATGGTGAATGGAATTGTTTCCTTAATTTCTCTTTCTGTTTTCTCATTGTTAGTGTATAGGAATGCAAGGGATTTCTGTGTGTTGATTTTATATCCTGCAACTTTACTATAATCATTGATTAGTTCTAGTAATTTTCTGGTGGAGTCTTTAGGGTTTTCTATGTAGAGGATCATGTCATCTGCAAATAGTGAGAGTTTTACTTCTTCTTTTCCAATTTGGATTCCTTTTATTTCTTTTTCTGCTTTGATTGCTATGGCCAAAACTTCCAAAACTATGTTGAATAGTAATGGTGAAAGTGGGCACCCTTGTCTTGTTCCTGACTTTAGAGGAAATGCTTTCAATTTTTCACCATTGAGGATAATGTTTGCTGTGGGTTTGTCATATATAGCTTTTATTATGTTGAGGTATGTTCCTTCTATTCCTGCTTTCTGGAGAGTTTTTATCATAAATGGGTGTTGAATTTTGTCAAAGGCTTTCTCTGCATCTATTGAGATAATCATATGGTTTTTATTTTTCAATTTGTTAATGTGGTGTATTACATTGATTGATTTGCGGATATTGAAGAATCCTTGCATCCCTGGGATAAACCCCACTTGGTCATGGTGTATGATCTTTTTAATGTGTTGTTGGATTCTGATTGCTAGAATTTTGTTTAGGATTTTTGCATCTATGTTCATCAGTGATATTGGCCTGTAGTTTTCTTTTTTTGTGGGATCTTTGTCAGGTTTTGGTATTAGGGTGATGGTAGCCTCATAGAATGAGTTTGGAAGTTTACCTTCCTCTGCAATTTTCTGGAAGAGTTTGAGCAGGATAGGTGTTAGCTCTTCTCTAAATTTTTGGTAGAATTCAGCTGTGAAGCCGTCTGGACCTGGGCTTTTGTTTGCTGGAAGATTTTTGATTACAGTTTCAATTTCCGTGCTTGTGATGGGTCTGTTAAGGTTTTCTATTTCTTCCTGGTCGAGTTTTGGAAAGTTGTACTTTTCTAAGAATTTGTCCATTTCTTCCTCGTTGTCCATTTTATTGGCATATAATTGTTGATAGAACCCCAGGGTTAGTAGAAGGAAAGAAATCTTAAAAATTAGAGCAGAAATAAATGCAAAAGAAACAAAAGAGACCATAGCAAAAATCAACAAAGCCAAAAGCTGGTTCTTTGAAAGGATAAATAAAATTGACAAACCATTAGCCAGACTCATCAAGAAACAAAGGGAGAAAAATCAAATCAATAAAATTAGAAACGAAAATGGAGAGATCACAACAGACAACACAGAAATACAAAGGATCTTCTAGGAATTTTATAATGTCACGTGTCAAATTTAAGTAGTTAAGTCATTTTGAGTTTATTTTTGTATATGATGTAATGGGGTGTTCTAACTTTATGGATTCACATGGCCTTGCACAGGTTTCCCAATACCACTTTCTGAAGAGACTGTCTTTTCCCCATTGTATATTCTTACCTCCTTTGTCAAAGGTTAATTGACTATAGGTATGTGGGTTTATTTCTGGGCTCTCTTTTCTATCCCAATGATCCATATACCTGTTTTTGTGCAATACCATGCTATTTTGCTTACTGTAGCTTTGTAATATTGTCTGAAATCTGGAAGGGTTATGTCTCCTGCTTTGCTCTTTTTCCTCAGGATTATTTTGGCAGTTCTGGGTCTGTTGTGGTCCCACGCAAATTTCTGAAGAACTTGTTCGTGAATAATGTCGTGAGTATTTTGATAGGAACTGCTTTGAATTTGCAGATTGCTTTGGGTAGTATGGCCACTTTCAGCGCACTCTTTTAATCCAAGAGCACTGCCTATCTTTCTATTTCCTTGTGTCATCTTTGATTTTCTTTATCAATGTTTTATACAGTGTTCTCAGTGTGTAAGTTTCCACTTCCTTGGTTAGGTTTATCATTAAGTAGGTTTTATGCAATTTTAAGCAGGGTTGCTTTTTAAAATTTCTCTTTCTGATATTTCATTGTAAGTGTAAAGAAAGAGATTTCTGTATATTAACCTTATATCCTAACACTTTGCTGAATTCACTGATGGATTCTAATGGTTTTTGTATCCAATCTTTGGGCTTTTCTTTATAAAGTATCACATCATCGACATATAATGGCAATTTTACCTCTTCCCTTCTGGTTTGGATAACTTGTATTTCTTTTTCTTGTCTGATTGCTAGGACTCCCAATGCCACACTGAATACAAGTGTCTCGTTCTAGACTTTAGCATGAAGGCTTTCATTTTTTTGAACATATCATATTCTGTTGACTGTGAATTTGTCATGAATGGCTTTTGTTACATTGTGATATGTTCCCTCTATACCCAGTTTGGCAAGAGTTTTTATTATCAACAGATATTGAGTTTCATTGTGCTTTTCCTGCATCTCTTGAGATAATCCATGTCGCTTTTGTCTTTTCTTTTGTTGATATGGTCCATCCTTGTGACCCTGGAATGACTCTAACCTGATTATGGTGTAGGATCCTCTGTGTATTGTAGGATTTGTTTTGCTAATATTATTTACTAAGTATCATGACCCTCTTTTATGAAGGGTAAACTGACACTCAGAGATTAAATTATGAGTTTGCAAAATGATGCAACTAGGAAATGGCGCAAGGTAGTTTTGAACTCAGGTCTGTTAGACTCTGAACCTCTTGTTTTTGAACTTACCACATAAGCAGAGAATCTGTATTTTTGAGGTTGGCTGATCGGATGCAGACCTGATAATTTGATCAAGTCTAACTTTAATACAATTCTACATGTGAAACCAGGATTTTAGTCTTTGCTGTACGGTTCACTGAAATAAAATAAAACATATCATTGAGGAATCAAGTCAATAGGGAAATCAAATCATCTTTCTCAAAGGTTATAACCCAAAACAATGAAAAACAGTCTAAAAATGGTCATCTCATCTTTTGGAAGAGGAAGTGTGGTATGGGGGTTCACAAAGTCATACTGGCCTGAGTTTAAATTATATATCTTCCCGTTTTCAAGCTGGATGATCTCAATCATGTTCAGTCATGTTGTATATATTTTTATCTCTCTCAGCTTAATTATTTCATCTGTAGAATGAAGATGGCCTTTCCTACCTCACAAGTTGGTACCAGAATTAAATGGGGCAGTTTTGTTTTAAAAAAAAAATGAAAGAAAGAAAGAAACAGCTAATATAAGAGCCTAGCAAACAGCAGGTACTCAGTATATGCCTGGTGGCTTTAAATTGTCAATAGGATGAAATGGTGATGATACTTTGCTGTGAGTGTTATCACTGTTTCCACGGCTACTGTTATTGTTGCTGCTCTAAAGTCTTCCTGCCTCTAAGAAAGAAATTCCCTTGATTACCCTGATGGAAATTGAGTGTCTAGCTCTTTCTTTGATTCTCCCCTCCCCCATACTCCTTTGGCTTTCTTCCACGGAAGCAGAAGGAGACTGTCAGGGAAGAAACGCACACACAGGCACGCAAACGCTCGACAGCCAGAGTGGCGGAGCGCCTCTGCCAAAATCCACAGCTTTATGCCAGGGGCAAGCATACGACTTTATTTTCCCCGCTAGGATGGACTTGTGCTGTCACAGCAAAAATTGATCTTCTGTTTGTGGGAAATTATGCAGAGTTCCCTCTTGTCTGTGCTGGGGAAAATTCAAGTCCAAAGCCTTGCTCACAGATTCTGGCAAGTGGCTCTCACTTTATATCTGTTGATTTTTTTTACCCACAAATATTTACTGAGCACCTATTATGTGCCAGGCACAGGGCTAGTCATGAGGAATATAACACTGAGCAAAAGTATACTTAACCCCTGGTTTTATGAAGTCTTAGTCCAGGGTGTGGAGAGAAGGGGAAGATAAATAGGAATTAAATACTCATAAAAATGTGATGGCAGCTAAGATGAGAAAGATAAGTAAGACTTGAACAGGTGAAGAGAGAGGAAAAAGTGTCCCTAGTCACAGTAAACTTATCTATTATTTCCCCAGTTATATGCAATATTATAAACCTTAGAGACGGAGAAGGCAATGGCACTCCACTCCAGTACTCTTGCCTGGAAAATCCATGGATGGAGGAGCCTGGTAGGCTGTAGTCCATGGGGTCACTAAGAGTCAGACACGACTGAGTGACTTCACTTTCACTTTTCACTTTCATACATTGGAAAAGGAAATGGCAACCCACTCCAGTGTTCTTGCCTGGAGAATCCCAGGGGCAGGGAAGCCTGGTGGGCTGCCGTCTATGGGGTCGCACAGAGTCGGACACGACTGAAGTGGCTTAGCAGCAGCAGCAAACCTTAGAGAATAGCAGATTGATGGACTGAAGAGAAGTGATCTGAGTGTGAAGGGGTCTGGGATTTTGATGTCTGACTTGGGGTCCAATCCCAACATTGCTGTTTATGGGTTAACTGAGTAATTCTGAATTTTAGGTTCTAATCTGTTAAATGGGAATAATCCTTGTAAGGCCTAAGATAAATAATGCATAGAAGTCTGTTCTCTGTCTTCACAACTCTCCTCACCTCTGCTCTCTGGTTAACTCCTACACACATGTAAGGCTTAATTTTAAACACTTTTTTCTCAGGAACATCTTTGACCCTCCTAGACTAGGCTAGATCCCTCAATTATATAGCACAATATATAGAACCATGGACTTGCACTTGCTACACTGATCATGAAATATGTTTTCATGTATGTAACTGTCTTCCCCACTTAACTTTTTGATTGCAGGGACCATGCATCATCCCCAGGTCTAGGCATATGGCTGAGTCATAGTACATGTTTGGTATAAAGCTGAATAGTTAAATGTGCTGGGGAGCACATGCCTGGCAGAGAGTAGGGCTTTAGTAAGTGGAGTTTGTAATGGTTATATTGTTTGATGTCAGTCGTCCAGAATACTTCTGCGTAATGAAAATCACTGACAATAATAATAAAGATAAACCATGACTTAGGTTTATGACAATGGTGCCCCTGTTATTTTACAGTTCAAGAGTTTCTGCCTTCACCACCATCTCAGAGACAAACATTATCTGAACTTCTCTCACTTCTACTTTCTTATCCTGTCTATTCTCACTTCCCAACTATATTCTACTTACAAATGCTGAAGTCCCTGAATACAGAATCATCCTATTTATTCTAATATCTGAAGTCCCTGGCTCAGTAAACTTGTGATCCCAAAGCACCATTGATTATAAATTCCTCTAACCTTCTACTGGTTCAGCACTTACAGCTTCCAAAATACTCATGCTGATCTCTTTACTTAATCCTCCTTATACCTGTTTTGTTGATAAGAGAACTGAGACTCATTGATGAAAGTGGAGTCCCCATATCCAAGTCTCACTGCAAAAGATTTAAATTGGAAATCTCAAACTAAATGCTCTTCAGGTAGCTGAAAGGAATATAAGCTGGGGGAGGGGGCTGGGGGAGAGGACCCACATTGAAAGAGGAGCAGTTCCCATCAACTGTTGGCAGGCAATGTTGCCAGATACTCCATTAAAAAAAAAAAAAAAAAAAACAAAGAGAAATCTGGATTTTTATATGAACCTCACCACTTTTCAATGTTGGCATCTGAACCAAATTCTTTTAAAACACATTGCAGTCCAAATAAAACAGCCACGGGTCAAATTCAGCCCATGGACCACCAATTTACAAGCTATAATTTAAACTTTAGAATCTTCCAAAATAGTTTGTGTTGCCCTTCCCAGAGGGTAGAGTCTCAGAGCTGGGCAGCCCTTGGGCCCAGTAGATCCAATGGGGTGGCTCCCAGGTTAGCCCACTGGCTAGGAAAAGTAGGACAGAACATAGTGGGCAATTTAATGTCCTCACTTGGCAAAAGTGGAAACATGTTGCACTCTGCTCTTGGTTTTCCTAAAGTGTACTGGTTTGTGAAATCCAGAAATCTGGAAACAAGTGGCTTAGCACAACCCCCACTTTTTATGGAAGAGAAGACAAAGATTCATGGACATTAATGATATGAGCCCAAACATCAGGTTGAGGAGGACTCTACTCCTATGCAAGACATCTCACTTTGCACAGCTCCCAAAGTGTTCTGGACTCTGTGCCAACAAAACCGTCACCTTCTTACGATCAAGAGTCCCATCCTCCTTACCACATGTTAGTTATCACAAGGGATGTGCATACAGTAGGTGTTTTTCCAGTACTCGTAGCTCAGATGTCTGCCCCATCTTCTCCTGGGAAGTTCTGCTTAAATGTTCACTGTTATACTGAAAATCCACATCTTCTATAATACAAAAACCTTCTCAAATCCTGTTGGTTAAAGTATTTTCCTTTCCCTGGGTGCCTATGAAATATGACTGCCTCTCTATCATAATCCCCCCTTGTGCTAGAGAGATACTTTTGATTTATCCATTTCTGCAGAAAGATTGTGAGCCAGTGGTGGGCAGAGCTCATGTCTTATTCAACTCCACATCCCTCCCACAAAGAAGAGCTCAGCATCTTGTTCATAGAAGGTATTTAACAAGTATCTATTGAAGTGTCTTCCTTTTAATGTCTGAGTGTAGTGCTGGCACATAGCGGGTGCTTAATAAATGTCTTTTGATTGCTGTTCCCTTTTAGAAGTTAACCCAGTGCCCGGAATGTAGTAGGCACTCAAAAAAAAAAAAATTTTTTTTTTTTTAAATGGATGAATGGAAAAACGCCCTGTTAAGCTAAATACAGAGACCTTTCTTGAGAAAGTCCAGGGAATTTTCAGAAAATACCACCTCAGTCCAAATACCCCTATTGAGAGGTTTAAGGGGAGTTTGGTGCTAGACTGTCTCTCGATTGTTGTTGGAGGCAGGGCGTGGACTAGAGCAAATTTCCTGTGATAGAAATTGAAGAAGGTATTTGCTTGTGGGGCTGTGCAAGTCCGCATGATGTCCTTGTGATGATGGAGTGCGTGCCTGATTTGTCTTGGACTCCCTAGCTCCAGCCTGTCTGAGGGGTGTTATTGCTCCACTATTAATAGTTCAGGCTACTGTGACAAAGTGGATGATGTAAGCAATAGAAATGTGTCTTCTAATAGTTCTGCAGGCTCGACATCCTAGGCCACAGGGTCAGCAGGTTTGGTGTCTCCCGAGACCTCTCTCCTGGGCTTGCAGGCGCTTGCCTTCTTGCTGGGTCTTCACACCATTGCCCCTTGGTCTGTGCCTTAATCTCCCTTGTTTACAAGAACACGGGTCATACCGAATAAAGCCCACCCATATGACCTCATTTTACCTTAATTACCTCTTTACAGGCCCTATCCCAAATATAGTCACAGGCTACAAACTAAGGGATTGGGACTTAAATGTATGAATTTGGAGGGAGACATAATTCAGCCAATAACAGCCCACCACCAGACACTATAGCTAACAACTGGTTTGACCTCTTTGAGTTTTTTTTTTTTTTTACCTTAGGAAATTGAAAATTGTACCAAAGCCATCAATAATGTCCATTAAAAGGATTTTTATACAATGTAACAGTTCTTGCTCCTGTGAGAGATAACAAAACCCCTTCTTTCTTCCATCCATCTCTGTGCCGTGCCAGCACCTTCTCATACATCTGTCCTCCACCTATAGTATCAGGCAAAGAAAATTTACAACGTGCGAGACGTCTCTGTGTATGATATATGATTTTTTGTGATGTGAACAGGCAGGGAAAGAAGAAAAAGGCCCAGAATCATTTATGTTGCCCATAAAGCACAGTTACAGACAGTACCTAAGTTTAAGTGCCCATAAATTCTTATAAAAAAATGATTTAAATTATAACCACTCCAGAAATAACTTTCACTGAGGGATGACAAAATGTTTAATTCACCGGTGGAAGTTGCCTGTGGATCCTGGCAGGTTGAAAGGGACAGAACTATTTGCTTGGATCAACTTTAACTAGGGTAGCTGCTAACTATGCTAAAAATATAATATTTAGGTACACGGACAGAGCTGGAAGTACTTTGAAGTTAAAGATTTATATAGTTCTATGTAGCTCAAAATATTTCAGAAATATGCTTCCTTAGGACAGGCATTATCACTTGAGTCGTTCAAGTAGCTCTTGGAATCTCCCCCTGTCTTTCCTTTGGAAGCATGGGAATCTGTGCCTCAGCTCCTGTAGACCTACCACTTTGAGGCAGAAGGATAGATTAGGAGGGCCATCCAGGCAAAAGAATGGCAGAAAGAGAAAGATATTATTTGGGTAAAGAAGATTTCTTCATAATGAAGCTGACCAGGACCTGTCAAAGCATCCACCTTCAGAGTTAAGCCTCATAGTGTAAACATCATGAAGACATGCTTTCTGAATGACCAAACCACGCAGCCTCCCTGACTTAGAGCTTTACTGTACTGTTTTCTAAATCTTGGGATCTGTGTTACATTCTGAGCAATATTTCTAAATTTATTTTCTGTTTTATCAATTCAGGCTTCAGTTGTGTCTAAACTGCTGTTTGAAACTCTCTTTGGTTTTATACAGTTCGGATTCTCAATTGAGTTTTCAGACTCTAAGTTCTCTTTTGAAAAATTATTTTGCTTTTATAGTGAGATGTGTGTGTGTGTGTGTGTGTGTGTATTGGGTTGGCAAAAAGTTCATTCCAGTTTTTCCGTAAGATGCTATGGAAAAATCCAAATGAACTATTGGTCAACCCAATATACTTCAGGTCATTGTATTAACAGTATCTCACATACCTGGAGTTGCTTCTGTACATCTACTGTCCTTTGTGGTGGGCTATTTCTACACATGCTTGTTGATATTCCTTGTTTTAATCTCATCCTTTGTGGGGGCTTTGTTTGTGTATCCAGGGGGAGAATTCTAACAGTGGTGCTCAGGGCATAGAGGTTAAGCATAGCCCTGCTCAAGATTTCCAGCAACAATTTAAAGAAAGTTATCAGGTTTCTAAAATGGAGATTGGATTAGAAGAATAGTTAGCACACTGGACTAGAGTCAGTGTTCCAAGTAGATCCACTGGGTAAAGTTCAGCAAAATATAGGAAGACAACACAGATCCCATGTTCTGCCTATGAAAAGCTGCCTGCAGTTTACTGAACTTATCAAATGCTTTTCTCCCTTTGGAGTCTGTCACCTACTCTCCTGCCCAAACTTCACCTTTCCCTGGCTAACTGCCTGCTACTAATCCTTCAAGCCTAACTCTCAGCCTTCATCCTTCAGTTCTAAATCTCAATCTCTTCCATCATAACTAAATCTTGGAATTCCCCAAGACTGGAATAAAAGCCCTTTCCTTCTACCAGAGTACAATAGTGTCCTATACTTTCCTCCATTATGGTTCATTCATCCTTGCTCTCTCTCCCATCATTCAGTAATTTCACCATTCACTAAAATCCTTAAGGGTAACGATTATATTTTAAGATAATGATTAAAAAATAGCTGCTCTATTGAGCACTTACCACATGCCAGAAAGCTAAAATAAGCTTTTCACATATATTTTTATCCTTTACTCCTCACCACAAAGTTATAAATTTAGGCATTTTTATCTCCACATTAAAGATGATGAAAAGGAAGCTCAGAGAGGTCAAGAAACTTTAAGATGATTCAACACCTAAGTGGCAGGTACCGGATCCGAATTAAGATCTGTCTCCCAGGCTTGTATCCTTAACAATGTTCTGTATTATTTTCCCATATCTGTATCCCTATAATCTATAAAGTAGGTATAAAAATGCATATTTAGTGAATAACCCCATGTGATTTCCGGGATACTGAAATAACAGAACTTTCCAAAGGAGAAGGGGAAATGCAATGTTCTGGTGTCATATTCTGCATATGAAACTACCCCCCAACCTCAAAAATTAGCTCATCTATATATCTCATGATATTGTGGCTTAGAAACTTTGTGCTGAGCAGTTTGGTTGAGCAGTGCTTCCACTCCATGGGGCACCACCCAGGGTCACTGGTGGTACTCAGCTGATGGCTCTTCCGGTCTGGAGGACAAATTGATGGAAGAATCTGGAAGGCTGGGCTTAGCTGGGTCCCTCTCTCTCTTCACGAAGTTTCAAGGCATCTCCATGTGGTCTCTCTAATAAAGTAGTTAAACTTCTTACAAGGCGGCTCAGGACTAGGAGACCACGGTAGAATCTGCCAGTCCTCCCGGGGCAAGGCTGAGAACTGCCACAGCATGACTTCCCCACATTCCATTGGTCAGAGCAGTCACAGGCCAGCCTAGATTCCACAAAAAGTGGAAACAGACACCACATCTCAGGGAGGAGTGACAAAGAATTGGTGGCCATCTTTATTTCATTACATACAGTGAATTTAATTATAAAAATAGTACAGTAAAAAAAATTTTTTTTTTGATTTAAGGGTACATAGTGTTCACCTCTGGGCTAGAGCAGGTCCCTTAGTATAGCACCCTATACTATACTAAGTATACTTAGTATACTATACTAAGGTCCCTCTCCCATAGCAGCCTTTTTTATTGACTGCAAGGCTTGTGGGATCTCTCTGGGACTCTCCAATGAAAGCACTGAGTCCTAACCAGTGATGTGGAAGGCGCTCAGTCATGTCTGACCTTGCAACCCCACAGACTATACAGTCCATGGAACTCTCCAGGCCAGAATACTGGAGTGGGTAGCCTTTCCCTTCTCCAGGAGATCTTCCCAACCCAGGGATCGAACCCAGGTCTTCAGCATTACAGGCAGATTCTCTACCAGCTGAGCCACAAGGGAAGCCCAATGGACTGCCAGGGAATTCCCCTCCTTAATCTTTTGTTTACCCTGTCCTCATCTCAGAGTAATATACATATATTTTAATCGAAATTACTTGACTGAGGTCTGGATCCTGATCTAGACTGTTAGTTCCAGGGAACAGTTTTGTTCTGTATAGCACTGTCACCCAACCATCGACAGACACATGGTGAGCACTCAAGAAATACTTGTTAGATGGATGGGCAGAGGGGAAGAAGGATGTGGAAATGGTTCTTCTACCCTCTGGAGAAGGTGATTAGACCTCAATTCTTCTTTTATCAAGAACGATCTTTGAGATTCCTTCTTACCCTATTTTCCTGTAATTCATCAGCTGAGGCATATAAGATGATGGCAAGGAAAGCAGGGGCCAATAAAATGATAAAGCTGCCAGGAAAGCTTGGGAGATCTCAGACTCTCATGAATGAAAATTCTGAATCCAAAACAGAGGCTACTGTGCAGTGTTCCGGGCTCTAACTGGAAACCACCTCTGCTTCTGGGCATAGTGCTTTCAGAAAGATTTAACAAATTGAAAACTCCCCAGAGGTCACTCTACTGGTGAACAAAGGGCTTAGATGTCATAGAGAAGTTGAAGAAACAGGGAATGCTTTTTTCCCAGAGAAGGAGAGACTTCAGGCTCATCATAAATCTATTTAAACATTCGGGTTGTGTCTTTAAGGCAGAAGAAGTAGACTTGTCCTCCTGTGTATCCAGAAGGCAGAACTAGGACCAATGAATGAAAATTACATGAAAAGAAATTCCAGTCCAACTGAAATACATTGCTAACCCCAGAGCTACCTGATAAATGCCATAAAGTTTGCCCTAAAGTGTAGGGGCTTTCCCAATGGTGCTAGTGGTAAAAAATCCACCTACCAATGCAGAAGACTTAAGAAATGCAAGTGTGATCCCTGGGTTGGGAAGATTCCCTGAAGAAGCATATGGCAACCCACTCCAGTATTCTTGCCTGGGAGAATCGCATGGACAGAGGAGTTTGGTGGGCTACAGTGTGTAGGGTCACAAAGAGTCAGACACGACTGAAGTTGACTTAGCACATGGGAGTTGCCTGATATATGCCATCAAGTTTGCTATAAAGTGTGAGTTTTCTAGTATCAGAAGTATTCAAGAAAATATTCTCAATGCCTAAATATACATCTCAAAAAGAGAGTCAACGCACAAGTAACGATTAGACCCGATGACCTAAACTGCCAAAGAAGAATACTGGGAGGAAGGGGTGGACTTGGGTCCAGAGGCCCAGGGTTCCGGTGTCAGCTGTTATCTCTTTGATGTGGTGTCAGACATGTGACTGTCTCTTCCAGAAAAGGCTAGTGAGAATTAAATAGGATAAGTACATAAGTGCCCAGCATGTCAAATGGGGCACAGAACACTTCTAACAAATGGCAGTATTTTTTTATTATTTCTATACTATTACGTCATGAGGGGAAGAAGACAACAAATATTTTGTGAACATCTGCCTTTTAAAAAAATACATATATGATACCCTTTATACAGATATATTTTCTTTTTCATGATGTTATGGTGGGCTGCAGTCCATGGGGTCACTAAGAGTCAGACACGACTAAACGACTTCACTTTCACTTTTCACTTTCATGCACTGGAGAAGGAAATGGTGGCCCACTCCGGTGTTCTTGCCTGGAGAATCCCAGGGACGGGGGAGCCTGGTGGGCTGCCATCTATGGGGTGGCACAGAGTCGGACATGACTGAAGTGACTTAGCAGCAGCAGCAGCATGATATAATTAGTTGCTAAAACTTCCTTCCTACAAATGAGGAGACGATTCACTCAAAGTCACACATCTGAGTGAAGTTCAGACCCAGTTATTCTTACCCCAAAGCCTCATCTTTTAAAATGTATCTCATGTAGCCTTTCTGCAAGTATGTACTCTTATCCTAATGATGTCATTTTTGTTAAGTATTATGCGTAAAGGGGCTTCCCAGGCGATTCAGTAGTAAAGAATTCACCTGCCAATTTGGTAGACCCAGGTTCCGTCCCTGGGTTGGGAAGATCCCTGGAAGAGAAAACAGCAACCCACTCCAGTATTCTTGCCAGGATAATCCTATGGACAGAAGAGCCTGGCAGGTTATAGTGTGTGGAGTTGAAAAGAGTGAGATATGACTGAGTAAGCATGCATGTGCATTATGCAAAAAAAAAAAAAAAATTACATTTTTTCCTCCACTAAGCCAAAACTTTTGGAGGCTAGGAATTATAGTCATGTACTGTTTGTACTCTATATTTCTACCTCAATTCTTGGCACATAAAGGATCTCAGTTTTTCTCATGCACTGTAATTTTGCTGCAAATTTATTTCTGGAGAAGATTATTTCTTAATGTATTTATTTGGGACTGTTGGAAGCTCAACACTGAATGCATACAATCCATGGCCATTAATATGTGAATATTTCTTTTGGATGATCTGACCGGACAAATGGACCTCCCTCCAAGTTCTTCTGCCTGTGCTTCCAACTCAAGACTTTTGAAATTGCAGGTGATTTGAGGGCCACACGCTTGTCTGTTGATAATTCCGTGGCATTTTGTAAGTTATTTAATAGCTCAAAACCTCTGTTATCTTATTTGCAAATTATATATAACAAGTCCTCTCTTGCAACAATTTTGCAGACCTTCTATGAGGTAATATAGCAGAGGCAAAAGTATGTGTTCAGAAAAATGTTTCATTTTCTGTCTGGAAACACAGTAGCCTTCCCAGATCCTTTATAGCCAAGTGAGGGTGTTAGTGCTGAAATATAGTCCAAAGAATGGAGCAGTTGTGAAACCCAGATATAGAGCTTAGAACCTTCTCGTCACGTGTTGCAGGCTGGATGTAAAGAAAAATCCCACGGGAAACTGAGGTCCTGGAGGAGAGCTGAGATGAAAGGTACCATCAAAGACAGGAATGCTGCTCCAGCCACACTGGGACTGTGATGCACACAGTATGAAAGTGCTTTTCTAGGGATTATTTGTTACAGCAACTGGTACCACTTGCCCTGACTTACACAACTAGTAAACGCACCAGGCATGGACTGTACACATAATAGCACTCCGTAATAAGCATCAGTTGTTTGCGTCTTATTTTCCTCCCCATTTATTTAACAGTATGCCTAAGTAAGGCATACTTCCCTGATGGCTCAGCCAGTAAAGAATCCACCTGCAGTGCAGGAGCCACAGGAGACTTGGGTTCAATCCCTGGGTCAGGAAGATCCCCCAGGAGAAGGAACTGGCAACCAATTCCAGTATTGTTGCCTGGGAAAGCCAATGGACAGAGGATCCTGGCAGGCTAGAGTCCACAGGGTTGCAAAGAGTCAGACATGGCTGAGCACACGCGCACAAGGACATTTTCAAATATTAATTTCATTATGATTTATAAAGTTCTCATCTATGTACAAAAATACACATTTGTTTTGAATTTTGCAACTCTCGACAACTGGCAGGTAATTACTGCCTTATTTTACAGTTAATGATTCTGAAAAAATAGGAATATTCTTCTCATGAGAATTGTCTGTGAGCCTCATTGCTGAGTAAGTACTTCATTTAAAGTCTCATTCTTGCTAATGCACATTGCTAATACTATTTAAACATTTCAGATGAGGACACTGATACTCAGAGCAGGACCCACATTTGCACAGCATAGTGATAAAGTTAGAAGTTTAACCTGAGCCATTGTGTCTTCAGAATCTATGCCCTTTGAACATTCAGTCTAGCTAATCCAAGGTCTACAACAAGCCTACCAGCAGAGCTTATAAGAGATTACAGAAGTGTTGGCTCCTAACCCATTTCCTCTTTCATGACCCCATGCCGTCTTCCTGTGCAAAGAGTCTACCTAGTCATGAGTAGTTGCCATTGTTGTTGTTCAGTCACTAAGTTGTGTCTGACTCTTTGTGACCTCATGGAGTGCAGCACACCAGGCTTCCTTGTCCTTCACTATCTCCTAGAGTTTGCTGAGACTCATGTCCACTGAGTCGATGATACCATCCAGCTGTCTCATCCTCCGTCATCCCCATCTCTTGCCCTCAATCTTTCCCAGCATCAAGGTCTTTCCCAGTGAGTCAGTGCTTCAGCTTCATCAGCCCTTCCAATGAATATACAGGGTTGATTTCCTTTAGGATTGACTGGTTTGATCTCCTTGCAGTCCAAGGGATTCTCAAGAGTCTTCTCCAGGACCACAATTTGAAAACATCAATTCTTCATCTCTCAACCTTCTTCATGGTCCAAATTTCACATCCGTACGTGACTGATGGAAAAACCATAGCTTTGTGGTTACCATAGCCATCTGAAAGATAGGAATCTTTTCCAGCTGCATCTCTTCTCAGTGAAAACATTCATAGCAGTGGTTGAGTGAATCACTCAGATTTCAAATATTTAGAATTAACTGCGATGACCCCTTTATAAAATCAAATCAACCAAAAGAAATATGCTTTTTACATTCCAATAAATAAATATATCTTCCACAAAGAAAAATATGGGTGCCATTTGCCATTGAGTAATACGGCAACAGACGGAACTCAGCGTGAGACACAGAAATCCATGGGTGTTTCCTGGTGGAGATGCTGTTTGCCAAAGAAAAAAAGAAAGAAAACTGAATTGTGAGGCTGCTTTATAGCAATAAAAATAAACAATGTTATTCAAACATAATTAATCTTCCCCAAAATATTCTTCCTTCCTTGGTGTTTTTATCCTCACCAGTGTCTGGGGACTCTCTACCTAGGTTTGAGTCACCAAACACCTGTTTTGATTTTTTTTTTAACATTTTATGTTTAGGATCAGGTGTGTCATCACCCACTGAGAGCTTAGTCATCCTTTCTTGGGGTCACATCAGTGCCTCCGCCCATGCCCAGGTTTAGCATTTCAGTCTCAATTACCTCTGCATCCTTCTGTCCACCTTTGATTGCAGCTCTTCCAGTTGCCAACCGATCCCTGTATACGCCCTGTACTATCCCATCTTTTTATCTGTGTCAGTCTTCCCTCCCTTCTGGTTTTCTCCCCTTCAGAGCATCCTTAGAAAGTTTCTCCATCTTTCCACATTGCCTGTTCTTTCTAAAACAAAAATGAAAACTTTTATTTATTTGTGTGTGTGTGTGTGTGTGTGTGTGTGTGTTTTAAATAACCTTTACCTGCAGTACTGCTGTAGATGTTCATTTAGCTTAAGTCTCCAATTCCATTTGATGTTAACATGAGGAAAAAAAATAAGGTTTTGTTTAAGATTTGCTGAGAGACAAATGACAAGAATGCAGGAAACCCATGTGTTGTTGCACTTGAACTGTGCCTGGCATTACGCCATATACTGTACAGATCTTACCTTATTGAAGGCTCATGACGGCCCTGGGAAGGAGACTAGCATGTTCCTATTTAACAGTTAAGGAGCACAAGGAGTTTAAGGAACTTCCCCAAAATTACCCAGCCATGAAATAAGTGGTAGTGGGTAGGATTTAGACACAAAGGAGTCTTGACCCAAATTCAAGGACACAATTATATTCAACTTTTTTTTTTTTTTACTCAGTAAACCAAGAACATAAAGATCAATAGGATCATTAAAGAAGAGAGAAACATGCATCTTTAACTCTCTAAATCTCAGAAGGAACCACATTAGCTATCCTTAGTTTCAATGGAGACGTAGATTCTAATCAGTGTCGGCACAGTCCATCAGTCCTTGCTTGACAAGCCAAGCTTCTTTGTCTCTCTCAATTTGAACCCCAAAAAATGCAAAGGTGGGCTAATTTGACGCCCCCATAGGAAACCCGACCGATTGCCCCTTCTGTCTATCACTTTGGAGTCGAAAAAGATTAAATCTCAAATAAATTCTCAATAGTCAAGAAGGAAAAGGAGGCGGAGGGGGAGAAAGAGAAAGATGAGAAGAAAAATTGAAAACGACTGCTCGTGTCCTACAAAACACTTTTTAATTCTGTTTTTTGTTCCCTGAAATGCTTCACCTGTCAGGAATGTGGCAGTATCCTCCTTTGGGAAGGAAGTAGGGATATTTCTGAAGAAAGGAATATTTCATATACTGATTAGGTGTATTTGCTAAGGGGAGAACTCATCACCACTTACACTTTACCAGAGGGGTTGAGCTGAGGCTGAGCAGGCATTGGCATCCAGCCGCCATCTTGCAGGGAGTACAGAGGACACGGGAACAGGTTCTTCTGTGCCATGAGTGCACAGCAAACAAATCCAGGCTATGTTACACTCCTCAAAGGCCATAGGTTTTCCAACAGATGAAATGGAAGGAAAATCAAAAGGTAGAAGGTGAACCTATAGATTAAATTCTCATCAGTGTTAAAAAAAAAAATTAGTGAGCAGGGCTAAACTATAATCTCTAAGGAGATTATAGTTTGTCTCTTGGGAGACAAAACTATAAAGAAACAGAAGGAAGTTACTAGAAGGAGGTCAAGTTATATTCTAGAAGAGAAAGTGAAGGTTGATCTGGTCAAAACACAGAGTAGGGCTTCTGAAGCAGTAGGTAAAGTTGACGTTCTTGACTTGGGTAGCAGTCGCAAAGGTGTTGCTTTATAATGAGTAAGCCATACATTTGTTCTCTGTGGTTTTCCTGTATCTGCATTAATAGTTTTCAATTCAAAGAGTAAAATACCTAATTAAGTAAGTCCCTGAGGCTCTAACTAGAAAATTGAATATTCATCTTAACCAAGTATTGAATTCAATAATGGGGAGATTTCCTCAATCTATAGAACATTAACAGAAATAAACAAAGCAAGATAACATTTCCTCTCGTGAAATTTGGAGTCGTGCATGCCTGGATTCAAAGCACTCATTAGATCTTTGATTTTGGTTACCTTTTCACCCTTTTCCTCTCTCAGACCCGTCGTTTCCTCATATTAAAATGATGGTAGCTATATCGTTTGCAAAGACTTTTTATCAGGATTAAATATGATTACATGTAAAATTAAGTTTAAAAAATGCCTAAAGTAGTACCCCCCATGCAGGAAAGCCTCAAACGGCACCTCTGTTTATTGACGGTAGTTTTAAAATATTGATCTTTTGACTATGAGATGGTTCAGACAGGATGTAAGTTATACATTAGAGATAGAGAGCAGATTGAAATAGTTCAGCTCAGGAAGCAGGTGATGGTCAAGTGGGCTGGTACAGATGCACAGGACAAGCAATAGAAACCCCAAGTAGTTATCATCAAACGAAAGACAGCCACAGTATGAGAAAGCCTTGCCCAGTAAAAATGATACAGACCTTGTAGAATAAAACCTAATTTTCTCTTCTGAAGTAGATGTTGTCATTTTTATCTGGGGATGCAGAGGGTGAAGGGAGTCTTAAAAGTGCTACAAGAGGCTGCTTAGCAAGGTGTCGAGTTTGATGCTCCTGGAGTTCATGAACTAGTCAACTTCTCACCAGGTCTGATGTCCCGAGTCTTTCAAACTCTGATAGAGATATATGTTACAGATATGTCAGTTCTTATTCAGTTCAATTCAGTCGCTCAGTTGTGTCTGACTCTTGGCAACCCCATGAACGGCAGCACACCAGGCCTTCCTGTCCATCACCAACTCCCGGAGTCCACCCAAACCCATGTCCATCGAGTCTGTGATGCCATCCAACCATCTCATCCTCTGTTGTCCCCTTCTCCTCTTGCCCTCAATCTTTCCCAGCATCAGGGTCTTTTCAAATGATTCAGCCCTTCGCATCAGGTGGCCAAAGTATTGGAGTTTCAGCTTCAATACCAGTCCTTCCAATGAACACCCAGGACTGATCTCCTTGCAGTCCAAGGGACTCTCAAGAGTCTTCTCCAACACCACAGTTCAAAAGCATCAGTTCTTCGGTGCTCAGCTTTCTTTATAGTTCTTATTCAGTATTCACTAAATGCCTGATATTGTGCTATATGTTAAATATGCATTATCTATCTTTCACACACATAGACACAACTTAAGAATCAGATAACATGGTCCCATTTTAGATATGAAAAAAAAACAAAAACAAAACTGAGGCTCAAGAAGTTTAGACTACTTGTCCAAAATCTTAGAACTGGTGAACAGAGACTTGACACCAGATGTTCATGATGATAATTTCTATTCTAGGTTATACTGCTTAATTTTAAATCTCCAAAAATACATACATAAATACCTATATATAATAAAATGTATTCAACATTGAAATATGTTTAACATTATATATATATATATATATATATATCTTATCCCAAGGCCACCCAACAGCTAGCTAACCAGATAACGGAAACAAAGCTTTGACCCAGGCAGTCTGATTGAAGAGACCTAACCTATATTCACACTACTGTGATGCCTCGAAATAGAACACCCTCTCTTTCCTTGGGAAATCAGAAAAGCCTAACTCCAAACTAGAACAGAGATGACTAAGTAGTGAAAAGAATATCCGGGAGTTCGGCAACCTCAGCTCTTATTCTGGTTGAGAAACTAAATTTTTGCGTAACTGGGGCAAATCATTCATTCTATTCCAAGTCATCCTTTCTTGACTCTCAGTGTTGTCAGAGATTTTTCAAAATGTTAGGAGAATTCTAGGGAACTCCTGAGCATCTGTAGTGTCTCTAAAGGGGTAGGGGTGGAACCCGTTAGATCATTCCAGGAGAGAAAAGAAGAGGAACTAGAATTTCACTTAGTGGGGCCCCCCTCCCAATGCTTCATATCACATTTCACATATATTATCTCTTTTCAGCTTTTCACCAGCTCAATGAGGTAGGTATCACTGCCCCATTCTGTAGATTAGATAAGCAAGATTTATGGAAACAGAATGAAAGGGTTGGAGATTCAACTCTTGATGACTCTAAAGTCAACTGTTGACACCGCCCCCACCCCGCCCACCACCACACACACAAACATACTCTGGAAGAGCATAATTTCTTTCCAAAGCCTCAGAGGTAGAACAGTCCCAGGTGATGAAAAGCTGAGGCCTGACGCTGCATCAGGGTGATCCAGGCCTTAGATTAACAGAACAATTCCTGGGTCCCACCACAGACCAACCTACTTAGGGTAGCCTGGGTTGTATACCAGTGATGTGTGCTTTAATGAGCTTTTTGGATGATACCCCTGGAGAAGGGGAAGGATACCGACTCCAGCATTCTGGCCTGGAGAATTCCGTGGACTGTATAGTCCATGGGGTCACAAAGAGTTGGACACGACTAAGAGACTCTCACTTCACTTGGATGATGCTTATGAATACTGATCTTGCCAGAGCACTTTGGGAAAGGAATAGTGAATGGAGAATGGGTAGCCTGATGCTGTGAACACAAAAGTATCTGAGATGAGTGACTGGGATCATGGAGTAAGGTAGGATGTGAACATACGCCTAAGCACGTGTCTGTGTGTATAATCAAGTGAGGGGATAGGAGTGTGTGTAATATATGCCTCATGAACAGAATAGAACCTTTCTATTCAAAAGCTCATCTACCATTATTCTCCATCCCTCTATTCTGCTTTATTCCTCTCCCTAGTCCTTACCTTATTTTACATTACTTATACTACTTCCTGATGTATTTACCTTTTGTCTCTCCTCTGTAGAATGTGAACTGCATGAGGGATGTGGCTTTTGTTCATTGCTCTGCATTATCTAAACAGGGCTTGGTGCATTGTAGAATCTCAATAAATGCTTTCTGAGTGAGTGAATAATAGATGGCCTTCCAAGGAAGCTTGAGGCAGTAAGTTGGGAAAATCATCTGGAGCTGGCCAGAAGAGAAGGATTAGATAGGCTTCCAGCCAGATCAGTAGAAGCAAGAGGATTCCAGTGGAAGCAGCTCAGTGAAATAACGGGAATTTCCCAAGATGAAAATAGGGTAGGTAGAGTATCCCAGGGTTTATTCATTATAAAGTCCTTTAAACAGACACCCTCTCAGAACAAATGTTCCGTAGAACATACCTTAAGAAATGCTGACCTAGACCAGCAGAGAGAAGGGGGCTTTAATGATCCAGACAAATATAGGCTTTGCTCTAGTAAAGGCAAGAGTTTACTAGAGTACTGAAGTGGGTTGCCATTGCCTTCTCCAGGGGATCTTCCCAACCTGGGGATCAAACCCAGGTCTCCCACATTGCAGGCAAATGCTTTACCCTCTGAGCCACCAGGGAAGCCCCTAGTAACAACCAGCTTCTAATAAAGGTTTACCTATTGCTTATTCATCATAGTTGGCAGGGAAATTTAACTAATTGTTGTCACTCAGGGATCCAGATTTGTAGAGTAGCTACCATCTTTAATGTTGTTGGTCTCTGCATTAAAGGGGGGAAAAAGACCGCTGGTTGGTTTCAAGTTCATCCATTAAATTCCCTGGCATGGAAGAGACATATATTACTTAATGGTTACAATTCATTGGTCAGGACTAGTCTCATGTTCCAGGTGATGACAAGAAGCCTGGAAGTGTAATCCTTCTATGTGCTCAGAAGGTTTCCCGTACAATACGATCAGAATGCTTTAGTGAGCAGCAGCAACATCAATCTCAAGGGAAAAGTTTGGAGGAATTTCTCTACCTATTGACCACGAGCAAGAATCTTGGACAAAGGGATAATGAGAGAGATGGAGTGAAGGATTTCCAAGTGCAGTTCAAGAAGCAGATTTCCTTGGGCTCTGATGTTGAAACACTCTTTTCAGACTTTTCTTTTGAATTTCCTTCTTCTGGGAAAGGATGACAGGGATTACTGGAAATTCTGGGTGGATCTGAGTTTGGCTTTGATATTCTAATTTTTCACCATTCCTCCTCCTCCTCACCTAAGGTCACATCTTTTTTGGGGGGGTGGGGGGGTGGGGAAGTTGATTCACCATGTCCTGAGACCTCACCTGTGACACTCTGAGTACTGGGTGGGTTGAGACCCCTTCTATTTCATGACCTGTTTCCAGCTGATGATCAACTTTTCCTTTTTCTCATGGCTTAAGGAGGTTAGACAGGAATCATCCCATTTGACCTTTGTGGCTTTCACTCCTGGTGTTCTCTTGCTCAGACTTTGATGCATGCCTTCCAGGAGCCCCACCCCTGACTAGAGGATGGCCTGTCCTGCTGTCTTCCTCCAAGACAACCATCCTGAGCAACCCCTAGATCTAGTTTTTATTTTTCACTATTCTTAGGATAACATGGCATAGTGTTATATACATAGAATGTGGAGTCAGATGTACTGAGTAAAATTCTGGATCTACCACCTCTATCCCTGTGATCTTGGGTGAGTTACTTCTCCCCTCATCAATCTTCCTTTCTTCATCTGTAAATGGGGTCGATGACATCATATACCAGTTGTGACATGTGACAATCTTTGGAAAAGATGGCAGTACCTGAAGATCAGTTCCTAGACCTGTTGACTATTACTGCATACCACACAACATAAAAACTTAGTGTCTGAAAATAAAAACAACATGTCATTGCCCCCACTGGGCAACTTATCTGTAGATGCACTGGGAATTTGCGATCTGGCTAGACTTGGAGAACCTTGGTGAGCTCACACATGTGTTTATAGTCTGCAGTTGGGTTCACTGGGGTTGACTAGTCTAGGATTATCACTTATCATTTATCAGTTGGCCAACTGCTGACTTGGACCACAGGGGAGACATGAACGTATATCTTTCATCATCTATTTTGCTCTTGTTCTGCCCTTGTCCTCTCGGCAGCCAACAAAGAGCCAAGACCAAAAGCAGAAATGTGTAAAACCTGTCTGACGTAAGTTCAAAACTGGCACAAAGTCTCTTCTCCAACAAAGCATGTCCCAAGACTGGCCCAAATTCAAGGGTTGGCAAGGTAGTCTCCACTTGCCTCCTGATGGGGGAAGCTATCAGGAAGCATCACAAAAGTTGTTGGTACAGGAATGCATGGAATATCAGAGCCATTTTTGCAGGCAGTCTACCCAGCTCCATCATGCTTATTCCCCTCTAAAGTATTTCTTGTTCTGCGCTAGTTCTGGGCTTACTGATTGTGAGCTTCTTAAAGTCAGGCATGACATATTATGCATCTCTATGTTCCACATTTCCTGAGCATCAAATGAGCCCTACAACCATTATCACTGAGGACATCCCTGGTGGCTCAGAAGTAAAGAGCCTGGCTGCCAATTCAGGAGACACAAGTTCCATCCCTTGGTTGGAGAGATCCACTGGAGAAGGAACTGGCAACCCACTCCAGTATTCTTGCCTGGAAAATTTCATGGACAGAGGAGCCTAGGAGGCTATAGGCCATGGAGTCATGAGAGACAGACGTGACTTAGGGACCGAACATGCATGCATGCACTATCATCTCTACCATTTAGCACATGTCTAATTCATTCCAGACTCTGTTTGAATAGTTTTTCAACATATCACCTTATCCTTACAACTATTCTCTTTATAATTGTTGCTCTTCCCTGTGTTCTCTTTCCATACACTTAGTAGGTACCCAAAATCAACTAAAGGAAGCTTTTTTTTCCTACTGTAAGTTTTCTCTGGGGTTAACACCTGCTCTGCGTTTCCAGGAGATGGGCCAGAAGTGGGTTGATGAGTCAGTCATTCCCATCTCTGACTTCTCCCAGCACCCACTCTGGTGGCTCACCTGTCTCACCTCGAGTTCACCCCACAGACATGTTATCCTGGGGTGAATTCTGGACTCCTGTAATATTTCCCATGCTCTGCAATGCCCATGTGACTCACTTGGCTCACCCACACACCTCCTACTCCCCGCCATTCATGTCTTTGCCCACATTGCTCCTAGTCTTTTGCCTATGTGAGTTTATCACAGTTATTTTTCAGACAGAGATACCATAAACCCTTACATTGAGTCATAAAGGGCAATAAAAATGCCTTTTTATTGCCAAGTACTTGTCCTGACATCTCACTTGATTTCTGGACCCACCGGACTGGATATGAAGCAGATACAATAGTCCCTATTTACAGGCATCAAAACTGAGACATAGACAGCTTCCATGGCTTGCTCTGGGTCACACAAATACAATGATGTTCAAGATGGAAAGAAATCCAAGGATTTGTGATTTATGGACCAGCAATAGTTCAATCCTCTTATCATTTAACTTCACCTGTTCTGCAGTTTCTCATATTTCTCCAGCCTTCTGGACTGTTGTATAGCAATGCTGACTGACAGTAATCCAGGAAAACCTAATTTACAGATGAGCCATAGCATCACTTAAACTAACACTCACAGCATTGAGAGGGCTGAGTAGAAAGAAGTGAACACAAACCTGCTTGTAAATAAAAAGCACAGAACAAATACAAGAAAGACATTGATTGATTTATTATTACATATTGTGGAGCGTGAAACACTAGAGGCAGAGTCTAACAATTTGTCTGGATTTTGACTATATGCCAAGCATAATTCAGAAACGAAAGGCATGGGAAGTCTGTTCACCTTAGGAGAAATCCTGTTATTTTGTGCCCAAATGTTTTGCATTTAGATAGCACAGGTTTTTAATCAAGTTTCTGTCCCTTTCTCATTTTGTGATCTTGAACAAGTTGCATAATATGTTTGATCCTCAGTTTCTTCATCCCGTATGAGTGGGTATTAACCTTCACACCACAGGTTTATTAGGAAGATTAAATGAGATGCTGCAGATAGAGCTCTGACACATAGGAGCCTTTCTGCAGGCTATTACTATTGTTGTTGTTGTTGTTGTTGTTAACAAATTTGAATGAGGTAAGAATGAGTCATGTTAGTCAATTGCTCAACTCTCTCCTGTTCAGTCCTCATCATATTTTTGTCTCTATTATTCACTCCGTGTTTGTTTTCCAGAGGTATGAACCTTTTCTGTTTTATGTGCCCAATTCCAGGATGACTTTTAGCTCAGAGGGGTAATTTGGAGCATAAGTGATGTATTTGGGTCCCTTTAGTGTCTTTATTCTTTTGCAAAGGTGTATGTAAGCTAGAAGGAATGGTAATTTAGGAAAATATTAATATCCAAAAAACCTAGGCAGACAAAACAGTGAGTCTGTGATCTCTGGACTGAGTTTCTGAATGGTAAACACAACAACCTTGACCAGCATGTTAAGGAGGTCAGTTAGTTCAAACCTTCACGATCTAAAATCCTTTGAATCTATAGTAGCTTTCTTTCTTTCTTTTTTTTTTTTTTTTTTTTTGAGATGTATCAAAACCCACAAAAGTTAAAGACAAAAGCCCAACAAATCATAAGAATCTGCCTCTGGTGTTTCCTGCTCCACTATACTGTAATAATAGGTAAATCGACCTCTTTCTTGTATTCTGTGCCTTTTTAATTTGCAAACAGGTTTGTGTTTACTTCTTTCTCCTTAGCCCTCACAATATGTGTGTGTTAAAGTGATGCTATAACTCATTTGCAAAACTAGAGGTGAAGAAGCTGGACTCAGAGGAGTAAAGCAGCATACCCAGTTTATCTAATTGAACATCAGAGGGCTGTTGATCACACCTCATGAAGGTCCTTTAAACAACTAGATGTTGTTTAAACATCTAGTTTAAAGTAGTTTAAACAACTAGATGTTGGAAGCACTGACACCAGGGTGTTCACCACCCAGTCCAGCCACCTCGCTACCCAGTGGCAGTGCCGAAATAAGATAAAATGGGATCAAGGTGGGTCTAATCAAGGTATTTCCTTCTACACTCAGCTATGCAGGAACACTTTAAATCGTGGCTTTCTTCCTGAGGATCGGATAGTTGGAAAGAACTGAATGGAATTATAGAAGACAGATCACTCTGATGAAGAAGCAAGGAAGGGACTGAATAATTCAGTGAAATTTAATGGGCTTTCAGAACATGCCAGCAATCTGTTCCCATTCTCAAACCAGATGCCACCGAGCCAGCACTCTTTCTGTCTGCCTGATCCATTTGAGCAGTCTCACTGGGGGGCAAATGATGGTTTTTCCTAAACGGTAGAGAAAGATTGTCTTCTGAGAAGCCCAGGCTTCCCAGGTGGCACTACTGGTCAATAACCTGTCTGCCAGTTCAGGAGACGTAAAAGACACAGTTTTGATCCTTGGGTTGGGAAGATCCACTGGAGGTGGGCATGGCAACCCACTCCAGTATTCTTGCCTGGAGAATCCCATGAACAGAGGAACCTGGTGGGCTGCAGTCCATAGAGTCTTGAGGACTTCCCTCCTTTTGGATCCATCATTATGCACTAGAGAAGCAGAGAGGCGCTAGATAGAGGTCCCTGACCTTGTCACAACTCACTCACGTCTGGATGTCACAAAGGTCCATTACGATTCTGCATGGTTCCCAGCTGTAGAACAGGGACTTTGGGCCCTTGTCCCAGAACATCTTTTAAATCCCCAAATTCCATGGTTTTCAGTCACTTGGTCACATGAGCAGCTCCTGCCAGGGCTCCTTTGGGAGAGACAGTCTAGTCCTGTCACCAACCTTGAGGAGATTAGTCTAACTGAGGCTTTCCTTCATCTGTAAGAGAAGCATTGTAGTTTTCAGTCTGTCTGCCCTCTGATGGGGAAGGATGAGAGGCTCATGGAAGCTTCCTGATGGGAGAGACTGACTGAGGGGGAAACTGGGTCTTGTTCTGATGGGCGTGGCCATGTTCAGTAAATCTTTAATCCAATTTTCTGTTGATGGGTGGGGCTGTGTTCCCTCCCTGTTATTTACCTGGGGCCAAACTATGGCAGAGGGCTTCCCTGGTGGGTCAGATGGTAAAGCGTCTGCCTGCAATGCAGGAGACCTGGTTCGATTCCTGGGTAGGGAAGATCCCCTGGAGAAGGAAATGGCAATCCACTCCAGCACTCTTGCCTGGAAAATCCCATGGACACGGGAGCCTGATAAGCTACAGTCCATGGGGTCACAAAGAGTCAGACACGACTGAGCAACTTCACTTCAAACTATGGCAGAGGTAAGAAAGATAATGGCGACCTCCTTCAAAACATCCCACGCATGCATTGCTGCATTCAGTGCCCCCAACCCTGCAGCAGGCCACCACCAACCCACAACTCCGCTGGAGACTCCTGACACTCAGGCAAGTCTGGTTCAGTCTCTTGTGGGGTAATTGCTCCTTTCTCCTGGGTCCTGGTGCACAAAGTTCTGTTTGTGCCCTCCAAGAGTCTATTTCCCAGTCCTGTGTAAGTTCTGGCAGCTCTAACTGGGGTTAATGGTGACCTCCTCCAAGAGGGCTTATGCCATACCCAAGTCTGCTGCACCCAGAGCCCCTGTCCCTGCGGCAGTCTACTGCTGACCCGAACCTCCATAGGAGATGCTCAAACTCAGTGAGTTTTGCCAAGAGAATGCACTGGTCGTGGCAAACACCCTCTTCCAGCAACACAAGAGAAGACTCTACACATGGGCATCACCAGGTGGTCAACACCGAAATTAGACTGATTATATTCTTTGCAGCCAAATATGGAGAAGCTCTATACAGTCAGCAAAAACAAGACCGAGAGTTGACTGTGGCTCAGATCATGAACTCCTTATTGCCAAATTCAGACTTAAACTGAAGAAACTAGGGACGCCCACTAGACCATTCAGGTATGACCTAAATCAAATCACTTACAACTATACAGTGGAAGTGACAAATGGATTCAAGGGATTAGATCTGATAGACAGAGTGCCTGAAGAACTATGGACGGAGGTTCATGGCATTGTACAGGAGGCAGTGATCAAGACCATCCCCGAGAAAAAGAAATGCAAAAAGGTAAAATGGTTGTCTGAGGAGGCCTTACAAACAGCTATGAAAAGAAGAGAAGTGAAAGGCAAAGAAGAAAAATAAAGATATACCCATTTGAATGCAGAGTTCCAAAGAATAGCAAGGAGAGATAAGAAAGCCTTCCTCAGTGATTAATGCAAATAAATAGAGGAAAGCAATAGAATGGGAAAGACTAGAGATCTTTTCAAGAAAATAAGAGATACCAAGGGAACATTTCATTCAAAGATGGGCGCAATAAAGGATAGAAATGGTATGGACCTAACAGAAGCAGAAGATACTAAGAAGAGATGACAAGAATACAGATAAGAACTATACAAAAAAGATCTTCATGACCCAGATAATTACAATGGTGTGATCACAAACCTAGAGCTAGACTTCCTGGAATGTGAAGTCAAATGGGCCTTAGGAAGCATCACTATGAACAAAGCTAGTGGAGGTGATGGAATTCCAGTTGAGTTATTTCAAATCCTAAAAGATGATGCTGTGAAAGTGTTGCACTCAATATGCCAACAAATTTGGAAGACTCAGCAGTGGCCACAGGACTGGAAAAGGTCAGTTTTCATTCCAATCCCAAAGAAAGGCAATGCCAAAGAATGCTCAAACTACTGCACAGTTGCACTCATCTCACACGCTAATAAAGTAATGCTCAAAATTCTCCAAGTCAGGCTTCAACAGTACATAAACTGCGAACTTCCAGATGTTCAAGCTGGATTTAGAAAAGGCAGAGGAACCAGAGATCAAATTGCCAACATTTGTTGGATCAACGAAAAATCAATAGAGTTCCAGAAAATCATCTACTTCTGCTTTATTGACTATGTCAAAGTCTTTGACTGTGTGGATCACTACAAGCTGTAGAAAATTCTTAAAGAGATGGTGATACCAGACCACCTGACCTGCCTTCTGAGAAATCCGTATGCAGGTCAGGAAGCAATAGTTAGAACTGAACATGGAACAACAGACTGGTTCCAAATAGGAAAAGGAGTATGTCAAGGCTATATATTGTCACCCTGCTTATTTAACTTCTATGCAGAGTACATCATGAGAAACACTGGGCTGGATGAAGCATAAGCTGGAATCAAGATTCCTGGGAGAAATATCAATAACCTCAGATGCAGATGACACCACCCTTATGGCAGAAAGTGAAGAAGAACTAAAGAACCTCTTGATGAGAGTGAAAGAAAAGAGTGAAAAAGTTGGCTTAAAGCTCAACATTCAGAAAACTAAGATCATGGCATTTGGTCCCATCACTTCATGGTAAATAGATGGGGAAACAGTGGAAGCAGTGTCAGACTTTATTTTTTTGGGCTCCAAAATCACTGCAGATGGTGACTGCAGCCATGAAATTAAAAGAAGCTTACTCCTTGGAAGGAAAGTTATGATCAACCTAGACAGCATATTAAAGCAGAGACATTACTTTGTCAACAAAGGTCCATCTAGTCAAGGCTATGGTTTTTCCATTGGTCGTGTATCGATGTGAGAGTTGGGCTGTAAAAAAAACTGAGTGCCAAAGAATAGATGCTTTTGAACTGTGGTGTTAGAGAAGACTCTTGAGAGTCCCTTGGACTGCAAGGAGATCCAACCAGTCCATTCTAAAGGAGATCAGTCCTGGGTGTTCATTGGAAGGATTGATGCTGAAGCTGAAACTCCAATACTGTGGCCACCTGATGCGAAAACCTGACTCGTTTGAAAAGACCCTGATGTTGGGAAAGATTGAGGGCAGGAGGAGAAGGGGACGACGGAGGATGAGATGGTTGGATGACATCACTGACTCAATGGACATGAGTTTGGGTAAACTCCTGGAGTTGGTGATGGACAGGGAGGCCTGGCGTGCTACAGTCCACAGTGTCGCAAAGTGATTGAACTGATCTGAACTGAAGGGAAGCATTGAATAACATTTATCTCATAGACTTTTGAAAGGATAGAGTCAGTTCTTATATATAAAATTCTTTATTTCAGAATTTAGCAGCAAGCACTGAAATATTAGCTTCCATTGTTATCATGATTAGCATCATCTTTCTCCCTTTTTAACTAATTTTATTGGCGTATAATCAATTTAAAATGTTGTGTTAGATTCCACTCTACAGCAGTTAATCAATTATACGTGTACCTACTCTTTTTAAGATTATTTTCCAATCTAGACCATTACAGAGTATTGAGTAGAGTTCTCTGTGCTAGACAGTAGGTTCTTATTAGATATCTACTTTAAATACATGTATTGTAGTGTGTCTATATCAATTTATAATAGCCAGAACATGGAAGCAACCTCAGTGTTCCTCAGTGGATGAATGGATAAAGAAGACATGGTAATACATACAATGGAACGTTGTCTTTATTATTATAAATTAACTCTTTTCTGCTGTCCCATGAGCCTCTGGAGCCAGAGAAAGATGTGAAGTGAAAGAACATCCCTATGGACTTCTTGGGCTTCCCTTGTGGCTCATCCAGTAAAGAATCTGCCTGCTATGTGGGAGACCTGGGTTCGGTCCCTGGGTTGGGAAGATCCCCTGGAGAAGGGAAAGGCTACCCACTCCAGTATTCTGGCCTGGAGAACTCCATGGACTGTATAGTCCGTGGGGTCACAGAGAGTCAGACTTCTTGGGCCTTCAAGGAAAATGAACACTCCCCACTGTCGGTGCTATCAATTAGTAACATTTCCTGTGGAAATCAGCTCTCCCAAAGAGAGAGCAGTATTTAATTTCAAGCATAAGAAAAGAGCAGGAAACAAAGATTAGTCACAGCTTTAAAATGTTCAAATGCCATTGGTGTTATTATCTCAGCAGCCAGGTACCCGGTGCTTCCACAACTATTTAGCATAATGGATGTTGCTGACAGGCTTCTCCACAGAGCTTTCACTCACAGGTGTACAACCAGGGTATTAACCGGGACTTTATTTAAACAACACACTCTTCTCATGCCTAAATGGAAGGGCTTTCACTTTTGGGGCTCAGTGTCTGCTTAATATGGAAAGGCTCTGCTAGGAGATCCCCCAAGAAGATTTAAGCTCCCCTTTCCTAATACATTGGGGTGCTAAGTTCTATCAGTTGGAACAGAGTCAAGTCTCTTTTGGTTGGTTTCTCCTTTCATTTGGCAGCATTTTGTCACTAAACAGGCTCAGTTTCTCACTTGCCTCATATTCTTCTATTCAGATGGTAGAAATTGGGAACTGGGACTGTGTGTATCTCCTTTTTTAATTTGATTATAAACAAAAATCATACTGTGTCAGAAATTTCAAGCAACATAGAAATTTGCCCATGAAAGTGTAAAATTCCTTTGCCAACCATATACCCCAATCTCAGCAAGCTCATAACCCCAAACATGGTGACGATTAATAGTATAATGTGTAACCTTCCACATTTTTGACTATGAATTGACTATTGCAATTAGATGGGATGGGAGGAAGCTGCCCTATTCAGAGGGATTCATTGTATAAAGGACATTCTTTGGGGAATATGTAAGTAAGAAAATAGGAGCCTGTAATATGGCTACAAGAGTTTGGGAGGAAATATATAATATATAAAGAGGCTGCTCCCCTGAAGGTGGAGGATGGGCTGGGAGAGGGCTGGAGGAAGGAAAGTGGGTGATGCTGAAACTAGGAAGCCAATCTTGTTTCAATTCTTACCTCTCTGCTTGATAAAACACTGTAACTCTCTAGCAACATGAACCCAACACAAGAAAAGACTTGGATGTGAGTTGATTCTTGGAGATAGAGACAAAAGGATTGAGTTTTGCACCCCAGGTTCAAGTGGGGTAGGATGGAAGCAGCATGATATGTAGCAGCAGGTAGAGACATGAGGGGGAAAGTCCTGAAACTTGCAGAAACCATGAGGAAGATTTTTAAATATTAAGATATAAAATTTAGATTTGGGCCAAGAGTAACTGTGCTTCAAGAATTGAAGCTCTGCAAATAAGATCATTATACCATTTTTCTAGATTCCATATATATGCATATTCAGTGGGATATTTGTTTTCCTTTTAATGAAAACCTACCATGTAGCACAGGAAACTCTACTCAGTGCTCTATGGTGACCTAAATGGAAAGGAAATCCAAAATGGGGGGATGTGTGTGTACATAGAGCTGTTTCACTTTGCTGTGGAGTCAGAAACTAACACAACACTGTAAAGCAGGTAGACTCCAATAACAATTAATTAAAAATTAGTAAATAAATCTAGGCTAAAAAAAGAATCAATGTTATCAGCTGCTGATATTCTATATTATTATACATGTTTATATGTATACGTGTATATATATACATATGCATGTATCAGTTCAGTTTGGTTGCTCAGTCGTGTCCTACTCTTTGCGACCCCATGAACCGCAGCACGCCAGGCCTCCCTGTCCATCACCAACTCCCGGAGTCTACCCAAACCCATGTCCATCGAGTTGGTGATGCCATCCAACCATTTCATCCTCTGTTGTCCCCTTCTCTTCCTGCCCTCAATCTTTCCCAGCATCAGGGTCTTTTCAAATAAGTCAGCTCTTCGCATCAGGTGACGAAAGTATTGGAGTTTCAGCTTCAACATCAGTCCTTCCAAAGAAATCCCAGAGCTGATCTCCTTCAGAATGGACTGGTTGGATCTCCTTGCAGTCCAAGGGACTCTCAAGAGTCTTCTCCAACACCACAGTTCAAAAGCATCAATTCTTCAGCACTCAGCTTTCTTTATAGAACAATGCTCACATCCATACATGACCACTGGAAAAGCCGTAGCCTTGACTAGATGGACCTTTGTTGACAAAGTAATGTCTCTGCTTTTTAATATGCTGTCTAGGTTGGTCATAACTTTACTTCCAAGGAGTAAGCATCTTTTAATTTCATGGCTGCAATCACTATCTGCAGTGATTTTGGAACCCAGAAAAAATAAAGTCTATGCATGTGTGTGTGCATATAATACACACACACACACACAAAGGTATATAGTGTTGCAACTTGCTTTTTCATTCAGAAATAAATTGTGACATTGATTCATTGTATTTCAAAAATATTTAGCGATAGCCTGCAATGAGTCAGGCCCTACGCTACAGACACTGGAAAACAGCCATGAAGAATCTTACCATGTCTATACCGTCAGATCAATATCATTCTTTTTAATGACCACATCAAATTACTCAGTGAAAAGCTCTGTTTTGTTTTGTTCTATTTCATTTTGATAACATGTCCTCTAGTGATAGATATGGAGGTTATTTTTAATGTGAGATATCATACACAGTGATCCAATGTACTGATATATTTGTGAAAGTATTTATATGCAAATATTTTTGGAGGTGTCTTTCTTAAGGATGATTGGAGAAGTCAAGACACATGCATATTTTAAAATTAAATCAGTACTGCCTGATTCACTCCAAAAGTTAATGTCATAAAAATTTACCCTATAGAATCTCAAAGAACCAAAGACTATTGTAGAAGTAAAATCCTTGTTAGATCCTGTCAAGAAAACTGATGATGGTTTAGCTGATCATATTCCTACCATGTACCAGCTTTGGGGCTTCTCAGTTGGCACAGTGGTGTAGAATCTGCCTGCCAATTCAGGAAACACAAGAGACATGAGTTCAATCCATGGGTCAGCCCCTGAAGAAGGAAATGGCAATCCGCTCCAGTACTCTTGCTTGTAAAACCCCATGGACAGAGGAGCCTAGCGGGCTACAGCCCGCAGGGTCGCAAAGAGTCAGATGTGACTGACTGAGCACACAGGCACAGGTCTTACTTTGTGCGTTTCAAACCTTGGGGCTGTTACACATGAAATAAGGAGGCTCAGAGAAGTAAAAGTAACACGGCTCCTGAATGGCATAGGCAAGAGCTGAGCTCTTTCCTCTCATTCTCCAAAGCCCAGTCTTCTTCCAACTGTATATAAGGGTCTGCCAGACACGAGTATTATGTGAGGTGTTCCACTAGGAGAAAGTGCTTAATAAATGAAAGGGTTCAGTGGCCAAACAATTTTGGGAAACATTTTATATAGTCTGTATGTTTTTTGAAAATTTACAATATTTGTAATCTGGCTTACAGCATCCTCTATATTCCCAGAAAGTGAAAGAAAGTGAAAGTGAAGTCGCTCAGTCATGTTTGACTCTTTGCGACCCTGTGGACTGTAGCCTACCAGGCTCCTTCATTCCCAGAGAAGTCAACAAGTTAAGGAGCGCGTGTAGGACGGATGGTCTCGGGGGAGGATACAATGAAGAGGAAAGGATAAACTATAGAAATTATTTTGGTGAATTTCTCAGGAAAGATAAAAAAATATCAAGTATTCACCAAAAGAAAAGAATTAGAAATGAGAGTAATAATAGGGTACAATTAATGTTTTACATGTGTCTCCTCTTTTAAACATAACATAAAAGATAATATGCTTCTTAATTTAAATGTACAGAAACTAAGAATTTGAGAAGTCAAAAGACTTGTCCAGTTCTAATTAGCTGGTAGGTTACAGAGTCAAGATTTCTGCCTAGGTATATTTGACCCTACAGCCCTGTTGTTGTTCAGTCACTAAGTCATGCCTGGTTCTTTGTGACCCCATAGATTGCAGCATGCCAGGCTTTCCTGCCTTTCACCACCTCCCTGAGTTTGGTCAAACTTATGTTCATTGAGTCGGTGATACCATCCAACAATCTCATCCTCTGTCACCCACTTCTCCTCTTGCTCTGAATCTTTCCCATTATTAGGGTCTTTTCCAGTGATTTGGCTCTTTGCATCAGGTGGCCAAAGTATTGGAGTTTCAGCGTCAGTCCTTCCAATGAATATTCAGGTAATATCCCTTAAAATTGACTGATTTGATCTCCTTGCAGTCCAAGGACATCTCAAGTCTTTTCCAGTATTACAATTCAAAAGCATCAATTCTTTGGCACTCAGCCTTCTTTATGGTCCAACTGTCACATCCATACAACTACTGGTAAAACCATAGCTTTGACTACACAGACCTGTGTCAGCAAAGTGATGTCTCTGCTTTTTCATACATTGTCTAGGTTTGTCATGGGCTCCCCTGGTGCTCAGATGGTAAAGAATCTGCCTGCAGTGCAGGAGACCCAGGTTCAGTCCCTGGATTGATGGCAGCAGTTACCATCTGCAGTGATTTTGGAGCCCAAGAAAATAAAATCTGTCACTGTTTCCATCTTTTCCCCATCTACCTGCTATGAAATACCTAGGTATATTTTACCTTACAGCTATAGAATTCTATACCTCTAGGACTTTTTCCTCAAAACTCCTAGGGGAATTCCAATGGCGCTAGGATAGAGTACCAAAACTCAGTGAGCCAAGGGTGGGATGGGGGTGGGGCTGGGCCACAAGATCAACTTACAGAGAGATGAAGTAGCCACAATTAATCCTCCAGTAAATCAGCCCTCTTCACAGTCTGCCAGAGAGAAACTCTCTCTTCCCCCAGGATGAGTTAATTCTGAAAATCAGAAGCCTTATAGAGAACATGTTGGAGACTTCCAATTAGGCTTCCTTGAACTATGCCTTTGAAATTCCCTTGTCCCTTCTTGTATGTTCCTTTTTCATTATTTTACTTTTTAAATTTTAATTGGAGGATGATTGCTTTATAATATTGCATTCATTTCTGCCATAGGCTAGTGTAAATCAGCCATGAGTATACACATATCCCCTCCCTCCTGAGCCTCTCTCCCACATCCCATCTTCTCACCCCTCTAGGTCATCATAGAGCACTGGGCTGAGCTCCCTGAGTTATACAGCAACTTCCCACTCACTCTCTATTTTACACATGGGTAGTGTATATATGTCCATGCTACCGTTTCAGTTCATCTTACTCTCTCCTTCCCCCACTGTGTCTATATGTTCATTCTCTATTCCTGCCCTGCAAATAGGTTCATCAGAACCATTTTTCCTAGATTACATATATATGCATTAATATATGAAACTTTTCTCTTTCTGACTTACTTCACTCCGTATAATAGGCTCTAAGTTCATCCACCTCAGTTCAACTGACTCAAATCCATTCCTTTTTAATGGCTGAGTAATATTCTATTTCATATATATACCAAAACTTCTGTATACATCATCTGTTGATGGATATTTAGGTTGCTTTCATGTTCTAGCTATTGTAAATAATGCTGCAGTGAACATTGGGTACATGTGTCTTTTTGAATTACAACTTTCTCAGGGTAAATGCCCATAGTGGGATTGCTGCATCATATGGTAGTTTTATTCCTAGATTTTTAAGAAATCCCCATACTGTTCTCCATAGTGGCTGTATCAATTTACATTCCCAGCAACAGTGCAAGAGGGTCTCCTTTTCTCCACACCCTCTGCAGCATTTATTGTCTGTAGATTTTTTGAAGACAGTCCTTCTAACTGACATGAGGTGATACCTCACAGTAGTTTTAATTTGCATTTCCCTAGTGATGAGCAATGTTGAGCATCTTTTCATGTACCATCTGTACATCTTCTTTGGAGAAATGTCTGTTTAGGTCTTCCACCCGTTTTTTGATTGGGTTGTTTCTTTTTCTGATATTGAGTTCCATGAGCTACTTGTGCATTTTGGATATTTATCCTTTGTTAGTTGCTTCACTTGCAATTATTTTCTCCCATTCTGAGGGTTGTCTTTTAGTCTTGTTTATAGTTTCCTGAAAATCCCCTGGAGAAGGGATAACCTACCCACTTCACTATTCTTGGGCTTCCCTTGTGGCTCAGCTGGTGAAGAATCTGCCTAGAGTGCGTTTGATCCCTGGGTTGGGAAGATCCCCTGGAGGAGGGAAAGGCTACCCACTCCAGTATTCTGGCCCGGAGAACTCCATGGACTGTGTAGTCCCTGGGGTCACAAAAAGTCGGACATGACAGAGTGACTTCCACTTTCACTTTGCTATGCAGAAGCTTAAGAAGTTCCTCTGATCCTGGGGTTAACTTTGCAGTGATAAAGAAGGAGCTTAACCAGACTTACTAGTATAATTATCCCGTATACAGGTTGGGGTTGGCCAACCTATTTTCATATGAATTTGATGCTATCAGTAAAGATATCTTATTTGTTGATTGTTTATGTTTTGGGCTCCAAAATCACAGCAGATGGTGACTGCAGCCATGAAATTAAAAGACGCTTACTCCTTGGAAGGAAAGTTATGACCAACCTAGATAGCATATTCAAAAGTAGAGACATTACTTTGCCAACAAAGGTTCATCTAGTCAAGGCTATGGTTTTTCCTGTGGTCATGTATGGATGTGAGAGTTGGACTGTGAAGAAGGCTGAGCACCGAAGAATTGATGCTTTTGAACTGTGGTATTGGAGAAGACTCTTGAGAGTCCCTTGGACTGCAAGGAGATCCAACCAGTCCATTCTGAAAGAGATCAGCCCTGGGATGTCTTTGGAAGGACTGATGCTGAAGCTGAAACTCCAGTACTATGGCCACCTCATTTGAAGAGTTGACTCATTGGAAAAGACTCTGATGCTGGGAGGAATTGGGGGCAGGAGGAGAAGGGGACGACAGAGGATGAGATGGCTGGATGGCATCACTGATTCGATCGACGTGAGTCTCAGTGAACTCTGGGAGTTGGTGATGGACATGGAGGCGTGGCATGCTGCAATTCATGGGGTCACAAAGGGTCGGACACGACTGAGCGACTGAATGGAACTGAACTGATGTGCCATGCATATCACCAAATGGTCAAAAATCATATTTTTCAAGCATTTTAAACATCTTTAAAACAACAATAACGACAGATCACAAAGGGGCAAAAGGAAGCTTTTGGAGGTGACAGTTAAGAGAGGGAGAGGGTGGGAAGATTTGGGAGAATGGCATTGAAACATGTGAAACGTCATGTATGAAACGAGATGCCAGTCCAGGTTCAATGCACGATGCTGGATGCTTGGGGCTGGTGCACTGGGACGACCCAGAGGGATGGTGTGGGGAGGGAGGAGGGAGGAGGGTTCAGGATGGGGAACACATGTATACTAATTAAATAATTAAAAAAATAAAATCAGTAAAAAAAAAACAAACAAACTGTATCTCAAAGCTTCAAAAGAGGAGGCTGCTCATACAAATAATAGAAGCTGTAGAGAATTGAAAGAAGAAAAATGTTTCCTCAACAATGAATTTAATAGCTATTCTAAAAAAAAAAAAAAAAAAGATTAGTGTCTTGATTGAAATCAGAATTATTATTCTCACTTTTATCTATAAGGAAACTACAAAACCAAATTGCCCAGATCCCCAGAATAAATAAAGAGTGGAGCCAAAATTCTAACCCCCAATCTGTCTGAAGTCAGATCAGATCAGTCACTCAGTTGTGAATCACAGCACATCAGGCCTCCCTGTCCATCACCAACTCCAGGAGATCACTGAGACTCATGTCCATTGAGTCAGTGACGCCATTCAGCCATCTCATCCTCTGTCATCCCCTTCTCCTCTTGCCCCCAATCCCTCCCAGCATCAGAGTCTTTTCCAATGAGTCAACTCTTCGAATGAGGTGGCCATAGTACTGGAGTTTCAGCTTCAGCATCATTCCTTCCAAAGACATCCCAGGGCTGATCTTCAGAGTGGACTGGTTGGATCTCCTTGCAGTCCAAGGGACTCTCAAGAGTCTTCTCCAACACCACAGTTCAAAAGCATCAATTCTTCAGCACTCAGCCTTCTTCACAGTCCAACTCTCACATCCATACATGACCACTGGAAAAACCATAGCCTTGACTAGATGAACCTTTGTTGGCAAAGTAATGTCTCTGCTTTTCAATATGCTATCTAGGTTGGTCATAACTTTCCTTCCAAGGAGTAAGCATCTTTTAATTTCATGGCTGCAGTCAACATCTGCAGTGATTTTGGAGCCCAGAAAAATAAAGTCTGACACCGTTTCCACTGTTTCTCCATCTATTTCCCATGAAGTGATGGGACCAGATGCCATGATCTTCGTTTTCTGAATTTTGAGCTTTAAGCCAACTTTTTCACTCTCCACTTTCACTTTCATCAAGAGGCTTTTTAGTTCCTCTTCACTTTCTGCCATAAGGGTGGTGTCATCTGTATATCTGAGGTTATTGATATTTCTCCCAGCAATCTTGATTCCAGCTTGTGCTTCTTCCAGTCCAGCGTTTCTCATGATGTACTCTGCATATAAGTTAAACAGGGTGACAATATACAGCCTTGACGTACTCCTTTTCCTACTTGGAACCAGTCTGTTGTTCCATGTCCAGTTCTAACTTGCTTCCTGACCTGCATACAGGTTTCTCAAGAGGCAGGTGAGGTGGTCTGGTATTCCCATCTCTTTCAGAATTTTCCACAGTTTATTGTGATCCACACAGTCAAAGGCTTTGGCATAGTCAATAAAGCAGAAATAGATGTTCTTCTGGAACTCTCTTGCTTTTTCCATGATCTAGCGGATGTTGGCAATTTGATCTCTGGTTCCTCTGCCTTTTCTAAAACCAGCTTGAACATCAGGAAGTTCACGGTTCACATACTGCTGAAGCCTGGCTTGGAGAATTTTGAGAATTACTTTACTAGCATGTGAGATGAGTGCAATTGTGCGGTAGTTTGAGCATTCTTTGGCATTGCCTTTCTTTGGGATTGGAATGAAAACTGACCTTTTCCAGTCCTGTGGCCACTGCTGAGTTTTCCAAATTTGCTGGCATATTGAGTGCAACACTTTCACAGCATCATCTTTCAGGATTTGGAATAGCTCAATTGGAATTCTATCACCTCCACTAGCTTTGTTTGTAGTGATGCTTTCCAAGGCCCACTTGACTTCACATTCCAGGATGTCTGGCTCTAGGTCAGTGATCACACCATCGTGATTATCTTGGTCATGAAGATCTTTTTTGTACAGTTCTTCTGTGTATTCTTGCCACCTCTTCTTAATATCTTCTGCTTCTGTTAGGTCCATACCATTTCTGTCCTTTATCGATAACTGTGAAAAGAAGAGAAGTGAAGAGCAAAGGAGAAAAGGAAAGATATAAACATCTGAATGCAGAGTCTGAAGTCAAAGCCTCGTTAACCCAATATTCAAGCTGAGGCATCTCAGATTGAAATGTATTGTAATCTTAGCTCTTAAAAACATAGCCAAAGTCAAATTCTGATTTAGTATGCCATGGAATCTGCATTTTGACAAAAGCTCCCAGATAATTCTGAGCACCATATTTGTGAAGAAAACTTTTTGAGACTACAAAGAGAGCCCTTTCTCAGTATGAATTGTTTCCTTTCCCCAAAATGTGAATGTGAATGGTGTGTCCTAAATAATAATAATAGTAAAACTGAAAAACTGAAACAACAACAAAAAAGATCCATTTCCAGAGGAAAAAAAGTGAGTAAGGTCGGGATAATGAAGAAGGATGAAATTATCTTTCCTGAAATATTTGATTTCTAGTTTAGTGTTAACAGTGTGTTTTTATCACAGTGATCTTGCTTTTCTCTATTCTCCTGGCTTCCTGAATTGCCAATTGGTGTATTCCTTGGACCAGAGACAAGACAGCATTAGCCCCGAGTAATAGGAAAGGAAGTGACTGGGCAGGGGCTTGGTGGACAGATCATTTGCCTCTTCCCTCTTGCGCCCTCCCAGACTCTCGCAACCAAGAGGCGTGCACAGAACTGTGAACACGAGGGGCCAGCAGGCGAGCAGTTTCCTCGGGGATATGAAATGCACAACTTACGCATTGCCTGGAAAGGCCATAAGGATTTAATATTTGTTACAGAAACAGTGAGGCTGCATTAATATTTTAATGGTGAATGAATATTTAATCCAAAACTCTGAATGGAAAGCGGACAAGATAACCATGGCAGGAACAGTCACACCACCCAGCTGAAGATGTTAATGATTCGCTGGCTTTGGCAGTGGTGATAATGCCACACAGCGTATCCATTATACAATGCCTTTGCAATATTAGTAAGTCACGCCTCAGAATCAAAATTGAAAGAAGCATCGTTTACTCTTTGAGAAGCAGTATGAAGCACTGGATGGAGCAAATCTTTGGAATCATGGGAGCCTGGAATTGAGTACCAAGTTATGTTTGCTGGTCATGCAACTGGAAAGAAGACCATTCACCTCGTTGAGCTTTATCTTCAAGATGAGATCGGCACCTCCTTGATACGATTACTGGCTGCATACACTATTCATTCACTTGCTTTCTTTTCTCCTTAAGATATGGGAGAAAAAAATTGAAGGTGGTTTCAGTGTGTCTTAATTTAGCCCCTTGTCTACTTCTTGAAGGAAACAATGAAGTTTTCATTTTCTTATTTCTCCTAGATACTTATCTATCATCATTCTATTTCAGTGGAAAATTTTCTAAGTAGCTGGGAGAAGCTCTAATTAAAAACTCAATTCTATCTCTTCAATTTGATCCTTAAATTAAAACACATGGATAATACTTGTTTTTTAAATGCACTGAGGCAACTTTGTATTGTCCCACTGTTAAAGGTCACATTTACAAGATAATTGCAATGTATCAGTAAGTTTCTCCTGGCAGGTAATTGTCCCTCCTGAAAGGCTAGTCTGTGGCCCTGTGGTGCGGGCTGCCTTCCTCTCCCCTCTGCAGCCCCACCAGACTCTGTTAGCATCCTGATTTTGTCACTTGGAACTTTCCATAACTTAATAAACACATGGGCTTGAGAGTTCGAGAGCTTTTAGATCCAAGTCTCTACTTGATTCATTATCTGTAGTGTGATCTTGAGCAAGGTCATCACTCAATCCTCTTGTCAAGGGACTTTCATTTGTAAAATTGTGACAGTGACATTTAATCTCATTGCTTCCCAAGCATCTATGAAATATATATATATATACACACACACATATATATAAAATATGTGAATGTGGAATATATATATATATATATATATACACACACACACACATAAAATGAAATAGTTTGCAGACCATTCCAATTTTTCAAATAAACAAACTGAGATGCAGAGACCAAGTAACTCACTCAAGGTCATTCAGTAAGGACTGGAACACGGTCTTCAGAACAGACTTGAATCCATATTATTTGTAATACATCTCTTTAATATACTAAGACACATTTTTAAATCTAAGGTTGCAATCAAGAGTTAACAACAGTGCAGTACTAAATATTGTGTTCTCTCTGAGAGCAATAAACTTCAATGGCTTTAGGTTGTAATATTTAAATGCAGTGTCATAATTCCTTGCCTCATGACCCAACCTAAAAACCAGAACATTGAATATAATATGCCCATCATAAAAGCTAGAATTTTCTTTTATTGCTTTTTACAATTTTTTAATGAATTGAGGTGTTATTGATCTTAATTCTTTTTCTCATGTACACTCTAAATGGAAAGTATTCTAGTTTCTTAGTTATTTCTCCCAATCTTGATAGCTGTCTTTTTCTGCTATATGAACCCCAAGACCCTGAATCTTATTTTTCTGATCCTTTAAGGGGTTATTCATAGTGATGGCATCAGGCCCTATTCAATCCTCACTTTCCTAAGAAATTTAATAAATGAGGACATTAAAAAAAAATCAAAATAATTGTCTATGAAGAAAATCCCAATGACTCTACAAAAGAACTTCTAGAACTTAGATGAGTTTAGCAAGGTTGCAGAATACAAAGTCAACAGAAAAAAAAATATTTCTATAGTCTAGCAATGATTAATTAGAAACCCAAATTAAAAACATAATATTATTTTAATAGTTCTAAAAAATCTGAACTTTCAGGTATAAATCTAACAAACCATGCACAGGATGTCTTCTAATACATAGCTGGAATCTAAAAAACTCTTGTAAAATAAATTTTTTTAAAATGCCTTCAATGGAGAAACATACTATATTCATAGACTGGAAAATTCCACAAAGTAAAAATGTCAGTACATCCCAAATTGATCTATGTTGAATGCAATTTCTATCAAATCTTGTGAAGATTTTTGTAGATACAGACAAGCTGATTCCAAAATTTATGTGAAAAGCCCAAGTAACTAGAATAGCTAAAATGATGAAAAAAAAAAAAAAAGAATCAAGTTGGAGAAATTACATTACTTGATTTTGAAACTTCATTTATGGTTATATTATGAATTGTAGTGCTGATGGGAGGATAGCCATATTGATCAATAGAACAGAATAGAGAAACTAGAAACTGATCAACTCAAATATGCTCAACTCCTTTTGGAGACAAGTGGAACAGCAATTTCAGAGAAAAGATATCCTTTTCAACAAACGGTTCTGGAACAATTTGGTATAGGAAGGAAAAAGAGAAAGGGAGGGAGGGAGGAGCCTTGAAGCAAACCTCACGTCTTACACAAAAATTAACTCGGATCATAGATCTAAATGCAACTATAAATCTCTGAAAAGAATATATAGGGGGAAATCTCTGTTACCTAAGTCAAGGGAAGAATTCTTAAGTGTGATTCCAAAAGTATAATCCGTACAAGAAAAAAATAAGTTAAATTTAGACTTCATATAAATTAAAAATGTTAAAGACACTATTAAGAGATGAAAAGACAGGCTGTAAACTAGGAGACAATATTTGCAAATCAATCATCTAACAAGGAATTTGTGCCCAGAATATATAAAAAATACTTTAAACATGAAGAGAAGGAAACAAGCCATTCTATTAGAAGATGACAAAAAATTCTCTCAGTTGCCCCACCAAATTGAATATACAGAGGCAAATAAGCACATGAAAAGAAGTTCAGCATCATTCACCATTAGGGAAATAAATAAAAATACTGTTATTTCCTGCTTCTGTCAGACCACAAACTACTGTCTTCCTTTCATCTCAGCAGTTCCCTAGCCCCTGTGCCCAGCTGTCATAAAGGTTTTGTGTTCTTCGGATTAAAATGTACTGGTAACTAAACTAAGGGTAAGAACACTGTTCCCTGTCAACAGTGGGCCTTTGCCTTCGATAAATCTTCGCTGAATGCCACCTAGGTATTATATATAATGTTGCAGTGCTGCACAATCACACTCATCTCACACACTAGCAGGAGAAGGCATGGCACCCCACTCCAGTGCTCTTGCCTGGAAAATCCCATGGATGGAGGAGCCTGGTAGGCTACAGTCCATGGGGTCACGAAGAGTCGGACATGACTGAGCAACTTTACTTTCAATTCTCACTTTCATGCATTGGAGAAGGAAATGGCAACCCACTCCAGTGTTCTTGCCTGGAGAATCCCAGGGACGGGGGAGCCTGGTGGGCTGCCATCTGTGGGGTCGCACAGAGTCGGACAGGACCGAAGCGACTTGGAAGCAGCAGCACACGCTAGCAAAGTAATGCTCAAAATTCTCCAAGCCAGGCGTCAGCAGTATGTGAATCATGAAATTCCAGATGTTCAAGCTGGATTTAGAAAAGGCAGAGGAACCAGAGATCAAATTGCCAACATCCGCTGGATTATCGAAAAAGTAAGAGAGTTCCAGAAAAACATCTATTTCTGCTTTATTGACTATGCCAAAGCCTTGACTGTGTGGATCACAACAAATTATGGAAAATTCTTAAAGAGACTGGAATACCAGACACCTGACCTGACTCTTGACAAATCTGTACGCAGGTTAGGAAGCAACAGTTAGAACTGGACGTGGAACAACAGACTGGTTCCAAATCGGGAAAGGAGTATGTCAAGGCTGTATATTGTCACCCTGCTTATTTAACTTAATATGCAGAGTACATCATCAAAAATGCTGGACTGGAGAAAGCACAAGCTGGAATCAAGATTGCTGGGAGAAATATCAATAACCTCAGATATGCAGATGATATCACCCTGATGAACTAAAGAGCCTCTTGATGAGAGTGAAAGAGGAGAGTGAAAAGTTGGCTTAAAACTCAACATTCAGAAAACTAATATCATGGCATCCGGTCCCATCACTTCATGACAAATAGGTGAGAAAACAATGGAAATAGTGACAGACTTTATTTTTTGGGGCTCCAAAATCACTGTAGATGGTGACTGCAGCCATGAAATTAAGAATGCTTGCTCTTTGGAAGAAAAGTTATGACCAACCTAGACAGAATACTAAAAAGCAGAGACAGTACTTTGCTGACAAATGTCTGTCTAGTCAAAGCTATGGTTTTTCTAGTAGTCATGTACATATATGAGAGTTGGACTAAAAAGAAAGCTGAGGGCCAAAGAATTGATGCTTTTAAAGTGTGGTGTTGAAGACTCTTGAGAGTCTCTTGGACTGCAAGGAGATCCAACTAGTCTATCCTAAAGGAAATCAGTCCTGAATATTCATTGGAAGGACTGATACTGAAGCCTAAACTCCAACACTTCGGCCACCTGATGTGAAGAACTGACATTTGAAAAGACCCTGATGCTGGGAAAGCTTGAGGGCAGGAGGAGAAGAGGACGACAGAGGATGAGATGGTTGGATGGAATTACTGACTCGATGGCCATGAGTTTGAGTAAACTCCAGGAGTTGGTGATGCACAAGGAGGCCTGGCATGCTGCAGTCCATGGGGTCACAAAGAGTCAGACATGACTGAATGATGGAACTGAACTGAAGTGTGAAGATGACAATAATGATACAAATGTGTTTATCTAGATGAAGAACCAAAGAAGTGGGATAAGACAGGTCACTAATTCAGTTCAGTTCAGTTCAGTTCAGTCACTCAGTCATGTCCAACTCTTTGCAACCCCATGAATCACAACACGCCACGCCTCCATGTCCATCACCAACTCCCAGAGTTCACTCAGACTCATGTCCATCGAATCAGTGATGCCATCCAGCCATCTCATCCTCTGTTGTCCCCTTCTCTTCCTACCCCCAATCCCTCCCAACATCAGAGTCTTTTCCAATGAGTCAGCTCTTCGCATGAGGTGGGCAAAGTACTGGAGTTTCAGCTTCAGCATCATTCCTTCCAAAGAAATCCCAGGGCTGATCTCCTTCAGAATGGACTGGTTGGATCTCCTTGCAGTCCAAGGGACTCTCAAGAGTCTTCTCCAACACCACAATTCAAAAACATCAATTCTTCGGTGCTCAGCTTTCTTCACAGTCCAACTCTCACATCCATACATGCCCACTGGAAAAACCATAGCCTAGACTAGAAGGACCTTTGTTGGCAAAGTAATGTCTCAGCTTTTCAATATGCTATCTAGGTTGATCGTAACTTTCCTTCCAAGGAGTAAGCGTCTTTTAATTTCATGGCTGCAGTCAACATCTGCAGTGATTTTGGAGCCCAGAAAAATAAAGTCTGACACTGTTCCCACTGTTTCCCCATCTATTTCCCATGAAGTGATAGGACCAGATGCCATGATCTTCATTTTCTGAATGTTGAGCTTTAAATCAACTTTTTCACTCTCCACTTTCACTTTCATCAAGAGGCTTTTTAGTTTTTCTTCACTTTCTGCCATAAGGGTGGTGTCATCTGCATGTCTGAGGTTATTGATATTTCTCCCGGCAATCTTGATTTCAGCTTGTGCTTCTTCCAGCCCAGTGTTTCTCGTGATGTACTCTGCATATAAGTTAAATAAGCAGGGTGACAATATACAGCCTTGACGTACTCCTTTTCCTATTTGGAGCCAGTCTGTTGTTCCATGTCCAGTTCTAACTGTTGCTTCCTGGCCTGCATACAGGTTTCTCAAGAGGCAGGTCAGGTGGTCTGGTATTCCCATCTCTTTCAGAATTTTCCACAGTTTATTGTGATCCACACAGTCAAAGGCTTTGGCATAGTCAACAAAGCAGAAATAGATGTTTTTCTGGAACTCTCTTGGTTTTTCGATGATCCAGCGGACGTTGGCAATTTGATCTCTGGTTCCTCTGTCTTTTCTAAAACCAGATTGAACATCAGGAAGTTCACAGTTCACATATTGCTGAAGCCTGGCTTGGAGAATTTTGAGCATTACTTTATTAGCATGTGAGATGAGTGCAATTGTGCGGTAGTTTGAGCATTCTTTGGCATTGCCTTTCTTTGGGATTGGAATGAAAACTGACCTTTTCCAGTCCTGTGGCCACTGTTGAGTTTTCCAAATTTGCTGGCATATTGAGTGCAGCATTTTCACAGCATCATCTTTCAGGATTTGAAATAGCTCAACTGGAATTCCATAACCTCCACTAGCTTTGTTCGTAATGATGCTTTCTAAGGCCCACTTGACTTCACATTCCAGGATGTCTGGCTCTAGGTGAGTGATCACACCATTGTGATTATCTGGGTTGTGAAGATCTTTTTTGTACAGTTCTTCTGTGTATTCTTGCCACCTCTTCTTAATATCTTCTGCTTCTGTTAGGTCCATAGCATTTCTGTCCTTTATTGAGCCCATCTTTGCAAAACAGAAAGTTGTTCTTGGCAAGGGGAAAATATATTGTGAAGCATATTCAAAGTAGCTGCTGCTGCTACTGCTAAGTCACTTCAGCGGTGTCCGACTCTGTGCGACCCCAGAGACGGCAGCCCACCAGGCTTCCTCGTCCCTGGGATTCTCAAGGCAAGAACACCAGAGTGGGTTGCCATTTCCTTCTCCAATATTCAAAGTAGCAAGAACTTTTAATTCATATATTGGAGTTCTACATAGAATTTCATTGGGAGGGGGGGAAGAAAAAATGTATCTACTGGCAAGAAACTAAAGAGAAAAAAGAACAAAGTCTCCTGTGATAGATGATGTCAGTAAACTACAACCAAACTAAACAGTCATTGTTCTGTGCCTCCTTCTGAATAGAATTAAATCTGTGAGCGTTCACCTTTTTGTTTTCCTGGGAGAGTACATGAAGTATACATGAGAAAGAGGGCAAGATGGTTGGACGCAATATGGAGAAAAAGTCATCAGCCTGAACTCAGCAATCAGAGTCTGCAGTTCTAAAGAGTTTCTGCTTGGTCAAGGAGGGAAAGAAACCATATGAGTCCCTGCCAGAAGCTATACAGAATGCCTTACATAACTAATTTCATTTGATCCCCACAAGAACTCTCACATGCAGGACTTAGATCAGCAACATGTCCCCTCTGCTTGTCTCAAGCATCAGACGATTTCTGAGCAGCAGCCATAGAGTCCTATGCGAGCCTGCACCACCGATGGATGCAGACTCTCTCCTAGACATCTCTGCCTCACCTGAGCATCCATTCTCTCTCATTCCTTCATAACCATTCACTCAACCTCCAAACTTCAAGGCAGGAGCATCCAATCAGCCAGAACCAGGTGAAGCCCTCCACACCAGGACACCTAAGAGGATGCACATCCCCATATCGGCTTCCCCACTTCCCTCTAGACTCACAGTGAAGCCCCTAAGATTGGGAACCAGTTTATATCAACAGCAGAGCACATGACAAGTACCTACTTTAGGTACTATCATACCAACTTTATAGAAGAAAGCACCAAGGCTCAGAGAAGTATAAAATTGGTCCTAACACTACATAGTGAAGTGAAAGTCGCTCATTCGTGTCTGACTCTTTGTGACCCCATGGACTATACAGTCTGTAGATTTCTCCAGGCCAGAACACTGGAGTGGGTAGCCTTTCCCTTCTCCAGGGGATCTTCCCGACCCAGGAATTGAACCGTGGTCTCCTGCATTGCAGGCATATTCTTTACCAGCTGAGCTACCAGGGAAGACTACATAACTAGTTTTTCAAAAAACACTTTATTGAGGGATGATTGACATGTAAAAGTTGTACAAATTTAGTGTAATACAACTCATTGAGTTTGAGGATAAGTATACAGCCATGAAATCATCACAGCCATCAAAGCCATAAACATACGCATCACTATTATGTGACTTTTGTCACAAGAAAAAAATAAAAGAAAAAAAAAAAAACACAATCATCTCCTCCCAAAGTTTCCCTCTGTATGATTATTACTATTATATTATTATTATTCTTATGTTGATAACATGTAACATAAAATCTACCCTCTTAGAAATGTTAGGAGTACAACACTGTATTGTTAACCATAGGATCTATGCTATATAGTAGATCTCCAGAATTTATTACTTATATAACTGAAATTTTGTACCTTTTGACCATCACTTCTCCATTTCCCCCTCCCCCAGCCCCTGGTAACCACCATTCTACTCTTGGCTTCTGTGCATTTTGGCCATTTAAACCCCACATATAAACGAGATCATTACAGACATGTCTTTCTATGTCTGGCTTATTTCACTTAGCTTAATGTCCTCCAGGTTAATCGTAAATGGCAGGGTTCCCTTCGTTTTTAAAGGCTGAGTAATACCTCATCATACATATGCCCTGTTTTCTTTATCTGCAGGTGGACATTTGGATTGCTTCCACTTGTAGACAATTGTGAATAATGCTGTTATGACCATGAAGGTGCAGATAACTATCTGGGTCCCTGTTTTCCATTCTTTTGGATATAAATAAAGAAGTACAATTTCTGAATCAGATGGCAATTCCATTTTTAGTTTTTTAAGGAATCACCATAGTACTTTCCACTTTTTACACTCCCTCAACAGTGAGCAAAGTGTCCAATTTCTCTGCATTCTTAACATGTATTTCTGTTTTGTTTTTGAAAGTAGCCATGCTAATGAGTGAAGTAGATACCAGTGGATAATTTTTGGTTCATGTTCAAAACTGACTCCCAGAGTCCCCTGGTGGTATAAAAAATAATCCCAGTTGCCCAAGCACAGTGGTAACTTACTTATTGGTCTCTCTCCTTTCTTTGAAATATGCATCAACTAGTATTTCCTCAAATTGCCTCCCAAATAAACTCCTTACACTCCAAGTCTTACCTCAGGGTCTGTTTCTGAGGATCCTGAACATAATTGAGATTATGTTTTGTTTGTCTGTCTGGCTGCAACACGTCTTCGTTGCAGCATGCTGGATCTTTGTCGTGGCTTGCGAGACCTTTAGTTATAGCATGCGGAATCTAGTTCCCCGACCAGGGATCGAACCCAGGCCCCCTGCATTGGGAGTCCTGAGTCTTAGCCCCCGAACCACCAGGGAAGTGCCTGAGGTTCTGTTTTATCTCTGATAGTGCGTATTGACAGCACTGCCTACCTTCATCAGTTATGTTAGACTAATTTCCTTCTCAGCCTTAGTTTTACAAAAGATTACCTGTCCCCACAAGCAGTTGGGAGGGAGTAATTTCCTAAATATGACTTAGCTCCACGAACATACTCTCCTGCACACTCTTAAAAAAATATAGGATTCATTTAGTCTATCCCATAGATGCGAAATCTTCCTTTCTTTGGTATTGGCAAAATCCTAAGAGGGCACAATTTCAGAGGTGAGCGAGAGCTCACAGGTATGCAAAGCAGCTGTTTATAAACGATGTGCCATAGAGCCCCCATGGTTTTGGACTCTACACATTTTATTGCTTTTGGTTCAGAACTTTGTTTACAATATCGCTAGTCATCTCAGCTAATTACAAAATATCCAGAATCCCTGAGGCAAGCTTTGTTTTTTTAACATTGTTATAAATATCTGCATATCTCTGTCAGTCAGGACTTTATCAATACTGTGTCACCATAGCATAGCTCCAAATTTCTTGATTTTTCTATTAATCAGTCAATGTAAATATGAAATCATTTCCCAGAAAAAACATCCATTGCTACTTTTTCTCTTAAGTATATGCTGGGGATTCCAGTATAGTGTGATTAAACATCAATCAACAACCAGTAAGGTTTCCACAGCCATAAAAGTTTATAAACCATAGATCTAGGTCAAGCCCTCATGCAATTTATAATTTCCCTCCACGACTTCTCGACACATGTGCTTAAACATGACACATTAAAGAAAGCTTCTACCTCCCAGAGATGTCTGCTTTATTTTAAGATATTTCTAATTGCCGTGAAGATTCCTGTTTTTCCCTCTTATTGAAACCCACCTCCCTGCAACTTCCACTATTCCATCTAGGACAGATTTTGTTTGCTGGCTTTTTCAAGGCAGTCTAGACCTTGGGGGAGTTACCCAGTGTTCTTACACAGGCAGGCAAGAACCCTTGCAAGTATCTGAACTCCTGTACCTTTGCCATCCAGCAAGTAGAGGGTACCCCAGTCCTCTGCTTGTTGGCAGCAAACCGCTCCTCTCCAGTCCAACTGTAACATATAGGGAAGTGATGGCAAAGACATGGATTTCACCAAACTTAATCAGAGCCTTAAGTGAATCAGTGGGATGCGGGTAGGATGGGAGTTAGGGGGTACGGAGAAGGGGGAAGGTAACTTTCCAGCCCCACAACATATGGCAATAGTTTCATTGAAAGCTCAAGGCAGTATTTATTTCATGTGGTGACGTTGCCCCAAGAAGTGCACAGGCAAAATTTCTAATACATGAACCCTAAATCCAACTTTTCAAATCTCCTCTTCTTCCTCTAATTCTCCTTCCCCCACCCAACCCTGCTCATTTTTTTTTTTTTTTTTTTGAATACTCCATGTTCTCTTTGAAACCTGGGGCAGAATGAATGGAATGTTTTGATTTACTGCAGCCCCCCTTGAATTATATTTTCCCAAATCAATTCATTTCCGCACATTCTGACAACTGAAGGGTAGGAGCCAGAGCTGAGGGGGCCAAGGGTAGGGTGGTGAGCGGTGAAGGTATAGCAGGGAGTGAGGCGAGTGGGAGATGGGAGCTCCCTGGAGGGGTGGGGCCGGAAGAAGATAAATTACCCCTGTGCTTGGTGTTGAGAGAGAAGGACTCCGGAGAGCTTGGTATCTGAGGTGAGCACACATGGGTCCTGGGGGCGGGGTGGGGGTGGGGTCAGCTGTCAATCAGAGGGTTCAAAAAAATAGAAGGAAAAAAGGCAACTTCATTCTGAGAAGAGAGAGAACTGGAGACTTGGAGAGTCTCCCCTACCTCCCCTGCTTTCCCAGGGCCATGATTATGGCTTCGTGCTTTCCCATTGACTCCTGTAGCTGCATCCCCATCAGAAGTGGGCAGTGGTACTTCTCTAGACCAAGTGTTCAAGAATTCTGGTCAGAAAGATGAAAAAAGGAAACTTTTCTTTTCTATATCCCTTTGTTTCTTTTCAGTCTCTCTCTCTTTTTTTTTTAAGTATTTATTTTTAATTGAAGGATAATTTCTTTACAATATTGTGTTGGCTTCTGCCATACATCAACATGATCTCTTCAGTCTCTTTTATTTTTCCTCCTTTCTTTCCTCCCTTCCTCCTGCTTCCCATCCCCGCTTCTTTTCTTTCTTCTTCCTTTCCCCACCCCCATTCTTTCCCTTGATCACTTTTCCAGACTGTATTGAGCAGCTGATTTGTGGGACAGTCTATGTTAATTAGGGCTTCCCTGGTGGCTCACCTGCCTGGTAAAGAATCCGCCTGCAATGTGGGAGACCTGGGTTTGATCCCTGGGTTGGGAAGATCCCCTGGAGAAGGGAAAGGCTACCCACTCCAGTATTCTGGCTTGGAGAATGCCATGGACTATTCCATGGGGTCACAGAGTCGGACACAGCTAAGTGACTTTCACTTCACTATGCTAATTATGGTAAGACCATAGTTCTAAGTTATCAGACAATTCAGCTGAAAAGACATTCATCAAGAAGCTCTGTGCTACATGCTGGAGATACAGGTCTAAAAGGAATGTAGCACCAACTGTGGCCACAAGGAACACACTGAGGCAGTCCAGTGGTTAAGACTCTGTGCTTCCAATGCAGGGGGCACAGGTTCAATACAAGGTCAGGGAACTAAGATCCCACGTGCCACGTGGCACAGCCAAAAAGGAAATACATTGCTATTTAGGGGGAGACAGACATATCATTACTCATTTGTTTATTCTCTGAATCCCTATGTGAGGTGCTGGGACCTTTGACTGGTTTTGAATTTATAACATGTAAGACCATGCCTGGCCTCTAGTTGACATGCAATAAATATTCAATGATGAAAACAAGTACATTTATTAGTACACCTGTGATGTGTCAGATATTTTGTATGCTTTATTGTTAATCCTTCCTCTAACCTCAAAACAAAGCTGTGATTACCCCCATTTTACAGATGAGAAACAGAGGCATAGAGAGATTAAGCAATTTGCCAATGTTAAACACCACTTAGAGGTGAAATAAAATTAAGATGCTAATTCAGGTCTGCCTGATGCCAGTGTAGAATATTTTCCTGCTCTTCCATGCCTCTTTCTGCAAAAATTTGTGAATAAAAAACCACTAGGTGTCCACGCCAAGTTGATGAGATTAAACCTTCCTAATTCCAAAAGAGAAATCTTATCATAATTGGTAGGAAATGGAGGTTATAATGTATTTTGCATTTCATGAAACTTTATAAATCATGAACACCCAAATTTTGCTCTTGCAAGCTTCCACCTGCATAATTGTAGGACCCTGTGGCATCTAGCTGAAGTCTCTTTCTAGTTATTTTTAGTATCAACATATGCTCCGTAGTGAGTTAACTCCTGTTCCTCTCTTCTGGTCCCTTCGTTAGTATCTTCTGCACAAAGTCACTTGGGATGGTCGCTCGCCATTAACGTGGCATTCATGACCTCAAATGGGAACAGTGTGCTCCCACTGCAGACGGTGTATCCCAGGGTCCCTCAGACTCGTTTCACAAGATGCCCAAGGTGGGTCACCAGGGAGGTGCTGCTCCTGGAGTAACTGACTCATCACATGCTTTCACCACCTTCTCAGCAATAAGTAGGAGGAGCTCCTGGAGTTGCCAAACCCTGCTGTTTTGTCTACAGTACACCTTACATCAGAGCCAAGTGGTGTTCCAGCTAGAGATGAGGTGGACACGCCACTCTTCAACTCCCCACGCCTCATCATTTGAGGCCTGAAGGGAGTTTGCTTGTATGCAATAGATTGACTGCAAAGCTTTCACTCCTCACTGCATCTGTGTCCTTTCATGGTAAACCCACTGACTCTGGGTTGGGCCATGTGACTGACTTCGACCCAGAAGATAACGACAGACTTGATGTAAGCAAGTGCCTGCAAGAACACGCCTGGAGCAGACTGCTAGAGGAGGAGACGTGAGAAGCAGAGGCAGTTGGCCCAGCTAAGACTATTGCAGCTTTGCAAACACTCAACTGATCACTTGAGTCCCGTGAAGATTGTAAGAGCTTCCCAATCAATTCGGAGACTTGTGAAAAATAACATATGTTTATTTAAAACCACCACTGTTTTGAAGTGGTTTGTTATATAGTTATAGCTAGTTTATTTACTGTGAGTTATGTCTCATGAATCGTTCATGGAAACGTTGTTTAAGTTCTTGACACCAACAGTTCTCTCCAAAGCGTCAGAACCCATCTGAGAAAGATGTATCATACGCTACTTTCCATCTTCTGTATTCCCCTCCCCTCTCCACCTTTTCCCCAGAGATCTGCTTACAGAACTAGCCTACGGTACTATTAGGAAGCAGATGACCTCTGGTCCATTCTGTTCTTCCATTCTCTACTTTTCTCCCTTCTCCCTGTCTCCTTTTTCCATGTCTCTCTCTTTCCCATATTCACCAGGGTACCAACCTGCTCACTCATCAAGAAAGAAAAAGATAAAACACAAAGCTCTCATATAAATTAATTAATGCAAATAGATGCCTATGGGTCTACCAAATCTATAACTTCATTAGGCATATACAGACAAGGCAAAATTCCCCTTAGGCTAAACCAAGAATTCACAACAGAAGAAAGAAAGAAGTGTAAATATAATTGATATACATGAGTATTAGATGCCTCCGGCGGCTTGCATAGTAAAGAATATGCCTACAACACAGGAGACCTGGGTTTGATCCCTGAGTTGGGAAGATCCCCTGGAGAAGGAAATGACAACCCACTCCAATATTCTGTCCTGGAGAATCCATGGACAAAGGAGCCTGGCGGGCTACAGTTCATGGGGTTTGCAAGAGTAGGACACAGCTTAGTAACTAAACCACCATCACCACATGAATTTATCCTATACATACACACAGATATGACTTTTAAGGAATTACACAGACATAGTAAGATTAAATCGATTAAGAATTAGCAAAGGTGATTGTGAAGATTAAAGTTAAAGAAGGTTGCATTATGCAAAACCACATTGTTACCACTAAGAGCGGGTGTCATGACTATTTTTGGCCACTATCATATATTGATTTCATATGTACTTTATCACATTTTCTTAATAATTCTACATTAGCAGGATAATAATAAACAGTGGTTTTGTGCCTGCATCTTGCCTTATGATTTTGCCAGCTATATAGGAGAAGTTTTGACCTTCCAGGAGTCCATTCTTGGTACCTCCTAAGGGACCAGTTCCACAATGCCAAAGTTATCCTACTGAGCTTCCTTGGTGGCTCAGATGCCAAAAATCTTCCTGCAATGCAGGAAAACTGGGTTCCATCTCTGGGTCGGGAAGATCCCCCAGAGAAGGACCTGGCAACCCACTCCAGGATTCTTGCTGGAGAATTCCATGGACAGAGGAGGCCGGCAGGCTACAGTCCATGGGGTCACAAAGAATCAGACACGACTGGTGACTAACACTTTCACTTCCTTTTCCCAGTGGCGTCGAAGTCAGTCAGTCATGGTCATGTTTGCGTGTCTCTAGGAAGCTTTAATTTCCCTGATACCTACAGACAGGCCCTCTTTCCCTTTGACCCATACTTTTATTTCACCTGTCACAACCCTCAGCATCAAGAACAGCATGTCTTCCTTCTGTCAGCCAAGAAAAAAAAAAGCCTCTGAATTTCATGAGCAATTTCATATCACAAGCAATGAACTTGTGAAATACAAGGAGCAAGCCTGAGCCTGTCAGGGCAGTAAAGGGAGCACTGGGCTAGGAAGCAAGAGGCACAGGTTCTAAACACAGCTGTACCCCAACTTCCTTGCTGAACGTGGACAAGTTACTCCAAGTTGGAGTTTAATTTTTTTTTTTTTTGCCTACTTGGCTCTGAAATGCAAAGTTGTACTGACTGTTCTTTAGAGCTCTAACTTCAAAGACTAAATAAGTTGATCCTGAAGTTCTCAAATGGTGCCACAAAACTCGACCTGCTCTGCTTGACAGATTAGCTGTTGGGAGTCCATCACTGGACTGTTAGACACCATGATCTTTTGCCCAGACCACTGTAGTCAATTTTGAATTAATGTTCCTGCTTTAGCTCTTGTGTTCCTACAATTCATTCCCCAAATAGAGTCCAAAGTGATGTCTACAAACACAAATGAGGTGGTGTTTACTTTTTTCCACTGAACTTAGAATAGAATCCAAATATCTGCAAGGCACAATTGGGCCCTTGCCTAAACCCTCAACTTCATCTCCCACCATCCTCCCAGACTGGGAGCCAACAAGGACTGTAGCTGCCCAAGCTGCACTGTCCATGGGATTCTCCAGGCAAGAATACTGGAGTGGCTAGCCATTCCCTTCTCCAGGGGATCTTCCTGACCCAGGGATCGAACCCAGGTCTGCTGCATTACAGGCAGATTCTTTTACCATCTGAGCCACAAGGGAAGCCCAAGAAGGAAAGAGCCACTTCCATCTCTTCCACTTCCCGACCCTGGCCACACTGCTCAGAGCTTGTGGGATCTTAAGTTCCCCAGGGATCAAACCTGCACCCACTACAGTAGAAACACAAAGTCCCAGCAACGTCTATCTTATGACCACATGTAACTGCATTTTTTTAGGAACTCAAATCAGGCTGGAAGTGGATTCTCATCCTAGACACCTGAGAAAGAGCACAGCCGTGCTGACCTCTGAATTTCCACATTGTGAGACCTTAAACAGTGCCCACTGGACTTTTAGTGAGCCTCAGCCATGCCAAACCGGACTTCAGACACAGAGAACTGGGAGATGGTACAGTGTGGTTTTGTAAGCCACTGATGGATTAGCTTTTTGTTTTTTTTTTCACAGCAGTGATAGAAGACTAATACAAGACACAGAACTCATTCAAGAAGACTCCATGAAGTGATCCTTGATGTTCCTCCATCTCTTGCGCCAGGTTTTCCCCTCTTAGAACTTTGGATTCTTCTCTCAAGTAACACAGATCTTAAAATTCAAGTTACTCCCAGCTTCTGGATGAAATCTCAGCAGATGTAACTGACCCGTCCTTCTGCACAAAGACAGCAAAATCAAGCTCTTAAACGTACTAGGTTAATTTCTCCTGGAGTCTTGGGACTCACTCTTGGTACCACACTTTAAGATGGAAGGAACAGGTGGGACATGTGCAACCTAAGAAAGAGTCCAAATATTATAAAAAAAAGAAGGAACAGATCATTTAGCCTAGAGAGAAGGGAGCTCAGAGGAAACAAATGTCTACGGACTCAGGGAGACAAGGAAATACACCTATGTGGGCATCAGGAAAGCACAATTAACTGATGGGTACATATTCTAGAAAGTCTAGTGCCCAGGAAAAAAAAAATGCTAACCATAAAAGTTGTTTGAGACAGCCTTAGGAAGTACTTAGACCGAAGATGTTGTGCTGGGAGAGCCCTGCCAAATTGGCTAGAAGCTGGAGCACTTCAGAGTCCTGGGCCAACATCCTCATTTTATCAATGAGTGAACCAAAGCCCAGGGAGCACTTGTCACATGACCTTCAGTCTTCTGCCACGACGAAATTCTCTTTCAGTGATTCCTGTTTTATGGGATTATGAAAGGCCCACGGGGAAGACCATCTCAGAGAACACACTGCAGCTCTTCAGGAATTGCTACACCCTCTCATTCTAATTTAGATTCGAGATCAGGGTACAGTTACTGTGACCTAATCCTACTGCTTGTACACTAGAAAAAGAAAAACTTACGGGATTTCCAGTTCTTATCTGACCCCTCAAATAAAAATCCCCAGGCTTCAGCTATGTCGAAGACTTGTATACCCTTTTGTACTGTGTCTTGAAAGAGATTTGTACAGCAAATCAAGATGCTTCATCAAGTCCAATCAAGATGTTCAAATCCTGTTTTACCTACGGAAAGAGATTCAAACCTTCATTTATTCACTCACTTGAAAACAGGAGTTCCTTCTATGTTAAATGTAGGTATGATAGAAATGAACAAGATATGATACTCACCCTCTAGTAGCTCATAGAGAAATGCTGTGGAAAGAGACCCCTGTACCATACTGTGTCATAAGTGCTATAGTGTGGGACTCTCGTAGGCGAAGGGAAGAGGAAGTGAGGAGCCCCGAGGCATCAGGAAAGGTCGTGCTCCATATACAGTTCAGAGAAGGCAATGGCACCCCACTCCAGTACTCTTGCCTGGAAAATCCCATGGACGGAGAAGCCTGGTAGGCTGCAGTCCATGGGGTCCCTAAGAGGGACCTAACCGTCTTCACATTCACTTTTCACTTTCATGCACTGGAGAAGGAAATGGCAACCCACTCCAGTATTCTTGCCTGGAGAATCCCAGGGATGGGGGAGCCTGGTGAGCTGCCATCTATGGGGTTGCACAGAGTTGGACACAATTGAACCAATTTAGCAGCAGCAGCAGCATGTACAGTTTGTTTCATGGGGGCTGAAGGATGGATGAACTGAGAGCAAATGTGGATGGAAAGTTTGTCTGGAACCAGGCATGCCTACAAAAGTCCCTACAGTCAATGCTATGGTTTTTCCCATAGTCGTGTAAGGATGTGAGAGCTGGACAATAAAAAAAGGCTGAGTGCTGAAGAATTGATGCCTTCGAACTGTGGTGTGAACTGGGGTGCTGGAGAAAACTCTCGAGAGTCCCTTGAAGAGCAAGGAGATTAACCAGTCCATCCTAAAGGAAATCAGTCCTGAATATTCATTGGAAGGGAATGATGCTGAAGCTGAAACTCTAATACTTTGGCCACCTGACGTGAAGAACTGACTCGTTGGAAAAGACCCTGATGCTGGGAAAGATTGAAGGCAGGAGGAGAAGGGGACGACAGAGGACGAGATGGTTGGATGGCATCACAGACTCAATGGACATGAGTTTGAGCAAACTCCGGGAGACGGTGATGGACAGGGAGACCTGGTGTGCTGCAGTCCACAGGGTCACAAAGAGTCTGACAATGACTGAGCAAATGAACAACAAGGCATGCCATGTTAAGGAACTTGTATCTTATTCTGAAATTAACGTGCAGTTGGGAATATTTTTAAAAGAAGGAAAGGGTATGTTTTGGTTTTTTGTTTTTTTGTACAAAAAGACTTCTGTTACAATGGGGAAGACAAATTGCCTGAAATCCTCTTGGCAACATTCGATTTTATTTTATGCTAAAAATGATTTCACTCATTGTCATATATTCAGGGGGCTGCTCTTTGGGCTGTATAATGTAAGCTACTAATTTTCAAACAATATATATCAGTGATGATTAAACAATTTTATAATATTTGCATATTCATATTGTAAGCCGCGTTATTCACAATCACCAAAACAACCCAAGTATCCATTGACAGACGAATGGATCAACAAAATAGAATATATATACACACACAAAGAGATAGTATTTCATCTTAAAAGGAAGGGCATTCTGATATATGTTACAGGAGAGACGAACCTTGAGGACATTATGCCGAGTGAAACAGGCCACCCACAAAAGGACAAATACGGAATGAGTCCACCTAGATGAGGTGCCTAGAGTCATCAAATTCATAAAGACAAAAAGGAGAATGGTGGTTGCCAGGGGCCAGAGGAGGAGAAGCTGAGAAGCTACTGTTTAATAGATACTGAGTGTCAGTGCAGAAAATAAAAAGTCCTGGAGGTAGATGCTGGTGATGGTTGTACAACAACGCCAGTGCACTTAATGCCACGGGACCATACATTTAAAAACGGCTAAAACGGTACATTTTGGGTTGTGCATATCTGATCCCATTTTAAAGTTCTATGCTGTGTAAGGAAGAGGCAAAATCCAAATCCACTTCAGAGTTCTGGGGTAAATTTCCAGCCTATCCAACCTGTCAGCCACCGTCATCACCCCACCTTCCTCTGGATTACTTCTCAGCTACATTTCTCCCCTTGGAAAAGGATTTACCTATCCTCTTCTGGCTCGTGTAGAAACAGAGACCAGTTCTATTCTTCATCAAACCCAAAATGGCAAAAGGTCTGTGAGATCATGTTATACATCCAGGAGACAAAATTGGGCCAACTCTTGTTCATTTCATTCTGCTGCATCAGGGAAATTCCATCACTCTCCTTGCCTTGCGGTCACACTCGAAGGGCCTCAGGTACACAGACACTCTGCCAGAAGTCTTCCTTATACTTGGCAAGAGACCAGGAGCTCAGACATCTTCAAAGAGTGGGAGAAGGAACCAGCCCAGAGACCTGGCTGGACCACTCTCGGTTGGAAACCAGAGAGGATGTTTGCTGCAGAGTAGGACTCCAGGAACCTTGTGCCTGCTGACATGGCACCAGAAGACGAGCCAAGGGAATAAATGGGAGGTTAGGTCAGAAACAAATGCCAGGAACAGAAATACAGGAAAGTAGAGCAACCCAAGTGCCACAGAAAGAGCCCTGAACTAGAGCCAGGTGTCCTGGATACAAACTGCTCTGTGATTTGAGGCAAATAACTTCAACTCTCTGAGCCTTACTTGGAGACTTACTTGGCAAATGAACACATTGCAGAGTCATATGCATAGTCAATGAGGTGACAAAACAGAAAGTGTGTGATATGCCATAGGTGGCCACAAATGTTAGTTCCCTTCCTTTGGGGATGCTTGGGAGAGGTGGTCCAGCTGTGCATTATATGCAGGCCTCCTTCGCACACATCTGCATGTCTCTCCTACAGAAACTGGCATCCTCCCTTTCCCCATGTATGTCGCCATCTTGCCGAACGCCTACTGCAGGCGAGGTGTCATGCTGACCTCACATCTGAGATCCCATTCCTGCCTTTACTCTTGAATGCATGAATGGCTTTGGGGATTTCACTCTGATTTCTTCTTATAAATCCATCCTGTCTTGCAGATTTTGTACCATATGTTGCAAGAAAAGTTTCTGTTGGAGTCCTGACTGCGGTTAGCCCCAAAAGTGCTTATAGGTCTCCCAGAGGACTTCCTTTCCTTACTCATTCCTAAGTGGGCTTGCATGTCACATATCATGCAACTCACTACATTTATTTATCTGCTGAGGGCATCATGTCAGACTAGGGACTAGCCAGGGCCTTAGCAATTAAACAAGATGATCTCTTCATTTCTCCAGGTGAATTCTGACTGTCTCTCAAAGATTTCTTTAAGTGATGCCTTCGAAGATAATTTTTATAATTTGTTTATTTTTAACCATGCTGGATCTCTGTTGCTGCATGGACAATGAGCAGGCGTCTCCCTGTCATGGCTTCTCTTGTTGGGAGCATGGACTCTACCAGTTCAGTTCAGTCTCTCAGTCGTGTCCGACTCTGTGACCCCACGGAGTGCAGCAGGCCAGGGCTCTGTGAAGCTCTGAATGGGCTCTATGGAGCACAGATGTACTGAGCACACACGCTCAGTAGTCGGAGCGCCTGGGCTGCAGAGCACAGGCTCAGTAGTTATGGTTCACGGACTCAGTTGCTCCTTGGCATTTTCCTGGACCAGGGACTGAATCCGTGTCTCCTACATTGGCAGAAGGATTCTTTACCAATGAGCCACCAGGGAAGTCGCAAAGGTAATTTTTAAATGTGCGTTTAGAAAATGTTTATTCTTCAGGGGAAAAACTGTCAGTAGATAATAATTTGCTCCTGATTTTGTCCAATAACCAGGGCCTGGCTTTCCCACAGATTTTAAACGTGGAGAGGATCTTTGAGATCACTGGGTCCAGAGACGGTGAACTTAGCTGTGCCCCAAGACCAGAAAGGGAAATTCAAGTATTCAGGCAGTTGTACAACTATGTGATAAGAAAATTAAAGGATTCGTTAGAACACCAAGGTGGGGAACATAAGCCAGCCTGGTGTTCACAAGAAATCGTCCAAGCCTGAGGAAGAGAGTTACAAAGGGGGTGGTGGATCAATGGATGACACCGAGGATGGTGTTCCCTGGAGTCTGTAACCCAAACCACACATGCCCAAGGGGAAGAGGGACGTTATCATTCAACCATCGCCATGGGGGGCATTTTAATAAATCCCAGCTTTGTGTTTTGGGAAGAGGAAAAACACAGTTTATGTCCAGCCTTCCTGTCATTAAATACACTGAAGAACTGAAAACCCATTGGTTGGGGATGGCATTGAAGGACTCAGTCTCCAACGTTGTCCTGGTTGACAGCTCTTTGGGAGAACAGACCTCCAAACCAAACCACAGGCGTGTGTGCCCAGCTCTACTACTCACTGCTTGTGTGTTCTTGGCTGAGTTCTTCTGACCCTTTTCTGTGCTTCAGCTTTCTCCTTATAAAATGGGTATCATAATAGTATGTGATTGTAGGGTTGTTATACAGATTAAACTGTAAAATTGCAGAAAGCACTTAGAACTATGCCTGATACCTGGTAGTCATTTAATACAATCACGATTAAAACTATTATAGAGGTGGGATTCAGTGATCTTTAAAGTGCCTTCCAATTCTGGGATGATGTGATTTCACAGGGAGGTCATGAAATCAGGTCTGTATATGCACTTGCAGTGGGAATGAGGGAACGGTGAAAACAAATTCCAAGTTAAAAATAAATCCACTTGGTGGGTGCAATGATGCTTTCTGATTCTTTTTTTTTTTTTTTTCCCAGAATTGTTCATAGAACAGGAAAGAGAAACAGGAAGGGGGGTGGGAGGGTGGGAGAAGGGGAAGAGAGATGCACATGAAGAAATCGGGAAAGAGAGAGAGAAAAAAGGAGAGAAATGATGAGAATTTCCAGTTTGGAGGCCCACAGCTAGTTTCTTCCATTCACCAACTGAATTGTGGTCATCTGTTGTGATGCCTGGAGTTGTCCTCCGTGCAGTGACACAGGAAGGATTAGGAGGCAGTGAAAATGGTAGATCTAAAGGAAGTTGGGAGAGACTGAGGTAGAATGGAAAACGCATGGTCAGTGCCACTTGGGAGGCACTCAGGTCTCTCGTCATTTTCCATCCGAATTCCTGCAGCAGCCTCCCGACTGACCTCCTGCCTCCCACCTTGTCCTTCCTCAGCCACTCTCATCTCTACCCAGCACAAGCTTCTGCATGAGGCAGATCCATGCCACTCCACGGCTCGCTGGGTGTCACCAGGACCCGCGGGTTCTGACAGCATCCGGTCCTCGTCCACTTCTCCTGCTTCGCCTCTTGCCACTCCACCCCCACCCTCGTCACCCAGCTTCTTCTCCTGGTGAAGCTCTCATGAGCTCACCTCCCCCGCCTCTAGGCTTCCACCATACTGTTCCTTAGATGGTGACACAGTCTGGCTAAATCCTTCTCATCCTTCAAGCCTTGGCTTAGATTTCACTTCCTCCAGGAAGACTTCTGGGGGGCCCTCTGATTCACACCTATGCACACACACACATCTAGATTAGATGGATGACCTTCCTCTGAGAACCCTCCGTGTCCTGCACCTCCCTACTAAAACACGTATCCTAAGGCATTCTCTGCGATTTCTTTGGAAGGAATGATGCTAAAGCTGAAACTCCAGTACTTTGGCCACCTCATGCAAAGAGTTGACTCATTGGAAAAGACTCTGATGCTGGGAGGGATTGGGGGCAGGAGGAGAAGAGGACGACAGAGGATCAGATGGCTGGATGGCATCACTGACTCGATGGACGTGAGTCTGAGTGAACTCCGGGAGCTGGTGATGGACAGGGAGGCCTGGCGTGCTGCGATTCATGGGGTCGCAAAGAGTCGGACACGACTGAGCAACTGAACTGAACTGAACTGAAGGCATCCTCATGTCCTTTGTCTCCCCTAAATACTAAGCTACGCACGTGCCCCTACCACGACTGTCTCATCCACCACTTGCTCCTCGCATGTCCCAGGGCCTCTAGCACAGAGTCGGTACTCAGAAAATGTCTGGTGCTGTGACTTTCCTTCTAAGAATGACAACCCAAGAGCATGTGAGCCCCCTAGTACCAACCACTCTGGTACATCCTGCACTGTCCCCCACCCCTGATCTCCGGAGAGCCTAATTCCCCTCCACTCTAACCCTCTCCTTCTGTGTTGGCTCCCATCAGTTCTGGAATCAGTCTTTGCTGTGCCGGGCTTGTGTTCACTTCGAAGCCATGGCTAAACACGGCCACACAAACTCTGGCATCAAAGCCTCCAGTCACCCAGATCCTTGGTGACCTAACAACAAAACATCTGGGCAACTGACTCATCTCGGTTTTGTTTTCATGCACGTGGTTTGGCACCAGTGAGGCCTGCCTGAAGGTCAGGCACCGAAGCACTGCTGCCGTGACAATTCTCCTCTGGTCTCTTGAAATCATCAAGGGCTTGTACACATGGGCAAGGCTTTTTTAATCAGGGAACAGCTGGTTGTGGTGGGGGATCTATTTGTTGCACCCACTATTAATTAGTAACATTTTAAAAAGGAGAACCAGCAAAGGGAAAAAGGAAAGTTTCTGACCGGGAGGGAGAATTGGAAACCATATGTAAAAGCTACGGGCTGGATTCACATGGCGTGATTGGAGCATCTCAGGTGAAAGATAGATTTTTCTCCTTGAAGACTTTAGAGAGTAAAGTTGTGATCAAAAGTTTCAGGGAAGACCATTTTAGACTTTATCTTTTCAACACAAACGATTGAATCATAAGATACTCTTTTGTTGTTTTTCAACAAATATTTACTATACACCTTTATATTTTGGGCCAATCCCTCAAAAAGGCATGAGAGGAACAGCTATAAAATAGAATTCTTGTGCTTAAGGTGGTTACAGTGAAACGGAGGAAAACTGACACAAAGTCAGGAGATGTGATGTTTAAGCGTGATGACACACACGTGCTCACAGCAACAGAGGATCGAGGCATCTTTCTCGGGTCTCAGACCTGGTACCACCACTGCCTGGGGATGTGGCCTTGAGTAAACCTCATAACCCACCTGGAATGTTGATAGTGGACCTAGTAGGACTTAATATAGGCAACAGCATCTTATAAACTGACAAGCGATTTATTGGGGTTAATATCCACCATTAAACTTTCCCAGATTTGCACAGGATGATCTTATAAGTTGTTGAGCTTCTCTCATTAGAAGTATTTAAGGAAGCCAGATGACTTCCTGGATAAGGAATGTTTTAAGGGGAATTCCTGAACTGGGGGAAGCCTATAAATGCCTGAGGATCTCCTATTTACAGCACCTTGTTGTAAATAAAATCTGTGAATTTGATTCTGGTTCTAGACCATAGAAAGTGTGTCCACGTGAGGCTAGCAGCCACTGACACTGAAGAACAATACCCACCCCACGGACGGGATGAAGAGGCCACCCCGACCCTGGCCTGACCTCAGCTTCCTGACCAAGAATATTTCGTCGCAGGCCACCAGCAAGGATGAAGGGCGATTTCCTCTTCACTCTCCAGTGTACCTGATCTACTTCCAAAGTTTCTTTTAAAAAAAAAAAAAAATTTCTGCAACTCTTCCTTCTGTCTCATCCTTCTCCCATCACCACGTCCTATTCATTTTACTTCCTAAATAAATTTTTACCATCCTCCACCCAGGCATGACCTGTATTCAGATCTCATCATCTCTTACATTAGTCCTTTGGTATCTAGTCTTGTCTCTTCACCTCCAGCATCCACAATATTCTTCAAACTGTAGCCAGAGTGATCCTTTTAAAACGCAAATCTCATACTACCAGTCCCTTGTATGAAACCATTCTTTATCTCCCATTGGCCTCATGGTCAAGTTCAAGCTTGGTGAACATCCCATAAGGGCTTCTGATCAACTGGTCAACTATGCCCTGGTCAGCCAAGCCGATAGCGCATTGCTAATGCTTTGTCTGAGATCTTCCGCAGGATCTTTGCACATGCTATTCCCTCTGCCTGGAAATGTCAGCCCTCTCTGTACATGTTTAAACTTGTGTTTTCTTCCTCATTCAAACTTTTCCTAACCTTTGCTCTCTTCACTCCTCGTCTAAGTTAGAATTAACCATTTACCCCTTGAGAACTTCCAATACTCCACTTGCACCTCCACGGGTGCAGTTTTAATGCTTCATTACACTCCTTTCTTTACAAAACTCTCTTTCTCTCTACATTGTGAAGTCTTTGAGGGCAAAGACTGTGTTCCCAGTTGCCTGATATACAGTGTTTTTAAATGAAGAGCTGAAACTGCCCAAATTACCCTTGGATGTTAAAAAAATATCAGCAAATGTATATATTCATTCCTGGGCTTTTTTTCATTTTATAAGAAATTCCAGGCACTGAGCATTGAGCCAAAGATAAAATCAAGCAAATTTTAAGATTTACTCTCTTTCTTCAAGTAGCTCACCATCTCCGGACAGGGAGCCTGCTAATTAGAGTATATAAGTACCGTCATCATGGAGATCTGAAGAATAATCAAGTGAGGTGAGATTTTTCATTTTCCCATGCCACCTGTGGACATGGGCAGCATGCCTAACAGGAGCCACACCATGAACACCGCATTTCTTCAACAAGAGATATAGCCCCTTTGATATTTCTGTGGGATAAGGGCATACATGAAGGGAGAGATGCCCGTCTCTAACAAAATCTTCACTCGCCCCATCAGAGTTCAGACGGTGGTCAGGTGGGCAATAGCCAGCCCTTCCGTCTTCCTCTGTGGGAGTTGCAAGCCACTGGCGCTTTGTTCCACCAGAGCCCCTACAGTCATGAAGGAGAAGGATGCAAGGAACAAATCCAGCTTTCAGTGGATCACCATCTGGAGCTGTCAGTCTTCTGTCCCCCCAGGAAATAAAGGTGTTGTTAGGAGCTTATTAATCCAGAAAAGCAACAGCAGCAAAATACATGATGAGCTCAGAATTTTAGCGGGATGGGGTGAGAGTTGGAATACCCACATGTAGTCTCTCTGAGCAGGTGACTGTTCATTGAGAAAAATGTGAAGGGCATAACAGCCATTCTGCAAGGACAAGGAATACTAATGAGCGCTTCTTTAAGTGGCATGTTACTCTATGTGGTGACCTTTCTTCTGTGTTGTCGAGATGTGTGACTCCTTGGATGGGAACCACACAATTTGCAAGAGTCGTGGACTTCCTCGTAGTGTCATTATTATGAGTGACTACCAGTTGGGCTTGTTCATGATCCTGACAAAATTTCTAGGCTTTAAAAGTGCTTCATGAGCATACTCCAAAAAAAAAAAAAAAAGATACAGCTGCCTGGCACTGTCCACAGGAATTTCAGTAGAGTGGACTGGGCACTTTTTGTAGGATCTTGTCTCAGTAAAACCGATGGTTTGTTGACATTTCCCTTCTTCCTCAACTTTTGATTATCTAAAGTGGGCATGGGAGCTATTGGACAGGATAAGTTTCTTTCTAGTTCTGCCTTCCTTGACATCTGCTTCCATGGGTTTTATTAACTCAGTTGTATCTCGCTCAACAATGATAGAATAGTAAAACAGCTTAAGGCAATGTTCAGAGAAATTTCCTGAGAACAACCAAATTTTCATACTAGTGAGATCACGAATATATAGCTCTGAGGCCTATGCATGCATGCAAGGTCACTTCAATGCAAAGTGTCTGACTCTTTGCAATGCTATGGACTGTAGCCTGCCCGGCACCCTCCCAGGTGGCGCTAGTGGTAAAGAATCCGCCTGCCAATGCAGGAAACATAAGAGAGGCAGGACTGATCTCTGGATCAGGATGGTCACCTGGAGAAGGAAATAGCAACCCACTCCAGTATTCTTGCCTGGAGAATTCCTTGGACAGAGGAGCCTGGCAAGCTACAACCCATAGGGTTGCAAACAGTCGGACATGACTGAAGTGACTTAGCATGCATAGCACATGGTACCTGGGCAGAGAGTTTGGGAGCCCTGTTAGTGGACAAATCAAGTTCATAACTCAAGTTCACTCACTAAGGGGGTGTCTTGGTTTCTTTTCTGTTTGCCCGGCATGGTAGACACACCAGATGTGGTACAGAGAAGACAGCTGGAAATGCAGAAATTATATATTATTTGCATCAAGTTCTAGGTTGCCTAGTCCCTCAGGAGTCTGACATCTAAAAAAAAGAGAGAGAGAGAGATAAGAGAAAAAAACCCAAAATTTTCCAATGAAAAGAAAGAATATCATTTCTCTTAATTCCCTCATGAACTATAGACTTGAGAATGAATGAGTCCATTTGGGATCCCTTGGAACACATATCTGTGGTTGGAATTGCTCCTTTACAAGTTGTGTAATGCTCCGTCTATCATTCCATGGTTCAGCGCGTTGGCAGCAGGCTGGTTGCGGCGTGAGATAGACACCTAAGGCCGACAGCCACATCACTGAGCACGTACTCCGGGCTGGGCGCCGGGCCAGGGGCTTTAGTGTACTGTCTCATTCGTGCTTCGCAACCCTGCGAAGCAGGCAAATCTAAGCCTATTTCCAGATGAGGAAACAGAGACCCAAGGAGTGGTGAGGTCATTTGCCCAGGGGCATGCATCTTGTAAGGGACAGAGCCAGGAATTAAACCCATACTTGTCATGCTCCAGAGCCTGTTTCCAAGACAGGAACCTTCTTCGGATCCTTGCATCCTGCTTGGCAAGAGAGGGCATTCATATGACTGCAAAGCTGCTTCTGCAGGAGACACTCCCTTGAGCAGGCACTGTGGGTATATCGGATCAGATCGGTTTCATAAGCCCACTTTAAAGTGAAGGAGGCATTGTTATTTCCATTTCCCAGATGGTGCAACTGAGGGCCAGATGGTTAGAGTGACTGTCAGAAGAATAACGGTGGGACAGGGGCTCAGGTGTTCCAAGCACTTTTCCTCGGAAGTTGGCCTTGGAGGTGAGGCGATGGAGGTCTACTTTCTCCTTCTCATGGCTAACAACACAAGCCTTAGTGGAGAGAAATTACAGAGCAGCATCTTCAGGTCAGTGACTTTGGCTAAAACTCCCACCCAGCCTCCAGTGAGTCGGTTATCCTCTCCTGGGAAGCCTCAGGCTCCCCATTCAGAAAGTATGACTACAATGGGCATTGAGAAGATTTCAGGAGTTCAGACTCAGCAGGACGCAGTGTCTCAGCAAACACTCTAGAAATCTTAACTGTTGTGTCATCATCCTCGTCACAGTCCTCCTCCTCGTGTTTGATTGTCTAACAGCAGTGGGTACTCGCGTTGGCCAGCCAAGGTGAAGGAAGCTCAAAAATCAAGGTGCACAGAGAAACCGCAGGCTCACCACCTCTTAGCTATTTAAACCCGCCAGTCACCGGAACCCCTGAGCGTCAAGCGCTTCATCTCTAAAGTGGAAATGGTAGAGATCCTGCTGTTCCACCCACCTTGCAGGAAGGCCCCAGGCTCCGGAGGATAGAAGAGAAAACCATTTTGCAAGGTCTGAAGTGGACGTGGTGCAGAGTCTATGTGGCTAATTCACCTTTACATATTTTTCTCTTCTCAATATCTGAAAATTCATGCACAGATATATCTCTGTTGTAAGATTAGAAGCCAAACAATACAAAAATCCCTTTGACTCATTTCCTATTTGGCTTTTTTTGCGCGTTTGTTGGTTTTTTGTTGTTTTTGTTTTGGCTGCGTTAGGCCTTGGGTGCAGCATGTGGGATCTTCAACCTTCATTGCAGCGTGGGGATCTTTAGTGTGGGGTCTACTTCCTTGGCCAGGGATCGAACCAGGGCCCCCTGCATTAGAGTGTGCATTTTTAGCCACTGGACCATCAGGGAAGTCCCCGACTCAGTCCAATCTGCTTGCCCTGGGCTCTCCTGATCTCCTCCCCCAGGGGTCACCAACCCAACACACCTCTATCACATTTGATTCTTTTTTTTTTTATTTTCAGTTATTTAATATTTTGCCTTTCCAAGGAGATGTGTGGCCAAGTCGATGAAGACTAGGTTTCGGACCCAAGCTGCCTAAGTTTGAATTGTGACTTCATCATATCTAATGATGTGGATAATTGTTATCCTTTCTGGATCTCACTTTCTCCCTCTGTAAAGTGAAGACACTAGTACCTAACTCAGGACGTCCTTGTGAGGACTGAGCAGGTCAACAAACAGATAGACAGGACGCAGCACCTGTGATTTCCAATGTGTGTTCCTTAGTGCTGTTATTGGACAGATAAGTTCATGAAGTCATGGGTCATAGCTGAATCCTTGGCACTTAGTCTGGTGCCTTCACCCAGTGAGTGACTGATAAACAGTTCTTAAACTAGTAAGAGAATGCCACGTTCAACTTTATCTGGGATGCTGCCAAGGAGTAGGGAAGCTTCGTAGAAATATTACAAAAATAAGAATAGCTTGCATTACTTAAGTTCTTAATCTGCACCAGACAAGCCCTGTCCGCTTAATATATATTGACTCCTTTAATCCTCACAGAAATCCTAAAGGATAGATCTTACTCTTACTGCCCTCATTTTACTGGTGAGAGAACCCAACAGGTTAATCTCCTGTAACACAGTCACATGGGCTTCCCTGATTCAATGTTAAACTATTCACCTGTCAATGGAGGAGACACAAGTTCGATCCCTGGGTCAGAAAAAGACATGACGAACCCTCTTCAGTATTCTTGCCTGGGAAATCCTGTAGACATAGGAACCTGGTGGGCCACAGCCCACGGGGTCACCAAGAGTCGGACAGTACTTAGCTACTAAACAACAATAACACACAGTTACACAGTTGAGATGTATACCCAGCCAATGTGGGTCCAGTGTGGGTGCTCTTCACTTCTCTCTAACTTGTTCCTCTCCTCTAAGGGATTGTTAACTGGCTTCACATGGAGCCGCTGAGTGACTTTACCCAGTAGCCATTCACCTGGTGGTTTCCTGCTCATCTTTCTGGACTGAAAGTGCTTATTCGTCTCTCCTTAGAATGATGAGCGTAATGATGCAGAACATAAAGGTAAGTTAATACTGCCTTTGAGAACACATGTGTAGAATGGTCCCAACAGTTTCAGAAAGATGCTGAGACCTTTTGGTGGGTTCACACCTGGCTGTCTGGGTATGGCTGCTATCCAGAGACCCACTTCTCACCTTACAGCCCATTGGACTTCAAGAGATAGCCCACCACTCTGAACTGTGCCAACAGCAATGTGGAATGACTCCACAGTGCTGATGAGAATGAGGGAAGAATTGAGTGGAAAGGATTCTTAAGGGGAACATCATCCAGAGGTCTTAGCAGGATTCCCACTGAGATCAGGATGATGAGCGTCAACCCTCTAAGATCAGATGTAAATTACCAACACGGAGTAGCGACGGTAGGCCACAGATATCAGCCAATCAGAATGAACATTGGCCCGAGAGAAGGGAATGGATAACAGTCCCAGAGAATGGCTGTTGCAGCGCATATCTGTGGGCTTTCAGCCTGAGGGCTAGGTAATTCTCTACCTCTAACGTTTTCACAGATTCTCAAAAGGAAAGGAAAAGGATTTGTCTAAGGCAACACAGAAATTCAGTGGCAAACATGAGAACACAGCCCAGACTGAGGACTCCCGTCAGAACTCTTTGATCACGTTGTCTACCCCATGGGCCTTTCTGAGCACCAGAGAAACAAGTCCGAGCACAAACTGCCCATTTCTCCACAGGACACTGCACGCTAACTTTATACGCACATTTTTTTCTGAAAAACATAAAGTTCTTCACATATCCTAGGGCCATTGTCTAAAACTGTCATCGTTGTTAGGATCTATTAACTGTTCAAAGTTTATGCTTTCATTTGTGGCCCAAGTCAGGCGATGGTCTGTATTCTCTTAGGATGGAGTGGTCTTCTCTCTCAATGCTCGTTTCAGTGGTGCTTCCCATTGACTTCACTGTGGAAGACTGGCCATGGAGGGGTCTCTGTATCTGTGGATTCAAGGACAGACTTGGGGTGCTGCATGGTAGATCTCCAGTTGTCTGAAAGGAACTTTTAAATTTCTCCTTGAGGTCGTTTCTCCTGAGTGCTGAGTTTTGGAGGCAAGCATACCTGGTTTTTGGCCATTACAAATTCATGAGTGTTCTCTTTTTCTTTTCTATAAAATGGAAGTAGTCATATTACCTGCTTCTTGGAAGTCTTACAAAGATTAAATGATGCTATATGTAAGCACTCACCACATATAAACAAACAATAAACTTTAGAGACAGACAAAAGTAATAGTTTGAGAATGAAAAATTGTATTAGACAGCTAGCCAGACCTTGGCACAGTGCCAGGCACATAATTGATAATAGATAAACAATTGTTGGATGACTAAGTAAATTATCGTCATCGTCTTACCTCCCCCCCTATAAAACAAAAAGAATTGTTGGGAAAATATGGGATGAGAAAACCAGAAAATTATTTCTTTGGGATGCTTTAGATGTGTGAGACTTTGGGAGAATCCCTTCCCTTCTGTAGCTTCATCTGCAAAGTAACAGTGCTAGGTTTAACAGGCTGTATGAACTGAACTGACCTGAATGCACTTATGGGGGCTTCCCTGATGACTCAGGTGGTAAGGAATCCACCTGCAATGCAGGAGAAGCGGGAGATGTAGGTTCAATCCCTGGGTTGGGAAGATCCCCTGGAAGAGTTCATGGCAACTCACTCCAATATTCTTGCCTGGACAATCCTATGGACAGAGGAGCCTGGTGGGCTACAGTCCATAGGGTTGCAAAGAATTGGACACGACTGAAACAATTGAGCAATGCACTTTTTAATTTAAACATATATGTATGTCAGTGGGCTGATGCAACACATACCAACATCACCCTATATACCATGGAGGTAGGGTTATGTCCACATGACAAGGTGAGCAGCAATACAAGGTCATGCATGATAGTGCTTGAAAATGAGACAGGAGAGGCTCAGAGGAGGAGGAGCTTAACTCTGATTGGTAGAGGGCACAAGTAGGGTTTCCTGAAAGAGCTACAGCATTCTTCAACCGGGTTGTAAGAATGCGAAGGACTTCACATAGAAGCAGTATCACATATTTGTCTCTCACAGGCTTCACTCAATCAGTCTGTAAGTCTGTCCATGTCAAAAGGTAGGTACAGATGAACTTAATTAAAAACAGAAAGAGCCGTAGATATAGAGAACAAACTTATGGTTACTGGGGGGAAGTAGGGAGCAGGATAAGTTGAAAGGATTGACATACACACACTGCTATATGTAAAACAGATAACGAAGAAAGGACCTACTGTGTAGCACAGGGAAATCTACTCATGCTCTGTAATGGTGTACATGGGAAGAAAGTGGACACACACACACACACATCTATACACCTGAAACTAACACAACATTGTAAATCAAATACACTCCAATAAAAATTAAAATGAATAAAAGGTACAGGCAAACAAAAATACCAACAAAACCAACAACCCACAGAATGTGAAGGACTCAAGCTGAGGTAGAATGAAAGAAGCAGGGCGTTATTCTGGAAGTCACTCAGAGGCAGGAATTACGGAGGGCTCCAGAGTCCACCCAGTGTTCACGGATCCCCTGTTCAGCGTAAACCATAGAGTGTTAGCCCCATGGAGGATCTCAAAAGGCAGAAAACTCAGGCTCATCTTCAGTCAGCTTAAGATCTGCCACGGAAGGCCATACGAGGACACACATCCAAGGACACAGGACAGGAAACAAAACTAAAGAATTCTCTGGGAATTACTTCTTTTAATGTTTAATAAAGAATAACGTCATGGAGAAGGTCACATTTCCACTAGGCTGGAGAAAAACACGGAGACTGAGTTTGGTTTGAACACGTACCTGCTAGCCAGATGATTTGGTGTAAACTGCTCCCCCTTTCTGAACTTGGGTTTCCTCATCAATTAAAACAAGCAGAGTACAACCAACCTAATTGAGTAGTCAGAATACATGTCCTCAGGTCCATGCATGGCACACAGAAAGCACTCAACAAGTAATGCTAATCTTAATTGATAGAGACTGATTTCATCAGAAAGCGTTGTTGGATTAGCTTCCCATGAAAAGGTCTTCTTCATTGAACAACAATTAATTGCATGCCTTCAACCTCAGCTGATATAAAAAGTGGCTGATTGGATGTGATTCTGCAATTTCTCGAAAAGAAACAGAATTGAAAGCATTGCCCATTATGTGACTCAAGGCCTCTTCTCAAATAAGCCACAGATACATTTGTTCTGGAATTAAGAGGAAAGGTCATCACACATTTTATTTTCCATTCAACTACAACAACAATAAAAAAAAAAAAAAAAAGATGAAACATACCAAATGAAGAAAATACCCACCATTCCTACTTATGATTTTTCACAAAGCTTCCATTTCCTTAAGATTATGGAGATAATTCTGACTACAGTTTAAAACATACAACGATTAAAGTTAGCTTGGAGTAGACACCACCAAGCAGTTAAGAATGTGGACTTTGAAGTGAGACAGACTTGGGTTCAAATGTCATAAAAGCCAACCAACTTTATCCAGCTTCACTTTTTTTTTAATTTGCAAAATGGGAATAAGAAAAACTACAGGTTGTAGTTTTGAGGATGAAACAAAATAGTCTATACAACCACTCAAGATAGTAGCTTATCTCTCATAGCGAATTCTAGCTAATTATTATTTTACTGAAGAGAATAAAAGATAAAACAAAATTCATAAAATTAGATGTTTTTCCACAAATAAAAAAAGCAGTGTCAAGCAGTGATAAGTCAAAGTGAAGTCGCTCAGTCGTATCCGACTCTTTGCAACCCCATGAACTGTAGCCTACCAGGATCCTCCGTCCATGGGGTTTTCCAGGCAAAAGTACTGGAGTGGGGTGCCATTTCCTTCTTCAACCTTCAACTAAAAATCTCAGCTTAAGTAATGCCTTACACAGCGGAGGTGAATAAAATGAAATTCCTTGTCATGAGCCAGGGACAGGGGTTGGAGTTTAGAAGTTGCTATTTCAGCTTCCTCGTCATAAAACTGCAGGAAGACTAGAGGAGGACTCCACTTCATTCCAGGGCCTCCCACCTGGGGACACAAAGTTTCAGAAAATACAGAGGAAAACATTTGGAGCTTGCCAGCTGCACCTCTAGCCAGAGTGGTCCCTAAGCCCCATCTACCCATCCTCATCTCAGGCATAACAGCGTGATCCCTGGCTCTCTCTTCTTTGAGGCTTTGTAGAACAGGCAATTCTTTTTATTTACTTAGAAAAACTTTTTTGGCCGTGCTGGGTCTTCATTGCATTACGCAGGCTTCTCTAGTTGTGGTGTGTGGGCTCAGTAGTTACAACTTATGGGCTTAGATCCCCCTTGGCATGTGGGATCTTAGTTCACCAACCAGGGATCAAACCCATGTTCCCTGCATTGGAAGGCTAATTCTTAACCAGTGGGCCACAAGAGAAGTCGCGAACAGGCAATTATTAAAACATGAGATTCATTTTTTTTTTTCAGATGGAGCTTGGAGATGCTAAAAAAAAAATACTCAGGGCTGAAAATAAAATTTACTTTTTAACATGATTTAAGAAGACAGAAGGATAGGCAGAAAACTACTGAGCAATTCAGATAGATTAGGTTCAAACCTACCTCCTAGTTTTGTGAAAAGTTAAAAGCTGACTACAATGCCTAACACATAGCTGGTGCTTAATGCAGATGAATTATTATCTGGCATGAATCTTACGATTGTCAACTTGAGTACATGTGTTAAATTAATATAATTAAACTACTGTACAGGAGGAAGTAAAGAAGCTAATGTTTCTGCAACACCCACTGACATGTGTACTCATCACTATGCAACATGATACCCATCCCCACTGTCTCATTTCGTCTCCCAGATAACCCCATGAAATGTGTGAAAATGAAAAATGAGATTCAAAAGGTTAAGTGATTCTTCCCGGCCCCCAGAGCTAGAACACACAGTGCTAGGTCCAGATTTAGTCTATGTGATTCAGGATTGGGGTTTTTTCTCCTGTAAAATGGGATGATTTTTAGACTTCCTCTGTAGGCTTGTTCCGAGGATTAGATGGCATCATTCCTCTAAAAAGCATTTAAACATTGCTTGGAACACAGAGCATAGTCACTAAATGTAAGGCGTGATTAGAATTGTTCTTTAGCAAAGGTAGGATGTGGATTCACTTTCTTTCCCAAAGCCTGAATTCTTTCTAGTAAACCTCCCTTGGGCAGCCAGTGGACTTCTGTACTCTGTGTATCCCTGGATGCATCACCTGGGAAAGAGGAGACTGGGAAAATAAAGAAACCACGCATTTATTAGGAGCCTGATATAGTCACAGCACCGATTAGCATCATAGCAAAAAGTAAACAAGCATAGAGAAGCAAAAATGCATACGTACATCTATACATGCATGTGAATTTATAGATTTACAAATCAATCTCTATAAATGTGTGTGTGTGCGCACAAACATGTCCTAAGTGGCTCAGTTGTGTCTGAATCTTTGCAACCCTATGGACTGTAGCCCACCAGGCTCCTCTGTCCATGGAATTTTCCAGGCAAGAATACTGGAGCGGTTTGCTATTTCCTTCTCCAGGTGATCTTTTCAACCCAGGGATCAAACTCGCATTTCTTATGTCTTCTGCATTGACAGGCAGATTCTTTATCACTAATACCACCTGGGAAACCTATATATACACACACACACACACACGTTCTGAACGAGCAGCTATAATTTTATGCAAAGTGTTGAACCAGGCATTAGGGCAAACACAAATATGAAGGCAACAGACTGTCCCACATGAAAAGCAGGGACAAGCAGATATATAATTAAGCCTGATGGTTGGCTTTGGGAAAATACTCAGAGAAATTCAGAGGAAGTTTTATGAGAGCCCAGAGGAGGGAGCCCTTCAGGCTGGTAGGGAAGGGCATGGGGACAGAACTGGCCCTTGAAGAGCCTTGCCTAGATGGGATCCAGTCTTGTCAACAAACAAACCAACAAAACACATAAATAGGACCCCAGGAACAAAGCAGAATCCTATCTTATGAAGTTCTGGATTCTACCAGACAGGCAATGCTTGCTTTGGAATTCTAAGATAAGAATAACCCTTCTGGTATGGAGCAAGAAGGAGGTAGAGCTCAGTGTGTAGATAAAAGACGACCAAAGCTCAGAGAGCCATAAAATGTAGATTCCCAGAAAGGAAGACAGGGAGCTGGTTGATTGAGCTTCCACAATGCGTCAGATGGCACAGCATCCTCAGGACAGCTCCATGATAAGATCACTGACATCAGAGAAATGAAGTGACTTGCTGAAGGCCGCAGGAACCCACGAGGGTGTGACTCTGAGATGAGTCCTCTGAACCAGACACACTCCTTCAAGCCCTTCCCAAACTTCAGCACACCTCTCACAGGCTGCCGTCCTGACTTCCAATAAAGAGACATTGAAGCTTACTGGCTGCCCAAGTGAGGTTTACTAGAATGTAAGCTTTGGGCAAGAAACTGGATTCACATCCTACCTTTGCTAAAGGACAACTCTAAATATCGAATCAATGAGTGTGAGCAAACTCTGAGAGATAGTGAAAGACTGGGGAGCCTGGAAGGTGCAGTCCATGGGATCACACAGATTTGGACACTACTTAGCGACTGAACAAAAGCAACAATTCTAATAACACCTTACATTTATTGAGTATGCACCTTACAACTCCCTGGTAAAATAGCCTGCTTTTGCTGCTGCTGCTGCTGCTGCTAAGTCACTTCAGTCGTGTCCGACTCTGTGCGACCCCGTAGACGGCAGCCCACCAGGCTCCCCTGTCCGTGGGATTTTCCAGGCAAGAGTACTGGAGTGGGGTGCCATTGCCTTCTCCGAACCCTACTTCTAGTTATTACCAAATAAAATATTAAAGGAGTATATCCTAAGAGTGGAGGAACAGGTCTTCTATCAAAGTCGTTTTTAGAATGAAAATCCTCATAAACGAAGGGCTATTTCTAGGTTAGGAGGGAATTGACCAAATATGGGGTATTTAGATGGGAATTGCTGCCATGTTCCAAAAATATGGGGCCTCCATTACACTTCAGATTTGGAAGTGATCTTAGGAATCTCCTGAATTTTAATTTTACATAGGAGCAAACTTAGGTCAAAGAATTGACACAGAGTCAGAACTCAGGTCTCCTAACTCTCAGATGATTGCTCTTTGACCATAAATGATAAAAGGAGACGGGCCAAATCCATGAGTGATCAAGGGATGGAGTAAAAGAGGGATGGTAGTATTTGACATATTATTTGTTACATATACATAAATAAGAATGGCATGCATAGGCCAATGATAAGGGTGGGTCATGAACCAAGCGTTACAATTCATCCAGTTCTAATCACTCAGTTAAAAACAAACACATACATGTGTACATTGATACATACATCCATAAAAGTATGTGTGGCTTCAAGACAGGTGGGATAGAATAATAAATGTATGTTCCATGAAAAGACCAATGAAAAGTCTTTTAAACACATTTTAAACACATTTAGGGGCTAAGTTCCAGAAGCTCAAAGAGCTATGAGACTCGGATCTCTTTATCCCTTCCCCTCATGCCCATCACAGGACAGGAATGGTGACTTGGCCTCCCAGATGTTTGCTTATCTTTAAGAACCTAAAAAGTACTTGGTCCTTGACAATAACAGTAGAATAAATGGGTTAATATAGCATTTTTATAGCTTACAAAATATTTTATACCCAAAAGCGTCTTTTAACCTCAAAGCACATTTGTGAAATACATATCCCGTTTTAAAGGCTCAGAAGTGCAGGTTATCAAAGTGCCTGGGTGTGGGCATGGCACTGATACACGTTGGGGTGAATGAGACTTAGAATTGTAAGTCCCACATTTTGAGCTTTGGTGGGAGAGTTGACAAAGTCCCAGAAGTCTAGGAATATTCAAAACGTATTGTATGCAATGACTTAGAAGCCCTTGGAAGGAATACAGTTTCCAAATGCCTAATAGCCGTAATCGAAATGAATTAGTAGTCAGGTTCCAATTTCTGTTGAGAAAAGAGAGGGATTCTGTAGGATATAATTTATGGAGTTCAACATAGGTCTTATTAGTATCATTATTAAATGCCAACTTCATGACTTTTATACTTGACTTGGAGGTGCCGAAAGTGAAAGGTTTGCCTAGGCAAATTCCTTCTCCATGGCATTGTTTCTGGAAATACATTTATGATATAATGCCATTTCCATTTTATAACTGGAGAAGCTGATTTCATCCATTCTGAGCCTAAGACTATATGACAAGTTCTTCCCAAAGCAAGAAGATCTGAATCTGGGATCTCCCGTCTTCAGAACAGTGCCATAATCCCTGCACACCACATGCCAGCTTTTATGGGGGATGTCTGAGTCATTTGCTCATCCTACAAATCCTCATACTTCAACCAGCACATACTCTCCACTAGTGTTCACCCTCCCGAAGCAAACAGGAATGACCCCAGCTCTTAGGCAGGATCCATGGTAGCCCTGAGGACAGGAGACATGGGAGCAAAGTCAAGTTAATCTCCCCGCAGGCTTCCAGCTCACTATCCACATGCAAGCCTCACACAGCATATTTTTATCACTGTTCTATTTGAACAAGCCAGTAACTAATAATTTTAATATACCACTGCTAACTCACTTTAACTTATTTAACACTTGGAAGGGGAAAAAAAAAAACACAACTGTTTTGCCATAAGGGGGAGCTTTTGAGTTCTACAAAGAGGGGGAAAAAAAAAAGAAAAAAAAAAAAAATTACATATATGTCCCAGTTCAAAACAGATCTACAAAGCAGCAAATGGTCAGATCCTTACCTGAGACTTTAACAGTGTCAGAAGGACCTGAATTTCTTAGATGGAAAAAAAGAAAAAGACAAAATGATAGGTGTTTTTTTTTAAATTTTTTATATAAAGCTGAAATAATTTCTAACAAATTTCTAACAAATTTAAAAGTATTCAGGAGTATTCAGAGCCCTAGTTGTGCTGAGTCTACAGCTTCGGGAAAGCAAATGCCTTTTCTAGTTGCTTCTGATGATTCCTTGAGGACTTTGGGACAACATTTGGACTAACTGAAGCCAGCACCGCGGCTCAGGAAAGAGGGGGAGACCTTCACCACTGCATAACTTTAAGGGGATTCCAAGAGGGAAAAGGAGAGGGAAGGCAAGAGAAGGGAAAGAAGAGGGGAAAGAGGGAGAGGGAGAGAGATACGGAGTGGAAGGAGGGAGAGAAGTGAGGGTGAGAAAGGAGAATGAAAGAGGGAGAAAGAGCATTACCAAAAAAAAAAAAAATCTGAGAATCAAGTTTCAAGACTCTTTATGTGCTATAGAGAAGGATGAGGTTGACCAGCAAAGTGCAAAGGGGATCCTGAGAGAAGAGAGATTTTTCTCCCCTCCAGTAGGAAAAAAAATAAAAATAAAAAGATGGGAGGGGGGGTGTGAAGGAGGGGGAAAAAAAAAGCAAGCAAAACAAAACAAAAACAGGAATGTGTGTTTTGAGCAGGAATGAGGAGAGCTGGGAGGACCATAAGGGGGTGTGTACAGAATTTCATTAAATTGTTACTTTAAGATTGTCTTCTTAAAAAAAAAAAAAAAAAAAAAAGGAGGGGGTGGAGAAGCGGAGAGAAGGAGGCAAACGGGAAGGTGGAGGACGGCTGGGTAGCTCGGCCTCTCCAAACTGATTGATTAGTCATGATCCCCGCAGTTTTAACTAGGACTCATTCAATTGGGGAGGTGGAGCGCTCGGGAGCAGATTAGCATACGCTTGTTTACTCATCTTCTGAGGGATTTTTCCCCCCTCTTTCCTTTCATTTTGTGAAGAAGGAGGGAGGGGAGGGGGGACTGGGGGGGGGGGAGAAGGGGGTTGTGGCTTGTGTTATAAAGGACGCAAAAAATAAATAAATTAGAGCATCTTTTGGGGGGGAGGGAATTCAGCGGATCAGTGTCTTAGAGGAGCTTTTTTTTTTTTTTTAAGAGCGAGAAATCATATAAAATAAAATGAAATAAAACAAGGAGGAAGGCAACCAGCTGTTAGAGGGGGGAATAAGGCAGATAAAGGAGCGGAGAGAGAAATTAATTGCCAACCAGGAGGAGTTGGGCTGTATTTTTCAAAGGTGGGGGGAGTGGAGCACACACCTTGAGGAGGAAAGCGAGAAAGAAAAGAAAAAAGCAAGTGGAAGGGGGGGCTCGCCCAAGAAGGGTGAAGAAGCGAAGAAAGTCGAGGCGCCGAGGCTCCTAAAGCTGGCAGCTCCGGGCGGCGGTGCAGGGGCGAAGGGGGGGCGGGGGGGACCGTCGGACATGCGGCTCTGGAGTTGGGTGCTGCGCCTGGGGCTGCTGAGCGCCGCGCTGGGCTGCGGGCTGGCCGAGCGCCCCCGCCGGGCCCGGAGAGACCCGCGGGCCGGCCGCCCCCCGCGCCCCGCCGCCGGCCCGGCCACCTGCGCCACCCGGGCGGCCCGCGGCCGCCGCGCCTCGCCGCCGCCGCCGCCGCCGCCGCCGCCGGGCGGTGCCTGGGAAGCCGTGCGCGTCCCCCGGCGGCGGCAGCAGCGGGAGGCAAGGGGCGCCGCGGAGGAGCCGAGCCCGCCGAGCCGGGCGCTCTATTTCAGCGGGCGAGGCGAGCAGCTGCGCCTGCGAGCCGACCTCGAGCTGCCCCGGGACGCGTTCACGCTGCAAGTGTGGCTGCGAGCAGAGGGGGGCCAGAGCTCTCCGGCGGTGATCACAGGTAGGCAAGGGCTCCCGGGCGGGCGCTGCACCGGCCCCGCGGCCCCAGGGGCGCGCGGGTGCCTGGGCGCGGGTGGCGGGATGGTCGGGGGGCTGGAGGGTGTGTCTGTGCAGGAGCCGCCGCTCAGCTGGCGGCTCAGAGGCTCCAGGACGAGCCGCGAGCCTCACTTTGCCCCATCTGCCGAATGGGCGCGCTCGGAAGGTGTCTCTGCCTAGCCCCTCCGGAAGAACGCAGGGAGCGCTCCCGGCCACCCCAGACCGCAGTTGATGAGGGCTGGTCTCGGGAAGCCTTGTGCACAAGAATCGTGTTTTGGATGTTCAGGTGGACTGTCTCTGTTCGGGATGGTGGGGAGGACGACCCAGTTGGGATGCATGCGAATAGAAGCTAGGGACCATTGATTTCTTTGGCTTTTTAATGGAGATGACCCCCACCCCCACCCCCGCTTTACTTAGCCCAGTTACCCTGAAAGCCTACAAGCTTGTTGTGATCCTCAGGACTTAAAAGTACTTGAAGTGCCCCAAAGTTGCTCTGTACTTGCTGCCTGCCTCTGGGATGAACCCCCTACCCCCAGCCACCCACAGACACGCACGCACACTGCCGTCCCGTGTTCTCTCTTTTCAAGCCCCTTGCCTGTCATTCGGAGCTGGGGTGAGACTTTCCGCCTGCACACCCAGCCAGTCTTCCCGGGACTAGGCTGCGAAACGGGGCACTTTTCTCATTTGGGACTTTTACAAGCCCGTAATGAATTTAGGTTCCCCTCCTCACACCCTCCCCTTTCCATAGCAAAACCCACAGTGAAACCGGACACTTCGCGAGGGTTGCAAACCTTAGAAATCCTCCAGCATCCATTTTCCCCCCTCTTAATGAATCTGTGGCAATGTCTTTAATAAAACTGGGGGGCCGAAAGGGAGGGGGCGGCGCTGGAGGAGAGGAGGAAAGTTTTGCCTCTGCTGGCTGGGAGATTCCCTCCCTGCACAAACAATCTTGCCCCGTCCTCGGATGGCTCAGAGTGAGAGTAGGGGTTCCCCCATCGATGCAGCCAGGAAACGTGTTGGAGGCGTTTTGCGATCCCACCCCCTTACACACACTTTCTTAGAAGGGAGAGAGCTCTGAGTTCTCCGGGCAGTCCGGCTTCTTTCTGTCGTGGCATGGACCTTCTCAAATGTTGCTAACTCTGTCCTATTTACATCAAGCCCATTTCGGGGACCCAAACTCTGCTGCCGTACTAAGTAAGCACATACCGCAAAGCTCCGCTCTCCCGCTACCAAATCCCAAACCGAGAGCTACAAAGTGACTTTCCCCCATGCCTGACGTCATCATATGCTATTTTTTTCTTTTTCTTTCTTTTTTTTTTTTTTGCGTCTCAGGAAGGAGAGGGAAACTGAGCTCATTCAGTTTTAGCCCCCAAGCCCCAGTCAGCCAGAGGGGTTTATAATGTAGAGTAGAGAAGAGACGGTACTCATAACAGTAATGCTGATGCTTATAATTCAGGGCTGTGGTATGTTTACTTCTCTTTCGGAACACAGGAAAAACACAGAGCCTGCTACTTGGAGATTTTTTTTTTTTTTTTTAATGAGTAGATCTGATTTTTTCCTAGTCTATACCTATGGTACAGGGGTTTGGAAACCTTCTCCTCCAGAGTGGAGAGCCCAGGGTTATAGAGGTATCATCAATGAAAAGGTAGTAAATGCACTTTTTCAAAACAAACAAACACGTACATATAGCACCTGAGATTCCACAGGAGCCTGCTTTATAAATGTCTGCAATTCAGACAAGGAGCCCCCTCTTGACACACATACTCTCTTGAGCACTCATTCACTCTCTCACACAAAGATTGTGCAGTAAAATACTTTAATTGGATGGGGGACGTTAGGTTATTATTGCTTGTATAAAATGCCTGGTCCATTTTATGTGTGGAAATAACATTCCTCTCAAAACGAGAAAGAAAAAAAAAGTCACTGCTGCTGTGTAGCCCCAGAAAGCTCAGAGCTTTTCTCCCTAGGATTCTGGTGGATTTTTTTTCCCCTCCCCTAGTTGAATCTGAGCCAGATTTGACGGTGTGTAAACACCTGGCCTTGAGCCAGAAAAGACTCATTCTGCGTATCCTCCACACGGTACAGGCTGTGGGACTGAAAAGAACCTGCTTCTCCTTGAATTAAAACGCAAACAAACAGAGGTTCTTTGCAGAAACACTTTTGCAGCTCCTTCCTCCGTGTCAGTTCAGGCTGGGAGAGGCAGGGCCGGCTGAGGTGGGCAATTTGGACGAGGGTGTCAAGCCACGTCCTCCCGCAGCGACCTGGGGTGCCTGGTTGGCCACCTGACCTCTGCTGGCGCTCTCTGGCGGGGCGTCGCCACTTTCCTAGGAATCCCTGGTCACCTATCTTGAGAGAGCAGGCATCTCCCAGCAGGGACCTCACTGCTATTTCAGGCAGAGGGTTGCTGCCTCGCTGTCAGGCCAGGCTGCCTTACATCACTCTTTGCTGCAGGATTCAATTGGGTTTCGTAAAGGTCTAATTTTATGGTGCTGTTAACCGGGTCTGTCGTCTGGCAGAGGCAGGCCTCGCCGCTGCTGGGAGGCGGGCCATGCTCCCAGATCCGCCTGGGATGCTATTTCTACCCCGGTTCAAACTTCACTGACACCAGTTCAGACAGGCGCTCAGAGAGGCAGAGAAGAGTGAAGGAGCAGTTTGTTCCTGAAGCTCAGAAAACATGCCTTTTATTTTTTCCAAAAGGGAAGTGGCAGTGGGTGGGGGAGAAAATATATATATATATATACACACACACACACACACACATACACATGTCTGTACATATGTGTGTGTGTCGGTTGCTCAGTTGTGTCCAACTCTTTGCAACCCCATGGACTGTAACTCTCCAGGCTCATGTGTCCTTGGGATTTCCCAGGCAAGAATACCAGAGTGGGTTGCCATGCCCTCCTCCAGGGGATCTCCCCAACCCAGGAATTGAACCTGGGTCTCTCATGGTGCAGGCAAATTCTTTATCATCTGATCCACCAGGGAAGCCCACATATATATGTGTGTGAGTATTAATAAAAATGAAAAGGCTTATGCAGGCAAAAGCAGAGCTAAAGTTAGAAAGGGCCTGTGTGCCGGAGTCTCTGAATGGCCCACCCATGGTGGATGGTCTGAGGGTTGAAGAGTCCTTTAAGGCTGTTGTGAAAAGGGTCCTCGGAGGTCCCCCAGGCCTGATCTTGTCTCTTAGGCCAAACAGGGAGATAGATGCAGCCAGGGGAGGGGTCCCCTGTGGCAGGAACTAGGATTTGAGCCTGGTCCTGTCCATTCCCAGGCCTTACCCACTATCCTGCTGAGAAAACCCGTCCGAGAAACACCGTCACCTCCCACCCTTCACAGACCCACCACCCAGCCACTTGGGGCATGGCAATTGGGGTTCCCTTTCAAGTCTGGGGGTGAGGGGGGCTTGTTGACACATCTTTTTGCCTTTATAGCGTACCAGGCAGGATCCAGATCCCTGCCCCTCATCCCCACCTGCCCTCCCCCACCATACCTCTCCAGTTTGACAGAAAGAGAAAGAAGGGGAAGAAAAAGAAAACAAGACTCAATTTGCTCCAAGGAGCAGAGGCCCCGAGCAGCAGTTAATCTTGTTAAAGTTTCTCTGACCTGCTAGATAAGTGAAATGTGGACCCCACAAGTACGGCTACCTCCTCCCGCCCCCATGCCTTAGTGACCCAGAATCCCTGCTCACAAGAAGGAAAGGATTTACCTGAACTCCCTCCAGCACCTCCTCCTGCCATGCTTCTTTCCTTTGTTCTAAATGTTGGACTACTGAGTTGACAGGCTACTGAGAAGAGACCTTTATTTCCGCCCTTCTGCAGCCCGCACTTCCCACAACCCACTCAATCCCAAAAGAGCCTTGGCTCTGTGGACTGAAGATACTTAGTGGCAGGAAGGAAAGTGACTCTTCCTGGGTGCCTCCCAGGTGCCAGGCACTGAGCTAGGTACTTGCCTTGTGTCTGCCAGTTTCACCCTCACAGCCACCCTGCAAGGTGGGCATTGTCACCTCTGTTTTCCAAATGAGGAAACAAAGTCTCAGAGGGTGGAAGCTACTTAGTCCAAAGTGGACAGAGCCCAGGTATGACCTCGAGCTGCAAGTGTCCGCTTCTTCTTCAGCAGTACTTTTGGAGAGAGAAGGAATGACCCCCTTTCCTTCTTTAGACCTGCTGCGGACAACTCCTTTCTGCCCATCTGTGTGCTAACTGTATTCCTGCAGATGAAATGGGATAAAACGTGAATCTAAATCTCCTTGGAACTCTGGATGTGACTCGCATATCTGGGTGTTTTGGTTTTTATTTTGTTTTTTTTTTTTTTCTTTTCCCACCAAACTATCTATCAGACAGACGGGGCTTGGGATTTCTGTTGCCAATGACTTCCTGTGTGGTTTGAGTCAGGTCACTTTGTCTTTCTGTCCCTTTGGCTTCCTCTTCTGTAAAACGGGCATAGTGGTGTCAGGATAATGCAGGGAAATAGGCAGGCAGAAAGTACCTGGCACAGAACCAGCTCGTCCTGGGGACTCAGTCAATGGCTGTGAGTGGTAGCTGGATCCAGTAAGTAACCCTCTTGCCTTTCCTAATTCGCCACCTTGCCTTCAGCCCGTTTATGCCATGTTCGGGCTTCCCTGCTGGAGTGGCTGGGGAGTCTGTCTAGAGTAGACAGTGTATCTTGGGGAACAAACAGTTGGGCCCCTTCAGATCCCTTCCTTACACTTTGATTTCCTCTTCTTTGACCTACTTGGATGACTCCTTGGTGATAAGGGCCAGAGGAGGGCCACCAGCACAGGACCAATGACTAGGAAAGCCAGTTAGCACCCAGAGGGAGAATACACCCTCAGGAACAGAAGCCCGACAGTGGCCACAGTGCATCCCGGTCACAGCTCTGTGGTCACATGCCTCTCACTCCTTCCCCAGACACTCCCCTGACTTTCACGTTGCCCCAGCCAGCACTTCACGTGGACAGATCGGGTGACGGAGGCTGCATCACCCTCGCCCCACTACACCGAGGAGGGCAAACTGGAGGCTAAGAGGTGGAGGGCTCAGGAACGTGGGTTTTGCATGGTCAGCCAGGCATGGACTGTGTCCAGCAGCCCATGGAGAAAGAGGGAAATTGAGGGCCAGCATCACACGGGGGCTGAGAACTGAACTGTATCCATAAGCTACCCCTCTCAAGGTGGCCTGGGAGGTGATTTGGTTGAGTTGCTCCCATTTTGTATCACTGAAAATCACCAGCTTTTAAAACCTCCTGCTGCCCAGCTGCCTCCCAGGGATTCAGAGGTCGACGGTCTGGCACTGGCCTGGGCAGCGGTGTTTTTTGAAACCTTCTCAGGAGATGTGGAAGGGCCACCACATCAGAAGAACCGCTGATCCTGCTTGATGTCTCCCTGCTCTGCAGGTGGAGAAACTGAGGCCTCGGGCAGGGGTAGGGAGTAGGGCTTCCTGCTTACCCAGCTGGTCGGTGGCAGAGCTTTTAGAGAAGTTCAGCTGTTCCAGTTCTGAATTACCATCAGAAGGGACCCCCTTTCCATTCCCAATTCCACTGTGGTTCCTAGGGGCAGGGTGTGTGTGTGTGTGTGTGTGTACATTCACACGCACACTGACATTCCATTTTTTTTCAAATCTGGTCCTGTATGTGAAGCCACATTCTCACCTTCTGGTACCTCCTTTAAAGAGCAAACACTCCTTCACAAAGGGGATAATACATGGAGTGCCACACATCTGAGTTCAAATGGACCTCTCACCATGCTTGAGCAGTGAGGTGTATTTTTTTTCTGAGGAAAAAGAGGTGGAAGGAGGGAAGGAACCCCAGCTAAGGCATTCCCCACTTTGCCCAGGGCTAGTCCTTCCTGAAAGAAGGCAAGTGTTCCTATCATCCCAAATCCCCTCACCTTATGATCACTCTGAAACCAGCGCTGGCTGTAGGGTGTCTTAGATGAGAGAGAAGACCCCCAGGGACCCCAGGTAGGAGGACCCCCTATACAGGCAGCCTGAGCCTCATCTACCTATGGCTGGTCCAGGGCTTAAGAATTCAGTAAGTGCCTGCTTCTCCCCTCACCTGCTGCCCCGTCTCTGGAATTTAATTTCCTTTCCCTCAGTGTCTCTTTTATCTTTTTTTCTTGCTGCGCTGAGGACTCTGCTTCATGCCTTGATGCACTTACTAGAAACATTCAACTCAGACCTGACTTGTGGGTCTTGGCCCTTTAGCTCCTTTGAAAACCTGGAACTGAGAGCCAGGAACTCTGGACTCAAGTCCCAGCTTGGCCTCCTCTGAGCTGTGTGACCTGGAGCCTCTGGGGAGAGAGTTGCAGGTGTGGTTACAGTCAACACCCCCATCTCACATGTTGTCACGAGAACCAGGTGAGACAATGGCAGGAGAAGCTCTCGGCTGAGATCAGAATCTAGTCCATAGGTCCACACTGGTTGGAGGATCCAGAAAGTGAGAGATGTGAGTGCTTTGTAAGATCCACGTTGTTCCTGGAAAGGCACCTTTATCATCATTCTTCACACTCCAACAATAAACAGTGATTGAGTTAGCAAACCTTTCCCTATGTGTGACCTCACTGGAATCCTTTGATGTTGGAATTAACAGGTCTGCCTCATTTGCCGTGTGACCCAGACAACTTAACTGCTCCTCTCTGCTTCAGTGTTCTCAGCGTGCGTAGCTGGGTAGCAATGAAACAGAGGCTTTCACACTGGAAATCCTAAGATTTCCACAATCTTAGGAATGCCCTGAGGAGAGGTGATGGAGAAGGAAATGGCAACCCACTCCAGTGTTCTTGCCTGGAAAATCCCAGGGATGGGGGAGCCTGGTGGGCTGCTGTCCATGGGGTCGCACAGAGTCGGACACGACTGAAGTGACTTAGCAGCAGCAGCAGCAGGGAAGAGATGAAGGGAAGCAAACCATTCTGCGTCCTGCACCTTCCCTTCCCCTATACTGCCTGAATTGTGTGATTCTACAAGACTTCCTTTGAAGGACTGTGTGAGTTTCTCAGTGACAGAATTCAAGTGGACACGGGCTGACATTGTTAACTTTGTTAGTCATGATGCCGGTATTGTGATTATACATTTTTAAAGATCTATTCTGTTAGAAATGCGTACTGAAGTATTTATGGATAAAATGACGTTATGTCTATTTTGTTTGTTTAAAGTGTTCCAGGAAAAAAAAAATTAGGATGTTGGGGGGAAGAGGGGTAGATGAAAGAAGATTGGCAGACTGATGATCGCTGAAGCCAGATGACAGAAAACAACGGGCTTCAATGCAGGTTTTGTCTGTCCTCCTGTGCCTGATTGAAGAATTCCATCATAAAAAGTTTAAAAGAGTTGGAGAGCCACAGGAGGAGCTGAAGTCTTAGATCCCTGTGTGATCTGTGAGCTGACAGGTTTCCAACTGCATTTCAGCAACTTGGAGCGGGTTAGGGACTCTCCCAAGGTCACACAGAGAGTAACTTAAAGTCAGGGTGCAGACATGGGAGCTCCCTCGGCCCTTCTGCCTATACACCTGTGAACCCAGGTGACTGGCCGTCCTGGAGAGCTTTCGAGGAAGACAAGAGACAGGAGGGGCAGGTGGAGCCTTGCAGAGCAATTAGAAATGTCCGTGAGGGCATTCCTTGCTGTATGGAACCATCCCCAGCATTGGGAAGCATTTTACATCCTTGGTTTTGTGCATAAGAATCCCCTAGAATCTCCTAATCATTGTGACAGCCCAAAACACACTGTGACCATTCACACACAGGCACGCGCACACACACACACACACACACTCATTCACGTTTCCACCTACCCCTGTTTCTTTATTTCTTTATTTATTTTTTGGCTCCTTCTTTCTCTGCATCTCCCATGGCCCTGGAAGCCTTCTAGAACCTTCTAGAGCCCAGTGGGGATGGAGGAGGAGGATAAACTATAGTTGACTAAGAAAGAGCTGACACCCTCAGGAAACGGGAGGAAGGAGCATATGTTTACTGAGGACGTATTTTGTAATGATTGACGGTAGAACTCGAGTCAGGCCACCTGAGTGTGACTGGCTGGTTCTCCAGCCTGCCAGTTGTGTGACCTAGGGCAAGTTACTTAATATCACCAAGCGCCACTTTTCCCCTCCGTGAAATGCGGATGATACTGGCTCCCACTTCATAGGGTTGTTTTGAAGATTAACTGGGCCTCCATGTGGAAAACGCTTAGTAATGGAATCTAGACCACGGGGAAGCACCCAGTAAACGCTAACTCGTGTGGGTCTTGTGTGTGTCTGGTCCTTGCTACACGCCATTTCTAATTCTCTCAATAACTCTATAAATTAGACATGTTTATCTCCTTTGGCAGAGCTAGGAATTGCCTTTCCCTCCCTCCCCACTCAGGAAAGGCTTGTTCCTGTCGTCTTCACATAAAACAAAAACTAAAATGAAGGACAAAGAGAATAAACACTTTATCATTTCCTGTCACAGAAGCAGCATGGGCTCATTGTACAGACTCTAAGCAAAGCAGATTAAAAACAAGGAGCAGAGTAGGACATGTCCCTCCCTGCCCAAGTATTCAACAAGTATTCAGTGAGTTTCTTCTGCATGCCAGGCACAGTTTTAGGCTGTCAGTACAAAGCAAGGAACAAAAGAAGATATCTCTGACCTCAGGGAGTTTATATTCTGGAGTCGGGGGTGAGAAGTGAGAAGGAAGAAGAGGCAGAAGACGAATGAGTAAGGAAACTCACCTCATCATGTTGGGTGAATGTTTATGAACATAGACAAAATAGGAAGAGGGAGTTGCGTGGGGCTGGGGTGGCAGGAAGAGGAGGGAGGCAGTGATGAGAAGTCACTCTGGACCAGAGGCCTCAGAGCAGAGGGGGGTTGGCTGGAGGAGGCTGTGGGGTTTGGAGAAGGAAGCACAAGGGGCTAAGGGCAGGGGGTGGAGGGCGGGGGTCAGGTCCAGACCAGCGCAGTCCTCAGCTTGCTGTGTGACTTTGGGTAACGCACTTTCCTTCTTGGGGCCCACTTTCCTCATCCGAACAGTGGGGGTGAGGAGGAGCTCATCCTTGTCTGCCTTTGGCCTAGAGGCCTGTCCAGCAGAGGTCCCCTGGGGCCCCGTGATCCTCACGATCAGTGCTGGCAGTCGTTCCCGTGCTCCTCCTTTTTGAGTGAGGCTTCCTCCACCAGGTGGCGCTTGTGCCCCTCGGGGACTAAGTTTGGCCCACACTGCTCCTCTTTCCCAGCTACCCTCGTCCTTGAAAAAGGACATGGCGCCCCTTCTTGCTCAGGTATCACTGGCCGACCCCAACTTAGAATGTGGCTCTCTCATGGACATGTATGCTTTAATGTCTCCTCAAAAAGCCTCCTGTCCACAAGCAGAGTACCGACGGGTAGAATCTGCATCAAAGACTGACTGAAGACATTATGTAGGGAATATTGGTACTTCCCGAGAGCTGGAAGCCATCACATGAATGATATTGCTAATAATAGCTGCTGTAAATATATTTTTTAAAAAACTCGCCAAGTGACCTTTTCAGTGATCACATCTTGGCTTATGGCTAGAATACTCAGGTTTCATAATTTCTTACTGTACAAAAGCCATTCCAGGCAAGTGGCTGGACACTGGCGTAGACCACTGGCCTTTTGGTCATGCTTATCACTTTAATCACATCACTTCATGATTAAAATACTAGAACTCGGGAGTCTGTAGCCATCTGTTAGTCTATTCTCCTTCTGGGAATCCCCAGCACTGTCATCCCCAGATTTTTCTTCCAACAAGAGAAAGAGAATGTTTTCCAGTATTACTTGTCACAAACCCAGGGACCATGGAAGAGTAGGAGAGATGGCCCTGTTTCAGTTTTGGAAAACCTGAGAGGGGTCCCAGGTTCCAGTCCATTTGGAGGAAACAGAGACAGAAACTCTAGGAGGTGCTGGATCACAGCTTGGGATCGAAGTGCGTGGGTCGTTGTTTAGTGGTTCAGTCATGTCCAGCTCTTTTTGTGACCCCTTGGACTGTAGCCCACCGGGCTCCTGTTCATGGGATTTCCCAGGTAAGAATACTGGAGTGCGTTGCCATGTCTTTCCCCAGGGGATCTTCTGAACCCAGGGATCGAACCTGCATCTCCTGCATTGGATGTAGCTTCTTTAGCACTGAGTCATCTGGGAGGCCAAGTATATGGGTGGGGGAGCATAGAACTTGTTACAGATCCCTGATCTGCTGTTTTGCCTTTAAGAGACTGGTGGTCTAACCTGTACCTACCACCTTTGTAGGCAAGAAGCTATTCCTACATCTGTCCCACATCCACTTCTTCTTAATTCTTTTTGCTCTATAAACAAGAAATACAGCTGAGCAGAATATCACCAGATATGTTTGTAAAGAGGGGTTTATTTCCCCCAATGAAACTGGAGATCTTTTGGCTACAGAGGCTGGTAAGAGTACAGAGAAAGAGCTGATAACAGGCCAATCAGGAACAAGGTGGCCTTGCTCTAAGAGATGCGCAGTACACATAAAATGTAAGGAAGGAAGGCATCCTCTACTCTGGTGAAGAAACATTCCCATAAGTGCAGAGAACCCAGGGGTGTGAGAGTCAGCATCAGAGCCATTTGTTCCCAGGATGAGAAACCAAGGGGTGGTAGAAACAGTGACTTGTCCAAACCAGTGACCATTCAGGGTAAGATCCTCTGTCTTCTGAGTCTTAGGCCAGGGCTAGGTCTGCTTCCCTCCTTGCTTTGCATCCTTCCCTATCAAAGTACCATCTCTCTGCTGAGGAGCATCATTTATCTCCAGATTCTGGTGGACTCTGGACTCACAGATCCAGCTGTCTATTGAAAATGTCAGCCTGCATTTCAAACTCAACATGTCCAAAGCTGAATCCTCTTTCTTCCAAAATTCCTTCTGTCCTCATCTAGTGTCACCTGCCCTAGATATGTCACCCACCAAATGTCAACCCACTCCAGTGTTCTTGCCTGGAGAATCCCAGGGACGGGGGAGCCTGGTGGGCTGCCGTCTCTGGGGTTGCACAGAGTCGGACACGACTGAAGCGACTTAGCAGCAGAAGCGTATTTATCCTGTCTGTCCTGCCTTTTTAACATGTTTATAGCCAACCTTCCTTCCCCTTTCTTAGCTTAGGCTTTCTTCATCTCTTGCTTTGACTCTTCCCTTAGAATTGTAAGTGCCCACTTCTCTGAGCCTCAACTCCAACACCTCCTTCAACCTGTCCTTCAGCTTTCCGCAGTCAAATCTTGCTACAGTGCTAATCTGCCTCTACTACCTCTAGCTAGAGGCCCTTCAATAGCACTGCAGTTATTTACAGTCCCCCAGATAAATGCCATAGGCTTTTCCCCATCATTTTCTTTACTTGACATACCTCCTAGATCCCCTAGATCCTTGACATACCTTTCTATCCCCACATAGAAATGTTGCAGGCACTGTGTTGCAGAGCGCTTAACCATCTAGAGGATTCTGCTCAATGTTCCTCTTCTGGGAAACCCTTTCTGACTCTTCCCCAAATACCGCTTGTTTGCCACTTCTCTTATGCATCTGTCTCGATATGCTCTGCACACATTTATCAAAACACCTGGAATTCTTTATCACGTTTTATCCTGTGCAAAATAGGGGTCCTCTCAGCTTCTCTACTGCCTGGCCGCACGCCTCGCTTATAAGGAAATACAGAGATTTTTTTGTTTAATGAATGCATGAGTGGATAAAGGAACCAGCTACACTTCTAATGATTCTGGGAGAAAGAGCTTGGGAACCTCAGGCATGTTGCATTACGTAACCAAAACACATGACCTGGCCCGTGCGTCACACTCAGAAACATTACACAGTGGTTAATTCCATTTCCCCTTGAGCAAAGAAGTCAGAAGGGAAAAGAAAAGATAATCTGGCCTTCCCAAACACGGGGTGGGGGAGGGACAGTGTAGTCGACGCCTCCTCAACTCACATCTCGGCCTTTCTAATCCAAGCCCCAGACTAACCTTGGTCTTTCCCACTCTGTCCTTTGCCCATTTGCGAAGCGTTTGTTTTGTGTGTGCACAGCAGCACATAATCCCAAGCTTTGCTGTCTTCTCCGGTTTCCACCCTGGTCCCCCCTCGCAGGTCCTTGCTGGGCCTCGGGTGTCCTAGCTGTCATATCTGTTGCCTGGGTTTTCCCTCCTTTGTGATTGGCGGGCCTCCCGTCGGCTGGCCTTGATCTTGTGAGCCCTTGGGGTGACCTTGGGGTCTGGAATCCTCTATCCGCTGTTTATATACCCTTGAGGGAGGAGACGCATTCTCAGCGGTAATAACAGTAATAAAAGCCGCCAGCTCATAACGAGCACTGACTGTGTGCTGGCCCTGTGCCGAGGGCTGCACACCGGACCCTCGGAGTTTGGTTTAGAAAGTGACATGATTTGCTGAAGGCCTCACGGCTTAAGGGTCGTGGAACTGGAGCTGAGGCCAGTTTAATTTTCTCTCTATCCATAGGGCCTAGTGCATTGTTTGGAATATAGTAACTGTTCAGTAAATGTTCCGTGAAAGGATGAATATATGTGAATGCTATATAGATGGCTGCCTAGCTGGCTGGATGGATGGATGAGGCTACCCCCAGTGGCTAATGCAACCATCTACAGAGACTAAAGAGAAGGACAAAAGAGAAGGAATAGAGGGAGAGAGAGATGGAAGAAAAACTGGAATGAACATTATAAGACTTTAAAGAGATTGGCTAAGAAATCTCTTTGTTGTTCAGAATATATTTTATTTGCCAGTAACTTTTGAACAAAAAGGCCATTGATGTCTACCAGAGCATTTCCCACTTTTACATAGTCTACCAGGAGCTAATAAACTTTCAAAGATTCGCTCTGCCAAACATGTTTCTGGATTCCTCTTTTGGGAATCAGGCTTCCTTGATAGCTCAGCTGGTAAAGAATCCGCATGCAACGCAGGAGACCCCGATTCGATTCCTGGGTTAGGAAGATCTGCTGGAGAAGGGATAGGCTATCCACTGCAGTATTCTGACCTGGAGAATTCCACCGACTATAGTCCATGGGATCGCAAAGAATCAGACATGACTGAGCCCCTTTCACTTTTGGGAATCAGGGCCTGAGAAATGTTCCCCCAGGAACATGCTCAGCAGAGACGGCGACCCTCTCACCATCTGAGGAGGGACCTGATACATTCAGAGCCAGTTTGGGCCCGATGTAGGTGGTATGCTGTGAGAACCAGGGGTTCTGAGCAGAAGAACGACTCTGGAGTAACGAGGCTGGTTTGTGATGTGCTCTCATTGGAGCTGATTAAGCCTCTGTAGAGCCAGTAGTGAGTTCACAGGATTACTCCTTTACAAAAAACCCCACTGGGCTGATTAGAGCTGATCTGCTAGCAGCAAATATGATATCTTGTTCTTCCCTTTCCCAAGACAATAGAGTCTGCTTTATAAAATCTGCTCGGTTTTTAGATGAAGAAACGGAGATCTAGGCAAGTTAACTTGTTAAACTGAGTTGAGTGAGGTTAAGCGCACAAACTGGTAGCAAAATTGAAACTGGAACTGGGATCTCGTGACTCCCAGATCAGTGCTTTTTCCACCAGACACTTTGTTTTCCTTTACAGTGTCAGATGATGGATACATCTGTGGGTTCACGTTAGTGAGCTTATTAGAAATGTCATACAGCTGTTTATTAACTTAAGTATTTCTTACATGCCAAACCTCTGTCCTAGACATTCTGCAAAGTTGAATGGGAAATGGCAGTTTATTCAGAGAGGTAAGCTTTCCTTCTTTTCTTCCTTCCTTCCATCCATCCACCCATCTATTTGGTTACTGAGCAACCTTTACGTCTTTTCGTCTTACACACCGAGCTAGGAGATGCAGATTAAAAAGAACAGGGCACAGTTCCATCCCTTGGGGAACTCCCAGTCCTGGTGGCGGAAGCAGACTGGTAAACAGCTACATGACATCATGGTAACTGCTATAACTAAGCAATTAATAGAGTCCTGGAAAAGCTCAGAAGCAGAAAAACTGTGTTGTTGCACATCTATGTTTGTTATGGGGGCTAGAAAGTACTCTGAGATTTGGGGGGCTGAAAAAGGTCCCTTCCCCCTAGAAGGGCTGGGGATTCGTGAAGTAGGTGGAGTGCGTGTGGAATGTGCGCCTTGCCCTGCATAAGGATGTGTACCATGCATGACGTTTTAAGCGTCGAACTGTAAGTCAAAGTAGAACAGTAAACACTCTTTGATTCATGTCTCCGCTAAGGACATTGACCTAGAGTAGCTTTTAGGAATATGACACTAGGAAATGATTTGACGATTCAGTCTATCACCACCCGAATCAAACGCAACAGCTCCATACTGCGTTTGTCATGCTCTTGTGATGCCTTCGTACTTGTCTTTCTCCACTTGTTTCCAGGCTCCATCTGAGCGGAGACCATTTCTGTCGTTATCGCTGCTTTATTCCTACCTGTCACACAGCGCCAGCCATGCTGGTGCTGCTCAGTCGACTTTGTGAAATGAATTGGAGATGGCTCCGCATAAGGGAGAAAAGAGGACGTCTGAAAGGAAAGGTGCTTTGAGAAATGATGATGAGCCTTCAGAAGGGCCAGGCAATGAGAGCAAACGTGTTTGTGAATGACAGCCATTCGACACGGCTCTGGTTCCTCTGAGCTGACCCAATCCCTGTATATATTCCTGCCACCTTTCCCCTGTTACTAAGCCTCCTTTCTTTCTGTTGAGCCAGTATATCATTCTATTGGCTTTCAGTCCTCCCCCAGGCTTTCTCTCAGTTTCTCCTATCCTGTCCCTGGAGAGAGCTGCTAAAGAACCAGCTGCAATGGTGAGGATGTGCTCTGCAAGCCTCCCCTGTGCCCTGGAGACCTCCCAGAGGATGTGAACGCAGCGTGAGGGCGAGAAGCATGCCTGCCATCTCAGCACACCTTCCCAGGGCTGGCACATTGCTGGGGTTTGGCAGATACGTGAATGGACTTCTGGATGCATGAATGCCATAAATTTGCAGCACTTCTGATCTGGTCTCTTCAGTTCACAGGTGGAGAGAATCTGATGTCCAGAGGAGGCAGGGAAAAGATTCCAAGTTCTGCTCCAACTCAGAGACAGAGAAGGACAAGAGTCCAGTTCTCCTGACCATTGTTCTATCTAGTCATATTTTTCTGGGATTTGAGCCCAGCTCACTTGAACTTGGTCATAGAGATTTTAGATCATTGATTCCTATAGTTGAGTAGGACCCAAACTATCCTTTTATAGCTGGGAAATCTAAAGTCCCAAGAATGGGAGAGGTTAAACCACACACCAGAGCTTCCCCAAAACCCTCTATGCATCTCCATAGAGTCAATAAAAATGTAGTATGTGCCCAATACTCTTAGAGGTGCAATGCTTAAAGACAGAACAGTTCCCTGCCCTCGTGGACTTAGTATTCTTGTGAGGAGAGAAAGACCACACATAGGGAATCAGTTGTAAGGGCTTATACAGTGACAAGCAATGAAAATGGATGCTGTGGAGAATGACCAGAGTAGAAGGACATCGATGCAGGTGGCCAAGCTGAAGCTTGAATGACAGATGAGGAGGAACAAGCTGTATGAAAAGACAAATAGAGTTCCAGAGAGAAAAAGAAAGAGACAGAAGAGCTAGTGCACAGAGCTTGAGGCAGGACAAAGAAGATTTAGCAGGTTGAAGAAGCAGATAGTCAAGCCATTACGAGACCTATGTTTCTGAAGCTAAAGGTAGCCCAGGTTGTGGAATGTGGATTTTGATCTAGATGAACTAGAAAGTTATCAGAGTTTCAACCAAGGAAGTTACAAGGTCTGGTGTTTGTTTTCCAAAGATCAGTTTGACCTCTATGTGGAAAATGAATCATACGAGACCAAGAGTAGAGTGTCGATTATACCACTGTCGTGGTATGAATTCACTATTGATGTTATTGCTTAGTTCATTGTTTAGTTATTACTTAATATTTTGGTGAATATCATTACCACTTGTTTCCTTGCTAATACCAGTACCAACTAAAATATCTGAATAGCACTAATATTTTAAACCAATAGGGGGAAGAGGGGTTCCTTGCATTTTGCTCCAGGAGGACTTGAAGACACTTGTCCTCAAGACATTTTCTGTAGAACTTTGAGACTGTGCCCATTGTTCTGGAGAGCGGGTTGAAAGTTTTCGTCACTTTCTAAAAGGGGTCTATGGCCCCCAAATGATGACTTAAATGCCTAAAAGAAGGAGACCTAAGGGGTCATTTCCTGAAGCCTGGTCCCAGCTCTCAAATCTGAACACTCTAGGAGACCTGTGAAAATGAGAATGTTGATGCTGAGTTGTCATATCAGACTGAGGAATTGCACTTTCCTTCATCTGTACCCTTGTTGGAGTAAATAGAATTGGGGACTTTTTTTCCCTCTGAGGAGAAGTTCGTTTATTCCTTAGAAATATAATCTACAACTTTGTTTATTCAAACTCTGTTCTCTGAGTTTCTCTGAGTTTTAAACTAGGCAAGTTCACTTCCAAAGTGGCCTGAGGTGGTCCTTATCGTAATTATTCACTGTGGACTTTACCCAGGCATCTGTGAATCCAAATATCCATCTACTCTTCCATCCATCCAGGCATCACCCAACATCCACCCACCTACCCTCCTTCCCTCCCTCCCACCCTCCCTTCATCCCTCCTCCATACATTGATCTTTCCACCCTTCCATCAGTCCATGCCCTCACCAATGTATCCTTCCATCCATGTAGCCTATTTACCAGGCTCTCTGCTTCCCTGGTGACTCACATAGTAAAGCGTCTGCCTGCAGTGTGGGAGACCTGGGTTCCATCTCTGGGTTGGGAACATCCCTAGGAGAAGGGAATGTCTACCCACTCCAGCATTCTTGCCTGGAGAATTCCATGGACAGAGGAGCCTGGCAGGCTACAGTCCATGGGGCCAAAAAGAGTCAGACACAACTGAGTGACTAACACTTTCACTGTTTTCACTTTTCTCATGCTAGAGCTAGGACAAGAGTTGCTGCTGCTGCTGCTAAGTCAATTCAGTCGTGTACGACTCTGTGCGATCCCAGAGACGGCAGCCCACCAGGCTCCCCCATCCCTGGGATTCTCCAGGCAAGAACACTGGAGTGGGTTGCCATTTCCTTCTCCAGTGTGTGAAAGTGAAAAGTGAAAGTGAAGTCGCTCAGTCGTGTCCGACTCCTAGTGACTCCATGGACTGCAACCCACCAGGCTCCTCCATCCATGGGATTTTCCAGGCAAGAGTACTGGAGTGGGTTGCCATTGCCTTCTCCGAGGACAAGAGTTAGGAGATTCCAGTTCTTGTCCTCACACCACTGTGAGTCCTTGACAAAAATCTGAGAAACCTCCACTGAACCGTTCACTTCTACTAGAGCACAGTTAGAAAATCTCACTTCAGAAGTTGAAAACTACTTTGAAAAAAAATTCAAGTGCTCGTCCTGCTTAGTGACATGGTTTTAAGTATTCCCAGCAGTGCTCTGGATCCGGGTCTAGATGAATGGAGGCCCCTTTATCAACTCCAATATTTTAGATCAATAACGGCTTCTACCTTGGGTCAGCAGGTGGTGGGAACCCAGTAGAGAATGTGAAATCGAGGCAGGGCTGGTGGGGAAAGGGCTGGCTGCATAGAGCGGGCAGAGAAGGGAGCTGATGGTCACTTAGCTTCTGGGACTGTCTTTTGCCCCCAAGACTTCACAATCCGTGTGTGCGCCTGGATGCATGATGTTGGAGGAAGCCCTTGTGGCATGAAGTTGTTTCAGTTTCCGAAGCATTTTCGACATGTACCTATCATATTCCCACTCGCCTTGTAAAACAAGCATTTTCATTTAATACAGTGAGGTCTTTGTATTCTCAACAACAAACACATGGTCTAAGGCTCGCGGACACAACCTGCCTTTTTCTTCAACACTCTCCGCTACCCACCCCCACCCCCACCAGACTCTGTCTGCCCTTACAAAGCCCAGCATCAGCAGAATATCTGTTTACAAACAAGGGCTCCTAGAGAACAGTATCAGAAGCTCGAACAATCCTCTAGAACACGCCCCCAGCTCTGCCCTTGGAATCCCTGTGAGCGGTGTGTGTCACTGGCAGCCGCTTTCGTGGAAGGCTTTCTGCCTTTCCATCTTTCCATCTGCCTTCCTCTGTCTTCTTCCACTTATTCATTAAAACCGTGAGGGTCCTGGACTGAAGAGGCAGTTGGATGTGGGCTTGGGATATCTGGAAAATAGAGCCCGACAGGGAGTGGCTAGAGAACAGCGACACAGACCCACACACATCCCGCTTGCCATGTCATCTGAAGCAGAAGCTGATTGAAGAAGGATTATTCATTGAGTGGATGTAACAGTCACACGGTGATCACGCAGCTCTAGATCATTTTTCTAGTGTTAGCAGCAGCCGAATCGATTCTTTTGTTACTCTCTCAAACTTGAGTCTACTGTAGCTCCCTATTACCTACACATGGTAAGGATAATAGCTAACATATTTAGCACGTAATAGTGCCAGACGCTGTTCTGAGGACTTTGCGTGTATTAACTCTTTAATCTTCACAAGGACCCTCTGAAATAGATACTCTTATAACCCCAGTATTCCAGATTGAGAGAGCTGAGGGGTATGGGAAAGTTAAGTGACTTCCCGAAGGTCAAGTACTATATAGAATTAGTCCCAGAGTTCACTACATCCCACTACAAACCCTCTAGGTCAGGCTAGAATTCCTTAGCATCACATTCAACTTTCTCCCCAAGCATTATGTTCTACCATAACATTTCCTAGTTCCTCATAGGGATCCTCAACCTCAGCACAGTGGAGATATTGGAAAGGGTGATTCTCTGTTGTGGGAGTTTGTCCCAGGCACTCTAGGATGCTTAGCAGCATCCCTGGCCTCTGCCCACAAGAAGCAGAAGCAGCCTCCCTTCCCTAGCTGCGTTGATCAAAAATGTCTATAGGAACATTACCACATGTTCACTGGTTGAGAACTGTTGTCTTACGTGGACTCGTCTGATGAAACAGAATTATCTGGTGTTCATAGAACACTACTGCCACCCCCATGCTTTTTCAGGTTTTGAAATTTTTTTAATGTATTGGAGTATAGTTGCTTTACAATGTTGTGTTGGCTTCTGCTGTATAGCAAAGTGAATCACTTATACATGTACCCCCTCTGTTTTAAATAGTAGATTGCCTTCCCACTTAGGTCACCACAGAGCACTGAGTAGAGTTCCCTGTGCTGTGCAGTCGGTTCTCATCAGTTATCTGTGTTATATGTAGGCCCTGGGTCAGGAAGATCCCCTGGAAGAGGGCATGGCAGCCCACTCCAGTATTCTTGCCTGGAGAGATCCATGGACAGAGGAGCCTGGCGGGCTACAGTCAATAGGGTCGCAAAGAGTCGGACACGACTGAGCGACTAACACTTTTACTTTTCACGTTATACATGTTAGTGTTTATACGTCAATTCCAGTCTCCCAATTCATCCCACTCCCCTCTCCCCCTTGGTATCCATAAATTCATTCTCTACATCTGTGTCTCTGTTTCTGCTTTGCAAGTAAGTTCATCTGTAACATTTCTCTAGGTTCCTCCTATAAGCGATGTTATACTATTTGTTTTTCTCTTCCTGACTTACTTCACTCTGGTTGACAGTCTGCAGGTTCTATCCACATCTCTGGAGATGGCACGGTTTTGCTGCTTTTATGGCTGAATAGTATTCCACTGTATATATATATATATATATATATATATATACACACATACATACACCATATCTTTATCCACTCCTCTATTATGGACATTTAGGTTGCTTCCATGCCCTGGCTATTGTAAATATTGCTGTAATCAACATTTGGACGCATGGATCTTTTTGGATTATGGTTTCCTCCAGGTATCTGCCCAGGAGTGGGATCGCAGGGTCATATGGCAGCTCTATTTTTAGTTTTGTAAGGAAACTTCACACCGTTCTCCATAGTGGCTGCACCAGTTTACATTCCCACCAACCGTGGAGGAGGTTCCCTTCTCTCCACATCCTCTCTAGCATTTACTTCTTTCACATTTGGTTTCCCCTTTGACCTTGCAGGGTCCTTGGCCTCCTCCCCTCAGTCTTTTCTCTACTCCAGAGTCTTTGAGTTCCTCAGCACCTTTTACAGCTAGAGAGGAAACACTAGCCTGTCTGTGTTATTGATCTGCTTATTTTTATGCTTTTTTGTTTAAAAAAAAAAAAAGATCACCTATTTCAAACCTTCTGTTTAAAAATCCACTAAAGATTCCACAGGCGCCTGAATTAAAAGCTCAGTTCATTTCATACATTCAGTGATTATACATTGGCTCTAATCTGTTTCAGGTCCCAGGCTAAGTACTCAGAGTATGAAGTCCCAGGTGATACAACATGCACCTCAAGAGTGTGTGTGATGGATGATCAGATAGGGAACAACTCAGAGATTCAACTCCCCACCCTCTCCTAGTTCAGTAAATGAGAGGACCAAGCCCCAGAAGGTAGATGATATTTGATCAAGGTCAGCTAGAGAGCAAGCTCAAAGCTGAGCTAGATCATTCTCCACCTAGTGGAATAAAATTTAAATTCTGAAGTCCTAGTGAACAATTAAATACCACTTACCCATCTGGAGTTTTAAAGAGTTCTTTTGAGTTGAGTCATAATTTATGATTTTTTAGTGGATATTTAAACAATAGAAAACTCATATTTGAAAAGTGTATCAGCCCTCTTTTCAAAATTTTTGCTTACATCCCATGCCTTTCATTATAAGTCTTTAAGGCTGAAGGGCTCGGGATTGCAATGGACAGGGTGTCCGGAGAAAGGAGCCCTGGTTCTTTCAGCTCTGTGACTCTATCAGTAATAGCATCATGAAATCCCTAGCTGATGATCCCTACCCCGATGAACTTTGTTTCTGAAAACCCACCAAAGAGTCCCTATTGTCTATGGAATAAACTTCAAATCTCTTCACCTGGCGTTCACCACCCTGCACAATCTAGCTATGCCATTTCCCTCTACGAGCTCCCTCAGTGCCATCAAAAGCAGATGTCTTCTCCATCTCCAGAGTCGCCTTCCAGTGACCACAGCTCTTGACTGCTAGAAAGCTGGTCTGCCCAGCCTCCCACCCCCTACCCCTCCTCTCCCACCAAATTCCTCGTGCAAGCTTAGTTATGTCATTCATCCAAGGAAACTTCCCGGAGCCTTCTTGTCTGAATCAAGTGTTCCCTCCGCTGAGCTCTTTGGCTTATACCTCCACTAGAACTTACTCTATTATGCTTTATTTAGTTATAATTAAAAACTCTCCTTTGTCCTCATGTGGTCAGCTTTCCCCTGACTGGCCAGCATAATTCAGAACTTAGGAACGTGAGCCCTCGAGACCGATTGTTTGGGTTTGAACCCCACCTCTGTCATTTGCCAGCGAATTACTCCGGCTTGGGCTTGCCCGAGCGTCAGTTCTCTCATCTGTAAGTGGAGGAAACAGTGCTGGGGTATGGTGAAGGGAACCTGAGCTACTCCTCTCAAGGAGCCACGCACGGTGCCTGGCACACGGCGCGTGCTCGACAAACATCCAGTCCCACTGCCCCCACCCCGACCCCCGCTTTGGGGAGCGATTCCAGATGCCCCAGCCCAGCAAAGCAGGGATCTGCCTGTCTGGCCACATCCCTTTCTCGTCTCTGGTTGCCTTCTCACTCCCCGAAAGGATCGCCCCTAGCTATGCGCGCCAGGGTGAGGCGACAGCAGGCTCGCCCCAGAGGAGCTTTTGTGTCCAGAACGCAGCCCACACTGTCTAGCGTGTGTTTTCACATACCTTGTTGTGGGCCTCCGCCGGTTAGGAAAGTCACATCACTGGCCTCGTCGTGTGGGAATCCACTGTATCCCTCCGAGCTCCCTGGATTGGCAGGCAGCAGGCACTCAATGCCTCCTCCAATGCTATTCTGTGGATGAAGACCCGTCTACTTCGAGATGGACCCAAGGCTGACTCATCCATTAGCTGCAGTTGACACAATGCCTGAGGTCCACAGCACTTTTAAGAGGCCCATAAAAATGGCTTAATTTTTTTTTAATCAGAAGAAAAAAGCTAGTATAATAATACATATATGATAATGAAACCACCCTTCATTATATATATTTAAATATGTAATATAAAGATTTATATAATCTTTATATATATATACCCTTTACACCCTTCATATGTATATATAAAGATTATTACATCTTTATACCAATGCAGTCATAAAATACATATATTTAGGGAGAAAGAAAAAGCCTCCAGGGTCCATGAAAGTCATGATGCCACCCCAGATGGAATTTGCAGCAGATCAATAGTACCTTAGTGGTAAATCAGGACACAAGTTCATGTCTCATCACTCCCAATTTAGAAATCTCCCTACATTTGAAGAAAAGCCCCAGAAGCGATTTCGCCACGATCTTCTTTCAGAGTTGAGAAAAGGAGGCCAGAGAAAGCACGACTTGCCTCGGGTCACACAGCTTAGTCGCACAGCAAGCGTCTTTCCTGACCTCTGGTTGCTCTTCTCAGTATTTTACGCAATCAACCTAGTGCCCACCAATGCCAACCTCCTACTCGATGGATAGACATTTGAGGCCCTGGAGACAGAGGGGCTTACTCATTGTCACCAGGATGCCTGCCCTGCCTCCAAGTCAGGACTCTTACTCCAGTACTACAAAGATGAGTCCAAACCTCAGAATCCTCCAGTTGAGTCTCTTCACAGGTATTGGGTTTTTATTTCATTTGTTCATTCATTCATTCATTCACTTGCTCATTCATCTGTTCAACAAATGTTGATTGAGTACTTAGGTCCTCAGCAGCCTCCTAAGGCTCTAAATGCAGAGATGTAAAGAGATGTATACTCTTTACCTTCTCAGAGCCTCATTTTCCCCATTTGTGTGAATTGTGAACATAATGTCTTAGAGAGTTCTTGGGAGAAGTGAATGAAGTAATTAAGGTCCTTTGTACACGTTAAAACTTCAAGGAGTCTTAAGAATGCTTCTTGTCTTGTTATCACTGACAGACTGTGTAATTAACATAAGGAACAGTAAAACGTTGAGTATATGAGAAAATAAGTATTAAGTAAAAAATAATTTCTGCTTATATTTAGCCATAGAAAACTTAAGGCATTGGCTAAGCATCTGGCTTTGGAATCAGAGAGCTGGCACCGAATCCTGTTTGTGTTGTTGTTGACTTTTGCCCAGTCAGTCCAACTCTGAGCTTCAGTTTCCTTACCCATAAGCTGGGACTAAGAGAACTTATCCCGTAGAGTAGGTATAGTAATTCAGTGAGATGATACACATAAAGGTCTGGTCTTGTACATGGCGCACCATCAGTGGTGGCTCTGTTTGTTTCTCAGGAGGTTCATGCGGCTTGGAGAGCCATTAGAACAAGTCAGATCCTAGGGATAATGGAAGGAGGCAGACGTGGGGATAATAGATCTTCCTAATTGCATAGTATCAACTCTTATTGTATCTGTGTTGCCTTAACAGAAGGACTGGCACTAGCGTTAAGGATCAGCAGGTCTCTCAGCAGAGGGTGTATCTTCATATTTGAACGTCCAGCCGGGGCCCGATACAGTGGATGCCTGGTGACTGTGTGTTGAAGGAACTGGTGAATGGACAGATTAATAAATCAGAAAGGACTTGAGGATGTTGATTTAGGCAAAAGAAGAGCCAAGGATAACACAGAGAAAAGCCTCAGACAGCTCTAGGGCTCCCTTGGGTAAAGCGCACTGAATAACTCTGTGGGTTCCTGCAGCCCAGATCCCGCACCACTGTGTGGAGAGGAAAGGGGAGGATTCTGGCTCACTCTGCGTGAGCACTGGGCTTCCCAGGCGGTGCTAGTAGTCAAGAATCCACTTGCTCATCTGCTTGCTAATGCTTCTTCCTGGGTGGAATAAGAAGTGGGAATCCACTCCAGTATTCTTGCCTGGGAAATCCCATGGACAAAGGGGTCTGGTGGGCTACAATCCATGGGGTTGAAATGAGTCAGACATGACAGAGCGTACTGGTGAGCACCGAGAAATGCCCCAAGGTGCAAAGGCCTTGTTCTTCAGTTGTTCAGAAGTTGTCTGATTCTGGAGATACACGGTCACTTGTAGAGATGTACAGGTGATTCAGACAGGAGGTTGGGTGTTAAAGGTTGTTGAATGATTGTTGAGGGAGCCTCCAGTCCTGACTGTGCCTGATTCTGTGAATGTGAAGGGTGAGTTTGGGGCTTCTGTGAAGAGTGTGGGTGGCGGGGGGCTTTGGCTTGAGGGTTTTCTGAGACGCAATGTGATTATCTCTGAAGTTAGTGGATCTTCATCAAAAAGACCAAAGGTCAGCGCTCTTCTGTGGGGCAGCTCTAGTGTCAGCACCCGCGTCCACGGGGGGCAACTTCTAAGGGTGAACAAAGGAAAACATGTAGCTCCTCCTCCTCCTCCCTTCCCCTCCTCTTCCTCCTGATTCCTCTTCCCCTCCTCTTCATCCTGACTCCTCTTCATCCGGACTCCTCTTCCCTGCCTCTTCATCCTGACCCCTCTTCCCCTCCTCTTCATCCGGACTCCTCTTCCCCTCCTCTTCATCCTGACTCCTCTCTTCCCCTCCTCTTCATCCTGACTCCTCTTCCCCTCCTCTTCATCCTGACTCCTCTTCATCCGGACTCCTCTTCCCTGCCTCTTCATCCTGACCCCTCTTCCCCTCCTCTTCATCCGGACTCCTCTTCCCCTCCTCTTCATCCTGACTCCTCTTCATCCGGACTCCTCTTCCCCTCCTCTTCATCCTGACTCCTCTCTTCCCCTCCTCTTCATCCTGACTCCTCTTCCCCTCCAACCCTGCCTCCCTCTCTTTCTTCCTTATCGTCTTCTCCCTCTCCCCCTCCCACTTCCTTTTTTAAAGCCCTTATGAACCAATTTCAATGACAACGTGTGAAAAAGAGAGTGATGAACAGGTCTCTCTCTTTCAGAGAACAGCCTCAGAAAGGATAAAGTTTAACTACACAGAAGGGGGGAAATGGTCCCAATTTGGAGGAAAAGGCACAGACGTTTATCATTAATACTGATTAAACAGCATAGCTGACATTTATCACGTGCTATGCAGATGAGTATTTGTATTCTCTAACTAAATCCTCAAAATGTCACTGTGCCTTAAGTACTGTTATTATCAGTTTACAGTTGAGAAAACTATCAGGGAGGTGAAGGGATTTTGCCCAAGGCTACAAGCTAACATGCAGCAGAGCTGGGATTCCAACAGATCAGTCCACAGTACAAATGCTTCAGTTCAGTTGCTCAGTCATGTCCGACTCTTTGCTACCCCTTGGACTGCAGCACGCCAGGCCTCCCGGTCCATCACCAACTCCCGGAGCTTCCTCAAACTCATGTCCATCGAGTAGGTGATGCCATCCAACCATCGCCTGTGCCCATGTGCCAAGTCGGGATACGTGGATACGTTTATTGTCTTATTAGTTCCCCCTCCAACCAGCAGAGGTAGATCGCATCATCCCTATTTTACAGATGAGAAGACTAATTCTACAAGAGAGATGCTCTGACTTTCCAAGTGTCACGCTCATGCACGGCAGAGCCAGCACCTGAATGAGTGTTTGCTGGTCTCTAGAACTCTGACCGTGCTATATTCACAGAGCTTGCTTTCATGTGAGTGAAGGAGGCAGCCTGGAGAGTCACAATCCAGAGGGAAACAGGGCTGCGCCTTGAGCCCCTAAAAGCACTTTGCCATCCCCAGTGTGTTATGTAAGTCTGTGTATTAATACAGAAAATGGATTTTTAGGAACCCTTAGACATACTCTTGTTCACCTTGCCTTACATCCAAATGGCCTTAAATAGTTTACAAGGAAATATGCATCCATTTATCTCCTTTCTCTCTCTCTCTCAAAAAAAAAAAAAAAAAAAGACCTGTGAAGTATACAGAATGAGACTGTTTAATCCCTGGAATACAAATGGGAAAACCGCCTCAGAGAGTTGAATGAGCTCATCCAAGGTCACAAGGCTAGTGTAAAAAAAAAGAAGAAGAAGAAGAAGAAGAAGTGAGCGGACTGATAATATCAGGGACTTTTCGGGTGATGGTTCCCAGCAGGGAAAAAGACCACAGTCAGGGAGCAGACACAGGCACCACCATGGATGCGGGTCACACTGCTCCACCTAGACCTAGCCCCACCCATGGGACGAACATAGGAGATGCTGAGCTGATCTTGACCTTGTGAATTGCCCCAAAGGGTCACTCTTGATATCCCAGCCTCTCACACCCAGAGGGAGAGACAACCAGAACTCAGCAGAGTGTGGAGAAGCCTCTAGCCAAGTGTGATTTCTTCCAAGCCTTCTCCTTCCACTGAGCCTAAGCACCGTCCTTTGAGCCAAGGTACGCTGGCCTGGAAGAATGGGGATGCTGAAGTCCCTCGGGCACCTGCCTGGTGCTGCTGAGTCCTCCAGGGTCACCCTGGTGGTCCTCCCCCACCAATGAACCAAGTGCAGGGGCCATGGGTATACTTAACCCGAATCTGTCTGTTTTAATCACCCTCCTCTAGACAGATAAAAGCTTTCCATAGGATTGCTCTCTCAAGCATTTCTCTGTGGCTTTGATATCAGCCATTAAACCATGGAAGGGAAAACAAAACAAACAAAAAAAAAGGACCAGCTTCAACTTTGAGCTTTTAATTTTTTTTTAGCCTCCTGAAAGAAACCAGATTGTTGACCTAAATTCCCCCTTTCATCCCCACATCCTCTCACCTCTGCTCGTATTCCCCTGGCTGAGGTTCCACAGCTAGTGGACATCCTGAAGTTGGAGGGCCTGAAATGGCCTTCTTCTCCCTCCTCCCCACTCCTCCATGACCTTATATCCCCTTCAGTAGGAACTGAGGCAGGGACTTCTGAAAGACCTGAGATCTCAGAGTTACAGAGGGTCTCAGGTGGAAGGGACCTCTGTGGCTGTGTGATAAAACCCTCCTATTTCATAGGGGAGGATTTGAGGATGCCCTTGCTGGGGGGAACTGCCCACCCATTGACCTACAGCAGCAAAGTGGCAGAGCTGGGGCACAAGAACCTTGACCGTGGGCCAAGAGATTTTTCCCCCTGAAAGAGAGCATCCTAGAAGACAGCTCTGGCTTTAGAGTTAGCCCAAGTGGGATTCTCCCACTCTCTAGCTGAGATCCTTGGAGGGAAGCCAATTAGCTTCTCTGCACCTGTTCCTTCTCTGTCAAGGAAGATCAGTCAAGCCCACTTCACTGGGTTCTTATGAGCATGGAAGGGGATGTCTGTGCTTAGCCAGGAGACCACTACATTGCCCGTTATTATTATCATTACAGTTCTGCCTTGGTATTCCCAGTGCATTTGTTCCCAGACCCACCGTAGTTACCAAAAGCTGTGGGATGCTCAAGTCCCTTGTGTGCAATGGCATGGAATTTGCGTCTGGTTGACACACATCCTCCTGTGTACTTTACATCAGCGCTAGGCTGCTTAAAGTGTCTTATGCAATGTGAATGCCAGTGCATGTCAAGGTCCTCCTAGTGGAGGTCTGGCTCATCTATAGGGGAACTGAACTTGAAATCAGGAGTCTTGAATTCCACTCCTTCCTCCCCCTTAGCTGTGTGACCTTGGGCAGGTTGACCTCACCCCTCTGAGTCTCAGTTTTCTCATCTGTAAACAGCACCTGTTATACAAGGTTGCTTGTGAGGGTCATAGGAGACATTTTGGCCCAGAAGCAGCTATGTGCATGCTCAGTACACAGCAGGGGCTCCAGCTGGAGCGAAGAAGCATCTCTTTGCTGGGAGGAGCTTTTCCTGTGAGGCGACCACACCACCCATTTTTATATCCTCGCAGTACTCCTTGCCCTGCCCACAGTAGGAGTTAAGCTGAGACAATGTGTTGTAACCAAGAAGGATACTGAATTGAGTACAGAGCAGCAAATGATTTAAGAGAAACTTCAGGGGGAGAGCTTAAAAAAAACTTGTTGAATGGCAGTATTATAGTTTGCTAGGGTTACCATAACACAGCACCATGACTTGCTGTCTTGAACAACAGAGATCTATTTTCTCACAGCCCTAGAGATTAGGAGTCTGGGATCAAAGTGTCTGCAGGGTTGGATTTTCCGAGTCCTCTGCCCTTGGACCGTATGCTGCTGCTGCTGCTACTAAGTCACTTCGGTCGTGTCCAACTCTATGCGACCCCATAGACGGCAGCCCACCAGGCTCCCCGGTCCTTGGGATTCTCCAGGCAAGAACACTGGAGTGTGTTGCTATTTCCTCCTCCAATGCATGAACGTGAAAAGTGAAAGTGAAGTCGCTCAGTCGGATCCAACCCTCAGTGACCCCATGGACTGCAGCCCACCAGGCTCCTCCGTCCATGGGATTTTCCAATGGGTGCCATTGCCTTCTCCGTTGGCCCATATAGGGCACCTTTTCCATCCCACGTCTTCATGGTGTCTTCCCCTTGTATCTGTATCTCTTCCTCTTAGCACAACCATTCTATTGGATTAGGGCCCACCCCAATAACCTCACTGTAGCTTAATTATCTCCTTAAAGATCTCTCTCTAGATACATTCACATTCTGAGGGATGAGGGGCTAGCCTTCCACCTAGGAGTTTTTTGAGGGGAACACGTTTCAGCCCATGGCAGATGGAATGGAAGATGGGAGGCAGCCAAGAGCAGGACAGCAACGTTGAAGGAAAGATGAAGAACACTGCAATACAGAACCTGGGCAATGGAGCAAAGCTGAGTCAGAAACCCATAGGCAAGGGGGCTAGTAGTGGAGGTTCAGATGCTGAAGGACAAAGCAGGGAGGCACCCCAGACTCCAGATAGACAACCAGGCCCGGGCAAGTCTCTAGTCCCAGTAAAGTGAGGCAAGTCAGGTAGAACCGACGAAAAGCTAGTCATAAAGGACCGCTGATTCTTAGTCCAGTTTTTGAGCCCCAGGCAGAAGAATGACACAGAAAGCAGCCTTTTTGCAGTTCAGTTCCACTTGCTTGTGTTGCTGCTGTTGAACTTACAAAGATGTTTCTGCAGGGGGTGGGGCATGTCTTCAGATAGCCCAGGATAACGTGTGTGGCACTTGGCACTTGGTGTAGTGATGTGATTAAGAAGTTGGGTCTGGGACTCCTATGGACATGGAGTCTAAGCTGTGTTGCTTTGGACAAGCTGCTACCTTTCTGAGCTTCTGTTTTTCTCTGCAAACTGGGCTGCGTTGGTAGTTTTGTGGTGAAGACCAAGTGAGAGAAGTCCCATAAAGCACATGGCGCTGAGTACGCTCTAAACAATGTGATTGTATTAATAATATGATGGTGCTCTTACAAGGAGCAGAGTGATAGAGAAGTGTCCCCCCGCGCCCCTTCTCTTGCCTCCCTGGTTTGCTCCCTCCCTTCCTTTATTTTATAATTTTAATGACAGACTCTATGCAGCACCTGCAAGGTACCAGATGCTGTGTTGGATGTTGGGCGTTTAGAAATGAACCGGAGAGAGATATAGTCAGGAAGCAGACACTGAATGCATAATTACCAAACAGACGTCTAGGACAGGGAGGAGCGTGATGATTGTGTGGGAGGAAGACCCGTCTATACCTGGGCTGGAGTGGCGTGGTCACACCACCCTGCCCCCGGGCGTTGACAGTGCAGGGATCCTGAGAGTGATCCTAGCCCCAAAGCCCAGACAACTCTCCCGGAGTGGCCCGGGCAGAGGTTTTGGGAAACTCCCTGCAAAGCCTTCTGCATTCGAACTTGCCCCCATTGTGCATGCCCTCTATCTCTGGGTGAGTTGAGACCAAGAAAAAATAAAAAGAGAAAGAGAGATACAATAAAAATAAATAAACATCAAGCTTCTGCTGGGCTGTGCAGCCCTTTCACAGCAAATCTGGCTGCCAGCAGATAGGGACACATTAGAGAGACTAGGGTTCAAGTGTCTGATGCTGGCCATGAGACCCAGGGCAGCCTCCTTCCTGGGCCTCTACTTCCTCATCCGTGCAGGTGCCCCGGACGGCCATTGGCTGGGGAATGAATGGGCTCTGGCACTTTCCTTGCCTGCTCGCACGTGCTCACAGCTCTGAGGCAGGCTTATGCTAATTAGCTTAGATGGTGTGCAGGATTGCCCGTGGCCATTCCGTGAGGCTGTGTCCCCCGGGATCAACCTCTAGTCCCGCCCAGATGGTGCGACGTTCAGACTGCCTTACTGTTTCTTTCACTCTGTCTCTATCTTCCTGGAGAACCGTGGGGAAGGATGGGGTGGAGGGGTACTGGCATTCACCCACGTCCTCCAGAGAACACTGTTGCATGTCTGGTGTGGAGACACACAGAGGACGTGTCCTCTAAGCACACAAGAATTGGCGATGACGTGAGGCATTCGATTCAAATCAACGCACATTTTTGAAGTATCTCCTCCTTACAAGGAACCATTCTCACAGGGAACAAAAGAGCTCTTAAACTGTAGCAGGGAGATCGTTTACTCCCAACTCCTCCTTTCTCAGAAAAGGGAAATAAGGCCTGGCAGCCAAAGAGGCAGGGTGACTTGTCCCCGGCAAGGTCATGCGGCAGACCGAGAGCCCAGATCTCTGGTCCCAGCTCTCCAGTTCCAGGCTGGTGAAACAGCGGTGTCTCCCATCCAGCCCTCTGAAATGTGGCTGCTGTTGATTACTTTATTTTTGCCCAGAAATAAATCCCATTCACCACTACAACCTACCCCCATCCCCCCATCCGTATTGAAATTCAGTGATTTCCTTTCACCACTAACACCCCAGGTAAATATTTCCCTCTGAACTTCTGCAGCCACTGCTTCAGGGTTCTCATTTCCTTACTGTGTTTCCTCTTGGTTCCACTGAAACCCTCCCTTTGCCCTTCCTCTCTGCCTCCTGGGGCTAAGCTGTCTCTTGGTCCTCCGCTCCATGTCGCAGAGTCTAGCCGTTCTTGTTGATTCCCTCTTTTCTCTCAACTGCAAACAGAGGCGCCCGAAGCCCATGTACCCCAGTCCCAGGAAGGTCCTGAGCTGAGGGCACTCTCAGATGTGGTCACATTTTACCTTGCTACTCCAGCCAGCCACCTTCCAAAGGCAACAGGAAAGCCAGGCCTGAGAGCCCCCGGCCAAATAAAAACCTGCAGAGAGAGAGAGAGAGAAAGAATCCTGTTCCAGATGTGAATTTTCTCACTAGAAGAATTTCTGTTCCGGGGTGAGGTAGGGGGGTTGTTAGCCAGAAGCGGAAGAGAAGGTGAGCAGAGAGGTGGGATGTGGCGAGGGCAGGGATGGGGACGGGGGGCAAGGTCAGAGGGGCAGGGGGTGAAGTCCAGAAGCCTGTTCTCTCATACTTCCCATAGCTATCAGTGCAAGACATAGGGGAGCTCATTCCAAATGTGGAGTCGGAGCTTTCGCCTTGGAGAGGTCAGTGGGGAGGTAGCTTTTACCATGCAAGTCTCATGACAGTAGCAAAGCCAAGGGGAGGGGGGTTGGGCTATGATTTCTGAGTAGCGTTTGCCAGTAAATTTGAGGAGGACTCGTGCTCTTTGAGCCTTCATCCTACCCGCTGTTAACACATCAGCCACCTGGTCTTTAGGGTGCCTACTGTCTCTGGTGTTGCTACATTTTGTTTTCATCCTTCCCCCCTTTGCATCCTTGACATCACTCTGAGACCCTCTAGCATTTTAACAATGTAGTCCCATCTGGACAGCCATGGTGTGCCAAGGATGGTATAGCCACTATGTCTTTTAAGCGTGACAACATGTGTAAAGAGAGATAGAGAGGAGGGGATTGAGATCCACAGAGGTGAAGCGATTTGCCCCGGATGTATGGCCAATAATTGTTGTCATCAGAATTACCCTGACTCCAAAGGCCCTGCTCTTTGTATCCGGCCAAGAACACACTCTGTCTTCTGATTCTCTCTGTCCTTTACCCAGGGAGTCATAGATTAGTGCCTCTGCTTCTATTTCACCTTTTCTCTTCTCCCACTCTGTTCAGAATCATCCATGTGTGCATTTGTGGGACACTTGCTGAGTGCCTGCTGTGTACACCCCATAGTGCAAGATGCTGGACAGGGTAGAGATGACCCAGACAGAGTCATCATTCTCAAAAAGTGTCGTGTCTAGGGGAGACTCCAAAACCAGAGAGTAAATGTCCAGTTTCCTACAAGTACAAAGAATTCAGAGGAGAGAGTGATTATTCCTCACAGGACCATTAGGGAAAGCTTCCTGGGAGAGGTGGTTTCTGTTTTAGCCATTGGGAAACCTGGGATCACAGAAAATCCCCCGTGGAGCAGGCGTATGAGGGAAACCTCATGCATTCCCTTCCCTTGCCGGGGAGAGAACCAAGACCCACCAATACTTGGTGTTTCAGCAAGGCCTGAGAGCAGGTTGATATTGTAGGAGACCCTGGCCATCACTTGAAAGTTGGTAGAACAGGGAATGGTGATAGGGAAGATGTAGGTGGACTTGGAAGCTTGGCCAAAACTACCATCCATGTCAGCTGCTAACAGATTTACACAAAATTGAAGGCCCCAGTACCCACAAAGAAGTACAAAGTGTGTGGGCCTTCTCTACTGATTGTGCTAGAAGCTCTCTGTGCTCATTTGATGAGTGTTAATGGCAGAGGTACACTCAAAGTTATGGTGACCGCAGCAGTTCTCCAGCTGAAAGTAGGGGCTGTCCTCCTAAATGAGCATCTTTTATTCGTTCTCCTATCCCTGCTCTCTCCTCCCACCTAGCCTCATACATCATCGAACATTTAGAGTACATTCTTAATTAGAAAGTCCTCTTCCCCATCCAACTGCTTGCCTGTGCCAAGGACACTGGGTGTATTCCATAAAAGCTGGGAACAGGAGTTGATGAGAGTAAAGAGACTTAGATCCAGAGAGAATCTACTTAGTGACTTCCTGGGGTTTCCAGGCTAAGTCTAGAGATGTCTAGCTTGGAACTTCCCCAAACACTCAACTGAAATTTGGGACAACCCAGGCAGGTGTTTTTATGCAGATGGACCCCTGGTGACACTGATGGGGGAGAGGGAGGTAGAGTTAGTACCTAGGACAGTGATCCTAGGGTCTGATGGATCTAGGATCTAGTTACCAACCAGTTGACCTTAAACCATCCATCTCTTTACCTCCTTCAATTCCTGTTTCCTCCTTTGTTAACTTAATATCATCACCTTGAGGGTGCTAAATGGGTTGAATGAATTAATGCATATGCAGACCTTCACACAATGCCTCACTTGTGACAGAGGCTTGGTTTTACTTAATGATGGAGTCCCCAACATCTTTTTATGCCAAGAGGATGACTTTTACTTTTTAAAATATTAGCATTAATGTTAGAGAAAAGCAGGTTTGAACTGGGTCTCAGGAAATTTGTCAGTGACTATGTAACCTAACAAATACCTTCCATTTCCTGGGTCTCAACTCCCTTAACTTTTGAGTGAAGGAGTTGGAATTGTTGATGTTTAAAAACCTTTCCAGCTCAGATAGTAAGTACGCCTGGCTTTCTTGGGGGTGAATGTCAGAGCTAGTCAGGGCTACTGTTACGATAGAAGCTTTGCAGTCCATGACCATCACTTCTCCAGGCAACTTTCCCGGCAATTCACCACCACTGATCACTGATGAGAGCTGGTGGCTGATGCACTCCCGTTATGGTGACTATAGTCAGAGCTGTCGAAATGCACCTTCTGTTGAGCATTTTCTCTCTCTGATTCTTCTCTTACCTCTCCCTCTCACCATGTATGTCATTCTACACTTAAAATACACTTTTAATTAAAAAGTCCTCTTCCCCATCCAACGGTTTTGCAAAATCAAAGATTTTCAGATTTTAATTATTAGTAGTATTACTGTTGTTTTCTTTAGCTCAAGTGTGTATTCTGCAAACAAATGTCATTTTTTGTGTGCCCCATTCTCAGAACCAATCAAAGTGAAACCACATGGGTTAAAGTTGTGGTCAGAACCTCCCAAAGCTACCTCATCCGTGTTCTCCATTCCTCCAGCCCTCACCTTGCCCTCGGGGTGGTCCCAAAGGCTCAGTCAGTCACCGCCAGAAGGCCACTGAGCGCAGTTTGTGACTTCCTCTTCTGGGCATCCTGATAGGAATTTTATCAGAAAGAAAGAACTCTCCCCTCCTTCCTCCACCCTTTATTTATTCATCTTTTTCTTTTGGGGCTACATAGGGCTCTATGACAAATGTTCTTATGCCTCACGTGACCGAGGATGGGTCGTGGGCATTCACACCGTCAGTGACCAAGGCAACAGAGACCCACGCTACTTTTTCTCCTTGAAGACAGACCGGGCCCGGCAAGTGACCACCATCAATGCCCACCGCAGCTACCTCCCAGGCCAGTGGGTATACCTGGCTGCCACCTACGACGGGCGGCTGATGAAGCTCTACATGAACGGTGCCCAGGTGGCCACCTCCGGGGAGCAGGTGGGCGGGATCTTCAGCCCCCTGACCCAGAAGTGTAAAGTCCTCATGCTGGGAGGCAGCACCCTGAACCACAACTACCGGGGCTCCGTGGAGCGCTTCAGCCTGTGGAAGGTGGCCAGGACGCAACGCGAGATCCTGCTGGACATGGGGACCCGCGGCCCCCAGGGCCCTCTACCTCAGCTCCTCCTGCAGGAGAACTGGGACAATGTGAAGCGAGCCTGGTCCCCCATGAAGGACGGCAGCAGCCCCCGCGTGGAGGTCAGCGGCGCCCACGGCTTCCGGCTGGACACCAGCTTGGAGCCGCCGCTGTGCGGGCAGACGCTGTGCGACAGCCCCGAGGTCATTGCCAACTACAACCAGCTGCCGCGGCTCCGCCAGCCCAAGGTGGTGCGCTACCGCGTGGTCAACCTCCACGACGACGGCCGGGAGAACCCCACCGTGAGCCGGCAGCAGATCGACTTCCAGCACCAGCAGCTGGCCGAGGCCTTCAAGCACTATAACATCTCCTGGGAGCTCGAGGTGCTGGAGGTGAGCAACTCCTCCTTGCGCCGCCGCCTCATCCTGGCCAACTGCGACATCAGCAAGATCGGCGACGAGAACTGCGACCCCGAGTGCAACCACACGCTGACCGGCCACGACGGCGGGGACTGCCGCCACCTGCGCCACCCCGCCTTCGCCAAGAAGCAGCAGAACGGGGTGTGTGACATGGACTGCAACTACGAGCGCTTCAACTTCGACGGCGGGGAGTGCTGTGACCCCAATATCACCGACGTCACCAAGACCTGCTTCGAGCCCGACAATCTGCACAGGTAAGGGAGTCGAGCTCCTCCCCTTTTACCCATGGGTGTGGCTCCTAACGCCCAATGGGGCTGCGGGAATTTCCCAATTCGCAAGGCAGACTGGACCAAGTAATCACAGGACTGCATGCAGGGTTGGGCTACCTAGGTGGCCCAGTGATAAAGAATCTGCCTGCCAGTGCAGGAGAGGCGGGTTGGATCCCTGGGTCAGGAAGACCCCCTGGAGAAGGAAATGGCAACCCACTCCAGTGTTCTTGCCTGGGAAATCCCACAGACAGAGGAGCCTGGTGGCCTGCAGTCCATGGAGTCGCAAGGAGTCCGATACAACTTAGTGACTAAACAAATACGCAAGGTTAGTCCTTTACCGAAATATTTCTGCATCGCCTCCTATGGGCTCAGAGGGAGTTCTCAAGATCCTGTCTTCTCAAAAGGCTCAGAGTCTGGAACTGGACCACCTGGGCTGAGTACTAACAGCTACAGTCTGCCGTCCAGTGCAGTGGTCATTAGCCACATGTGACTGTTTTTAAATTAGTGAAGATGAAATGCAGTTTAAAATCCAGTTCTTGCATCACACTAGCCACGTTTTCAGAATTCAGTAGCCACCTGGGGCTAGTGGTACCGTACTAGACAGAGTCATATGACTGCCTCTGTGCTAGCAGAAGGGTCTGTTGGGCAGTTCTGGTGGAGCTGGGATGGGCTGGGGTCAGACAGACTGCATACTTTTTCTGTCACTATGTCATGTCTGAATCTTTGGGACCCTGTGGACTGTAGCCTGCCAGGCTTCTCTGTCCATGGGATTTTCCAGGCAAGAATCCTGGGTTCAGGGCTCTTCCCTTACTTTGTGACCTCTTACAGATGTCCTCATCTGTACAATGGGAATGACAGTGGCACCTACTTTGTGAAGTTGCTTTGAGGATCAAATGAGGGCCGGCCAAGCAAGTCTCTCCTAGGGGCTAGCAGGTGACTGCCTCTCGATAAGTGCATCTGCCGCTTCTTGAACAATGAAAGGCAGCATGGAGCATGCGTAGGAGGTCAAAGAGGAACAGCTGACTTGCAGCCTGAACATTTTAGGGAAAGCTTAGGTACGGTTTGGACATCAGAGATTGAGTAGATTGAGTTGAGGTAGAAGGAGGATACTCAAGGCAGAGGAGCTTCACATATTGCTGAGAAGAGGGTGGAAATGGTGGAGGGCAGATTTTCTGTCTAATGCCTGACTTAGCCTCTGCCTTGTACTACAACTCTGACCAGCAACCCCCCAAAACACCCAGAGGTGGACCATAGGTGACCGCCATTTGATGTGGTACCCAGGGGGACTAGTTTTAAGTCAGAGAGACAGTCTGCATCCACTTTCCTGACTTTCCAGATTCATGCTGAACTTTTCCATTCTCTCCAGCTCACAGGACCCTGGCCTTGCTGATGGCTTGATTGGTTGGCTCATTTGCCAACCTCTGCAGGTTTTCTGCTGACTCTTCTCTTTATGTCTCTCTCACAAGAGCCAGGGCCTCCCATGCACCGACAAAATACCTATGTGCAGAGGAATGACGATGCTGGCAAGAGAATGTCATGCCTGGCCCCAAGCCAGAGAGCACGTCAGCTCAGCCTTCTGGCTGAGTCCAGGCGGGCCCCTGGACTCTCACCTTGGCTCAGAGATGGGAGCAGCCCATGTAGGAAAAGCCTTGGTGTGTGGCAGGTTCCTTCCAGGTCACCATGCACTTTCATCTCTGCTCTAGTTAGGCTTTGATGGCCTTTGATGAGAATGACTGGACAGGGTTAGCATTTTGTATTTAACTGATAAGGCCTTAAAGAGTGAAATGACTCAACCAAAGTCCCAGGTCAGGAAAGACATCTGGCTAAATCACAAATGCAGGACTTCTGAGATGAATGTGATGTATGCTCTCCTGAGCCAGACCCCAGGAGTTCCTGGGATGCCCAGGTAGAGTGGGTGTGGGAGGATAGATAAAGAGCCAGGAATACTGGAAGCCACTCATCTATTTGTCCGTTTATCCATTCATTCATTCATGCAACAAATGTTTATTCAGCACCTTTCCAGTGCCAGGAAGGTGAGCACCTGTGTCCCTTCTTTGCGGAAGGAAATCCGGGCTTCAGAAGAAGGAAGGGACTGACCCCCAGTCACTCAGCTAAAGCATAGAGAGCTTAGATTTGAGTCTTGCTCTGTTGACTCCACAGTTCCCATGGAAGGGAGGTATTTTTAAATCCAAGGAGCAGTAAGGGGCAGAGTCAAAAAGCAGGAGTGACTGGCGAGGTGGCTTTCGTAAAGCCTTTGGGAGAAAACTGCTGAGTATGATTGGGGCAGGACCAAGGGCAGCTGACCTCTGTGGTTGGGGTGCCGGGGCCGCGGGGCCCAAGGTTCTAGAGAGCTGACCATCAGCAGACAGTGCTGGCAGGTGCCAGCGGCCTCCTCTTTTCTAAGTCATGGGACCACATGTCCAGAATGCCCGTGAGCAGCCATTTGCCAGCACTGTGACCACTCACACCAGGGCCTGTGTGTTTGCTGGCTGGAAAGTCCTGTGCCCCAGGGAGCCCCACCGGGTATGTTTCACCTCCTGATGAAGCTAGGGGGAGGGGCACAGCATTCTGGCTGAATCAGCTCTCCTGTGTGCAGAGAAAAACCTGTGGAAATTTGCAGAGAAAACACTTGCTTTATGATTTTAAAAAAAGAGGGAGGGACGGGGCGGGGGAGGAAGAAATGAATGAAAAAGGAAAGAAAGAGGAAAGAAAGGGAGAGAGGGAGCTAGGAAAGAAGGACAACACCTGTAATAGAAAATTAGATTGACATTGTCTCGATGATTTTTAATGAAGAGGTGAACTTGTTTTATACACAAGGTATGCTCCTGCGTTGCCTGCCTCCCACCCTCCCTCTCTCTCAGTGGGTAAAAACAATAAAGATAATATTTCAATTACTACTTCTCAGTCTGTGGTAGAGAACCAGTTTTGTTTCCTCTACGTTGCCAACCAATTCTTTTGTAACATACAACAAAAATGAACTGCTATGAATGAAGTATCCCCAAGAATGGTGAAGCAGTGTCAAGAGTTCTCTAAAGTTTCTAAATGTTGTCTCTCCACTTCTATACTCATTGTGCCATAGACTAATGAGAAGTGGCTGGTGCACAGCTTACTTAGAGTGGCACTGAGTAAAATTCATCATCCTGACAGCTTATGTAGCAGTTCCTTCGAGTAAACTAAGATCCACCAGTGATACAGTAGTGCAGACTCCATCAGAGAATTACCTTTCTTCTAACACATTCGAAGCCATTCTTTGCCTACTAATCCTTGGGCCCCCTTAGTCCACGTTCTCAGGAGTTCATGTGTTACAAAGTTCACCCAGTCCTAGCAGAAGGCTACAGAAGACATCGAAATGATGTTAGATGTCAGACCTAGAAACAGCCTCAGAGATCAGTGGGTCCAAAGCCTGCTTCCCCCATAGAGGGAAGCTGAGGCCTAAGCTCATATAATCCATTAGTGATCAGAATGAGGTTAAGGGCCCTCTAGGTTTCCGAGGCCCAGTCATCTACTGCGATGAAGCTTCTCAGGACTGTGCTGACATTCTTGCTTTTCACGGATACCTGCTCCCCGGCTCTCTGACCTTGCCCTCCTCTTCTGAGCATGTGGAGTCGTGAAATGCTGAGATGAGGGAGTTTGGAAGAGAATCAGATAAGGACTTTGGATGTCCATGAGCCACTGCAGAACTATTACAGCTAGATTGGCCATGGGGTTTCCTTGTTAAGAGGGCAGGATAAGGATACCTGAGTGAGGATATGGACAAAGAAGGGGGCTAGGGAGTGGATGTGGATGAGTAAACAGAACACTGAGAAAGCGGGTCCACCAAGAGGATGCAGCCTCAGTAAGGGGTTGGGGAGGGATGGGATGAGGAAGGGCTTGTGGAATATGGAGTCACTCAGTATGGCTGGGGTCTGGAGCATAAGCAGAAAGGGGTTCGGTTTATCTCGTGAAAAACTATAGCCTGCCTCTATCCCTCCTTTCATTTCTTTAGGCCCTCCTTCCTTTCCTCCCTCCTTCCTTCCTATTTTGCCTTCTTTTCTCTTTAAATGTTGAATGTTCCCTTTGTGCCAGCCCTGTCCTTGCCCTTTTGGAGCTCATCATCCAGTGGATATCCTGGCTTCCCTGGTGGCTCAGACAGTAAAGCATCTGCCTGCAATGTGGGAGACTTGGGTTCGATCCCTGGGCTGGGAAGATCCCCTGGAGAAGGAAATGACAACCCATTCCAATACTCTTGCCTAGAAAATCCCGTGGATGGAGGAGCCTGGCAGGCTACAGTCCATGGGGTTGCAAAGAGTTGGACACCACTAAGCAGCTTCACTTTCTTTCTCTCTCTTATCCAGTGGATAAGAGAGGTGAGCAAACAAGGCATCACGATCCCTGGTGTGAAAGAAGGACACCCCCCACCCCCCAGTCTCAGCCAAGAGGAGCTGTCTTGGAGGGGAAGCACAGGTCTTTTTATTGGACTGGACAGTTATAAAAAGACATTCCAGTGACTCTTGGCCGTTCCCTACAATAGTGGAGACAAGCCAGGTAGGCAGGACTTCATTTGCAGCCATTAGAAATGTCTACAAACAGAACGTACTTGGTGCATCTTTTTATAAATGAAATGAAAAACCTGGATGTTAATAGAAAGCCCTGGTATCAGGAAATCCAGGGGCAGTTGACACTTCGGGCTGGGCACACTTCATGGTGAGAGGATGTTGCAACACACCCACCAAGTTCCTGATGGACCCCTTCTAGCTGCGAGCTCTGGCATCGTTAGGTGAACTTCACTTGAACGTCTGTTCCTATGGAATAGGACAGGTAAAAGGAGACCTCCCAGACACCCGGACGATGGCTCACAGGGAAACGATTTCTTTGTCTTCTCTGCATTATTATTTTTAATGTAACAAGGGCAATCCCCTGGGGCCGTGCTTTGTTTCTTTGGACCCAAGTGGGTGTTGCTGGAATCTTTGGAAAGGGCTGGAATAAGCCTCCAGGCAGTCTACGTGACCCTTCTGCCAGTGCCTGTCATCCTCCTCAGTCTCTTCTCCTGCCCCTTATCTGAGGCCAGTAGATGGTTTGCCTTCCAATGAGACCCTTTATTGGGTTTGTTTTTTTTTTTTTACTTCTTTTCTAGAATGATCTCACAGAGCATGCACTTTCTTCTCTTCCGTTCCCTGCACGTCTAACACAGTTGCTTGGAATCAGGGACTCTCTGAGCTGAAATGAGTGGTGGAATGGTCCAGCCCCCATGACCATAGAGGGGCAGTGCTGACCCAGGCCTCACAGAGAGAGGGGGGCCAAGCAGAGCACAAGTCCTGGGGTCTCGTTTCTTCCTCCCGAGGCATTTCAGTGCCCTCCATTGCCTTGATGTCTTAGCAGCTGGCTACTTGGAAGCAGTCTGTTCAGGAAGGCTGTGTTCTTATTCATCATCCGTATTTTGGTAAGGGACTTTGTTATCCAAGGGACTGTGAGAAATGCCCTAGGGATTGAAGATATGATCCATGTCCTCAAGGTATCTGCATGCTGTGGTTTCATGACATTTTGTTACAGTCATTCAAGAGATGGCAAGAGAGCAGATGATTCGCTTCCAAATGAACCAGACAGATGATAAGACTTACATGAGCTCTGAGAAAAGGCAGATTCATAGCAGTCAGGAGCAATCAGGAAAAGTTTTCTGGTCGAGAAGGTATACAAACAGGTTTACAGCATTTGTAGGGTCTGGAGTGGAATAAAAGAGCAAGGTAGGAGCAGAGAGATGGAGGTGGGCAGGTGTGGGGAGGGTATAAGAAAGAGGTGGGGTAGATGCTTGAGGCTTCATGCAGGTAGATGCCCTCTCTTGATCATCAGATTACGAACCTCCCACAATCAGACTTAGAAAGAACGAGAGAAGAATTCAGGGGAAACAGATTCGAGCCCTGACTTAGCTATGCAAGTCTCTTAATCTCTTCGGGCCTCCGTTTCCATGTCTGTCCAAAGGGAAAAATAGTAACAATGGTATTTGACTGCCAGGATCACACGATTGCCTCGAGGGTCACACAAAATAACATCCCAGAAAGAGTTCTGGGAAGAGTTAACCAGCACGCAGATGAAAGAAGGCATTGTTGTTTTTTTCTGTAACTTTGTTCATCCTTTTCCAGTAATCATGTAAGAGAAATTGCTTGGAATTTTATAATCAGAATATCAGAGTTTATTTAACGTGACTAACATTCATTAAAGCAATAACAGCAGTCAGGCCTGGTGGAATGGAGAAATGAGGGGTGTTGGAGACTGACCAGCACTTGAGTCTTGGTTCCTTGTCTGCCTTGGCCCATCTTGCAGTAACATGACTTGGGTTCTCAACGGTCACAGTTGGGTGTGGCATGTCAGGAAATTTAAATGGAGCCATGGTGTGTGAAGCACCTGGGCCAGTGCGTGGCACATAGTAGGTGCTGGGAGGCTCCCCTCCCTGCCCCCAGGCGCACGTGGGCTCCTCTTCTACCAGCTTTGTCTTATGGAGACTGCAGGCTCATAAAGAAGGTCTGGCTGAAACTTCGGTGCGCACACTGAGGGCATTTGTTCAGATTACTTCCATTCTTAAAATACTTTTTTTTTTTTTTGAGGACTGACCACAGAATTGGCTTTTTAAATGAAGACCACATAACTTCTATCAAACTCATTGAGCTCACACAGTAGTTTACTTTGAAAACACCCCAGATGTCTGTGTTAGAGGATACATCTCTGCAACACGGAACGATCCCCTCAGTGTTGAGGGGGGTCATAGTGGGTGGGTAGCTGATTCAGTCGAAGCTCCTAGACTTTTCGACCATGTCCAGCCCACGTGTGTGCCTGAGTGTAGATATGCGAACACCCCATCCAGGCCCCCTAATCCACGTGGTCTGCCGTCCTCTGATTCAGTCTGAGATTTCCTCATGCTTTTCTTCTGAACAAAGCCCACCTTGACTCACAGGTTCTGTCTGTGACCCACGAACACTCATGACTTTGGTCTTTGAGAGCAGACTAGAGGGGTGATAGAGAGCAGGAGAAGGATTGCTCGTGGTCCCTGAAGATGTGGTTAATAAGATGCTCAAGACAGTGCAGAAGAGTGAGGGATCGGGCAGTCCAGAAAATAAAGAAGAACACAAGTTTCAGACACAGAGGGGATGTGAATCAAGCCACTTACTATTTCTGTGACCTTGAACTAGTCTTTTCCATGATCAGAGACTCAGTTTTCTCCTCTGTAAAACCAGGAATGAAAGTAACGTTGGGTGGTTTTAGAGGATGTCACAAAAGTGTACCCGGTCAACCCTTTCAAACAGCACCTGGGACTTAGTGACCGCTCAAAGTAACAATGGTTGTTTGGAAATTTTCTGTCTCTGGGAAACCTTCTGACCTCTGACATGCACATGCCCAAATTCCTAGCCCCTCTCAGATCCTGAGCCCCCTTGCTACAACCTCCGAGCTGGACTGGGAGTTGGATGTGACCTAATCACTCTGTACTACCAAGGGCTCTTGGATTTTTACACCTGCCAATTCCATTTTTTAAAGATTTCCTTTACTCCCAAAGCCTGGCATGTACGAAATGCTAATGTTTTTATTTGTGCAAGAGTTAGGCAGCAGGTCACATGGAGTGTATGCATTCCCATCAAAAAACACAGGCCTGTCGGGGTTCCAGGATCCTACCAAGAAATTCACCTGTGAGCATCCTAGGGAGGGGGCTGGGATCCAGGCCGGTGCCCCCGAGGGCCTCAGGACCCACTGGGCAGGGTAGGATGGAGCTGGCCTTCTACCTGCGCCTGGGGATCTGGCCACAGCACACCCACCTGAGCGTTTACAGGTGAAGGTTGGACCCTTTCCTCCAAGACACACCGGGGAGGCCCCACCAGGCGGGGGCTGCTCCCTCTCTCACCCCTTTCCTAGACCTATGTTTCCACTCCCAGGGCCCTGGACAGACAAATGGAGCACACGGTGCCCTTTCGAGGGCCTCAGTGGGAGGTGGCTGGGTTTTCTCCGCCCTGTGTCTGGCTCGGTCAGCACTCTCATTCTCCTTCCTCCATCCACGGGTGACACTGACCACTCATGACGGCCTCAGCGCTCAGTCAGACACCCTTCCAGGTTAGGAGACGGAGCAGCCGGACTGTGAGGAAGGGCTGAACAGACACCGGTACATTTGGTTTCGTGAAACACGTTTCCCTTGATTGATTTCAGCCCAGCTTGTACCTGCCTGCTTGCAGCTGGCCAGTTTTCCACCTCCTGAGAGGGAACCCCCCCACCTCCACTCTCACCTTCTGCAGACACAAAACCACTGTGTGGACAGCAGCATGTAGCTCACGGGTTTGTCTGTAGCCATTGAAGAGGCTCCTGTTTCTTCATATTTATGGAGGGCTGTTTTCTTTTTCTCCATCCCTCTCTGCTTCTCTTTCTCCCTGTTTCCCAGAGTCTATGTCGTTTTGTGGGTCTGGTGATGATGGATTGAAAGTGAGGGGGTTCGTGTCCTCCGTTTCAAGCTTGTGATGTTTGTTGATTCCGGCCTTTTTGGAGCTCAGACAGCCAGCCACAGCTCTCATACTTGAGCTTGGCGTCTCACTACTGACCCATGTTGATGGCCACCGAGGGCAGTGGTGACTGTCACTCCACCAAAGCCTGGAGTGTCTCAGAATCTTCCAGAGTCGGGGGAAGGCAGACATGAGGGAGTTTGCCTATGGATTGGCAGAGCATGTGGAAGGAAGTGACCAGATCCTTCCAAGTGACTTCAAAGCCAGAACGGAATAAGTCACTTCTCTGACTTCAAATTCTGCCTCTGTGAAATGGGAGGACTGGGACAGACGAGCTCGGAGAACTGTTGCATGCTCAGGCATTATAGTCCAGGCTTGTGGGGACTGGGGCTAGAGGGAAAAAAAAAAAAAGGAAGGGGAGAGGCGCTGACTATTGGAAAGTACAAACCCTTGACGCTGGGGACATTCAGGGAAATGAGAGACAGTCCCTACCTTCAAAGGATCTGCCAGGCCCCATGTCTAATTGAGCAGGACACGTAGAGAGCAGCAATGAAGGAACAATTATACTCTGTGACAAGTTGGAAAAAAAGCCCTCCCACTGTCACCCCGGTCCCAGTAGAAGCCTCAGGAAAGAGCCCCACCTTGGGCAGTCTGCACCTCTGCTCTTCTCTTTTCCCTCAGGCCCCGAACGTGGCATCCTCTTTCCAAAAATCAGTTTGAATTTAATTCTTCTTTCGACAGCCTGACATAGAGTGTCATACTTTCCAGCATTATTTCCCCATATTTGAACCCTGACTTTCACATGACCCTTGGAGAGCTGTCTCTTTTTTTTAAATCCCTCAAGAGACCCAAGTTTGTGGAAGTTACTAACTAGGCTTATGCAGGATCATGCAGAGATGGTATGGATCTCTGAGAGATGACACACTCATCTACTAGAATGACTGGGTAGCACTTTAGATGTGTCTATGATTTGCCTAAGGTTAGGTGATCTGTCTCTTGTATTGTTGGAAGAGGGGTTTGCTATGACTGATGTGTTCTCTTGGCAAAAAAATCTCTGTTAACCTTCCCCCTGCTTCATTTTGTACTCCAAAGTCAAACTTGCCTGTTACTCCAGGTACCTCTTGACTTTCTACTTTTGCATTCCACTCCCCTATGATAGAAAGGACATCTTTTTTGGTGGTGTTCTAGAAGGTCTTGTAGGTCTTCATAGAACCATTCAGCTTCAGCTGATACTGGGAAAGATTAAGGGCAGGAGAAGAAGGGGGCAACAGAGGATGAGATGGTTGGATGGCCTCACTGACTCAATCAACAGACATGAGTTTGAGCAGACTCCAGGATATGGTGAAGGACAGGGAAGCCTGGCATGCTGCAGTCCATGGGGTCACAAAGAGTTGGACACGACTGAGTGACTGAACGACGACAACAAGGTGATGTGTGTGGGCCCAGACTAACACCCAGAAGCTGCCATATTGACTCACATTGAAGGTAATGTTGTAATTCTTGCTCAGATCTGCCCAACTATGAATGTGTGGGGTCAATCTTCACATCATTTAAATTTTAAATGGTTAAAAATTAGAGTGAAATGACAGTCTAATGAGATTGCCACCTGTCCTTAGACTTCTATGGCTGCTACAGCTTACAACATAGAGGCAATTGGTCTTTATTTAACTGAACATCAAGTGTAAGACCAACCACAGGGCTGTCGGTGAGCGGTGTATATCCTTCTCAGCGTGGTCAGTTGTATTATTTATCAATCATGGTTTTGATCCTCTGAGAAGAAAGTGAGGGGTTGGAGAGAGATAGCTGAGAGCCCTGGAACTGTGTGTTACTGTTGTGAGAGCAGTGATTCAATGTGCAATCACCATATCACCGTCCTCCTACTTTCGAACACACCATCACAGTTCAACTGTTGGTCTTCCTTACAGATCAGGGGATTCTTCCAGTTTCATGGCTTCCCTGAAAATCAGTAAGCTCGGAGTCCCTGGGGCTATCAAAGCAGAGATTGTAGAACCCCAGGAGAAGATGTTAGGAGAGTGATGGTTTGTTCATGTGTGTGGGGGGGGCGGGCAGGGGGGCATCCTTACTATGTGTAAGCACTGTGTGAGGTGTTGGGGTTACAAAGAGCATTTCACAAGATAGGTGTGATTCTGCCCTCATGGAATTTCCTGCAGGTAAATAAGTAGCTAGTTGGAGAAGTACTGCTGTGGCGAAGTCCAAGGTGCTGAGGGAAGCAAGGGTGGGTACCTGACTCATCAGGGGTCAGAGTCGCTTCTAGGCTGGGTCTGGAAGGATGGGGCACATTAACCAAGTGAATGGAGCTGAGCTTGCCAGGAACCAGGTGTCTGACACTCTGCTTTCCATTCCACAAGTCTCTAGAAGCCTTTTTCAGAGTGAGAAATGAGAAAAATAGGAGCTGAGTAGTTCTTGATAAAAGGTATTCCTTTTAAATTGGTGTCCTTTATTCTGAGATTATTTTATTCCTTCCTTTAGAGTCCTACATCAGTACCCATTATTTTGTGATATGAGGGACAGCGTGTATGGGAGTCTCACCTTTTGAATACTGTATTTATTTGTCAGAATGAGAGATTGCTACTTTCACGTCAATTTTTAAGACAATCCAGAGACCTGCGAACCTGTCCATTGATCCTCTCTGCCTTTCTGAATCAGCACCCTCCTCTCCTCCTGTCCATATCCTCACAATTCTCAATCCCACCCGTCTCCTGGTTTCACTAGGATCCTATTCTGCAGGCCTGTGATTTTCCTGGGGGTGGACCTTGACCTTCCACGTGTATTGACAGCCCCAGAAAAACAGAACTGGTGGACCTAGAGTTTAGGGCGGCAATGGGGGATGGGAGTGGGCGGCTGATATATAGAATCTGAGAATCATAAAAGAGCAACGCTCCAGCAGACCTCATCAGAACCCAGACCCATCATTTCACCTGCTCTCGCTCCTGACCCCACCAAACATCAAATGACCCTTGAGCGTAAATACCTCTCCTTAGACATGCTCACCGGAGAAGGCAATGGCACCCCACTCCAGTACTCTTGCCTGGAAAATCCCATGGACAGAGGAGCCTGGTGGGCTGCAGTCCATGGGGTCGCTGAGGGTCGGACACGACTGAGCGACTTCACTTTCACTTTTCACTTTCATGCATTGGAGAAGGAAATGGCAACCCACTCCAGTGTTCTTGCCTGGAGAATCCCAGGGACGGGAGAGCCTGGTGGGCTGCCATCTATGGGGTCGCACAAAGCCGGACACGACTGAAGTGACTTAGCAGCAGCAGCAGCAGACAACATGCTCACATCCCCGTGTCTGCAAGCCACCGCCGATGCCTTTACTTTCATCCCTCTTCCAGTCCATCTTCCACATTCCTCCAGAAGGCTCTTTGGAAAACATGAACCAGATTGTTTTGTTCTCTTCCATAAAAGTCTGCCAGGGTCTGCTTAAAGCTTGCAGAACATTGCCCATCCTCCACAGCCTGGTGTACAAGGCCCTTCCTGATGTGGCCACTGCTGACCCCTCCAGCTGCCTCTTGTAAAATTACTCCCGTGGTCCCAGATTTGAGACCGAGGACTTGTTGTATCCCCTTCTTCTTATGTGTTTCCAGGCCCCTTTTGCTCTGTCTCCCACACTTGGTCCAAGCTGTACTCTTCCTGTGAAAACCACAATGGTATCTCCCCCTGCCTTCACCTGGGTAAATGCCATCCTTCTGTGCTTCCATCACATTCAGCACTCGCTCTGTCATAACACATATCAGAGGCACAGGTAAGAGACCAATGGTTAAAGTGTGGGATCCACTAGAGATTGTATTGTGTGACTTACATCCTATGAGTGCAAAGGAGGATCTTGGGAAAGTGCTGTCCCCCCCACTGAACCCTGGTTTCTTCCCCTGCAAGTATGGGAATACTCATACTTAACACATAAGGTTTTTGTAAAGCTTCAAAGAGACAATTTAAAAAAGGACTTAAGCAGTGTCAGTGTGTATAATAGTAAACTCCCCCAAATGGTAGGTTTTATTAGTATTATCACATCGTGTTGTGATCATCTGATAATTTGTCCTGCTTCGTTCATAAAACTGCTAGCTCTTTGATAGAGAAAAGTGTTTCTCATTCATATTTTATGCCCAACTTCTAGCTTAAAGTATAGTATATGATATAATCTCAATAAGCATTGAAGAATGAAAGAGGAAAAAAAATGAATCATATACAAGGAGAAAGGAAGTTAAGAAGTAAAGAATGAAAGCAGGCAGACCGGAAGGGAGAGAGGCTAAAGGATAGATAATGAAAGAATGACTCATTCACTAAAAGAATTGAAAAAATGATCAATTTTCAATTGATCTTTGATTGCTGCTGTTCCATTTTTCTTAGATTGTATGTCAAGCTTCCATATAAGAGTTATTATCTTTGAAACCAATCATTCAGGATTCTGAGAATTTAAGTCAACTCTTCAAGTGTTTTTTCTTTACCTCTTCTTACACACAAGAGGAACAGATTTAGGCATTTCTGACAATGAAACTGAGGAGGAGAATAAAGTCCAGATCATTAGGCCCCTTGGGGTAAAAGTACAACATCCAGGTTTTAGAACTGGTCACAGTTTGGAGAAAGCTTGTTATTTGGAACAAGGATATGGATGCAATAAACATTCTGAGGTTTATCTTGTTTTAATGACTTGCATTGAGTGGCTTTGATCTTTATATTTGATAATCACTTTCAAATGGTCTGGTGTGTTCTGAAAGTGGAGGAGTGCCTCACGGACTTGAGATCTTCCATGGGAATGACAGGCTGCAATCAGAATTTGGAAATGGGCGATGTTATAGGACTTTTTCTGTGAGTTGTAGAAATGGGGCAGCTGCCTATGAGGAAGATAAACACATTGGTCCAGTGATGAAACCAGGGCACACTGATGGAAAGGAGACACGATAAACATTGGATCCAAGACCAGTTTCCTCTAGTTCCGTAGTGATGGTGGTGGTGTAATTCCTAAGTTGTGTCTAGTTCTTGAGATCCCATGGACTATAGCCTGCCAGACTCCTCTGTTCATGGGATTTCCCAGGCAAGAATACTGGAGTGGGTTCCTTCTCCAGGGGATCTTCCTGACCAAGGGATTGAACCCGTGGCTCCTGCCTTGTAGGCAGTCTCCTGCATGGCAGGCAGATGCTTTAACACTGAACTAGCAAGGAAGCCCCTAGCTCCATGAGCTAGTTAAATAAAATTGCGCATCTTAGGGCCTTTTCATGAGTTGAGCAGTCTTTTAGGGACTTTCTTGTGTATTACCACTTTGGATTTTTATATTCCCATTTCTAGGTTGAATATTAAAATCCCCATTTTACAGATAGGGAAATTGAGGTTCAGAGAGATTGAGTCCCTTCTCCAAGGTCACAGGGTCACTTGGTAGAAGACGGAGGATTTGAACCCTATTCTATCTCTGTCTTAAAATATGGCTATTTTTTTTTTTCCAAAAGAAAAATAAGGCCAGGGATGACAGTAGTTAGGTAGGTCTTGGTGTATAATGCCAGAAGAAAATAGTGAGTACAAAAAGCAAATAGTGAATACGTATGTGTGACTTTGACATACGTACGCTCCGCTGTCATATCATTGCGTGAAGAATAGACTTAAGTCCAGAACATTTCCATCTAGAAATCCATCGGAGAACATTTAATCATGTAGTTAACAGAGTTTACTGTGTGAGACTGTTCTCTACATGGGCTACAGGAGGATAAGGATCTAAGGTATTCTATTTAAACGTTGTTGTCGTTCAGTCGCTAAGTTGTGTCCGATTCTTTGCGACCCCATGGACTACAGGATGCCAGTCTTCCCTGGCCTTCACTAGCTCCCAGAGTTTGCTCAAGTTTGTGTCCATTGAGTGGGTAAACATTATGCTGTCATAGTTAAACAAATTTCACTTTTAAAAACAGAAGAGTTTTTCTGTAGCACTCTACTGTGCTTCCCCTTACTTTGAAAGAGCCTCTAGCTTGGAAATAGCCCATTCTCAGCCAGGAGCAGCTCAGACAAACCCTCTTCAAATAGACAGTATTTACAGGTGGGCAGCACCATTCCCATAACCTGCCTGTGCCCATCAAGGGTCCAGGGAGCGGGACTTTGGCTTGGCAATCCTCAAAGAGCTCAGCCATCACTTCTGCTGTGGGGAGTCCATTTGCTTTGAGTGGTAATAGAGACACAGTCTTGACCTGAGCTCATTGTACCTTGTCTCTCACCGTCTTGAAAATAGGGAAGCTAGTGCCTTACGGTCTAGAGTTAGAAAAACTTGATGCTTTCATGACTCCATTGGAGAGACTGTTGTTGTTGTTGTTCTGCATTTTGAACGAAGTTCCCTTTTGCTTCTCATTCAATAAAACAGGCCCTGACAGCCCTCTCATTGAGATTATTACCGAGTTGTACCATCTCAGGCCAGTGCATTTAGGAAATATGTTGTTGGCACTCACGAGCGAGTGAGATGCATAAAGAAAATATTCTAATGACAGTTGAGTTGAGAGAGCTTTGATCTCCCTCCAGGACTGCTCTCATGGCTTTGAAATGTAGTTCTGGCAGAAGGGTAAAAGCCATGAGAACGCCTTGGCCAGGCCCCGTTCTGAAACTGACATTCCAGGGGACTCACAGCCCTCACAGGAGGAGCCAGGTACAAGGCTGCACAGGGAGAAAAGAGACACCAAGACACCTCTCTTGACAGGCAGTCGGGAGAGGATCTGAGTGAGAAGGGACTTTCCAACTGAGCCCAGCATTTCCCAAGCTCGGTTGGTTGTGCTGTTATTTGATTTTTGGCAAGGGCAGCCGTGGGGCGGGAGAAAAAGGATTATGGTCAAATGTGTTTGGGAATACTTCATACGCTCTGTCTTACTCCCATTTTGTATATTAAAGGCTCTGAAAATTCTTGCAATTAAAAAAATATATTTATTGAACCTTGTTTAACAGAGCATGTCCTAAAACCATCTGACTTGGAAATTCTTTTTTCCTTTAAATATGCCGCTGCTTCTTGTGGATTTAGCCTTCCATAGACCTCGATTTGGAAAATGCTGGTAGTTCACAAGCTCACTGAATAGATGGGGACTCAGAGCTGCAACCTAGACAGCTGAGCATGGTGGGAATGGGCCAGAAATCCAGGCAGTCAGGTTCTGCACAGGGGTGTGCAGCTGAAATGGAGGGTGGATGCTACAATCCTCCCCACGCTTAACTCTCCACACTGTGCCCCCTTGCAAGGAACTATGCCCCTCCCGCCTCAAAGGGAGAGGTGACTTCGTTTGTTGGTACCAAAGTGCTGTCATACATAGGCCAGTGACTAGAGGCCTTCCACTCCTTACTTGATACCTTGGGCAAGTCACTTCACTTCACTTCCCTGACCCCTGGACTTCCTCATCCTGTTTTGAAGTTACACAGTTTACGAGTGTATGTGAATATGTGTATGCTCAGGCACTTAGTCTTGTCTGACTCTTTGCAACCCCATCGACTGCAGCCCACCAGGCTCCTCTGTTCATGGAATTCTCCAGGCAAGAATACTGGAGCGAGTAGCCATTTCCTCCTCCAGGAGACCTTCTCGACCCAGGGATGGAACCTGCGTCTTTTGCATTTCTTGTGTTGGCAGGCAGATTCTTTACCACTGCACCATCTGGGAAGCTTACAAGAGAGGTGCTCAAAAGTTGCCAACCAGAGAGAGCTCGTATCTTGAAGGAAAGGTGTAGGCGATAAAGAGAGGATAAAGACACGGCTTATAAGTTTGAAGCTTATTGCAGACTGATGGAAAGTACAGCGACGATAATCGAGCAGGATAATAGAAACTGGAATCAAAATTAGGAGCCTCTGAGGAGGGTGAAATCATTTTCAGCTAGAGGTTGATACTGTTGATTTTGGTGTTGCTAATAATTGTCCTTGTAATTAATATAGTAATAATGCAATACAAATAGCCTCGGCTAATCAATGAGTGCCTTCGAAGGAACCAGGCACTGTGGGAGAACACTTTCTTCTGCCTCTAGTCCTGCTGACAGCCCTGATGGGTGGACATCACTGCCCCACCTCACAGGGGAGAGTGGTCAGGAGCAGACACGTGGCATGCACTGCATGTAAACTGAGCCTAGCAGGGAGGGAAAGAATTTAAAGGCTGAGATTCAGGGAGCTTGTAAGGCAGAGAAGAGAGACTGACGGACGTGCTTCAGGAGCGGGCATCACTGGGCAAGCCCAGAGGTTCTTGGGATGAGGAAATTGTAAGAACACAGGTGGGAGGTTGTAGGGGGAAGAAGAAGAGTGGGTGGTAGGCAGGAGACACTGCAGGCTGAGACCAGAGAGTGGCCTGGAGGTGGTTTTCCCACTAGGAGGAGATAAGAGAAATAATAGGAGACCAGAAAATGCAGGGTGGTGGGGGAGGTCTGTGCCAGAATGGTGCTTAGCTGGCTCAGTCCAGCCCTCTGGTAGCCCCATGAGCTAGCTGAGACTCAGAGAAGCGAAGCAACTTGCCTGTGGATCCGGATCTACTGTCCAGCCAAGTAGAACCTGCACATAAATTAATAAACACACAGTTTGGGATTTAGATGAATTGCAGGGAGGTAATTGCTTTTTTTAAAGAAATTTGGCCAATTTAGAGCGTCCACAGGGGACCAACCTCCCCATGGTAACAAAACGGAGAGCAAGTGGCCCTCAGCAAACCCTTTTCCTCTTCTTAGCATCCATCTCCGTCAACTCTGAATGGTCCTTCTCAGTGTGACCTCCTGTGCTCTCTCTTCCATCCATCTGCAAAGGGAATAAGCAAACCTTTTCTTTCTTTCTTTCTTTCTTTTTTAGCAAACCTTTTCTTAAAAATTAACTGTTTTTGGTAATGCATGGTCTTTGTTGCTATGTGTGGGCTTTCTCTAGTTGTGGCAAATGGGGGCTACCCTTGGTTGGCGGCGGGGCGGGGGGAGCCTTCTCATAACGATGGCTTCTCTAGCTGCAGGGCCCAGGCTCCAGGTGTGTGGGCTTCAGCAGTCGCGGCTCGCGGGCCCTGGAGTGCAGGCTCAGTGGTTGTGGCACCTGGGCCTAGTTGCCCCGAGGCATATGGAATCTTCCCGGACCAGGGATCAAACCCGTGTCCCCGGCTCTGACAGGTGCAGTCTTACCCACTGTGCCACCAGGAAAGTCCAGCAGAGCTTAAAGAGATGGAGGAGGAAGTTAAATACATGGACTCCTGTCCCCAAGATTTTCCCCTGATACTTTTGGGAAACACCCAGCTTGGCTCTGAACTGGCGGGAGGACCTGAGCTAGCAGAACAAAATCTTTTAGCCACAGAACTATTCTCCTTTGCGTGGAGAGGAAATATTTATTTCTCCAGGAAATAACTGGAGAGGAAAGGGGCCATCTCTTTAGGGAAACAGGAGCTTCTCAAAGTGTGAAAAACAAAAACCAAAAAACAAAACAAAACAAACAAACAAAAAATATATATATATACACAAGCAAGGGAGTCTATTTATTTAATATCCCACATATCTTCCTTGAGCCAGGATGCATGTCACCCACCGAAAAGATTGGTTTCTGCAATTACATCAGAATAAACAACCAATTAAAACATCTCCCTGCCCCTGCCCCGCCCCCTCTTCCTCTCCTGAAGCTTTCTCAGCCTGGAGCCATGGGACAAAGAGGTGACTTTCTCTAATAATATGTGTGTTCTCTGCACCAGAGAGTGGTAGGTGGAAATGGGCAAATCAATTAGAAAATAATAAATTGCGTGGGAAGGGCCGACCCAGGGAAGCCTCGGCGTCTTGGTGTTTTCACTCCGCTCCCACTTGGTGTTTCCTTTCCCTGTGGTCCTGAGAGGGCTCAGGATTGAGGGTGAAGTGGAAGGAAGAGTTGAACATGTCGAGATTTGGACTTGACCTTGTCAGTATTTATATGATCTCTGAACCCCTGTTCCTTCATCTGTAGGACCAGGATGAATACTGGAAATGGCTAAACATTTACCCAGGGTTTCTGCGTGCCAGAAACTTCCTTTATTAATGTCCCAAATCCTCAGACCAACTCAACGAGGTGGATACTGTTCGCATGTTTATCTTCTGTATAAAGAGACGGGGACACAGGAAGTTAAGTAAATAACCCAGGGGGACCCAAACATCCAGGGGAAGAGCTGGATTCAAACCCAGGACTTTGGCTTGAGAACAGGTCATCTTCCATGCTCTGCCCCGTGGCTTCAGATTGTGCACAGAGGTGAGACAGCAGGTATAGCTAGGACGGGCTGGCATGCAGCAAGAATTTACGATGTGTTGTCCTTAACCTTCCTCATTTCTACTCGGATCACAGAGAAGACTCGTTCAAACTCCTCACAAGGCTTCTCGGCTCAGAAGCTGAGGGGAGCAGAGGTATAGCAGTGAGATTTGGGGTCAATATCTCAGCTTCTGTCCTTGGAATTACTGGTCAGCTCAGCCTAGACACAGGTGTGACCTCTCCAGGTCTTGCTTGTATCTCCAACACATGTGCAACTTTTTTTTTTTTTGGTAATTGAAAAGCTGGAAAAATTATGGTCCCATGACTAATCATGGGCTCTTGATCACACGTGGAGCCGGGAGGGCACTGTAGGTTTCAGACGTATTCTCTTCCCCCAGAGTGGAGGCACAGGTTTGTGACCCACAGAAGTGCCCCATGAAGCACTGGGCATCTGTTCCTAACCCCAGTGTATTGATAAGGAAGCTGAAGCCTTATAGGAAGAAAGCTGCAGCTGAGACTGGGGCCTCAACGTTTTAGATTTTCTCTTTCCCAATGTAATTCCCCTCCATCCAGATCTCCTGAATGCTTGCCAACGGTCAAGCCCTGTGCTGGGAACTGGGTGATAAACCGAGATGAATTAGGCACATTCCCAGCCTCCAGGGAGCCACAGACAGTGGTAGATACAGACCAGTGGAGTATGTGGAGTGGTGTGAGTGTGCGTGCTCATACGAGGTGGAGGGGTACAGAGACGGTAGAAGAGAGAGAGGTGAGGTGGCAATCGGGGAAGGCTTCCTGGAGGAGTGATGCCGGCACAGACGTTGGATTCGTTCATCAGAGGAGCTGAGTCCTTGAGAGGAGCAGCGTGAGTAAAGGCACTGAGGATAATGCATCATGAGGGCACGGGGGAGGCAGATGTTGCCGACGGCACACTGTGGGAAATTCAGGGGTGGGAGCAGAGTCATATGGGGCTCAAGGGGAAGACAGGGTCCCACAGGCCCCGCTGGGGCCCTCTGACTTTACTGCTTCACATGTGGGGAGCTTCTTCTGTGACCCCAGGAAGAAAAGAGAAAGGTGGCATCATTAGTGTTTTGCTGGCCAGGCTCTGTGCCAGCCCCACCGCCTCCCCCACCCTGGAGAGGCAGCACGGTGGAAAAGGGATTCCAGCTAGCTGTGTGACCCAAGCAATGTCTGAAGTTACGGGAACCTCTTTTTCTTCATCTGGAAAATGGGGATAACCATACCACCTTCCTCAGTGTAATGAAGACTAAAGGTGATTATCCATGGAGTGAGGGACCACAGAGAAGGACCCAGCACACATTAATGATCATTGTTGGTCTCTCAGTCGTCCCCAGCTCTTTGTGACCCATGGACTGTAGCCCGCCAGGCTCCTCTGTTCATGAGATTCTCCAGGCAGGAATATTGAAATGGGGTGCCATTCCCTTCTCCAGATGATCTTCCCAACCCACCGATTGAACCTGGGTCTCCCAAATTGCAGGCAGACTCTTTACCATCTGAACCACTAAAGATCATTATTCACAGGTTTTATCTCACCTACTACACCAGGCTGACTGCTTGCTTATTTATATATGTTTTTGTTCATTGATTCATTTCTAACTTCACTCCAAAAATGCTTATTAGCTGTTCTCAAGTATCCCAAGAGGGAATATGCACGCATGTGTGCTCACTGGCTTCAGTTGTGTCCAACTCTTTGCGACCCCATGGACCGCAGCCCGCCAGGCTCTAGTATTCTCCAGGCAAGGATACTGGAGTCGGTAGTCATCCCATTCTCCAGGGTATCTTCCTGACCCAGGGATCAAACCTGCATCTCTTGCATTGCAGGTGGGTTCTTTACCACTAGTGCCACCTGAAAGACGCATGACGGGGGGTAAGATAACTCCCTCTGTGATCCATTGACTCTGTGACTGGTCCAAAAACTTTATAACTCCTATTGTGAAGAGAGAGTCGTACTCCACAAGGGAAGTATTCTTATTTATTGAGCACCTGGCATATGCCAGTCTCTTTCCAAAGACCATTTCTTTCTCTGTCTGACATGTTTGTTCGGTGTGTTAAAGACCTAATGATGATTGTGTGTGGAATTAATCCACTTTCCAAAGACATCAGTATATAGTCTAGGTTTTTGCAATGATGGCTGCCTCCAATGTGATATATACCTTGGCCTGTTTTATGGACAAAGTAATAAAGGCTTACAGAATGCAGAATCATCTATGGGAGGTAGAAAGTGCCCCAGTGAAAAGAACATATGTTTCCAAGCCAGAGAGACTTGACCTTGAAACCCAGTTCTGCAACTCTGGGCAACCCGTATAATCACTTTGGACCACACTCCCTTGCAAGATGGGAAGAGAGATGCAAAGCAGGCCTCCTAGTGTAGCTTATGTTTGCCTAATAAATGGTCCAAGGTCCATAGTGAATGAAGTAGAGAAGAAGGCAGGATTAGAATATGTGTTATCTCTTCCATGGTCTCTTCTCGCTCTATGTCCATATGATGTCATCAGTCAATATAGCAGAGCGCCTAGGGACAGTTGTTGCCTTTAGATTAAGGTTCTAAACTGAACGCTGCTATTGTTTATAAGCTGAGAAACCTTCAAGTTTCTCAAACTCACGAGGACTTTTTTTTTTTGGTCTGTACAATGTGATCACCTCACTTACTGTATAATATTATTGGGGGAAGTCAATGAGGTCATGTTTATAAAGTGCTTAGCCAGGTGCCTGGCACACAGTGTGACTCAGTTAATCTGGGAGTACCTGCTATTTGAATAGTACCTTTTTTTTTGGATGATGATGACAGCCAAGGTTCTTTTTCTCTTACAGAGCATACTTGGATGTTAATGAGATGAAGAACATTCTTAGACTGGATGGATCGACACACCTCAATATCTTCTTTGCAAACTCCTCAGAGGAGGAATTGGCAGGAGTAGCAACTTGGCCGTGGGACAAGGAGGCCCTGATGCACTTAGGTGAGAGCTGGAAACTTCTTCAGGAAGAAGTTGGCTTGGGACAGGCATACATTGAGTAGTGAAGATGATGATGGGGGTCACGATTCTGATGGTGATAGTGGTGGTAAAGACAACGAACAACTTAGTTATTGATCTCTTTTAATATTGCAAAACTCTTTAGCATTCCTTATCTGTCAGCCATCAAGTGAGGCTCTGAACAATAACACAATACTATTAATTCTGTTCTACCAGTGGAGGAACTAAAATGTGGAGAGTGAATGGGGCTTATCTAAGGTCACACCCAAATCAGGGGCAGAACCACAATTGGAATTTAGGTTTCCAACTCTGTTCACTGGTTGCTTTCTCCGTATACCCCCTGCCTCTTCATTCACGCAAATATCTTCTCAGCCTAGTAACGGCTTTGTGCTGGGCCAGCCAGTGATGGGTTGGCTTGAAAGGAGGAAGCAGAGAGTTTGCAAGAACTCCCTGTTCTTCCATGTTCCATCCACCGACACCACCAGGAATTTTTCTTACATTCAAATTATGCATATCCATAAACAAGACGTGTGTTTATACAAACCAATCACCAAAAGTCAGAAATGACAATGGTTTCTGAACCAGGCCCTGTAAGCAAACACTGTTGTCCTTTAATTTCAATTTTTCCATGTTCTCTACCAGTACTCATCTGCATGTAGATATGCATTTTTTTAACTTGTGCATATCTGAAATCATAGCATAGATGCAAATTTGTGTTCTTTTTTTTTCGCTTAATATTATGCCATCTACGTTTTCCCATGTTGCAACAGTCTTCAAAGTTGCTTCTCATCCAGTTTTTTTCTTGCACTTAACTTCACAAGAGAAAAGCCTGTCTCTGAGTTATGTCTAGTTCTCTAAAGACCAGGATTTTCTTTCGGATCCACCATCTGTGGTGGAACCGCCGCCAAGATGCAGATTTTCGTGAAGACCCTGACGGGGAAGACCATCACTCTTGAGGTTGAGCCCTCGGATACAGTAGAAAATATAAAGGCCAAGATCCAGGATAAGGAAGGAATTCCTCCTGACCAGCAAAGACTGATCTTTGCTGGCAAGCAACTGGAAGATGGATGTACTTTGTCTGACTACAACATGCAAAAGGAGTCCACTCTTCATCTAGTGTTGAGACTTCGTGGTGTCGCTAAGAAAAGGAAAAGAAGTCTTACACCACTCCCAAGAAGAACAAGCATAAGAGAAAGAAGGTTAAATTGGCTGTTCTGAAATACTATAAGGTGGATGAGAATGGCAGAATCAGTCGCCTTTGCCAGGAGTGTCCCTCAGATGAATGTGGTGCTGGAGTTTTTATGACCAGTCACTTCGACAGACATTATTGTGGCAAATGTTGTCTGACCTATTGTTTCAACAAACCGGAAGACAAGTAATTGTGTATTGGTTAATAAAGATATGAGCTAACAACAACAACAAAAAAAAGACCAAGATTTTTAATGGCCATGTAAAATGCCATCGGGGGCTTCCCTCGTGGCTCAGGAGTATTCTTGAGCCACTCCAGTATTCTTGCCCGAGGAATCCCATGGACAGAGGGGCCTGGCAGGCTAAATACTCCATGGGGTTGCAAAAAAGTCAGACAACTTAATGACTAAATACCAACAATATGCCATTGCGTGAGGGCACTGCGGTTCATTTAGCTTTTTCGCATGTGTTAGAATGTTCCTATTATTTACAGCAGTGAATAGTAATGACTCAATGGGTACCTTTTTCTGAGAATGTTAGGGCTCAGCAGAGGGATAATGCTGGATCTTTCCTCAGGCCTGTCTGATTTTCCAGTGATACAGCCAGAGTCCAGTAGCTGCTCTAAATCCACAATATCTTAGAGCTGAGGGACTTTGCAACTTCAAACAATAAAGTTGTGTTAACTTCTAGACTTAGTTGGCTCCAGAGCACTATCTCCTGCTAGCTGTTTAGTGAAACCAGTTTGTAGGTCTGTGTGTGTGTGTGCATACACACATATGTGTGGTTGCGTAGAGATGGAGACAACAATAAATAGCTGGCAGTTCTCAGCTGGAGGATTTTATGTGCTGGGAGACATTTGACAAGGTCGAGTGAAATTTCTGGATTTCACAAATGCGGCCATGCTACTGGCATCGAGTGGGTAGAGGCCAGCGATGCCGCTGAGTCTCCTTTGATACCTGTGTTAAAGAGTTACCCGGCCTCAAACACCAGCAGTGCTGTTGTTGAGAAACCATGAGATAGATGATGGATGGGTAGACAGACGGACCTAGACAGACAGGGGCTGGGTGAAAGAGAGTGTGCAGCTTAGGCAAGCTGAAGCTGATTAACTCGCATCACATGCCTACATGATGTATGGGAATCTTGCTGGCCCAAAGCCAACATATAGGCTTGTTCTCAGCTGTGACTTCCCTTCACAGGATGGCCTTAGGCAAGTCTCTCTCCTCTCCAGGTCTCAATGTCTTCAGATTTTAAGTGAGGAAGTTAGACTAGAGGGCCTCTGAAGACCCTTCTCAGGGCTGAAATTCTCTCCTTTTGAAAAATCAACCAAAAGGGTCATGGTTAGAAGCTTAGAATGGTTGAGCAGCAAGTTTCTATAGTGAGAGAGAAATACTCCTGATAATTCCTTGAATTTCAGAGACTGGCTCAGGACCAGGCATACAGAAGGCTATAAATCCACGGCATGTTATAGTATTTCAGGATGATGTCAGCCTCAAGTTATTTCACCTTTTAAGAGAAGCAGTGAAACAGGCCTCAAGCTCTGTGAAGAGGGGAGCCTGGGAGACCCAGCCTGGACATCGAGCCTGCAGTCCCGTCATTGTCCCCTGGAAACACCTATGGGGCCCTGCCAGCACCCTGCCCCCCTTCGTTCTCCATTGACCTCAATATTACAGCTTCACAGAGAGACTGAGAATCTTTGGTGCTCTGCTGCTGCTGCTTATTTCAGAACACGCCAGAGGTGCAAAGTTACTTTCTCAAGATCACACAGCCATTGCAAAACAGAATGAAGATTACAACCCATGTCAGGCTAACTCCAGCCGGCCTCCCAGGCTGCCACCTCTCCGTCCTGAGACATGCTGATCCTGAGCAGTTCCTCTGCAGTAGGCCCAATCAAACCCAATTTATTAGAATCATATATACACACCCTCTTTTCCTGCTGTTACACCATGATCCCTGGAAAAAGCCTTGGGTGGGAAGGGGATTATGTTTCATATTATGATTGACAGAAAATAATTGAGAGAGATTTCCTGTCTCAATTTCTCTTCCTCCCTGCCTCTGCCTGCCGCTTCTCACACATACACGTGCAAGCACACACACCCCCTCATACATCTTTATCTTTGTGCTGGAAGGCTCTGAGCAGCTCAGAATTAATCGACTCCATGAGCCCCATGACTGAGCAAGCTTGCCCTCCCAGCAGTTCAGTCTGAGATAAAACTCCCCCCACGCCTGCTCCAGGCTTGCCAGCAGAGAATAGCAAGGGCCTCCCTCCTCACCGTTCTCCTGTAATGTGCTGCTCTGCACTTACAGCCACCGCTTGCAGATGGCTCAGATGTGAAGCCTTTTCTCTTTTTTTAACTTTTTATTTTGGGTGGGGGGTATAGCTGATTAACGATGTTGTGATGGTTTCAGGTGAGCAGTGAAGAGCCTCAACCATGCATATCCTTATATCCGTTCTCCCCTCCCTTCTAGACTGGCACATAACATTGAGCAGAGTAGCCTGTGCGATTCACTAGGTCCATGTTGCTTATCCATTTTGAATGTAGCAGTGTGTACATGACCATCCCAAACTCCCTAACTGTTCCTTTCCCCCGGCAACCATATGTACATTCTCTTAAGTCCGTGAGTCTCTTTCTGTTCTGTAAGTTCGTTTTGTATCACCTCTTTGATGACGCCCCTTTCTTAGGCTGTCATACAGTATTTCTGCTTTTCTGTCTGACTTCACTCACTGTGACAATCTCTAGATCCATCCGTGTTGCTGCAAATGGCATTATTTCACTCTTTTTCATGGCTGAGCAGTATTCCATTGTAAACACATACCACATCTTCTTTATTCATTCTCTGTGCTCGGACTTGAAGCGTAACCTTCCCTCAAACACACTTGGGTTTTCCAGCTGCAATATCTATCTGCCAACCTGTATGTATTTCTCCAGGAGCTAAAAACAAACACAGAACCATGCTGTCCATTGGTTTTCCTGAGATCTGATCCATCTATCTGCCCAAGGGAAGAAATGGTCATTCTTTTAAGATAGGTAGGGTGGTTTATCACTTCTCAAACTAGAACATACAGGCAAATCATCTGGGGCTGTTGGTAAAAGACTTATTATTTTGATTCTTTAGGTCTGGGGTGGGGCCTAAGGGTTTGCATTTCTGATCACCTCCAGGTGAAGCTGATGATGCCCGTTCTTGGAGTGCACTTGGGGTACCAAGTGGTCAGACAGTGAACAAGGCCCTTGCTGTGTGGAAGGTGATATGCTGGCTACTTACACGCAGTTACTTAGGCCTCGCAAAACCTCTTTCATTGGGGTGGCATTCAGCAGATATTCAACATTTACTTAATGAGATACCATAGTCTGTGCCTGTGGTGGGCATTAGCAGCAGAACTGATTAAGATCCCTGGCTTTGGAACCCAAGGATCTTGGGTTCAGATCTGAACTCCCAACTTACTCATTCGATCATGGGCCACTTATTTCACCTCTCTGTGAGTCAGTGCCCCTCTCATGGGGTTGTGAGATGATTAAGTGTGCTTATACATGTGAAACACTGAACACAAGGCCTGAAAATATGTAATAAATGCTCAAGAAACACTGACTATTATCACTGTTATAATGGTGAGTACGCTCAGTGCTGGCCTTTATGAATATTCACTCTCGTAGGGTACAGAGCTTCGGAAATGGGATTCAGAGATGACAATCAACTTGCTCAACTTCACAGCATTAGTGAAGGCAACATGAGAGCTGGGACCAAGGAGTCAGGGCATAAGAGTTTCATTTAAACAATTTGTGTAGCATATTCACGAACTGGGGCATGCCTTACTTCCTAAGAAGTTGCAGCTGAAATCTTTGCCATCCAGAAATCAAAGGTCTTGAATTGTAATCATGCCTCTGCTTCTAAGTAGTGTGACATCCCCTTGAGTAAGTTGCCTCGCTCCTTTAGGCATCGGTGTTTTCAACTGAAAAATGAAGGGACTGCACAAAATGACTTTGAGACTTCTTCCTACTCCATCACTGATTCATGCCACAAGTCAGAACGGCTCTCAGCTGTGGAGTCATAGGGTGGAGGAGACTGTGGTTACTTTGGGCCGTGCCCCATTCCCCCTTGAGGGATCTGGGGACTCCTGCAGCAGGAAGCAGGGTGCCCAGTTCACCTAACACTCTGACTTCCCCCTGGCAGGCGGCATCGTCTTGAATCCATCTTTCTACGGCATCCCTGGGCACACCCACACCATGATCCATGAGATTGGGCACAGCCTGGGCCTCTACCACATCTTCCGAGGCATCTCGGAAATCCAGTCTTGCAGCGACCCCTGCATGGAGACAGAGCCCTCCTATGAGACCGGAGACCTTTGCAGTGACACCAACCCAGCTCCGAAACACAAGTTCTGCGGTGACCCGGGGCCAGGGAACGACACATGCGGCTTCAACAGCTTCTTCAACACTCCATACAATAACTTCATGAGCTATGCAGGTAAGGCCCACGCTCTGCGGGCCCACACACCGCCCCAGAGTGCCAGTGTCAGACGTGGCCTCCCGGCCTGGCTCAAGCAGGCTGCCTGTCTTTCCTAAGATCTCTTCATTCCAAATAATCGAGTACCTGTGCCTTCCATGAGTACCTCAGGGATGCAAGGAAGATGTTGTATCTAAAAGCTCCTCAGAAAGATGCTTTGGGAAGCTGACCAGGGCTAAAAGTCAGGAAACCTGAGTAGAAGGGCCGGTTCTGCTGCTAGGTCACCTGCTGCCTTGGGGTCTGTCACTTCCCATCTCTGGGTCCCACTTTTCTCAAGAAAATGGAAACTCTGGACTTGATCGCCGAGGTTTCTCCTACTTTTGCAGCTATAGTTTCCTAAGCTGGTGGTTGTTGAACCTTTAAAAAAAAAAACAACAAAATTTTCACATGCTCTTTTACTGTTTTATTACAGTAAAATAGAATTCTTTTGGTTTTACAAATAATGAAATTATTACATGAGATGGAGTTGTTTTCTCCCTCACTGCATATACCCGCTCAGAGTCCTTTTTAGTACCATCAATAACAGTGTTAATAACTCATTCTGTGCATTCCAAGATCCCCTGCACTTCCTTTTAGTGTATATCAAGACCAGCTCTAGTCCTTATAACATCTTTGGAAAGTTAGCTATCCTGGGACTGTCCTGGTAGTCCAGTGGTTAAGATTCCAGCTTCCGATGCAGGGCATGCAGATTCAGTCCCTGGTTGGGGAGGTAAGATACCATATTCCTTGTGGCCACAAAAACCAAAAAATATAAAACAAAAGCAATATATTAACAAATTCAGTAAAGACTCTACAAATGGTCCACATTATAAAAATCTTTAAAAAAAGAAAAAGAACGAATGAGATACCCTTTCTTAGGATGGTCACAGCCTCACCCCTAGGTCAAGAGACTTTGAGTAAAGCACCAGATGCTTGTGTGTGTTAGCTGAGCATCCAGATCTTTTATAATATTCAACTTAGGTGTTTCTTTCCACCACCAAAGCAAGTGAGCTCTATAAAGGCAGAAATTGTCTCTGAGACATCACTGTTCTCTCCGCGCTTAGCACAGGCCTTGTGTTTTTAAAAAATGTTTGCTAAGAAGAAAGGGAGGAGGGAGGAAGGAGGAAGAAAACCAAGTAGGGGGAATATGAGTAATTTCTCTAACAACAGGTATATAAAGTTGATTTGTATAGCAATATTTCTACTTATATAAAAGTTTACTGTTCATGGGACTCCCCTGGTGGTCCAGTGGTTAAGACTCCATGCTGCCAATGCAGGAGATATGGGTTCAATTCCTGGTCAGGAAACTAAGATCCCACATACCATGCAGCACAGCCCAAAGATTAAAAAAAAAAAAAAAATCAAACCATTATTGTTCATAAAGGACGTTAATATATGCCATCTTGTTTAACTCTCTCAACAAGCCTATGGGGCTGGAACTACCCCCGTTTCACAGGAGACCGTCTTTTCTCTTTCCCTCTTGTGCCACTCTTCCAAGGAGACCTAGCTGATGGCTGAGTGGGATATTGAGCGATCTGGGTGGTTTTCGAGTCTGTGCCAGAGAGATCATTGTCAGGGAGGTGGGGGCACTCTGAGTGGCTGTGTGACTCTGAGCCTCCATTTCTGCTTAAACCAGGGGAGCCCGCTTCTAGCAGTCTCCGTTTCTGACGGGATTTTGCCTCTGATTGCATTCGAAGAGAGGCTGTCCCTCCTGAAATCCAGAAGACCCACTACCTGTGGGTCTTCCCAGTTTCCCGTTTGGACTGAACGATCTCCGGGGCCATCTCCATGTAAAGTTCATACAGTTCACACCCGAGGTCTCTTGAATGGTCAGCACCCACGCTTGGTGCCATAAACAGCCCCTAGCTTGGGGTCTCTAAAAAAGACCCGAGTGCTAGGGATTTCCTCAAAAGCAGAGTCCTACCATGCTCCCATTCCCAGCCGAGCCGGCATCCATATCCGGTGTCCCGTCCCCTCCCGGAGCCCTGCTTAAGTTCCATTTCTACAGCATCTTTCCTCAGCCAGCTCAGTGCGCTTGGAAAGTAAACGATAACGTGAGTTTGGAAGTTTGCCGGCCTCTTAGGGGCCAGGAGCTGCCACTCGCTACTGGACCCCCATAAACTAAATCTTTTTTTGGTTGTTGTTCCCCTTTGTACAGATCTAAAGGGTGATTGATTTAATGTTGCTTTTCTAAAGGAACCCCTCAGCTCAGTGACCCATTAACAGCAGAACTAATTCACTGAGCTACGATAACAAACTTACACCCGCAAAAGCATATTCAAGGAGACCACGAGCTTTGAAATGTTTGTTTTTCTTAGGATCTCTGATAGATGAGGTGACAAAAGCAGCTGGATGAAATTCAAAATGCAGACCAGGATCGGGTTCTCAGGGCTGGGGAGAGGGACACACGGGGGCTTTGCAGTCAAGACAAGAGGGTAGAGACCGTGCTGGGTCAGCTGCTTAGAGTTCCTTCCTTGCGAGTGCTCTGGCTTTCTGCAGAGATGGGTGTGTTCTGTGTTTGTGTTCACCTGCATGGTAGCCATCAGCCACTTGTTGAGCAAGGAGAGTGAAGCTGAGGACCTGAATTAATTGTTAGTCCTAAGATTGTAATAAATTGAACATGGCTGGTGGCAAGTCTGCAGAAACTACTGAGTGTCTATGACGTGCCAGACACTGTGGGCATTGCCCAACAGGCTTGTCTCATGGAATCATCTAAATAGCCCAAGGGGATAAGTGTATTACTACTGTTCCCACTTTACAGAAAGAGAAAGCATGGCTTAGGCAACTTGTCACCTTCCCAGGGTCACACAGCAAAAACAAGGCATGCCTTTCATGGCAGAGCCTGCATTTAAGCAACAATTATCTGGCTCCCTTTCTGACACTGGGGGAGTTTGAGAGTGTCCCAACTGCTCAGATTAAGCAGACACCAGGCAGGTGCTAGGGCAAGCCTAGTCAAGCACCGGGTGGGTGAGGTCGCGTTGAGCTGTGGGCTAATCCTTAGGCAGGTAGAAAGACGGCAGGTCAGACTCTTACTTCCTGAAGAAAAGATGCCATAAGGAACCCACTAAGAGGACCCCCAAGCCCAGCTTCCTCAACAGTGCAGAAACCAGGCCTTCCCCAGCTATGGGAGCAAGCGTCTTGTCACTGCCGTTCTGCGTATCCCTGTTAGTATGCACTTAAGCTTTGACACAGCAGCCCCACCTCTAAGAAGTATGTCTTAAGGAAATAAATCTGTTAATGTGTTTAAAGATTTAGTCCTAAAAATGTTTTTAGCAACCTTTTTTTCTCCACATATTAATTAGACATCTATTAATTGAAGTGTGTAATAGGCATAGAAGAGAAATGCTTACATGTGTGAAAAATTAGAAGCTTCTTACAAATCCAAAGAGAATGGGTTGCTGAAATGAATCACAAGGCACTCATATGACAGAACATCCTGTAATCACTGAAGATGATGCAGCAGACGGTTGATAGGAACATAGTGGTTCGGAGCATAAAGTCTAGAGTGTGAGAACCAACTTGAATCCTCTGTGTGCCAGCCTTTGACTCTGACCTCAGGCAAGTCCCTTCTGTCTAAGCCTGTTAACTTTATTGGTACATGGAGGACAAACACCCTCACCTTGCATGAGAGTCATACAGGTGAAGGAGTTAGAACTGTCCTTGGTACCAAAACTAGTGTTCAGTAAGTGATGATTAGCAAGATTATCTGTTGACTGTTAATTGTGAAAACACTCCAGAACCTAATGTACAGTATAAGACCTGGCACATATATCATATCTCATCACAAGTGTGGGTATGTTTGTGCGTATGTGTGTATATATATGCATATATATGATGCTCGTGATGATAAGAATTACAGAAATCCATTATAGATATTCATATCCATCTACACATACATATACACTAGATTTTTTTTTAATCTCTAGGTAACATTTAGGTTGATGTTTATGTCTTTGTAACATGCTTGGCACATACCAAGTGTTCTGCAGTAGATATAATCATCTATTGCTCTTACTGTTATTATCATTGTTTTTAAAACAACAAAACCTTCAGTTATTCTTGCACTAGAAGTGGGTGAGCTAGCTGCATGCTCCCCTTGGCTGTGGAAGGCAGGTAGGGTCATGAGTCCCCGTTTCACAGTGGGTGGAAACAAGGCTGTCAGGGATCAGCATTTTGTCTGAAGTCCCACAGGCAGTGGCAGCCCTGAACCTCCCTGCCCTGTGGCCTTCCAGCTGCAGGTGGAAATTGCTCTTGAGAACAAAGTTTAGATTGCAAACTCACAGCACGACATCAACAGCATGGGGACTGGTGTAGCCTCCCAGAATACTGAAGTCCCCCACGTCCTTTCTGGCTGGAGGCAGCATGGGGACAGAATAGGTTGGGTTGGCTGGTCCTAGAGACCAGGACGAGGGGCCACAGGTGTCAGGAGGGGCAGCCTGCAGAGGCAGGAAGCTAAGAGCAGCCAACTGGAAACGTCAGCTAACTGGGGCAGAGCCTTTATGATGGACAGAAACCCTTTGGTACCTCACCCAGGATTCCAGCAGCGGTTCAGTCTCTAAGCTTTCTAGCTCTGGGAGGGATGTTTTTTGACTTCAGTTTTAAAGTTCAGGTACAGTTCTGTCCTCTTTCCAGCCTGTGTCACCTACCCATTTTTCAAACTTTTAAATTGGCAGACATGGAAATGGCTAATTTTTAAGTTATAAAAGGAAACTAACTCCTTTGGAGGAAGAAAACCAAACAAATCAGAAGATAGAGAGGAAAGCAAATTGCTGATTTTCTCTCTCGTTCATCAAATGAACGCTGTATGTGTTCCAGCTCATGGAAGCCACACCATCACTCTAGGTTGTGGGTTGATATAAATGTCCCCAACTTATACACAGGGGGCCTGAGTTTTAGAGTTACTTCCTTGTTTGGGAAATGACTGGTTAGAATTCTGTTCTGTGCATGTGCCTTAATGTAGAGTCCTCCCCCTATTAATAGACAGATGTGTTATTTCTAATGTTTTTTCTATGTAAATGATATTTCAAAAGAGGTCCTTGTACATACGTTTTCCCTCATGTTTGTTCATGAGTATCTATCCATCGAATTCCTAAATGGCGATGTTGCAAAGTCAAAGAGAGTGAATATTTTACATTCTGGTTTTTTTCCTGCTTCTAGTTTCCTAACACTCACCCACATTAGTGTATGTGTACACACACACGTGCACACATGCAGGCACACACACAGAGGTGCCTGCACTATCCCAAGACCCGAGGCAGTGGGCATTCACTGAGCACTGCTCCTGCCTCTTGATGCTACACTTGCCATGACCTTCAGCAGCATTCTGACATCAGCACTCTTGTTATCATCATTATCTCCACTTTACAGGTGGGAAACTGAGGCACAGTGGTCATAAAATCATTTGACTCCGGATCATTCACCCATGAATCTAACTACATAACCCTTACTTCTTTAGCCAGAATGCCCTTCCCCTGCTTTTAACCTATTTAGTGGCTTTTCCAAAACTTTCGGGATGAAGTACAAAGTCCTTAGTAACAAAGGAAAATGTACCAGCCCATCCAGTCCTTCTTAGACCACTGGGGGCAATTGGAGTCTTATTTTCCAGGCAAAAGCAACCCATAGCCTGTTTTGTATCCAAGGAGTTACATGCAAGTATCTGAGCTTGAAAGTAATTTGTGCAACTAGTCATTCTTTGGTGGTATTCTCTGAAGGACTCTGGGCTCTTCTGCTTCTTCCACATGTATAAAAGTCTTCCCCAGGGTGCTGGCAAGGAGACCATCAAAAATTGCTAAGGGGATCAGAGGCAGCTTCTGTGTATAACCTCCTCACACTCCTATCCCTTCCCCAAGCTGGATTCTCAAGGTCATGTCCAACTGCCCAGCACCTGCCTGAACTTATTTTCTGTTTGTTTGATAAGAGAAAGTGAGTTTATGCTGCGGAATTCCCATGGTGGGTTTATTTTAAGATCTGGCGAGCCCCGTTCTCCTCTGTCTGGGGCCCAGCTGCAGAAACCCTGGCCAGGCGGACACCTCTGGGAAGTGGTGTTTTTGGAAACCAAGCCAAAACAGTGCCTTGATCTGCCCCTGGGGCAGCTGAGTAAAGCTGTTGGAGGGAGAGACGGGAGGCAAGCTTCCTCCTTGGCAGGGAAGAGTCTCGGGTCATGGCCTTCACTCCTCATCCTAGAAAACAGAGGGTAGAATTGAAGGTCATTAGATCTAAAGACATTCAGAAATGAGATTGTATTCTGGTCCCCTCCAACTCAGGCTCAACTCCTATTTATCAAACACCTGCAGGACACTTTGCCCATACAAGGTCTCATGGACACTCAGAAAAAAAGTTCTCATATTGATTAGAAACGTGGCCTTGGAGTCAAGACTGCCTGGGTTCACACCTCAGATCTGCCCCTAGCTCTGTGATCTTTAAAAAGTAGTGAGGCCTCTCTCAGCCTCAGGTTCCTCCTCTGTGAAATGGAGTGATCAGAGTATTTACTCCAAAACTAGTGGGAGAATTACACGTGCCCAAAGCACAGTATCCCGTGTACGAAGCATGTACTAAGCCCACAGTCAGTGTCCCAGCGACAGCGCTGTGCAGAAAGTGTCGCTGTCCTTGCATCCCTGCCGTGGACACCGAAGGCTGGATGCTGAGCCTGGACTACTGCCGAGTCTCCCTGTGCTCACTGCCCAGGGCTCATTGCTTCTGTGGTCCTGAGCTGCCCTTTCTGCCATCCCTCATCTTCTTCCCCAGTCTTAACCGTGTAACCTGGTTGACCCAGGACCTCCCCTAGAAGCCTCTCCAGTTTATCCGTCTTCCCCAACACACCATCTCCTTGTCGTTGGGGACTGGCGTCACAAACTTGAACAGCCTATAACCACCTTGAGCCACACAGCAAGCTGACCTTTGCTCTGTAGCTAGACTGGTAGCTCCCGACCGCAGGAGTGCTGTAGGTTTCCGTGGCCCTTGGCTTCGAGCAGAGAGTATAGAATCAATGCTCAGAAGGCTGGTTTGGAAAGCAGAATTGCTGCATCAGTAAGGAGCAGAATTAATGAATGAGCGATGAACAAATGTGAAGGTGGGAGTGAAGGAACAAGTAAGCATATGAAAGAATGAGTGAGCAAATAGACAGGACACGAGTGGATGACTGAGAGATATTGACTGATTGGCTGGGACTTACTGACCTGTGGATGGGGGCCCGGGGAAAGCGGCTCGTCTTGCCCTTGTCCTTACCCATGACCTCCCTCTCCAGGCTCAGACGTGCCTTTTCAGGCCCATCCGCCCTCCCCCTCCTAATGCTCCCTCTCACCTGTCTGCAGAAGTGATGACTGCACTAATTTGTTCACAGACCATTAACTCTCGAGCACTGGAAGAGGCCAGCTCCCAGTTGGCAAGGGCCGGGGTGCTGGCTTCCGGGCCGCCCGGGAGGCATCATCATTCTCTTGCCTGTCGGTCCGTGCAACGAGGTGCTTATCTCTCCCTCTGCCTGCTTGCAGATGACGACTGCACCGACTCCTTCACACCCAATCAGGTCGCCAGAATGCACTGTTACCTGGACCTGGTGTACCAGGGCTGGCAGCCCTCCAGGAAGCCAGCGCCCATCGCCCTCGCCCCCCAGGTCGTGAGCCACACGCCCGACTCTGTGATGCTGGAGTGGTTCCCTCCCATCGACGGCCACTTCTTTGAAAGGTGAGTGTGGCCTGTGAAGTGTTGATCCCTCTCTCTCTCTCCTGCCAAGAGGAGGGAAACTTGGAAGGGAAACAGCCTTGGAGAGGGATTTCTCAGTGTCTTTTATTGTTGCTCTTGTTTAACAAGTGCCCACAAGTGCCCAGATGGTAAAGAATCTGCCCGCAATGCAGGAGACCCTGGGTCAGGAAGATCCCTGGGTCAGGAAGATCCCCTGGAGAAGGAAATGGCAACCCACTCCAGTATTCTTGCCTGGAGAATCCCATGGTCAGAGGAGCCTGCCTGGTGGGCTACGGTCCATGGGGTCGCACAGAGTTGAACACGACTAAGGGAATAACACACACACTCGAGGACTAACTGGTACAGCGACTGCTCCATGTAGACGTTGTAGATTTGGGGATCAGGGAATACATAAATGATTGCTAACAGAAATTAATGAGTAATGATGCATAATTTCTGTGGTGAATATTAAGCTTTGCTTTATTGTTAAAAGCCTGGAAACTTCTGTCTCCTGAACCTCGTCTGGAATGGAGGTACTGGTCACATCTCATGAGCTTGGGCATTTACCTGCCTCTGGTTAATGAGCTAACTCCTTTGTATACACGTAGTACCATATAAGAAGGGCACATTATATATGGATGGTACACATGCATATATATATATATATATATACATGTATTTTTGTATAACGAGCATCTTTGCCTCTGTTGTTTAATAGAACTGAAGGTAGAATTTTTAGAAGATCAGATCAGATCAGATCAGTCACTCAGTCCTGTCCAACTCTTTGCGACCCCATGGATTGCAGCACACCAGGCCTCCCTGTCCATCACCAACTCCCGGAGTTCACTCAGACTCATGTCCATCGAGTCAGTGATGCCATCCAGCCATCTCATCCTCTGTCGTCCCCTTCTCCTCTTGCCCCCAATCCATCCCAGCATCAGAGTCTTTTCCAATGAGTCAACTCTTCGCATCAGGTGGCCAAAGTACTGGAGTTTCAGCTTTAGCATCATTCCTTCCAAAGAAATCCCAGAGCTGATCTCCTTCAGAATGGACTGGTTGGATCTCCTTGCAGTCCAAGGGACTCTCAAAAGTCTTCTCCAACACCACAGTTCAAAAGCATCAATTCTTTGGTGCTCAGCCTTCCTCACAGTCCAACTCTCTCATCCATACATGACCACAGGAAAAACCATAGCCTTGACTAGACGAACCTTTGTTGGCAAAGTAATGTCTCTGCTTTTGAATATGCTATCTAGGTTGGTCATAACTTTCCTTCCAAGGAGTAAGCGTCTTCTAATTTCATGGCTGCAGTCACCATCTGCAGTGATTCTGGAGCCCAAAAAAATAAAGTCTGACACTGTTTCCACTGTTTCCCCATCTATTTCCCATAAAGTGATGGGACCGGATGCCATGATCTTCGTAGAAGATCAAGGGATGATAAGTCAAGGCACAAGATGCCTTAGTTGGGCTCCTGTCAGTCACTTCCTAGCCGTATGGCCTTGGGCAAGTCAGTTTCTCCCCCTGAGTCATACTCCACTGAAAGGTGGGTCTAATGATGCCTCAGTGGTCTGAAGGTGGAAACATGAATGAAATCATTTCTTGTGGTTCCTTTCAACATTGGGTCTCCCCAAGGCACTGAAGCTTTAGGGGATTTTAAAGGATCATGAAGATGTACTAACATGTTGATATTTAATTTGGTTGGAACTTGGCTATAAATTAGTATGGATTAGTATTTTTGCCCCCTCCCAGACCTGAATGTTTTATTCAATAATGGTAATACAATATTGAAGATGGTGGAAATAATAACCAGCTGATGATGAATTAATATTACTCAATGGTTGTTCATGCTGTTTACCAATTGCTCACTCTGCTCTGGATTCTGTACTAAATGCTCGCTGTACAGTCTCATTTCATCTGTTTGGTAATTTCTGTAAAAGGAGAATAACTTCTTCATTTGCCAGATGAGGAAGGGATTGGAGTTCAAAGAGGCAGAGAGATTTGGCCAGAAGCCCATAGAAAGTGGTGGGAGCCAGGCTCCGACTCACATTTTGCAGCGTCTTATCTCAGGCTCGCATGTTCTTTCATTAAGTTTTTCCAAAACTTGAATTATGAAGGAGGTGTTACTCTCCACTTCATAAAGGCCATAAAATGTGGCAGTGAACTCTCACGAGTATGTGTGTGTGTGTTCATAAAAACATATTAGATCATGGCATCACAATTAAATTTGGGCTCCAATTTTCCTTCAGTACTATCAGTCCTTGAATCTAGAACCTTCTTTTGACAGCTGGATGCATGTGATCACGGAGAAAGGAAATGCACTCCTTAGATGCTCTGTAGAAACCCCCTTCCTCTGCCCCAGTGCCCTCACTGGGAGCTCAGAGCTGGGTTTGGGAAACCTCATGTGACACTTCAGAGCAGCCTTTCCAGCAGCCCATGGATTTATTTATTTTTTCTGTGGCGATGAGAAGTATCAGACTTTTGGTCAAGCCTTGGCCTCGATTCCACGTAGAAATGGAAGTTTTGTAAATGAAGCTTCCTGTGTGTGTATTCAATTTGTATTTCATAAAGCAGTTATTGTCCATTAAATAAATACCATCTGATTGTTGGAAACCTATTGGAGGGTTAATTGTTGTGTAATGAGATATGTCTCTATTACATGGGGCCCTCAGCTTCAATCAGTATGTTTTTAATAACCTGTAGTCAGTTGGTACTTGAGGCTCATACAATAGCTATTCTGTTCAGTCTAAGATTTCATAATGGAGTTATCATATGTTAAATTAAAACTGACATTTTAGAAACATATCTAATTAGGGTTAACAGCTATGTAGACTGTAGTCTATGACTGAAGGAAGTAGGTCAGCAAGTTCAATAAATTGTTTTAAAGAAATAAATCTATCCATCTCCCATACGCAAGGAGTTCATACTCATGGAAATTGGCTTAGTACAAAGTGCACAAGCTTTGATGTCAAGCAGACTGTATTCCAGTCTCAACTTTACCTCTTCCAGCCTAGGGGACCTTGGGTGAGTTTCTCACCCCTCTGATTCTTTCTGGCCTTCTTGAGTCTTCTTCCATAAAAAGTGCTAACCATACCCACTCCACCTGGCTTCTGTGGGGAATTTAATAAGATGACATCTGTGATATGCCTAGCACACACACTCTATGCTCAGGAAACACTAGCTCCCATCTTGTACAAAGTTTCCCAGAGCTGTTGAGCTACTTGAAATCCTCTTTCCCTGCAGAATCTCTGATGTTTTCCACTCCATTCATCAATGCCAACCTCTAGCCCCTGGCCATCGTCATGTCCTCCTGCTGTTCCTCACATCTGTGGTCAGAGAGAATACAAGGGTTTTCCTTAAAAAAACATACTCAGATCCTCCCACCGCCTGTGTCCTCACACATGGGCAACTGAATAAATAATTCAAGGCCACCCCTGGCTTTTTTAACTCCTGCATTTTTATCTGTCTTGCAAACATGTGTTGACTAGATGGTTTCAGTTTTCTGAACAATGGGCTGTGGTATATAGTAGAAAGAATGCTGGACTGGGAACCAAGAGACCTGAGTCTGAAGTCTTTGCAACTTCATTCATTTCTTCTTCCTCTTTGGCCTCAGTTTTCCGATCTGTAAACTAAAGGGGAATCTAGCCTTTCTCAGCCAAGGTTCTTTTTCCAAGTCTCAGAATGTAGAAAATGACTTGAGTGACTATTTTCTCAATTGTCCTAAGGATAGTACATAACTAGTACCATTCTAGATGCCTAGGAGAGAGCTTAATTCCTTCTGTACAGTGGGTACCTTAGAGAAGCACTGTCCAATAGAACTTTCTATAATGTAATATCCAGTATGGTAGCTGTAAGCCAGCTGTGGCTAGGGAGCACTTGAACTGTGATGAGTGTAACTGAGGAACTGAAATGAATTCTATATTAATTTTAATTCATTTAGATTTGAATAGCCACGTGTTACTAGGGGCTGCTAAAGTAGATGGCACAGATTTGGAGCTTTAAACTTTAATTCTCATGGATCATGTGTAAGAAAGGTGATCTCTTCCAGTGTTAGCATCCTTTAGCATCCTGTGTTTCTATGATTTCAGTGTGTATGTGTGTGTGTGTGTATTTCTGTCTGTGTACATACAGGTGCCTGTTAAAATCAAATAAATGCCAAGGATTAGAAACACATTTGACATACCCTGAATGTGTAGGATATGGCATGGTTTTGGTAAAGTCTGTTTTGACTGTGAGTTTCTGAGCTTTGACCTTCGTATAGTTATTCTGTAACCATGATCCTCAGCTTCCTTATCTGTAAAATGGGAACTTCACCCACCATATACAGGATCACACCTTTGCTCTTTATTTCCTGACTTTGCTTTTACCTGTGCTCTTCTTTTCCCAATTCATTCTTCATTCATCATTCAGGCTGATCTTTTAAAAATGTGAATTGGATCATGTCACCCACATTATAACCCTCCAGTACCTTCCCACCCCTCTTATGTGTAATCTGCAAGGGGTCTGCGGAGCCTTCCGTCCTGTGGTCCTTGCCTGCTTGCCCCACTGGCGCTCTCACTGCTGTCTTCCATTTGTGACTCTTGCCACTCGAGTTTCCTTCAGGGCCTCTATGGACCGAGGCCGTCTGTCCCGCCTCGGTCCTTTGCATACCTTAAGACAGAGCCTGGACCACTTTACTCCACTCTCGGTGTTGTTCTTGGATCTGCACTGAGGTCTGCCAGCGTTGTGCCCATCCGAAGCCCCTGCACAGCCCCTCATTAGTCTCTCCTACATCATCTGTTGACTCTCCTTCTAGCAGTAATTCAACCTGTACTTTGTACACATTATTTTCCTATTGGTTTATGGACTGTTGCCTCTGCTGGATTGCAGGGTCTATGAGGGCAGGTACCACATCAAATCTCCTCTCCCATGGATGGTTAATGTCTGGTAGTTGCACAGTGCTAGCAACCAGAGATTGTTCAATGAGTATCCAGTGAATGAACAGGTGAAATATTGAGTGAACACGCGAACCCATGATTGAGCATGAGGGAATGCACTTTGTGGAACTCTGTGTAAATAAGGCCCATTTACTGTCGGGTGGATGACAGTTTATTAATTCGTCAAAGTATTTATAGGGAACTTACAGTTGTCAAAATCACTGCAGATGGTGACTGCAGCCATGAAATTAAAAGACACTTACTCCTTGGAAGGAAAGCTATGACCAACCTAGAGAGCATATTGAAAAGCAGAAACATTACTTTGCCAACAAAGGTCCATTTAGTCAAGGCTATGGTTTTTCCAGTGGTCATGTATGGATTCGAGAGTTGGACTGTGAAGAAGGCTGAGCACCGAAGAACTGATGCTTTTGAACTGTGGTGTTGGAGGAGACTCTTGAGAGTCCCTTGGACTGCAAGGAGATCCAAACAGTCCATTCTAAAGGAGATCAGCCCTGGGTGTTCTTTGGAAGGAATGATGCTAAAGCTGAAACTCCAGTACTTTGGCCACCTCATGTGAAGAGCTGACTCATTGGAAAAGAGTCTGATGCTGGGAGGGATTGGGGGCAGGAGGAGAAGGGGACGACAGAGGATGAGATGGCTGGATGGCATCACTGACTCGATGGATGTGAGTTTGAGTGAACTCTGGGAGATGGTGATGGACAGGGAGGCCTGGCATGCTGTGATTCATGGGGTCGCAAAGAGTCGAACACGACTGAGCGACTGAACTGAACTGAACAGTTGTCAAGAACTCAGTGAAGTACAGGTGACTACATGCGTTTCCTCTAAAGCAAGGCATCTAGAGTAGAAAACTCAGTTACCATTAAGATCAGTGCGATCTGGATTCATACAAGGATGTTTGTAATCTCATTGTCGTCATAAAGCCAGTCCTGTGACTCTGAGCTGCTATGCATGGGTTGTGGTCATTGTAATGGAACCAGACTGGTGCTGCGCACCTCCCTCTCCACTCTTCATCCTCTGCCTCCAAGTACATTTGTTTAATTGTCATTATTGCTAGTTCAAGAACACCTCATACATACTGAAAATACAGAGAAAGTTCAGAAAACCAGAAGGAATGGAAGTAGGGAGAGAGGAATCATTCTGAGTTCCACCACCTAGAAATATTTGCTGGTAGTATTTCGTCACATTAAGTTATTTGAACAGCATTGAGATGCTGCTATAAGGTACAGTTTTGAATATGACTCTTCCCTTAACATTATAACACATTTTCCATACATTTTAATGATCTTTATGAGTATTTGTACCAACTGCTTACTGTTCCATTGAGCAGATTGGCCTTAGACTGTCCAGTCATTCTATCACTAAATATTAGTGTGCTTATAAAATTATACCTATGTATGATTTCATATTTCTGATGATAAAGCTGATGATGCAAAATACGCAATTTGAGGGTCTAGACTAGGTTAGTCATGAGTCTTAGCAACATGTTGGAGTGACTGGTATTTATCCATCTATCCATCCAGCCATTAAACTACACGTGTTGGTCACCGTATTAGCAGATAAGCAGAGGCAGAAAGTATTCAGATTTAGGTTTGGGGATGAGCTCCCTGGCAGCTGGGTGGAGGAGGAAGAAGGACCAGCTTCAGACTGTGATGTTAGCAAGCACATGAGCCCTGGGGCTATGGAGCTTCCCTGTGAAGCAAAAGCCCTAAGGCTTGAGATAGGGTCCCTCCCTTGTGTCTTTCAGGTTGCTGAAGGATGGTGATTCTTTTAGGAAGGAGATTTTGGCAGGATTGCATTTGGAGAAATAATGGGTTGGGCTATGACCTTTCTTGATATTTTCCCTCTCCAGTAGCTCTGTAGAAGTTGCTCAGATTTTCAGAGTTTGGGGCTTGCTCACCCTAGTACAGGAGAAGAGGGCTATTATCCCTCTCCCTTCCTAGCAACTATCTCCTGAACAGGGGCCAAGTCTGGAGAACAAGTAGGATCCCAAAGGCTATTGTGGTTAAAGGGAGATTGAATCCAGACGTAAGATACCAGCTGATGGGGAAAGCCACTGTCATATTCCGCTGCTGGGGTTTGTCCCACTGAGGGATTGGCTTGCCCCTTGGAAAGCTGCTGAAGTGAATTAGGTGGCATGGTAAGGAAACTCTTTTTGACTGTAAAATCCAAGAGTGACTCATCTATCCCCTGAATGTCAGAGCTAGAAGGTTCTTTAAGCACTGTCTAGTTCAGCCCAGTCATTTTCAGCTGAAGGAACTGAACCATTCCTTCTTCCTATTTAATACCTAGGATCCTGATAATCCCTGCACATAGTAGGTACCAGACAGAGATTGTTAAAAGAATAAAATTTGAGGTCCGATGGGTAAAAGATTTTCTCACAACCACATATCAAGTCTTCAGTGGAACTTTGAATCATTGATGAAATGAAGAAATAGTGCAGGTAGTAAGTCTGGGCTGCTTTAAATTTAAGTGTATCCACCATCAGAACAGAAGACGCTTAGACCCAAGAAAGGCCCTCCTGGGTGGTGGGGAGGAATTTCATTTATGATCATATTCTGGAAGCTCTGACAAAGATAGGGAGGACTTAGTACTGTTGTTTAGCCTCTAAGTCACGTCCGACTCTTTGTGACCTCATGGACTGTAGCTCGTCAGGCTCCTCTGTCCTCCACTATTTCCTGGAGTGCAATTCATGTCCGTGGAGTCAGTGATGCTTTCTAAGTCTCTCATTCTCTGCTGGCCCCTTCTTTTGCTTTCAGTCTTGCCCAGCATCAGGATCTTTTCCAATGAGTCTGCTCTTCGAGTCAGGTGGTCAAAGTATTGGAGCTTCAGCGTCAGTCCTTCCAGTGAATATTCAGGGTTGATTGCCTTTAGAATTGACTGGTTGGATCTCTTCACAGTCCAAGGAAGAATAAGGATGACAGGGGAGCAAATTTGTTGTCACCTACACCTTTGGCTCAGTTGAGTCAGGAACTCATTCAACCATTCCTAAGTCAGTGCGTTTCCTTCTTTCCTTGGCCTCCTAGAGAATTGGGATCAGCATGTGACCTTTGCCTGGAAGGGAGATTCCTGGTGCAGTATGCCTTCAATGCCTCCTCCCCGATGCCCTGCGGCCCATCAGGACACTGGAGTCCTCGGGAAGCAGAAGGTAAGCCAGGCTGGGGGCTCTTTTGCAGGTTGGGTGTGCAAAGAACTCTTTCAGTGTAGATAGAGCTTTGTCATTTTAATGGTCTTTCTCACGTACAATCCAGAGAAGGCAGGGGCACCCCACTCCAGTACTCTTGACTGGAAAATCCCATGGATGGAGGAGCCTGGTGGGCTGCAGTCCATGGGGTCGCTAAGAGTCAAACACGACCGAGCGACTTCACTTTCACTTTTCACTTTCATGCATTGGAGAAGAAAATGGCAACCCACTCCAGTGTTCTTGCCTGGAGAGTTCCATGGACAGAGGAGTCTGGTGGGCTACAGTCTATGGAGTCAAAGAAAGTTGGACACGACTAAAGCGACTTAGCATGGCAGAGCACATTTATTTTAAAGTCACCACACCCGTCACTGCACACAGTTTTTTTTTTGCCGGGGGGGGGGGGAGCAGTGAGAGTGTTTACGATCTACTTGTCATGCAGTTTTTCAGCACAGTATTGTTAACTGTCGTCACCGTGCTGTATGTTAGAGCTCCAGAATTGATTCATTGTATTGCTAGCAGTTTGTATCCTTTCCCCTCCATCAAGGCCAGTATTCATGCATGTGTTCAGCACAAGGCGTTTTGAGCACCTGAACTGTCCTGGGTATGTCATCCCACTTTACATATGAAGAAGCAAAGCCCCCGAGGAATCAAATGCCCACGGCCACATACCTGATGAGACACCGTGTGTGTGTGTGTGTTTGTCTGTGCCCTAGACCTTGACAGCCTGTGGGTACAAACAAGCTCACGTCAGAATCAACACGCATACTGGAAGACCTCAAGGCATCACCAGCCTTTGATTCTTCTGTAGTTCTTCCTGTGAATACCCAAGGCAGTCTTCCATGTGTCGCAATTTTTCCTCTCGGACTCCTGCCATGTCATTTCCTTGTCAGAATCCATGTATCAGCAAGACACTGGAGGGAAGCACCTCAGGACGGCCGTGGTTGTGGGCTCCACCCACAGACCTTCCATGCTAGGGGTGGGTCAGTCTCCCAGGCCTCCCTGCAGACCAACAGTCTCTCTGCTCCCTTACACTCACTGCCACAGCCCCTCAGTTTTCTAGAGAAATTTAAAAAGTCTCTTTTACTCAATGCTTTGTCACCCTGTCACTTGGCCCTGAAGCAAGACCGCTTGCAACATAGCGAATCTCGTGGCCAATTGCCCATTCTGGGTCCTTCAGTGGTATCTCTCTCTTTGAGGCGCAGGTCTAGTCCCCGAAACCAGGCTGGCAGAAACCCCACACCCGCCTCAGCCCTCTGTCTCACCCTCTGTTGCCTTTGGAGACGTCCACACAGAAGCCCCCCCACCCCAAATCCCTCATCATGCTCTGAGGGGTGGCTCATGCCAACCGTCTTTGGGTAGGGACCCCCGGCTACCTGAGGAAGCAGAATCTGACTCTTCACTGAGGTTCAGTGAGAACTCCCCCATTCTCCTTTATATTTTTAGAAAGAAGGTTGAAAAAGAGAAAGCCAGAGATAGAATAAAGCAAGGGAGAAGGATCAGAGAGGAAACGTGAGGGAGAAAAATGACAGCACTGTGCTCTGTTATCTTCTAAAGTAGCTTGAAATAAAAAGGAGAGTTGAACTGGGGAACTCTAAACAGATCCACCAGGAATGGAAAGCCCAAGGGGTGCCTGGGAGAAGCCCTCAGCTCGGCCTCACAGAATCACGGGCTGTCAGACGTGGAAGGGACGCCTGGGGTCACCCGGCCCCAGTTCCCACCCTGGGCAGGAATCCCCTTTGTGTGTGCCCGGCACCGGCTCATGTATTTCCCTGCTCTCCGCATTCTAGCACCATCTGCTAGAAAGTTCTTCTGAAATCTGCAATGGTGACTTTTTCACCCAAACTGAACCCACGTTGGGTTCTCCCAGAAGAAGATCTGTGTCTCTTCCATGCAAGGAACAAACCCATCTCCTCTCTGCCCACCGCAGGGACTATGCGCCAGGCAGGCACCGTTTTGGGCACGGGGACTCTGCAGAGCTGGCTATCTGATACGAGAGTCAGATGAGTATCCGGGAGCGTTCTCCATCTGGTGTAATGAAGCTGGTGCGGATAGACCTCCAGAGTACAGGGAGACAAGTAGAAAGTGGGGGACCTCCCCACAAACTGAGACTCACGCCCCGCTGAGGAAATGTCAGCATATCAGTCAGCAAGATTCATTTAAGAATGTGAGAGGAGTTGACTGTTGAAATCACTGGTCATTTTAGTGTGATCTGGAGACTTAAGGGCCTCCTAAGGCTTCTTCGTGTGTCCTCCAAGGAAAAGATATTTTCATAATAATACTATGACACAGTTTACCTTTTTCACTCACTTTCTCTCCTGAGTGTCCAGTGGTGCTTCCCAGCGACTGCATGGCACGTGATGTCATACTGCTTAGATAGCTAACGGGATGCATGCGTATGTGTTCCTGTGTTTTAAAGCCTCTTAGTTTTAATCCACTATATGGTAATGACATAGATACTATGTACAAGAACAAAAGCTCTTCAGTAATGGAGTAGGAACTTAAATGGGTATGGAGAGAAAGGTATAGACTAGGAAGCAGTTGAGCTGGGGTGAGATGTGTAATGACCAGATGAGGATGGGTTTGGACTCTTCTGAGGGTCGTAAGGAGATGCCACGTGCCTTGGCAGGGGTCTGGGAGATGGTGAGATGTGCCTGTTATGAAAGATCACCTGGTCTGCTCTGTGATGAGGAGGTTGGGGGTTGAGTAGACCTGGGGTGGGGTTTGGGGGGAGGGGAGAAGGGTGCATCTCGGTGGCTGTTTTGGGAGGACGGTGGGGCTTCCCAGGTGGCATAGTGGTAAAGAGTTCTACCTGTCAGTGCAGAGCAAGCAAGACGTGTGAGTTTGATCCATGGGTTAGAAAGATCCCCAGGTGTAGGAAATAGCAATGCACTCCAGTATTCTTGCCTGGGAAACTCCATGCGCCGAGGAGCCTGGTGTACTACAGTCCATGGTGTTGCAAAGAATCAGACACGACTGAGCGTGCACACGTGCACACTGGGTGAAGGAAGTAGCAAGACTCTACCCTGAGACTTTTCTGGCTAAAATCATCTCAGTTTGTTCTACCACTTGAATGAATGAAACAATTCCCTGCATCCCATGCCACCATCCAACCAAACTATCAATTGGTTAGGTCTGCTCCTGGTTCATCCCTGACCCTCTTAAAGCAGGAGTTGCGGAGCAGAATCCCACTGAAGTGTTGAACCACCTCCCCTGTACCCAGAGTCGACTGAGGCCTCCAAGAAAACCCAGCAGCCCTGGGTTTTCCTTTAGGATATGCAAATTTAGTGCACGCAGGCCAGGAAAAGACACTGTTCTTTTTTTAGAGCATCCTATTACAGGCTCTGTGATCCATTTGGCTCAGACCCTTTTCATATTCTTGAAGAAATAAACTTTTCCATGAGCCAAGCTCTGCAATGTTTTTCTCAACTCATTTTCATCCTATTTATCTTTGCGTGTTTAAGTTTTTGGACTTCCCAAACTAACATAAAACTCCCCAATCTGTGAGCGATGCCAGACGTATCTTTGGGGTAGGGGAAAGAGCATGGGTGTGGGGAGGATGATGGGGTTGGGGTTTTGGTCTGAGCCTGGCCATCAATGAGCTCTGTGCCCTTGAGTGAGTCACTTTGCTTCTCTGAAGATAGCATCTTATCAACAGAATGTCCTTTCCAGCTAGGATATTCCACAGAGCCACAACCTCATAGTTTTAACTCCACATTAACAAGATAGAAAATTCTTCACTTAACAAATATTTATGGCATATTCACTATGTTCCACTAACTCCATCTTATGAACTTCAGGAAAAATATAATCACAGAAATTCTTGCCTTTGGCCACAGAATGTGGTTGTACCAAAAAGAAACCCTATTTTCCCTTCTCTTGAGCAAACACTGTACTTCACAGATGAATATTTTCTGAGATATTCAATACCACGACACGCTCGTAGCTCAGGAATCAGATAGCTAGATCTGATTGACTCAAATCTCAGTTTAGATCACTTATGCAAGCATATAACACATGGCAACTGCTGGGTTTTCCGTGAGAGGGTAACAATTGGCACTGGCTGTTTTCATTTTTTTCTTACTTGTGTGAATCTTTTCCCCGTTTTTGTGCCCAGAATATTTCAGGTGTGCTGAAGTATACATCTAGAAAAAACTTGGCACCGAGTTTTTATAAACAGTATTTGTGTCAAGAGCTGCAGTGTATATACACAGAGATATATAATAGACATCTGTACAGATTGTCATAAATGTAAATTTAAATCAGTGTGGGTTTGTATAAATATATTTCACACACATATATTGCCTGATCTCTAGTGGATAGCTTATATAAACATGTGACTTTTCATATAAAAAAGGTATGTACTTGTAATGAAGTAACAGTTCCGAAGTACTTTTGTTCCTTGCCCCTTCCTTTCTTTCCTTTCCCCTTCCTTCCCTTCTACCCTCCCTCCCATTCCTTTCCCTCTTTTCCCCTTCCCTATCTATCCTCCTCCTCCCCACCTTTCCTTCCCTTTCCTTTTCTCAACCTTTCTCCCAAATTTGTCACCACCCAGCTTATCAGTCTCCTGGGTGTGTTCATTTTTCCTCCTTAGGGACTCTGATTTGTCCTCCTTGCCTCTCATGTTCCCTTGGTACAGGCAAGAGTTGTGTATTATCTGCACTGATACAGTATTTTGTTAACTGATTCCATTAGACTGGAAGCTCCATGAGAACAGAGACCATGTCTGCAAAACCTGTTCTTCCAGGGACTATAACCTAGCCCTGGACACAGACAGAGGCAGCCATTCTCTGGATGGATGGATGGGGGGGGGGGGGGGGGTGGACCGATGGATGGATGGATGGGTGGAAAGGTAGATGAATGGATGGATAGATGGATAGATGGAGAGTATCTATGACTCTAAATGTTGATTTTTCTGAAAGACAACCTTCATTTGCTTGCTTGAAAGTCTTCACTAACTCCCCAGCTGTCTTAGCATGAAGTTCAGTTTCCTTAAAGTGACACACAAAACCCTTCATAATCTGGGCTCAGCTTATTTTGCCGGCCTTACCACTTACTCAAAACCACAATCATCTTATTTCACTTTCTCTATTAACTGTTCTCTTTGCTTGGAATAACTCCTCTTCCCAGGCTTTCACTTGTTAATTCTCCCTTATGTGTCAAAGCAGAGCTAATGTCTTTGTGAATATGTTCGTCTACTAACTATCTCATCCCATTTGAGTTTTATAGAACCCCTTGTGGGGTAGACATCGTTAGAGTAGGTAGTATGGTGAGAAGCTGTATAATTGATATTGTAACCCATGTTTATTCCTTCAAAGTTTGGCGTGCTCTCTGGACCCACAGCATCACAAGTATTCTGCTGCCCACCATGGAATTACTTAACATCTGAGGCTCTGTTTCCTCTTCCGTAAAATGAGTTTCATAAGACCAACGTCATAGACTTATTGGCAGGATGAAAAGAGTTGAGGCATGTAACATGCTTGGCACAGTGCCCAGCACACAGAGGATGGTCAGTGTGTGAAGCCTGGTGCTATTAAAGGGACTCAGTGCCCCTTGAAACTCTTTTTTTTTTTACATCTAAAAGTTTGTTCTGATAACCAGACAAGCTCACACTTTGCTAATATTTCTAGTCCTATTGACTTACTTGAGCATAATGATCAAGCTTAGTTTCTTATCCTTTGGAAAGCATTTGGTCTCTCTGTAGATTAACAAGAAACCAGGGATGAAAATCGGAGCCAAACAGATTTGTCATCTTTGCTCTCCTGTGGCTTCCCACCACTGAAAGTCATTTTCTCCAAGGAAGGGAGAAAGATCTCTCCATTCCTTGTCAGCTCCAGGAGAATGCATGGTGAGGGACAGCGGGGGTGCTCACCTGGAACATACCATTACATAGCAGGCTCTCATAGTCCGTGGACCCTTCACTTCTTTAACTCCATATGAACGCACTAGGAGAGTCTTCACTTAAATATCTATCGAGTGTGCGCTGTGCTCCCTGTTGCTGGGCAGGCACTGTATAAATCACTGAGGTGGCAACTGAGGAAAACAGAGCTGCCAAACAGAAGCAAAATGACAACCATCTTATAGGATTTTGCTGAGAATCAGGTGAATACATTAATGGCTAAGGAATGTGCTTTGTATGCATTGAAACACTGCCCTTGATAAGGCTTTTTGAATGATTAAGTGCTACATAAGTACCAAAAGACCCACAAAGTCAAAAGGATTCAGGAGCTCGTTGGGTTGGAGAATTGACAGAAAGAAAGACTTCAGCCTTATTTGTGCCTTTGACTTGAACAGCTGGTCTCTTCTATCCAGCATTTGCCACAGGTAATAGATGAAGTTGGCCAAGGAAAGGTGGAGGGAACCTTGTAGCTGTATCCATCTCTTCTTGTTCTGACGTGTTGTATCTAAAGAGTCTTTTCAATTTTCCTTGTCCTTGGCCCCTCCCCTGCCTCCCTTGCCCATTCTCGCTCCTCTTTTTCTCTCCTCTTTCTCATCTCCCCTGGACATCATCTCTTACTCCCTTGGCTGGGCAGAGGCAAGGGGATTGGAGATACTTAACAACTTTCACTGGAATGGCTTTTCCACCCAAAATCAGTTTCTAGTTTTCATATTGTGATGATTCCTATTATCTGTAACATTATCATAAAGCCTTTTCAGGCTAAGATTGATGTTTTCTTTTTCCCCCTTTTGCTTTTGAAATATCCAGCCCCTCCACCCCTATCAACCACTGATTTAAAGGGGGAAAAAAAGAATGTGGCTCACAGGACAACCTGAGATCTCCCATCCTCCCCTCACCAGCTGATGTGTATCTCTTGCTAGACACCCTTACATAAATCAAAGCCAGTCATTGCACTGAGTCCTGATTACTTTTCTCAGCAGTGCAAAGGAGAGTTCTCTGAGGGTCTAGGACTAATGATCTCAGCCGAGAAAAATTCAGAAGTCACTGCTCAGGCTGAGATCAGTGGGGATGAGGCATCGTTTCCCTGGGGAAAGACTGGAAGACTCTCTCCTTCCTTCTCCCCCCTCCCAAGCAGCCCTCTCCTCCCTGAGTCCAGCTGGACAGGGCTCAGAGAAGCTCCGTGGCATGGAATGACCTCATGTAGAAGAGGGGAGGCAAGAGATAAGATGGCTCCAGGGCTGCGTTCCAGCTCTGTCATTCAGGGTTCTAGACAGTTTCCTCCACGGAAACTCAGCCCAAGAGGCGGAAGCTATCATAACTCACCTCCTCTTCGCTGGAGGTTTCTGGCCCTTCTGTCCTTATAAGCAGGTTGTACCAGGGGGAGTCTAGTTTATGTTAGTGGCTCTCACGTTCAGTCTGGAGAACGAGGAGCTGCAGGATGAGACAGAGCTAGGCTCTAGTGCTGACTTTTACACATCAAGCTGTGAGACTCTGGTTAGTTCACGCCACATCTCTAAGCCTTGGTGGCCTCACCTCAGAAATGAGTCCTTGCAAGAATTAAACTGGTTCAGAGGACATAGTGGGTGTTTAGCATGCATCCCTTCTTTCTTTCCATCAAGTGAGAGACGAGGAAGGATAGTTTGGGCAGCAACTCCATTGTAAGCAACTTATTTGAAGGTAATTTTGACCAAACGTCTCGTGATTCAGTTCGTTCAGATCCACGTCACTGGGGTAGGAGTGAGCAGAAGTGCTGTGAGCACAGCAGATTCACCAAGACACTGAGAATCTTCCCTGTCTTTTTACCTTCCCTCTGTGTCCTAGTCTGGCCAGTATCTCCTGAGGGCTGCAGGAAACTCTGAGGACTTTCAGAGCTCATATCCTCATCTCTTGTCCACAGGTCATCCAGATGTTGAGCAGCCCTGTAAGTCCAGCGTCCGCACCTGGAGCCCCAATTCAGCCGTCAACCCACACACGGTCCCTCCAGCCTGCCCTGAGCCCCAGGGCTGCCACCTTGACCTGAGATTCCGCTACCCCTTGGTTCCTGAGTCTTTGACCGTCTGGGTGACCTTTGTCTCCACTGACTGGGACTCTAGTGGGGCTGTCAATGACATCAAACTCTTGGGTGTCAGTGGGAATAACATCTCCCTGGGGCCTCAGAACGTCTTCTGTGATGTCCCACTGACCATCAAGCTCCAGGATGTGGGAGAGGAGGTGTATGGCGTCCAGATCTACACGTTGGATGAGCACCTGGAGATTGATGCGGCCATGCTGACCTCCGTGGCAGACAGCCCACTCTGCCTGGAGTGTAAGCCGCTGCAGTACAAGGTGGTCCGGGATCCTCCTCTCCAGGTGGACGTGGCCTCCACCCTGCACTTCAGTAGAAGGTTCACAGACACGTAAGTGTGCTCTCTGGACAGGGAGATGATCAGGTAGGGGCGGGGGGTTGCAGAGGGATGTGAGGAGGGTCAGAGTGTCCTGCACTGGAAGGAGGGTGATCACAGACTCACCTCTGGGGATTTGTCACCTCGCGTTGGGTGAGTTGATATGGTGGGAAGAACAGCAGACCAAGAACCATGAGTCCTGAATGCTGGTGGCAGGTCTAACCTGGGACTCTAAGCCTCTCTGACCTCTCTGTAGCTTACTTTTCCCAACAGTGAAATGAAGGAGGCTGGATGAGATTAGCAAGAAAGTCATTTATTAGTAATGAAAATACAAGAACTGGAGTTTGCTAATGATCTCCTTTTTGGATTACATGGAAGTGTATTCTTGCACTGTGGTTGCCTTTTGAGGAAAGGGTGAAGTTACAGCAGGTTGGCTGGGAACTGGGCATGTTCTCAAATGTTTGCTTAAAAATAATGATGGCTGCTGCTGCTGCTAAGTCATGTCAGTTGTGTCCGACTCTGTGTGACCCCATAGACAGCAGCCCACCAGGCTCCCCTGTCTCTGGGATTCTCCAGGCAAGAACACTGGAGTGGGTTGCCATTTCCTTCTCCAATGCATGAAAGTGAAAAGTGAAAGTGAAGTCGCTCAGTCATGTCCGACTCTTAGCGACCCCATGGACTGCAAGCCCACCAGGCTCCTCCATCCATGGGATTTTCCAGGCAAGAGTACTGGAGTGGGATAATGATGGCAGGTGAGCATAACCAGTAACCGTCTTTGTTTTCCAATGAAGAAGAGAGGTTCATACCCATTTGATTCTTCAGCGCCCTCGCAGCTCTAGGTCTCCATGATTCTTTTTGGGTACTCGTTGCTTGGATGTGAGATAATGTTTGTTCTTAATATTCCTTTCTCAAGTCATCTCTCTATCACTTCTTCCTTAAATATCCTAAGGATTTATGTTTCATGACAGGCACCACCTTATTATGAAGCCATGAGTGCTTTTCCTCTCTGCCAAGCCATGGGTTACTGTCTTTGCATCTCTGACTTATTTCATCCTCTCCACAACCACAGCCTTAGTCTCCTTCTCATTTTACAGAAGGAAACTGTAGCTTAGAGATGTGAAGTCACTTGTCCAAGATCACATACTTAGGAAGTGGTGAGATCAGGATTGGAATTCATCCTGGTTCCAAAGCCAGTGCACTTAACCACTGTTTAATTAAAGATGTGATTCCAAGTTCTGCTTTAATTTAACAAATGAGGGAGCCTTAGCCTCACCTAGTGTGGATATGAAGTCTATGAAGAGTCTATGAAGTCACATCTGTTGAACCTCACCTCTTCTATGTACAAGTGACATAGATAGGGAACATTTTGAGAACTGAAAAGAACAATAGCTCAGGAGTCAGACACCTTGTGTCTAGCCCCAGCTGTTCCACTTACTCATGCTAGATAAATCAGTCAATCTCTTTGAGTTTTGATTTACTCTCTGTCTGATGAAAATGTTGAAGTCGATGGTAACTATGGGCCTTTTGTTGCACTTTCTTTGGTTCTAATATGATATAAGACACAATCTCTGCTCTGTCTGTTTGAAAATATGTGCTAAGCCAGTTATTAATAGAAACCAAGTTCTGGAGGAAACTTTTAATCTCTTTAAGAGACAGAACCACTTTCAGACACTTTACCAGCACTTCCTTTTACAAGGCCGGCAATTAACGTGCACATTGCAAGCAAACCCTTGCCCGTTCATTGACTCAGAGATGAAGAACATCTGTTTAAGAACTGAGAGGGAGCCCTTGGTTTGTGTTTGAGGATGTACTTAAAAGACCGTCTTGCCTTGAGAATCCTCCATAACCCCATCTCTTCCATCTCCTCACTTGTCTAGAATGGTAACATTCTATAAATATGCATCCACTTAACATTTCTGTATAAAACAAGGAAGAGAAGAAATAATAGATGTCTTAAAACCTCAACTTAGACACAGCTCTTTTTTTTTTTTTTTTTTAGCCTGGAGTTGTGAGCCTGTAAGAGCTAGCATGGGTTGATAAGTACAGGATGGTAGATTGCACTAAAGAAGTAAAAACACTGGAAGTTCTCTTCTCAGCTAAGCCACTAACTTGCTGTATGTTCTTAGACTAGTCACTTACTCTTTCTGGACCTCAGAGGCCTTACATCCATGAGGAGGAGGTTGTACTAGATGAGGGATTCTCAGACTGAGTTGCACATTACAAAACTTAAGGATTTGAAAATCATCTCCAGCTCATTTACATCCCCATCTCCTCCTTCCTCCTGGTCCTGCCCCAGATATTTATTTAGTAGGAAAATGAGGCATAACCCTTAGGCCTTTAACATCTCACTGGTTGATTCTAACTTGCAGCCAAGTTTAAGAACCTCTGCACCAAAGCAGGCTCTTGAAGTGTGGCCCAGACCAGCAGCATCAACAGGATCTGAGAATTTAGAAAGGGCAGGTTCTTAGGCCCCAGCCCAGACTGCTGACTAAGAAACTCTGCATACAGGACATCTCCAGATGATTCTGATGCTGTTTGAAGTTTACTAGTTATTATTCTCACTGATCTCTAAGCCCCAGGAAGCTCCCAGTTCTCTTTACTCACACGACTGACTGCTCATTCAATTTACAAGTATGTACTGAGAACATTCGAGGTGCCATAGTCTGTGCTGGGAGCCGTAGATTTCAGAGATGACTCGGTCCTCTTTCCTTAGACACTCACACTGTATTGCTGAAGACCTTAACCGCTTGGTAAAAATGCCAAGTCCTAGGCCGATTTGCTCCCAAATCACCACTCTTCAGGTCCAGACTGTGTACCATTTGCCCCTTCATCCTCAACAAACGTGTCTTTGGCCCCGACTATGTTGCAGGCACAAGGGCTAGACTGAGTCCTTCATTGACCTTTTCCTCTTTGTCTTTCTCGAGTCCCAAGGAATTTATTGGAGACCTGGGCTGGGCCGGGTTCCGTTTCCTGACTTGAAAGTTCTCTGAGACTCTGAAAAAATAAAATATCGTTCCAAGTCAACCTACTATTTCAACTCCTTTATCTCTTGGTAATTCGAGTTCTAAACTCCAACACAAATACCTCTTTGTGTGTGTGTGTGTGTGTGTGTTTCACTGCTTTCACATTTTTTCCATATCAAATAAATTGGCTCTTAGACAAGTTCTATATAAAGACTGTTTTGGAGAAAAAGAGGAGGGAGAGAAAAAATGCTTTCTTTTTCTTCCCTGACTCAACCCATTACATGATTCCCTTTGACCTTTGTCTTCATTTTTTTCTCTCAACAAAAATATTTATTCTTTCTGTTATCTATACTGCAGATAGTTTCCCAAGGTATGACATTGATGAAGGGAGAGGCTTCTGTGCTTACCCGATGGGCGCTGCTCGTAGACTGAT